>NC_054378.1:54287515-54993349 GCF_017654675.1 Xenopus laevis | reverse complement strand
GGACAAGCTCGCTGCCTCCATCCTCAAACATTCCTCCTGCTGCTGCCGACATATCCAGGGACTGCAGAGAGGGGAGAAGAAAAATAAAATGAAAGCCTTTTATCCACAGTGCAGAAGATAAATAGTGATTAAAAATCATCATCAACCTTTGCAGTATACCAATGCTCCTATATGTACAAACTTGTGACAGCTATGATTATACAAGATTACCAAGTTTTCCCCAGTTCAAGACACTAAATGACAAATTATAGTGTGCCTTGCAAAAGTTTTTTTTTCTCAGAAAGGCTGTTATAACAGATGCAATATAGGCTTTGCATTAAAGGGGTGGTTCACCTTTAAATTAACTCTTGGTGAGTTATAGAATGAACAATTCTAAACAACTTTTTAATTGTCTATTATTTCTTTTTTTTTAATTATTTGACTTTTCCTCTTACTCCCTCCAGCTTTCAAATGGGGGTCACTGACCCCATCTAAAAAAAAAGGCTCTGTAAGGCTACACATATATTGTTATTGTTACATTTTTCTATTCAGACCTCTCCTATTCATATTTTGGTCTCTTAGTCAAATCAAATGCACAGTTGCTAGGGTAATATCATTTGAACCCTAGCAACCAGATTGCTAAAATGGCAAACTGGAAAGCTGTTGAATAGCATCAAAACCATCAAAAATGAAAACCAATTACAAATTGTCTCAGAATATCACTCTGTATATCAATATAAAAGTTAACTAAAAGGTGAACAACCCCTTTAAATTCATCTTTTTGACCAAGATAAGACCTGCGAGTGCAGATTTCCTTTAATATATGGGCATCTGTTGTTATGTGGATTGTACCCAGTTACAGTGCTTTTGATACACATGGGTACAGCATTCTTTTGCACAAAATTATCACTTATTTATAAAGCACCAACAAATTTCACAAACCTGTATAATAAATGGTGGATACATTGAAAATACATATCAAAGGAACAATAACACCAAAAAATGAAAGTGTTTTAAAGTAATGAAAATATAATGCAGTGTTGCCCTGCACTGGTAAAACTGCTGTGTTTGCTTCAGAAACACTACTATAGTTTATATAAACAAGCTACTGTGTAGCAATAGCAGTAATTGCAAAAAAAAAGCTATATAGTACAGGTTAAATAGTGGATAACATAACACCATTATGTTCTACAGAGCTTATCTGCTGTGTAACCTGAGTCTTTTCTCCTTTGAATGGCTGCCCCCATTGCTACACAGCAGCTTATTTATATAAACAATAGTAGTGTTTCTGAAGCAAACACACCAATTTTACCAGTGCAGAGCAACACTGCATTATATTTGTATTACTTTTAAACACTTTCATTTTTTGATGTTACTGTTCCTTTAAAGACAAAAATACAACCAAAAACATATACAGGAAGTAAAGAGGGATTGGATCCCATTGTTTTCGCAAATATGGGTAGACAAATATAAATTATGGTTGTACAGTAAAGCTTCACAAAAACTACAGGAGTAGCACTTGAATTGTGTGACTGTAAAAACATAGACAACATCAATAAATATATATATATATATATATATATACATACACACACACACACACACATTACCTTGGCTCCTTCAGCAATAGCATCTGCTGACCAGCCAAAGTCTGGTACAAATTGTAAAGCTGCAGTGAGAATTCGCTGCTGTAACTGCTCCTCACTCTCATAGTCTTCTGATTCCTCTCCTGCCTGATCTGTGTACCTGAAAGGTGCAAGAACTCATTACTAATTTGTTAACTATTTTGGGCACAGTTGTGCAAACAGAATGTTCTTAGGCTATGGACACACAGGCTGTTTTCAGCAGCTGTTGTCAGCCTGCATATTTTGGCTGATGTGTGTGACCGCACAGACTGATTGGATCCAAATCAATGGATCAGGGGCACTGAGCAAATTCTCTCAGCCTGCAAAATTACTCAGGCTGAAAACAGCCTGTATATATGTATATATATATATATATATATTCTGTGTGTGTGTATGTATATGTATATATGTATATATATATAAATGCAAACCATATAATTCCCTACTCAAGGGCTAAACCAGCCTTTAAGCATGCAATCCAAAATATCAATTATGGAAACATTTGGACAGCATTGCTGTAGATGGGCAGAGCTTAGTATATATTTTATATATTTATTTATATGTAGGTTTTTAAAAAATATATAGACCATATAATTAGATATAAACTGATTCTAAACCTTTTAACTGCATGGTTTAAAAAAAAAACTTTATTTAGATACTCAACCTTCTATATACAGGGAAATAAAAGTATACCCTAGCGCAATAAACTGGTTTTACAGAACCCAAATCCTTTAAAGGGGTTGTTCACCTTCAAACAACTAGTTGGTTTCAGATAGATCACCAGAAATAACGACTTTTTCTAATGACTTCTATTTTCTATGTGTGACGGTTTTTCTAATATTGAAGTGTAAAGTGTCATTTCTCTCCTTCTGAAGCAGCTCTGGGAGGGGGGTCGCCGACCCTGTAAACTGTTCTAAATGGATACATTTAATAGATACATTTCTTATCATGAGCAGAATCTCTGGGTTTCATTACAGGCAGCTGTTAGAATTGATACAAAATAGTTGCTAATACTCCAGAGATGCTGCTGAGAAATGTATCAACTCAATGTTGTAAAGTTGTAACAGTTTAGAGTCTGTACATGAATTACTGAGCTGCCAGACTTAAAACACCAGAGACACAAACATTCACCTTTAAACTTAGATTTTGGAAAAAACGTAAAAAATAAATAATGGAAAGTAATTGAAAAAAGTCTTTATTTCTGGGGAACAATCTAAAAACAACTAAATTGAAGTGTGTTTGGAAGGTGCACAACCCCTTTAAATTCTTGTTTCAGCACAACTGTTAATTAATAATCACACTGAACTTTTTCTATCATTACGTTTATTTACACTCAGCTGCGGCTTCCCCCCGCTACTGATTATTAGGGGCAGATTTATCAAGGGTCGAATTTCGAAGTATAAAATACTTCGAAATTCGACCATCGAATTAAAAAACTTCGAATATTGAATTCGACGTTTTTCAGCAAATTTGGCAATCCTGCGATCTAATAAAATTCGTTCGATCGAACGATTAAATCCATCGAAATGAAAGATTCGAAGGATTTCAGCGATCGATTGAAGGATTTTTATTCGATGTTTAAAGACTTAGAAAATGGTTGTAGAAGGTCCACATAGCACATAACATAGCACTTCGGCAGGTTTAAGTTGGCGAAGTATTGAAGTCAAAGTTTTTTTAAAGAGACAGTACTTCGATTATCGAATGGTCGAATATTCAAACGATTTTTACTTCGAATCAAAGTCGAAGTAAATTCAAAGTTGTAGTATCCTATTCGATGGTCAAAGTATCCAAAAAATTACTTCAAATTTTTTTACTTAGAAAATTCCCTCAAATTCACTTCCACCCTTGATAAATCTGCCCCTTAGAGTATCTTGAATTACATTATGTTTGCTACATTTTTTCACTGCAAAGCAATTTAATGTTTCATTAGAGTATATTGTAAAGCTCCTTAGAATTACATTTTCTTTTAGTGTGCAAAAACATTTTGGGTGGAAATCAGCTTTAATACAGTGAAAAAGCACATAAGTAAAAAAATGGTATATTGTTTAAACAGGACACTTCCGGAAATGTTATTTCAGAGCTCTCTGAATAAGAGATCCCATGTGTCTAGAAAATCTATACAATGATTTCCATGCAACTCCTACAGCTAAATCATTATGCTACTGTCTAATCAGATCAGCTTTAGTTTGTGGTACAATGCAGTTTCTTTCACTGGTCTGTGATGTGAATGAAGGAAAACAATTCTTTTTATTAGTCTAAATCCTGTCTAAATTGCCTTGAGGCCTACATTGTATTACGTTGATGTTTCCACATAACACCAAGCACTGGAGTGACAAAGCATACATAAGAATAATCTCTTATAGTAAATTGGCCTAAGCACTTACTAGTCTGACTCGGTACAATGATATATATCTGTATCATTTTTAAAAAGTGCTGCATAAATACACAGCGCTGTAAAATCTTACAATTCATAATTAGTCACAGTACATTGTACCGGTTGTTTCCAAATTCCTATATGTTTGTTTACATTCCGGGGTTTCTCCGATTGCTGAGATAAAGTTGCTAATAATTATAAAAGTATTGTCACACTATGAAATAAACAGAAAAAATAAATAGATTAAAAAACACCTGGGGGGAGACTGCTGTTGCTGATATTGTTCTTCAGCATGTTCTGGTGTCTCAGCATGTGTAGTTGATGAGAAGGGGGGCTGTTTTTGATCATCTGACCTCAGAGCTGATGAGACCCATAATTTTCTTGGCATGAGTAAAAATGGCTGCGTCAGAACTGGGAAAAAAAGGATCATTGTCAGATATGGCTGAGAATACAGAGACCACTTTGGCTAAATCCCTATTCTTGAAATTATTAGTCAAGTCCCACCTACCATTAATGTTGATTATGCCCACTAGCCTGCATAAACTAAGTGGTTCCATACACAAAAACTGATAACAATGGTCCTTTGTTCTTCCCTTTTTACTTTCAATAGCCTTGTTCTTTAATTTACCTAATTATAAAAGCTATCAAGAGTGGCCCTCTTCATCATAAACAGTATATCTCTCTGTAACACCTTATTTCTAATGAACACCCTTCAAAAATCTGTTTGCAAGATGAATATGAACTAAACTATAATCTCTAATAAGTGAAATCTCACTAAAAGAAGGAAATGAGTAAATATAGGTAGCTAAAAATTCTAAGTCCACTGGGGCAGGGAATGATAAATAATCTCTGAAATCTAACAGTGCTACGTAAATAGACAATACTGAAAAGGAAAAAAATTTTCAGGGCAATAACTCAGCTAATCAATTGCCACTGTGGTCTGTGGAAATCAGTCTATGACATTCATTTTCACAACTTTTTATGTCAACTGCAGTGGTGATTAAATACCCAGCATGCATTCCTTTTATTAGGCTGAGAACCTTTTTGTTTTGTGCTTCTCACATCCTGCTGTGCCTAGTATACAAATGAAAAAAAGTAATAACAGTAAGAATGTTAAACGGCTTACTTTTAAAGGTCGGTATAAAAAATACTTTTTGTTTAACAATACTTTTCACACCAGAAATATAAACTGTCAGACTTTGTTTTGTCAACTTTAACAGGTTACACCAGGTCTGTGGTACAATAATCAAACTCAAAATCAATTTTTAAGCAATGATAGACTACCCTAACAAAGTTAAAATTAAAGTAAAAATGATATTATTAATAAAAACATCCCTGATTCAGACCTGTTTTGGGTTGTGTGTATAGTCATAGGCTGACTATGATTAAAGGAATAGTAACATCTAAAATGAAAGTATTTTAAAGGAATGACAATATAATGTATTGTTGCCCTGCATTGGTAAAATTGGCGTGTTTGCTTCAGAAACACAACTATAGTTTATATAAACAAGCTGCTGTGTAGCCATGGGGGCAGCCATTCAAGCACAGTAGATAACATAAGTTCTGAAGAATCCGATTGTATACTACATAGCTTAATTTATCTGCTGTGCTGTTTCTCCTTTTTTTAGCTTTGAATGGCTACTCCCATGGTTACACAGCAGCTTGTTTATATTACATAACTATAGTAGTGTACACACCAGTTGTAGCAGTGCATGCTAACAGTACATTATATTTTTATTACTTTTAAATACTTTCATTTTTTGGTGTTACTGTTCCTTTAAGTGCATACAGTGGCTATATAGCATTAAATTCTCCTCTCCCCCTGCCGCTGGGGAGGGTGGGTAAAGCTATGGCGTAATGTGGTCTCATTATGCATACAGCATAAAACATGTAAGGTTTTTTTAAGGATGCTTTTCTGATAAACATAGTTTTTATTATTTTTCTGGCCTGAATGTGGACTCTATAAGGGTCTATTTCCTGTCATTTTGGTTTCTCAGCTAGTTCTCTTAAGCTGGCCATGTTGAGATTTTCAAAAGATCCGATCGTCATTGTGAGACCACGATTATCTCGGAACGATCGTACGAATTGTCCATCAACTAACAAGACCAATTTGCCAGGAAAACAAATGGTAGCTGCCTGCTTGGCCCTGCAAACATATATAAACCTCACGTTTTATACAGTGACATATGCACTTTGTTAGAGGACCAGTAGTATCAGAAAGTGAATATATTTTACATTTACAATTTCTGTTGATCGAGCACCTACAAATAAACTTTTCTTTGGCAACAAATGTCATATTTATTATTGAATTATCATTTTATAGTCCTGTAACAAGCCATTAATGGCACTTGACCTCTTTTTATCTTCCTGTGATTTGATTAAACCTTTGTATTGTACACAGTATATCTGTTATCTGCTATGTAACCTGTGCCTTTTGGACTATTCAACTTGAATGGCAGCCCCCATGGCTGCACTGCAACTTCTTTATAAAAACTATGGTAGTCTTTCTGAAGCAACACACAATGTTTACAAGTGTCAGGCAACAGTATATGATAGTTACATAAAACAATTTCATTTTAGGTGTTACTAGTCTTTTGAAGCCTATGGCTTTAATCTTCTTTGTATGACGCAAAATAATGTCATCATTCTGGGTTTGGTCAGGCATTATAGTAAATACATGTTTATAAATACTGGGAATAGCTGTTTGTAATAGATGAGTTGAAAAATCAGAATGCTTAGCACTGGATCACATTTAAGGACTACACATAGCTTTATAAATGTGCCTCTTTATTTTACACCAGTAAATGCTATCTGCTGATCAGTTGCAGTGGATCATTAAACCTGTTATAAACTCATCCATAAACATAACAAAATGGCACATAAATTTAAAGGGCAACTTTCATCTAAAAATGTTTTCTTCCACTTGCGATGTTGTCTAACAGAGCCCACATTTCAGAATGGGAAAAAAATAGTATAGTTTGCAAAAAAAAAAAAAAACAAAACCTTGCAACCGATGTATAATCAGTTAATAGGTCCCCAGATCCTCAGTCACTCACTCATTAATCACATTCTGGGGCACTCATTCATTAATTGCATTAATCACGTCCCAACATGGCCCTACCCCTCCTGGTGCAGAAGTCAGAGAACTCACTAGGGAAGTTTTTTGCAAAATATATTGTTTGCCCTGGTTGGCGTGTTGGCAGGGAAGCAATATTTTAATCATAGGTGCCCTTCTAGAAGTGCAATGTGAAAATGTTGCTTCCATCTATTTAAAGGGCAACTTTCACATCAAAATAGTTTCCACCACCTAGAGCTGTGGGCTAACAGAAACATAGGATTAGCTGAAGCGTCCTTCATCTTATATCATGGGCATAATGTGCAAGATGGGGCACTCGGTCTAGATCATTATTCCCATGTGTGTACCTCTACATGGCTAATATTTCAGATTTGTTTGCTGGAGTGCTGGGTATGTTTTAACACGGTTTAACACATCAATGTATGTTTATGGTTCATGTGTGTTTGTGGGGGGAGGTATCATTTTTTATATTAGTGGACCTGTCACCCAGATGTAAAAATCTGTACACTAAAAGTCCTTTTCAAATTAATCATGAAATCCAATTTTTTTTAATTAAAGCATCCATAGCTGTTGTAAACGCATTTAAAAATGTCAGCTGTCAATCAAATATTGCCTGCCCCTCCTCTATGCCTTAGGTATAGAGGCGGGGAAGGCAATTACTTTCACTTTCCATTTAGCACTTAACAGATGTAACTGCTCTCCCCACATTGGCCCTTTTCCTTCACTATTTAATTGTGTAGCTACTGCATGGGGATGGACATCAGGTCCCCCATTCTGGTGCACAAACAGAATTTTGAGATGATGCAAGGCTTGCCTTAATAACAGGGTCCACAAAATGGCTCCTGTCTACTTGCTATAATTATGAATTCCCAGACAGAAGGAAACAAGATACAAATAATTTATATGGTGTAATTAAAGTTTATTTTGCACGACTAACATGATAAAATAGGATTTGAAATTATTTAAGGTGACAGGTTCCCATTAATGCTCAGCATCCACCTATTTTGTTTCAAGTAGAAGTTCACATAAAAAAAAAACTGAATATATATATATATATATATATATATATATATATATATATATATATATATATATATATATATATATATATATATATATATATATATATACACATATACACATACATACACAGGTATGGGACCTGTTATGCAGAATGTTCAGGACCGGGGGCTTTCCGGATAACAGATCTTTCCATAATTTGTATCTTCATACCTAAAGTCTACTAGAAGAGCATGTAAACATTAAATACACCCAATAGGCTGATTTTGCTTCCAACAAGGATCAATTATCTCTTAATTTGGATCAAGTACAAGGTATGGTTTTATCATTACAGAGAAAAAGGGAACAGATTTAAAAAATTTGGTTAAAATGGAGTCTAGGAGACAGTCTTTCTGTAACTTCGAGCATCCTGGATAACAGGTTTCTGGATAAGATATCAGATACCTGTAAATATCTTTTTGGGGGGGGGGGGGTGGCAGTTAACCATTTACAAGGGCTTACTTTGCCAACAAGCTAGCAGTTGGAAGGTCAGCATGCCAGTTAAATAATAGAGAGCCTAAATACAAGTACAAATGAAAACCTCATAGTCACAAAGTTTTTTTTTTTAGTTTCCCGGATAGCATATTAATTTGAAAAAGGCAAAAGAAGAAAGCTAATAATTTCAAAATCATGAACATAAAGACCAATTGAATATTTATACACACACACCCTTTATACATGTTTCTTAACCATTCTCTGGGTCCCTAAGTGAGTCAATGAAGCCACATTATGAGTTTATGACCCAAAATTGGTCAGTGAAAATAAATATTTGATAACATTTATTGTAACGTGGCTTGGACTAGATTTATAACAAGAATGCAGCTTTTGCAGATCAAGTCTATGGTGGGGGGTGTCTCTCTCTTTGCACCTGGCCAGTAACAACAAACAAGGTTGCTTCAATTCCACCACCTGAATCTGGCCAAAGCTAATCATTGATTGGTTGCTAAGAGCTACAGCACTGGAGTAACTTTACTTGCCCAATGTTGGTAAATGAACAACTAAGATCCGCCAACATTAAACAGTACGACAGTAAGCCTCTTAGTTTGCACTGTGGCTAGTAATCACAAGGCAAACCGCTGTTTAACCCTTTCAGATCTCGGATCGAAAGCATTAATGCATCGGCCGATTAAGTTCCTGTCCGTTGCCCTTCAGGTCACCTTCTTGATGCCTGCGCACTGTTAACGCTCTCATCCTTCCCATGTGTCTATCGTTTCCCCTATTCTTTCTCCTGCTCACCAGGACGTCGCCTTGCCACCATTAGCAGAAGCTGTCGTCCACCAGCAGTTTTCAGAACCCTCGCCACAGAAGCTGCCATCTTGGAAGCTGGCAACTCGGGGCGTGGCTTAATGTCATAGTCGCCAGCTGATGGGCGTGATATGTTAATACTGAAATTTTCAAAAGAACGACTAATAAGAATTCTTCCGGTGTGCGCTTTGCAGACGGTCGAAAGTACAGTGCTTTTGCTGAAAGGTGAGCAGGGCCTGGAACTAGTCCAGCAAGTGTTCCACATTGAAATGGGAGTGCGCTCTGTGAAGCCGAAGTGCTTTGCGCACGAACACGCACGCGCGTCCTCGGTTGCGCATGGATACGCACAATTACGCGCGCGCGCCCTCGGTTACGCACAATTACGCACGCGCGTCCTCGGTTACGCACAATTACGCACGCGCGTCCTCGGTTGCGCACAATTACGCACGCGCGTCCTCGGTTACGCACTGTTACGCACAATTACGCGCGCGCGTCCTCGGTTGCGCGCTTTTGCCTGTAATTTATTCTTTTTAGAGCTCAGTTGTTTTTTTAAATCTAGTAAAAGGGCAATGGAGGCTACAATTTAATTCTGCCTATTATGAGAATTACTAAAAGAATTGATCATCTTTAGAGTAAGTCCCAATATTTAAAACTATTGTGTCGTTTGGATATTGATAGTGTGGACTGATTTGGCATTTTTTGTGTTCCTTTAAATTATATAGAATAAAGGTCAATGCGATTAAAAGATGCTTTGTCATACACATATTTAGTTAAACGCTGCACAGAGTCCAGTTGACATATCAAAATATCCCATAAAAGCCTAAAAAAGTGACGTGAAATGTCAAATGTGGGGAATGTAGAAAAAATCAGTTAAAGGGGTGGTTCACCTTAAAGGTAACTTTTAGTAGGTTATAGAATGGCCAATTCATATAGTTTTATAGTTATTTGCCTTTTTCTTCTGACTCTTTGCAGCTTTCAATTGGGCGTCGCTGACCCCTTCTAAAAAAACAAATGCTCTGTAAGGCTACAAATGTATTGTTATTGCTACTTTTTATTACTCATCTTTCTATTCAGGCCTCTCCTATTCCAGTCTCTTATTCAAATCAGTGCATGGTTGCTAGGGTAATGTGGACCCTAGCAACTAGATGGCTGAAAATGCAAACTGGAGAGCTGCTGAATAAAAAGCTAAATAACTAAAAAAAACCACAAATAATAAAAAATGAAAACCAATTGAAATTTGTCTCAGAATATCACTCTCTACATTAGGGGTCCCCAACCTTTTTCACCAGTGAGCAACATTCAGATGTAAAAAGAGTTGGGGAGCAACACAAGCATGAAAAATGTTCCTGGGTGCCAAATAAGGGCTGTGATTGGCTATTTGGTGACCCCTATGTGGACTGGCAGACTACAGGAGGCTCTATATAGCAGCACACCTGTTTTTTATGCAACCAAAACTTGCCTCCAACCCTGGAATTCAAAAATAAGCACCTGCTTTGAGACCACTGGGAGCAACATCCAAGGGCTTGGAGAGCAACATGTTGCTCACGAGCTACTGGTTGGGGATCACTGTACATCATACTAAGAGTTAACTCATAGGTGAACAACCCCTTTAAGGATGTGAATGTTATACCTAAACTATTCATTTCAAACAATATGTGCCTTGTAGAATTATTGTTTGACAAAAGGTTGCATTGCAGCAATTGAGCAATTTTAAAATGTATTTCTGAGTAGCACAAACCCTTCAGTTATAAGATTTTGAACTTCGGTTTTCATTTAGAGTACAGGACAGCGAGTGTAGTACCTGAGCTAGTGTGTCTGTAAGCAGCCTTTGTGTGGATAATGCTTCTTTAAATGTTCCTTATCTTGGTTTCCCAAAATCTGTCTCACCCAAACTATCTGCTGCACCACCAAGAACTGACATTCACTTCTTTGTTGTAGTGGAAATCACTTTGGGAGTGGTGCTATATGTATAGATGTTTATTTTACCCATACAATATGCTTTGTCATTTTAGGCTTGTAATGCAACAAGGTCTTTTCCGTGCCAGTCTTTTTAAGTTGGCACAGAAGTACCTTAAAGGAACAGTGACACCAAAAAAAAAATAAGTGTTTTAAAGGGATACTGTCATGGGAAAAACATTTTTTTTCAAAATGAATCAGTTAATAGTGCTGCTCCAGCAGAAATCTGCACTGAAATCCATTTCTCAAAAGAGCAAACATATTTTTTTATATGAAATTGTGGAATCTGACATGGGGCTAGACATTTTGTCAATTTCCCAGCTGCCCCTGGTCATATGACTTGTGCCTGCACTTTAGGAGAGAAATGCTTTCTGTCAGGCTGCTGTTTTTCTTTCTCAATGTAACTGAATGTGTCTCAGTGGGACATGGGTTTTACTATTGAGTGCTGTTCTTAGATCTACCAGGCAGCCGTTATCTTGTGTTAGGGAGCTGTTATCTGGTTACCTTCCCATTGTTCTTTTGTTTGGCTGCTGGGGGGGGGGGGGGAGGCGGTGATATCACTCCAACTTGCAGTACAGCAGTAAAGAGTGATTGGAGTTTATCAGAGCACAAGTCACATGACTTGGGGCAGCTGGGAAATTGACAATATGTCTAGCCCCATGTCAGATTTCAAAATTGAATATAAAAAAATCTGTTTGCTCTTTCGAGAAATGGATTTCAGTGCAGAATTCTGCTGGAGCAGCACTATTACCTGATTCATTTTGAATTTTTTTTCCCCCATGACAGTATCCCTTTAAAGTAATGAAAATATAATGTAGTGTTGCCCTGCACTGGTAAAACTGATGTTTTTGCTTCAGAAACACTACTATAGTTCATATAAACAAGCTGCTGAGTAGCAATGGGGGAAATTGAAAAAAGGCTATATGGCACAGGATAAATAGTGGATAACAGATAATACCATTATGTTCCACAGAGCTTATCTGCTATCTGATGTGTAACCTGAGCCCTTTCTCCTTTGAAGGCTACACAGCATCTTATTTATATAAATATATAGTAGTGTTTCTGAAGCAAACAGCAGTTTTACCAGTGCAGGGCAAGAGTACATTATATTTTTATAACTTTAAAACACTTTAATATTTTGATGTTACTGTTCCTTTAACAGAACAATTAATTAATGTAATTTGTATTAATGTGGTATCTGCCTTTTGCAAATATTTGACCTGACCGGTGTACTTAATTAAAAGTATAACAACACATTCCAGATTTTAACATGACCTATAGACCTGGCCACTGACTGCCCCTAGTTCGTCAAACTGAGTGGCTTTGTGAATGACATGTGGCTGGGAGGGTGGAACAATGTTTTGATTGGCCAGGGCACTGTTTACAATTTGTCCTCTGGCCTATTATTCATCACTTACAAGTCCACTCTGCTTGAAGATGTGTCTATCACCAACACAGGTTAGTTATGGGGGGCTGGGGGATGCATGAAGCCAGTGGGTTACCTTTGCCAAGAGTGATCAAGATAAATGACAAATTCCTTTTAAGCGTGGAATATGTAACTAATTCCTTAGAGCTCCAAGTTAAATTTGTATGGGCATTATTTATTTTAATATACAAGTTTTGGTGAGTTACAGTATATAAACTGGTGTCCTTAAAGGGGTTGTTCGCCTTCCAAACACTTTTTTCAGTTCAATTGATTTCAAATTGTTCCCCAGAAATATAGACTTTTTTCAATTATTTTCCATTATTTATTTTTTACAGTTTTTTTAAAATCTAAGTTTAAAGTTTAATGTTTCTGGTGTTTGAGTCTGGCAGCTCAGTAATTCAGGAGCAGTTGCTGTGTAGCCATGGGAGCAGTCATTTAAAGTTGAAAAAGGAGAAAAGGCACAGGATACACAGCAGATAACAGATAAGCTTTGTAGTATACAATGGGATTCTTCAGAACGTATGTGTTATCTACTGTGTCTCCTGTGTTTCAATGGCTACTCCCATGGCTACACAGCACCTTATTTATATAAACTATAGTTCTGTTTCTGAAGCAAACACACCCTTTTACTAGTGCAGGACAACAGTATATTACATTACATTACCTTTAAAAATTTACATTACATTACCTTTAAAATAAAGGGGGATAGCCTTGCAATCTCTATTGAGCACCACCTATAATCTAAGTACAGTGCTGACCAATTGACCCCCCCTCATTGTGTGGCCTCCCACATGAAAGTCTGCCTGCTGTGACTACTTACCTTGTGTAAAATTTAAATTCAGACTGTAAACTCCTGCATTGTCACACCTGTAATCCCCCTGCATTGTTCACACTTGTAACACCTCTATTGTTCACATCCCTAATGCCCTGTACTGTTCACACCTCAGACAAACTGCTGGAGGGGCACCCTAATTGTGTCACTGTAGCATAGTATGAACTGTTCATTTTAGAGTCCTAATAGGTTTCCCTGCCTTCTGCTGTACTCTGCCTGCCCTATGCTCCCTGTGTGTGTCATACTCTGCCTTCCCTATGGCCCATGTGTGCCATACTCTGCCTGCCCAATGCTGCCTGTGTGTGCCATACTCTGACTGCCCTATGCTCCCTGTGTGTGCCCTACTTTGCCTGCACTATGCTACCTGTGGGACGTGAACCTGGAAGGGTTTGGTCTGGGGGTGGGTGTTAGCATTTGGAAATTGTTGTTAGGGGTCCCTAAGGTGTTTAACCATGTGTTGGGGGTGCTGTGTCACAGGGCAGGTGGAGGAGGAATATGGATTTAAAGGTATGTTTAACATGATTTATATTTTTCACAAATAAGTGATGAGTGAAATATATAAGTGATATTTGGACAGTAAGCACCAACCATTTTTTCTGGTGTGCTATCAATATTAATGTGGACATGGTCTTTAAAGTTATTTTGGTAACATGGGTGTGGTTTAAGTTGGGTTTAGTTTAAAAATAGGAGTGGACACTGACTTCCATTATCGGCCCTCCATCACAGAGACCAAAAAAATTCCAGCCCTTGGTACCACAAAAGTTGGACAAGCACTATCTAGGACATGTACAGTTCTGTTCATAATAATAGCAGTATTCGTAAAAAAGTGAATAAAGCTTAAAATCCTTATAATAGCTTTTATTTCCATACACGAGAATGCATTGGGAACACTGAACATTCTATTCCAAATCAAAACATGAAGAAAATGTATCAAATTTGTGTTATTCCTTTACAGAAAGTGAAAAAAAAGGGAATATTAGACTGTTCCAAAAAAAAAAAAAAAAATAGCACTGTCTGCATTCTTCTTTAGAAACTCAAATATTCACTGTATAAACTGAACACTTTCAAGATATTGCTTTCTTTTGAATCACTGAACTCATATTTAGCTGTATAATCACGGTTTCTGAGAATTACTGCGGATCTGTGTTGCAAGGAGTTGACCATATTCTGGCACCTGTGAACAAGTATTCCAGCCCAGGATGATTGGACTACTTTTCACAATTCTTCTGCATTTCTTGGTGTTGCCTCAGAAACAGCATTTTTTGATGTCACCCCACAAGTTTTCTTTTGGATTAAGGATTTGGTTTGCCACTCTGTAATGTCAATCTTGTTGGTCTGGAACCAAGATGTTGCTCGTTTACTGGTGTTTGGGTCCGTTGTCTTGTTGAAACAATCATTTCAAGGGCATTTCCTCTTCGTCATAAGGCAACATGACCTCTTCAAGTATTTTGATGTACACCAGAGTATGAGAAACATCCCCATATCATGATGCTTGTGCCACCAGGCTTCACTGTCTTGGCTTGAATTCAGTGTTTGGGGTCGTTTTACAAACTGTCTGCAGCCCCTAGACCCAAAAGGAGCAATCTTGCTTTCATCAGTCCACAAAATGTTGCGCCGTTTCTCTTTAGGCCATTCAATGTGTTCATTGTCAAATTCTAACCTCTTCAGCACGTCTTTTTTTCCAACAATAGGACTTTGTGGAGGCTCCTTGTCGATAGCTTGGCTTCACATAGGTGTCTTCTAATTGTAACATTACTCACAGGTAACTTTAGACCAACTTTGATCTTCCTGGAGCTGATCAGGCCATTTTGGCTATTCTATGCATTCGAAGGATAGTTTTCCCGTTTTCGTCTGTCTTTCACGTTTTGGTTGCCATTTTAAAGCATTTGAGTTCAATTTAGCTGAGCAACCTATCATTTTCTGAATATCTTAATGTTTTCCCCCTATCCAATCAACATTTTAATTAAAGTACGCTGTTCTTCTGAACAATGTCTGGAATGACCCATTTTGCTCAGAGAGAGAAATGCGCTATAACCAGCATGCACAACATTTGCTGCCTTAAATGAGGGTCGTAATTGACATCTGTTTTTTCACAAAATGAATGACCTCACTAATTGAACTCCACACTGCTATTATTTGGAACAAGCCTCAATTAATGACTCAATTACACAGAATCAGCAGGATGCATGTCATAACTGTTGGGTCTTTTGGTTTTCAATTACTCTACTCTACTAGTAAATTTATTGCCATGTAAAAATATAATGTCTATCAAAAACAGTGATTGATCAGGTTAGTGATATCAGACTGCTATTATGCTGAATACAACTGTAGATGTAACTCCTATAAATTCAAAGTTATGCCAGATAGGGAATGAAAAGAATAATAATTTAAACGTTAGCATATTACTATCAAGTCCCGATAATGAGTATTTCTGCTGTCGTAATCAAATTAGAAGGCATGTTAAAAAGTTAATTTAAAAAAAAAATGCAAAGAATACGGTCCATCAGGTTCAACCCTTCAATGTGTCTCCCAGCACCATGAAGGATTTTGTTCATTGGAGGCAATACTTCTTTGCTATCAAACAGGTTGCTCTACTGACAATGTAACAGCCTGTACTTCAGCTTGTAGGAATGAATGCCGGTAAGACATGAGCCTCTTCTAATTCTGCATTCACAAAATAATAAACAAGCATAACACAGTGTACAAAAGTGGAATTCTTTTTACATTTTATTAAATAATAAACACACCCCAGAAATACACATAAGAAATAAACATTACCTATAATGTATAGGATGTTTTAACACTTGCTGTGCTATTCTTAAAAAAAACATGCATTATTAAGTTAAGTAATTTAAAGGAAACTGAAGGCCTGATTATCACCTCATTTTAATAGTGTTATTACCACTCCCCATTGCCAGTAGCCCTAGGTCAAGTTAAAGCCTCTTGTGCAGTTAATATTTTAATTCTGGTGACACAGGATCATGCATGGGCAGCACATACGTAACTGCAACTGCAACTGTCTGGAAAACTTGAAAAAAGGAGGACCATTCCTAAGGATCAAATGAGGTAATTATCAAGGCACAGGAGGCTGCTAGCAGTGGGAAGGGGGGCAGAAGCTGATGCCCTAAAAACATTATGATAAGAGCATGTATAATTGGGTCTTTAGTTGTCCTTTACACTTAATCATCCTGTTCATAATCCCTCTGAAATAAAATCATGAGCATCTTTAATTTACACTTTAACAATGTGAAATTGTGCTCATCAGATGGGTCAATTATCAGAGAAAATATTCCTCCTACTCCTATTCAGTACAAGATTTAAAAAAACTTTTTCACAGTACAATGTGCCCCATTTTACTCCCATTTACTATAAAAAAAAGTGCATCAATGTGTCTACTTCATTGTTACAGAAACACCTATTACTTTCTCAGTAAAGACTGTATAAGTAAAAAACTTCTTCAATCCTGCAGCCACAACACATCTAGCATTTAGACAGCATTCTACCCCGGTCAGTTAGGGAGTAACGCTTGCAGCTCCTCGTCAGTAAGCTGGTTTGTTTCCATAATGTGCTGAAGCGGATGATGGTATTTCTCCAGATCCTGCAGGAAGTGAGGAATATGAGTATTATCTAGCTCAGCAAACTTCTTTAGCTCCTCTGCATCTTCATTGGATACCTGAGGGAGAAGACAGTGAACCCCTCAATCCCTCCTCAAAATCAGTATAAACGTCAGACATTTACTTAGTATGGGGAATAAAGCAACTAGGGTGGTATCTCCTTATAGCTTGATATCTCAAAGTAATAAGGAAAGCTGAAGCTTTACAACACCACTTGTCCTCCTTGTTCTTTCCAGCACTCAAGAGGAAAAATAAGCTGATGAGCAAATGAATATGACTGGGTTGACATAATATTTTTGTGATTTGTAGGAAATATGAATTAGGTTTGTAGGACAGTAGAACAAATCATGGGCAATTTAGAAATTGAATATGCATACGTATTGTGTTGATTTTGCAAAGGTGGTTTTATGCCACATTTTTTGTAATAACTGTGTAAAAATGCCACTTGTGATGAAGGCTACAGCTTGGGGAAGGAATGAATTTGTTAATGAGAGCTTCACTTGACCGCACAGATTGTACGGTGGCACATGGGGAGACTTATCAGCAGGATATTTGTGCTGCTGTGGTTGACAAATTTATGAAACTACCTTAGAATTGGAAGTGAATCGCTGGCAGTAAGAGCTGCATAACCTCTGAAAAATGCAGGGAAAGGCAATTTCCGGCTGTTACATAATTCATACTGCTGGCCATTCACATTAACACAACTTTATGAGTGATCTCTTGCTTGCTGGTAACACAGATTTCCTTTTGATGAAATTACCCCCCTATGTGCCATCAACCTAAGTTGTGCCCTTTGTTGGAATGTCAAGAGAGTCTCAACCATCATCTAATTCTAAAGACACTAATGGTGTTTTGCTACCATGTTTGTAGCATAGAAAGAGCCAAAATATGCACACACCTATTAAAATAGAGTTGTACAACTGATAAATGAGGTAGTTGAAATCTTACTATACCTTTCCAAGTTAACAGTCGAAAATCAATGGTATGCCGGTGATGCAGAAGGCATAGTTTTCCATCAAAATAGACCTGGTCTTTACTGAAGCAGCCTGGGGAGAAACAGGTTTTAGTAATTATTTGTCTATTTCTTGACTACTGTTCTTTTAGCCTGTACACCATTATTTAAAGGAGCATAATAACCCCTTGTTTGACATGAGTTTGGTTAATAATACTTGTGATAAAAATACTTTTTGTGTATTGATTTAATCACAGAATATCTATGGTTGCTCTTATTCCTTGAGCTTAATGGGGGAATTAAAGCTACTCCATATTTGGGCCTTGAGCAGTAGCTAATTAGATTACTATTATTCAAACCCTTCCCCTTTGTTTTGCCACAAGGGGATTCTCTTAATGCAATTTAGAGTAGAAAGTGTTAATTATATAAAATGTAGTCCTGTTGGTGGAGTGCTCCCAAATATTTATTTAGCAAACAAAATTAAATAGCATTGTATATAGAAAATTGGCAGTTATGTGTTGATCTGACCATCCGAATCTGACGATGTACATGCGTGGCATTACTGCACATAATCCAGTCACTATTTTAGCCAATCAGGAATGGATGGTAAAGGGCAGACAATGTATAAACAGGTTATCCAAATATTCTGTGTGAACCAGCCATCAACCTGTTTGGTATACACTGAAATAATTGCAAACCGCTATTTCTTTTGCACGTAGCACCTTGCCCAGCTCTGTATTCTTGGAAGGCAGGCTGGGGATGGTATGTGGCCAAGTCCTGGACAGAATTAGCACAAGTTGCTAAGTACAAGCTCTGGACATAAGTCCTCTGTGCACTGAGCCCTACAGAGACCACATTTACGTTGATTAGTGCTAAAACACTTGAATTTGATGATTTGATATATGAGGCCGTTGACTTTAGAGGAAAGAATATCTGGATGTTTTAGCAAGTGGATTATAATATGGGAATCTGGGTATCAAAGCCATTTCAATACTCAGTGGTTTCTTGCCTGTTTGTCCAGTGTCTTGCTGTCCATGTTTAACTCGTACACAGTACTCCCATCGAACAGTGGGGTCCTGCACAAATTGCTGCAAGTCTTGGAAAAGCTCACAGAAGCTGGAGTTAGCCGCACGGCTTACAGCAAAGTAGAGAAGTGCAGCACGCCACAGGTATGGATTATTCCGGAATAGCACACTGTGCAGATTTGCCAAGCCCTCTTCAGTGGGATTAGCTGGCCTCAGTGAAAACCTCTTTCGACCTTCTGAACCGTGCCACGGCTGACGTGCATCATTTACGCCACACAAGTAATGGGTGCCTGAAAGATGACCATAATGCATTTACATAGTATAGAGAATTCATGTGGGAGACATATGACAGACATAAGAGCTATAGAAGAGATACAATAGAATGTTTACTAAAGGTCAACACTTTGTTAATTCATATATATGTATCTAGTAATTGAAATCCTATGGTATCTAGTATAGCTAAACCTAAAGTAAAAGAACTTATTAAGCAGTCTTGTTATCTTTTACTACCAAACAGTGTGTAACGCTACAAAAAGGTACAAAACTACTCTCTCTTTATGATGTTATTGAGGGGAAAAGTGGCTGTCCAAAACATTATGTATGGAGATTGAATACTGCAATGCAACCAGCAGACTTTAGTTAATAGCTAAAGGGGTGGTTCAACTTTCAACCCCCTATTTCAAGTCAACCCACTAGTTTTTTACCTATTCCCTAAAAGTCTTGCATAACACCTATAAAAGTTGGAAATATGAACTCTCTTAATCGCCGTGGGAGGGAATCCATGGGCATATAAGTCCATAATACACACGTATTATTATGAATTGTATTTTTATGAATATATTATTATTATTATTATTAATTGAATTATGAATTGCTGTGGAATAAAAGCCTGATGTTTCAGGAACACCCCTTAATCATAGGTGTTTCCGAAATACGTCAGGCTTTTATCCCACAGCAGCTACTGATTATTGATTAATGAATCAATAAAAAGTGGTCTATATTTTTTCTATATGAATGGTGTTGCAGCATAAATAAGTCCTGCTTGGATAGAAGCACACCTAAACCTCTGAAGCTTATCCCTTAATATTTAATTGAGGAGCCAGAGGTCAGTCTTAATAGATTTATTTTTCCTAATGGGTTACTTTAAAATAAGCACCAATACCAAATTATCCATTGGCTTAAAGAACATGTATATATATTTAACATAAACATCATATAGAGTGGAAGTAAGAAGTGAATAAACAATACCAAAATAAAAAGCAATATTTAGAAAATAATTGGCGTTATCACTTAAACCTGGTCAATGGCAATAAAAAAAGAAAAAGTAGGGGGAAAAAAAAAAGATCCAACCTGTGGTAGGAACTGAAGTGAGCTACGGTATATATGCAGCAAGTTACAAAAGTTGCCAGTGCAGAGCAGGCGTATCAAAGAAGATATGTAAACTGATATAATGAGTCCACTTTACATCAAACCCAAAACTCTATTTTTAGCAGTAATGAGCAAGATAATTAAGTGTTAATACACATTACAGCCACAATGTATAGTGCTGAATAACTAGTTACAATGGACACCATACGATATTGGTGTTCTCAGAAAAGCAAAGGATCCTCTACACAAATATTGTTTGGTGTACCACACAAATCCTACCTAATAACTTTTAATGTCAGGTCATTCTACTCATCCCCCACCATTGGATGCTGTATAACCAGAACTCCACACACCAATTTCATGCCAAAGCATCCCCTCTAGCCAGTGCTGTGTACCACCAAGTAGATGCTGAGAGTGGGTCAGCAGTTCTCAATTGTCATAACTGCTTGAGAGAGTAAGTCTTCAGTGAGTTGTACCACCACCTAAAGGTAGCCAGAAAGAGACAGATGTTTGTATATGAGTAGACCCACCACCTAAGATAGAGAGTGAAGATAAAGCGTGAAACGTGTTGGATCTGAGATAGAACTTAATTAGTGTGTTACCACAGTCTTATCAGCATTGGTTTGTTATGTTTAAATGTACATTTTTAAGCAACACTAACACTAATAGTATGGCTGAAATCCATTTGCCATTAGCTTAGATATAAAAGCATCACCATCTTTATTTTAAAAAATATTATGTTTCTTATTCCAGCCAACTACAACAAATACCCTGCACATACATACTGCAACCATACATCCTACACAGGCTTCTTGTTTCTCATGTAAAAAATAGGCCTCTGGCATTACACACTGCTGCTTTAGAAAATATAGGATTTTTTTGTCACAGAGTTATATACAGAGGAAGCAGAACCTGAGGCTGCAGGGGCCCAATAAGTATAGCGGCCCCATGAGGCCCTAATTCATAAAACATTTTAATAAATATTGGTAAAACGGGTCAATCTCTGGACATTTTTTGGGCCTGAAAAATAATTTGCTGTGGGCTCTACTTAAGCCACTGGAAGGGTGTACTTTAAATACATGATTCGTTTAACAGAAAAGCATTAAAAATCTGCTACAGTTAATCTCCTTTGTATATCCTTTGCCAGTGTTACAGACACGGTAGTCCTTTGTGGTAAAGGGACCCAGGGCAAATTGATAAAGTTATTGATGGGATTAACAACCTCTTATCCAAAAACATATCTGACTTACATATTAGATGACATTCAATAGGATAATAAGGTATACATAAAAAATCATATCCACTGAAAAACACATTTGCACATGTTTAGTATTCCTGCAGGAACAATGCCACAAACTCCCAGTATTCCTATCCCTACACAGAAATTTACCATAATAGAAAGTCTACTTACAGTTCCACAGACCTACCAAAACTCTTGCATTCACATATGCAACTCCCCTCCCAACCATTACTAGTAGTTATGTTGGGTCATAACTTGTTTTTCAGTTGATGTGCCTTTGGTTCTTGGGAGATAATCCCAAATTGTAGTTATTTTCTCCAGCAAATGTCTGGATGCTCCAGAACTTGTGTAACTATTCAAATATTGTAACTATTACTTACAGTCTGTTGGCCAGATGCAGTAATTGTCCTCTTGCAGACATATGTGACCTGTGTGGTGCCTCCATCTCTTCTGAGAACACTCCCTTCCAGCCTCAACCTAGATTGCTACTTATAAGCCACCAGTCCCTATTTTTCCTCAATAAATATCAGTAAATTGACTTTTCTTGGGAGCAGTGCACTGATGAAGCAGAGCAGTTACAGGGCAGTGCTCAGGCACAGAAAGTCACCATAGCAGTGTACAGTAGCAACAGAAAAAACTTACAAATAGTATGAAACGACTGGCCTACACCCCACCCAAAAGAACTGCTCTGTGTAATTTTCTACTGAATAATGAATGTACATTGAGCTGCATCCATTTTGCAATTCAGTTTGAGTCAAATAAAGGATACATTTACGACCAAAAATCACCACTCACCCTTACAAATGCTCACTATTTGTCATTTCTGCATTAAAAAAACAAACTGATCCTATTGTTCACCTATTGTTAGGTGATTTAACTAGGGTACATACTCCTGTAAATATCGTTTCCTATCTTCATGTGGGCTACAACAAAACAGGTAGGGAAAGAACCAACTCTGTAGCTAATCAGAGCAAGAGAATCTGAAATTACAGTGTAAAGTATTGGCTCCAATAAGATGCAAAATGTGTGAAATTGTACATGTATGAAATCATATAAAATGAATCCAGAATCCCACCCTAGTACACAACGACATATCTATGCAATTAATTGCGTCTCTGTATTTAGGCTGAATAAGATACAAGGTTGATTTCAAGAATATTTTTGAAGAACAAAACTTCAGTCAGCATGTAAATGCTCTCACCTCTCCACTGCAACCTTCCTTCTGCATGTATTTTTTGCAGCATGCCCAAATCTGACACTTGCTCAGAAGATTTCCTCCTGTCACAGCTTGAAAGTTTTCATAATCGCCATACTTCCTTAAAACTGTACTTAGTATCCAAACAGCCTGTAAAGATGTACACATTTTCTAATCATGATCAGATCAGACTACTTTTTTAAGCACAATTCTTCTATATCTAAATGAGTATAACGCACTGGTACATTCTTATTTTTTTACACAAATTGTCTTCTTTAAAGCAGCCCTAGGGGTGAGCCACCACAAACAACATGATTAGCCATTTTTTCTGAATAACTCATGTAAAGGGAGATCACTAAAGCAAATCAACGCCAAAACCAATAGGAGCCAGAGATACAGTGTGTATCTAGTGTTGCCACCTGGCTGGTAAAACGAATGGTTGATCCCAATGTTATCAATAAGAAAAAAAAAAAAAAAAAAATGTATATATATATATATATATATATATATATATATATATATATATATCGGTATTTTTTTCCAGAAAAGGTGGCAACCCTATTTGTATCAGTGAGAGAGTGAATGCTCCACGACCCACACACAAATACACATTTGTAGATTCCCCTGACACACAAAAACCTTTGTAGATTACTGTATGAATAATACTGCAAGGAAACGAGAGAAGCAATTTCTAGGTAGACACCTCCTTTTTAACTAGTTCTATTCATGCATCATATACACTGGAACACATTTTTCCAGAGGCCACACAATAGTTATTGCTGAAACTGTACATTTTTTTTTCCATCTCTGTATAGTGTATTTTTCGCACAAAAGACGTGAATCTGACACGTGAATCTATGTGCGCAATGTAAATACCAACCCATGGGACACTTGCATTGTTGCTCATACACACAATCTGCAAAACATGCATTTATATCATGCTGCATACCAATATGGTGCCAGATAAGTGTTTCAATGCCCCACAACGCCGTTGTAGTACCTAAGCACCAGCCGGCTAGCTCTCGCAGACAAAATACAAAACAAAAAGGTGGTACTGTGTTAGCCAGTCGCAAAAATAACAAATAAAAAAACAAACAAATACAAAAAGTATTGTAGGTATCACGTCTACAATACTTTTTGTATTTGTTTGTTTTTTTATTTGTTATTTAGACAAAATACAGAAACCTCACAAATCTTATCTCGCGGGACTGTCACATCACAGCTACAAGCATAAGCGCAGTGACGCGCCACGTAGCTTCCTGGGAGAAAGACGCATTATGTTTGATTGAGATTAATGCTAGATGCCGGCAACAAGCTGGACTAGGGATAGTTATGCTGCTTTGGAAGGTCCAGCTGTTCTCCGCTCTCATTCAGTTTTTCTACTCAGGATCCCAAGAAGATAAAATGATGACTACGGCTATCCTCACCGTCCCCAGAGACTCTGCTTCCAAAATTTCACTTAAACGCCAAACCATGTTTGTTTACCTGGTGGTTCACAGCAATACCCTGCTCCCAATATTTAACCAGGAGTGAAAAATCACGTTTTCTCTATTAGGGAAGTGACAGAAAAAGCATGGAATTGAATAATCATTCACCTATTTTGTACAGCTAATACATGGGTCCCTACGTTTATGTGCAATTTAGGAGCATGTTGTGTGCAAGAAACAAAACAAAAAAAACCAAACAAACAAAAATGCAATGAACTGTGAATGCAATGAATAAACTCTCAAAGCTCATGAGTAAAACAAGTCAGAAGATAATGGAATTGCAACCCTTTTTTCCACTGTAGAACACTCTATAGCCTGCACACAATTTACTATTTCAATGCTTTATTAAATACCGCAATATAACTCCGCTTCTGGTCTACTAAAATAATGTATCACTCTGCAAGATCCAACATGCGGCACTCGATATCGCCTTCTAGCCCAACTTTTACCTAAACCGGAAAATCATTGTTACTGTTGTATAGAGCTTTTTTCAGCTCCGTCTTCATTTTATTTAGGTAATGGATTCTCGTTATTTAAGTTATTTTTTTGTAAGAGCTTCAAGCAGTGACCACCCTGATTTTATGGGCTTTCTGTCACACTTAGATTTATAGCTGACCTGTGTGGTGCCTTTCCTGCTCACAACACTTACAGGTATACGAGAAAATCCTGTCATACTTACTGTGATTTTCATTTCCTGGACTGGACCATGGCAGTGGGCATGAAAGTTAATCCCCCTGCCTTGAGGGCGTACAGGAAATTACAATAAAAGGCCTTCCCCCACCTTGCGTCCCCATCTCTGACTGTAGACCAAGATCCTAAGGATGGAAATCCCTGCCCACTGCCATGCTCCAGTCCACGAAGTAAAAATCACGATAAGTGTGATAGGATTTTTTGTTTTCCTGTACACACACAAAGGAGGGATATCATGTAATTATCTATTAGTAGCAGCCAAAAGGATAGAACGGCCAAAGCAAGCCAATTCCTCGGAAAGGTGTCAAACTTGTAATGTTTCACAAAGGTACAGCAGGAAGACCATGTTGTGGCTCTGCAGATCTCTTCTGAGGAAACCTGGGCATGGAAGGCCCAGGACGCCGCCATCCCTCTAGTGGAATGTTCCTTCAGAGATTCTGGGATAGTTGCAGTCTGCAATAAGTTGGCCATCTGGATGCATACTTTGATCCACTTTGCTATGGACCTCTTGAAAGCTTTATTCTCCTGATTGCTGACTGTTGTAGTAACCAGTAGAGAATCTGGTTTTCTGAAGTTTGCCACTTTATCCAAGTAAATTTTGAGACATCCCACTACATCAAGAGTGCATTTTTTTCTCTTACTCATTTTTGGGATTAGGAAAAAAGTAGGTAGTATCAGATCTTGTTTCTGGTGGAAAGAGAAAGTGACCTTGGGGAGAAAGGAATCTGCTGTTCTCAAAACTTTGTAAAAGAAGATCTTTGACGGCTTGACTAAAAGGGCATGTAGCTTTTTGACTCTGATAAAAGATGTAATGGCTAGTAGAAACACTCGTTTTAAACACAGAATCTTAAATGAAGCCTCTTCAAGAGGTTCAAAGAGATCTTCCATTAGGGCTTTTGGTACCAAAGATAAGTCCCAAGGGGGAACCCATGTTCTGTTGACTGAAAGAACTCTGCTGAGGCCTTTGAAGAACCTTTTGACTAAGGGGAAAGAAGCCCAATGAGTCTCAGTTAAGGCGGAAATAGCAGTAACTTGCCCTTACATGGTAGACACACTAAGCTTGTGGTTGATTCCTGATTGTAAGAATTCTACAATGATAACTTCAGAAATATTAAATGGGTCAATATTTCTAGCACAGCACCATTGCCATTGGTGTATTTTGAGTTGGTTCTCCAGATTTGGGTGGACAATGGACCTCTGGTGAAGAAGATTTGGGGTAACCGGAAGCCTGAATGGCTCTGAGCCATCTGGTACAACAGAGGGAACCAAAGCCTCCTGGGCTACCAAGAAACAATCAGGATGACGTTCGCCCTGTCTTCCATGATCTTCTTGATGGTCGTTCCTTTGTCAGGTCAGGTTTTTTGCCTGACAAAGGTTCCTGTGAGGAACTGAAACATTGGACAAAATAAAACTTAAACTTGATTGATTTATATCCTGTTAGAACATTCCTTGGAGTGCGGTCAGTAGGTTTCTATTATACACATATAAAAACAAACACCACAGGTGAACCATTACAGTGTTTGTGGTTACCAGTCATTGGCCCCAAAAAAACTGATAGCAATTTCAATTTAGCATGGAAACAGGCAGAATAGAAATGTTAATATCGAAATCATAAATAAAATAGAAAAGTATAAAGTGAATCACTCTTACAGGCAGCCAGTTTTAGACACAACTGAAAGCATATGCTTGTTGATGAAAAAAAAAAAAAACCAAGACAAAAATTCTTGTCTCAATAGCAACTTTAAAGCCCATCTATGATATGACATGATTAGAAAGTTAGGGTGGAATTGCAGTCGATTTCCTGATCATCAATACCGATTTCACCCCCACAGGGACAGCTTAGTTACAGAAACAGCTGAACAGCAAGGTACCCAGACAAGATTTTAAATCTTTCTTACAACTCACAGCAATGGCATTCAGTCGCAATAACCTAACATCAGTTCACACTGACCACTCACATTAAACTTACCACATAAACACCAGACTACAAACTATAAGGAATGAGGTTTAATCGTGAAAAGCCAGTGCCCAGCCAGCATACCCATAGCAATACAAACACAAACTAACTGCAGTTCTGTCACGGAAACACTGTAACCACCGGACGCACATCTTCCAGCAATGCCTGTAAGCATATTCCTAATATTGCAATTTTAAATATTTCATATGATTCAAGCGCAAGCGCACCGTAACACTTAACACACAAATAACTAGTAAAACGAAAGCCAGTATAAAAAATATCGCCAGAGTTAAGGGATACGGCCATTTTGTTGGTGGGTAAAATCAGATTTGTGGATTAGCAAGTCAATGAAAAGTAGGGGACAGATGAAAAGCCTTTGAAAAGGAATACACACAGTATGACTTCAAATGCCTCTCCCTGCTAGATAGGTGTCTTTTGCCACAGATGTGGCTTTTTTAGAATTTATACTTTTTGGCAAATGGACGGTGAGACTAAAAAAAGTCACTACAAATACAGAGAAATTAGGGGTTGTCAGTGCCACAACTACTCACAGTTTATACAATTGGAGCTGGTGCACATTTTATACAGTTGAGTGTGTATATATATTATATATATTGTAATGTCTTGAGAAAGGCTCAGAACGGGACCGAAATGTTGACAATAAATTTTCTTTTCTAAACTGCATTATGAAGTCCTGGAGTGCGTCAATCTTGGGGAACTACTATATATATATATATATCAGTGCCGGGCCTACTCAGCTGGGCGCCCTAGGCAACCCGGCCAACTACTTCGCCCCCCACCGCTCGCGCATGCGCAGAAGTGTGCGAGCGGAAAGGACGCACGAGTGCGCATGTGCAGAAACCGGGCGAGTGCGCATGCGCAGAAAATGCGCGAGTGCGCGTGTGTAAACTTCGTAGAAGCGCGGCCACAGCTTATGAAGATAGCAGTCCGAGCTAGGGGAAGGCATCAGAAGAGGTAAGTGCCTGGCGCCCCTGTGCCTTTGCGCCCTAGGCAAGTGCTTCTTCTGCCTACCCCTAGTTCCGGCCCGGATATATATATATATATATAAGCCCAATATGAAAGCACTCACAGCAGATTTCATCAGTGTATAAAGAGGTTTATTCACCGCTCACATCTACGCGTTTCAACCCTCAATGGGTCGTCATCAGGACGACCCATTGAGGGTTGAAACGCGTAGATGTGAGCGGTGAATAAACCTCTTTATACACTGATGAAATCTGCTGTGAGTGCTTTCATATTGGGTTTATGTGAATTACGGTTAGCACCCAGCTGTGATACTTTATATGGTGAGTGCCGTTATATGTGGAATTATATATATTATATTCCTTGCAGACCTTCTTTGTGGATAGATATTGTAAAATTTTGGACACTGCACCCAGGCATTTTTTGAACCTAATGACGAGAGTGCAGACTCCTCCACAGTCTAATATATATATATATATTAGACTGTGGAGGAGTCTGCACTCTCGTCATTAGGTTCAAAAAATGCCTGGGTGCAGTGTCCAAAATTTTACAATATCTATCCACAAAGAAGGTCTGCAAGGAATGCCCTGACAATGAGTGAAGAGTTTGGATGACATGATATAGCCACACATATCAATCATAGCAATAAAAAGGGACTCTTTTACCAGAAAATTATTGTTTATTAATATACCGGTCGTAATAACTAATGTAAGGTTTGTTTGTATTAATGATGTCCCTCTCAGCACTCTACAGCAGTTATACATGTAATATGCTTACTTATTACATACTTATTGACTTGCCTGTGTATGGGGCTCTTGGAAAGGCCTGATATTGAAAACTTGTTGGATATTAATGATGTATAGGTCAAAAAAGGGTCCTCTTCCACAAACAACCAGCCCAAAACAAAATTGGTAAAATTTAGAATAACAATCAGCAGATGTGAAACATAGGTTTCACTGTATATACATCTATCTAAATATAGATATAGGTATACATAGGGATATGTTATCCAGAATCTTCATCACCTTTAGGTTTTTCAGATTGTTCCATAATTTGGATCAGTATACTTTGTACACTAAAAATCATTTAAACAGCAAATGAACCCAATGGATTTGTTTTGCCTCCAATGTGAATTAGTTACTGTATTTCTTAGTTAGTATCAAGTACAAGGTACTGTTTTATTACAGAGAGAAAACAAATAATACAAAAAAATGTAATTAGTTGCTTAAAAGGACTCTTTGGGAGGTGGCTTTCCCCATAATTCAGAGCTTTCTGGATATTGGGTTTCTTGGTAGATGTCACATCTGTAGAGAAATATACACAGATGTACATAGATATACAACACACTGCCCAAGGTAAAACATTTAAGTAGAAAGGTCTTGATTACCCAGTGGCACATACTACTAAAAAAATATATTATTATGAAAATGGTTTATTTACATGAAGCAGGGTTTTACATATGAGCTGTTTTATGCAATATTTTTTTATAGAGACCTACATTGTTTGAGGGGTACGGTTTTCCTATCCTGGCAGATAGAGTAATATTAAGAACTTTAGACCTAAGGTTGATGCCTTATAAATCAGGAGAGGTCTTCAGGAGAAATCAGGAGATGTCTTCAGGAGAAGTCTTGCCTTATCTGTCAAATACCCAAGGTGACAGCCATCTTCATCTTCTGGATGTACAGTAGGTAGAGTCCTCAAAACCTATGTCAAACGATCAGAGGAAATCAGGAAGAACAAGGGAATGAAGACTTCCAAACCATTTTTAGCCTAGTGGATTAAGGATACTAACGATAACCGTATTCTGCTCTTTAAGGTGAACACGCATTCAACGAGGAAAGTTTTTTTTACATCCTGCGCTGAAGTTGCAGAGGTGTCTATGGATCCGATATGCAGAGCGGCTACCTGGAGCAACCTGAACACCTTCATCCAACATTACAGGGTAGACCTAGCCTCTCTGGGAGCTTCCTACGGCAGCAGAATTTTGCAAAAGGCTCTAATATGATTCCCACCCAAGTTACTTCTGAATTCTCATTGTGCTGCCATATTGGACATAAGGGAATGAGTAAATTTATACTTTACTATACCCTTAGTCCCTTCGGCAGTCCAACCTGGTGCACTCACAACGCATTCTATATCATCTGCCTGGGTGCTGGTCCTTTACTTGGGCAGTCTCATCCTGAAGATGTCAATTTTTGCTAATAAACACCTATATTTTCATCGCTAAGACCTGTGAGTGCAAGTTTTTTTCCCCTGTTCTATCTCTATCTATCTATCTATATATATATATGCTATCCCACAGCACCAGCACTCAGATTATTTTGCAGGTGGTGCACAATCAAAGTTGCATTGATAGTGTAGAGAGGATCTCCATATATTGTCCAACCGTACTAGCACTCAAATCAATGCAAAGCCAGTGGTGCAGGATCAAAGATGAGGTAAATAGCAAATGGAGGATCAGCACACACTGTGGTTGAAGTGCAAAGGTGCTTTATTTTCATACAATGTTACATGTTAATCTGACGTTTCAGTCCCTCCTTGGGACCTTTCTCAAGGATATAATGTGTATAGCCAAATAGCCTTTAAATACCCACCCCCATTAGTGTTTTTTTTGGCACCATGATGACGTCATATGTCCATGTTAGAAGTGTATATACAAAGTCAGTAACATTCCAGTGTTTTTACAGTAAGGTCTTGAGTGTAATCTCTTTTTACACCACCAGGTGTTAGTGTTCCCTCTCAATGCTCAAAAGGTGTCCATCAACAAGTCCTTAAAACGAAACTTGGTATACAAAATACAGATACTTCATATTACAAGTAATATACAATTAAGGATACAATTTACTCACAGAGTTGCAAGTGTATTGGAGGAACATTCAGACCATGAGTCTGTAAGGTGAAAAATAGTAAGTGTTGTTACAAACCAAACTGAGCTTAAAAGTACATTGAAAAGTCCAACAGTAATAGTTCATGTAAGAAAACTGACTTGTTTTCTTACATGAACATTGTATTAAAATAAAGCACCTTTTCACTTCAACCACAGTGTGTGCTGATCCTCCATTTGCTATATATATATATATTTATATATATATATATATATATATATATATATATATATATATTCTTGCTAGAGATACTCTATTGTGTTCTATTTGTTGTTATCAAAGAGTCATCTAAATCCACATTCCAGAGAAAAAGCAGAGATAAGGCAGGAAAACCCTAGTGTCAAACAAAAGCTGACCCCCTTAAGCTGGCCAGATGCAAAGATCCGATCATACGAATCGAGGATTCGTATGATTTTCGGACCGTGTGTGGAGAGTCCCAACATTTTTCGTCGCAGAGATCGGTTGATCGGACAGGTTAAAAGATTTGTTGGCTGCCAATAATCTCTCTACATGTATTGCCGATCGTACGATTTTCAGTGGGAGACTGTCACTAGCTTTTGTCAGACATAACTTTCATACAATTGCTGTCAGGGGCAGAACATCGGCTGATCTGTTCTGTTACTACTTTATTTGATCTCAATGGTTAGTGGCAGGTAGGCAGCCATCTCAGGTCATTTTGCCTGGTCATGTGCTTTCAGAAAGAGCCAGCACTTTAGAATGGAACTGCCTTCTGGCAGGCTGTTGTTTTTCCTACTCAATGTAACTGAATGTATTGCAGTGGGACCTGGATTTTGCTATTGAGTGCTGTTATTAGATCTACCAGGCAGCTGTTTTCTTGTGTTGGAGGGGGGGGAAGGGAGGGGGTGATATCACTCCAACTTGCAGTACAGCAGTAAAGAGTGATTGAAGTTTATCAGAGCACAAGTCACATGACTGGGGACAGCTGGGAAACTGACAATATGTCTAGCCCCATGGCAGATTTCAAAATTAAATATAAATAAATCTGTTTGCTCTTTTGAGAAATGGATTTCTGTGCAGAATTCTGCTGGAGCAGCATTATTAACTAATGCATTTTTGAAAAAAAAACAAAAAACAAAGAGCATTTTTTCCCATAAAAACAAAGTTTTGGGATAACTTGTGCTTCATCTGTACTTTTGTAATCCCATGTATACTGCTGAAACTTTCACCAATTGAATCAATTTCTACAGCTGCATCACTCTAACCACAAATGGTCTTTTACATGAAGAGAGGCTTATTTATTTTTAAATAATAACATGCCTTTAATAAAAAAATAAAACTGAAGCTCTGTAATAAGATATAAACAACACATTTTGTATGTGAAAGTGGAGCATTACTTTGGATGGAGCATTGAATAGTTTTGTTTGATCACTTGCTTGAAGCATTTAGGCCACAAGATTATACAAAACGAATACTTGTAAAAATAGGATGTTTAGTTTAGAATTGGGTTGTGTAGCAGGGCAAGCTTTAGGAATACCCTACATAAGAAAATGGACATGCTATAAACCTAGAGGAGTTACAGTTAATGGTTTTGAATGATCCATTTGAGTATATCCTTAAAAAAAGCAAAAAAAAGCAAACAGACTATTCTTAGTTTTATACTTGGACTACTTTTTTTCTGTTCATAACTGACCAGAATGGACAAACTATATAATCACTCTAGAATGTCATGACAAAAAACCCTTACTTCCAAAAATGCAGTCACTCCCAGAAAAGGCCTTTTCAATACCTGTATATTATTTTTAACTTTAGGTAAACATAACTAATAAAAAAAAAATAATGCAACAGAGAGTTGTAATATTAAATGTGGGTTTTATGGCTTTCAGTACAGTCTTAAAATGAGGAGCGAGCATGCGTGCCAACAGTTCCTGAAAGAACTCCATTAACGTATTCTCCAGCCAGATCTGTACACCCAAGTTTTATGATACTGGCTTTTGCAGATTGAAAATTATGGAACAGCAGCTTTACTAACAAATCTGTTATATTTTTTATATATGTTTTTATATATGGCCCCTGTCTCCATTTTCTTAGTGCACAAACTGCCCACAGTCTGTTATCGTAAGACTTTTCAGCTCCAATGATATTAAAAAGTTATCAGAATCTCTTCATTTGCCTTCGTTCTTGACGGCGTTGCCGTTTTTCATTTTGTTCTTCTGGAACTGTAGAAGAATTATCAGCAGTGAACCAAGGACCAAGAACATTAATCCAGAGCAGATACAGTGCACGACCAGGAGCCTGAAAAACATGCAAAACACAAATTTAGTTAAGAACGGACATAAACAGACTGGAGACAAAATAATCATTTTAAGTGTAATAAGGGGACAACATATATATTTTATTTTAGAGATTATCTTGAGTGGGTTAGTGTGTTTGGCAACTATAAATATTTGCTTTATACTCACTGTAGAAGTTCCTAATAATGTTTAATGCAAAATGGAAGTTCAACACTCCCTACCATTATAACGGTTTTGTGGGTATTTATATGTAAAACAAATCAAATTAATTAAGCAAGAAAAATCCCTAATTATGTGATTTAGACATACAACAGTGAAAAGTATTGAACACGTCAACGATTTTCTCAGTAAACATATTTCTAATGGGGCTATTGACCTGAAATATACAACAGATGTGGGCAACAACCCAAGTAATCCACACATACAAAGAACTCAAAACAAACAAGTCCATAAATTAAATTATGTGTAACAAAGTGGAATGACACAGAGAATAAGTACTGAACAAATGAAGAAAAGGAGGTGCAAGGGTATGGAACGTCAGGAAACCTGCTGAAATCTGTCAGTATTTAGAAAGCAATCCTGCCCCCTATAAGTGCAAATTATTATCAGCTGATTTAGCCCTAATTGATGACCTGTAAAAAGGTTTCTCATTACCAAGGTATCACACAAGAAGTATCTCATGATGGTTAAAGCAAAGAGCTCTCCCAAGACCTTTGAAACATAATTGTTGCAAAACATGCTGATGGCATTGGTTACAGACATATTTCTAAACTTCTTAATGTTCCAGTGAGCACCTTTGGGGCCATAACCCGGAAGTGGAAGAACATAATTTCACCCTAAACTGGCCACAGTCAGGTGCCTCTCGCAAGATTTCTGACAGAGAAGTTAAAAGAATAATCAGAACAGTTGTCCAAGAGCCAAGGATCACTAGTGGAGAGCTTCAGTAATACCTTGAATTAGAAGGTATAGTTGTTTCAAAGAAAACAATGTACTCAACAACATGGCTGCTACGCACGCTCCCCACACTAGACTCCGCTGCTGAAGAAAAAGCATGTTGAAGCTTGTTTAGTTTGCTGCACAACATTTAGACAATGAAATTCTGGGAAAATATTGTCTGGTCAGATGAGACCAAAATTGAGCTCTTCGGACGTCATTGCACACACCATGTTTGGAGGAGAACTGGCACTGCACCTCACACCAAAAACACCATACCAACAGTGAAGTTTGGATGTGGAACATCATTGTGTGGGGCTGTTTTTCAGCATATAGTACTGGCAGACTTAATATAATTGAAGAAAGGATGAATGGAAAAATGTAACGGAACATTCTTGATAAATATCTGCTGCCATCTACCAGGATGCTAAAGCTGAAACGAGGGTGGACATTTCAGCAAGACAATGATCCCAAACACACAGGGAAACTGTCAGTTGGTTTCAAACCAAAAAGAAACCAAAAGAAAATAAAGCTGCTAGAATGGACTAGTCAATCACCTAACTTGAATGCAATTGAAAATCTATGGAAGCAACTGAAGATCAGAGTTCATAGTAGAAGCCTCCAGAACCTTCAAGATTTGAAGACATTTTGTGTGGAAGAATGAGCCAAAGTCACACCTGAGCAATACATGTGACTAGTTTCTCCATACAGGAGGCATCTTGAAGCCATCATTACCAGCAAAGTCTTTTCTACTAAGAATTCGATACATTTCTGTAGGCGTGTTCAATACTTATTCCCTGGGTCATTCCACTTTCCTACACAACAACTTATGAACTTTTTCGGAGTTCTTTTTTTGAGTTCTTTATGTGTGTGGATTACTTGGGTTGTTGCCGACATCTGGTGTAAATGTCATGTCAATAGTCCCATTAGAAATATATTTTCTGTGAAAAACGATGATGTGTTCAATACAAGTATGGGACCTATTATCCAGAATGCTTGGGACCTGGGTTTTCCCGGATAACTGATCTTTCCTTAATTTGGATCTTCATAACTTAAGTCTAATAGAAAATCATGTAAACATTAAAGGAACAGTTTAGTGTAAAAAAAGAAAACTGGGTAAATAGATAGGTTGTGCAAAATAAAAAAAAAATCTAATATAGTTAGTCTTTTATTTTAGTTTTATGATTATCTTTTTTAAAATTGATTAAAATGGAGTCTATGGGAGATGGTCAACCCATAATTTTGAGCTAGAGCTTTTTGTATAATGGTTTCTGGATAATGGATCCTATACCTTTAATTAGGTGCCAGATACAAAATATTAACAGTATTAACAAGTGTTAATAAAGTGTTTTTTTTTTACTATTTCCTAAAGCATATGGTGAACCATGTTTGGGACACATCTTACCAAAATCCAGAAGTACCAGAAGTACAGGGAAAAACAGCTAAGGACCTGTACAATTGCTGTCAGCAACACAATATCCTTGAGATGTCTAAGGACGAAAGTAACAGAGGTCAGAAACACTGGAATAAAGATATGATCAACAGAAAATGTACAAAAGCTGCAAATGTTCTAGTGTAAAATGACTGGTTTACAATTCCCTGTTGAATACAAATTGCAAATGATAGAAATAGATAGATTAGGGATATTCAACATTCAGGTCAGGTACACCCCTTCAATAAAATGGTTTGCTTATATCAGTGAATTGCAACTAGTGGCCTGTGAGCAATATGATGCTCATCATTGCCAAGATGATGCTCCCAGTGACCTAAAAGCAAGTACTCATTAAAGAAATCTTAGTTTGCAAGCAAGTATTGGAGGTAAAAAAGGACACTGTAAGTCAGAGGATGCCGCAAAGTGGAAGACCACGTGTTGCTTAAAAACAGCCAATCACAGCTCATATCGTTCAGCCTCCATGAACTTTTTTGCTTTCTACATATGAATGTGGCTACGAGGTCAAAAGATTAGAGACCTCGGTTTTATTTACTCATCATGGGTTACACAGATCACACCATTTTAGTATACATTGGCCCACTACACTGGAAAGGTGGACATCACTGCTTTGGAAATTCAGCATACAAAAAAAACAACAAAGTAGTTATATAGAGCAGCTTTATAAGAAAAATATTTTCTTATCATGATGTGCACATTTCCAAAGCTTTTTGTCACTTGAAATAGATCCAAACATGTCAAGGCAAGTGCAAAGTATAATCAAGTTTGTGTTCCCTTAAAATATCTAGATCTATTTTAAATTGGTACCCACATGTCAAAACCCAACCCAAGCCTAGCAATACCAGCTGTCATGGAGGGGAGAGTATGGTGCATGAGCTGCACTGCTTTGTGGTTTCACACTATGCTGGGGGTGGCAAGATTCCTCCACAGACTGTTCAAATAAAAATAGTCCAGTGCAGTGGGATCGCACCACCTCCAGCATCAACTGATGCAACCAGCTCCCGGGACCTTAAACCATGTCACAGCATCAGCTGCAATACTACTACTGGGTTAAGGATAGACTGGAGGGGCCTCATGTGCCTTCGTGAATAACTGAATACTTGATCTAGGATAAATACAACAATATTTTCCCTATTGTGCATGTGAGCTGTTCTAGAAAAGAAGATACACATATTTAAAGGAACAGTAACACCAAAAAGTGAAAGTGTTTTAAAGTAATGAAACACTGCTATAGTTCATATACAATGTCCAACAGACCGCAGCACACTGACACGTTGTTTCTTGTGAAACTTTTGTGATTTATTGGCTCAGTAGACAAAAAATGTTTTGTCTACTGAGCCAATAAATCACAAAAGTTTCACAAGAAACAACGTGTCAGTGTGCTGCGGTCTGTTGGACATTGTATATGATTGATACCCATGGCAGAGTGGGATATTGACTGCTAAGCACCTGGTCCTCAAGGGAAAAGAGACGGAGGTGAGCGCTTCATTCTTGTGTGCTATAGTTCATATAAACACGCTGCTGAATAGCAATGGCGGAAATTGAAAAAAGGCTATATGGCACAGGTTATAGTGATTCTGATGCCAATAAAAGTTTTTTTTTTCATCCTGTCATAATTTTGGTAAAGTTATTAGCCTGCTACCTGTGGTGGAAAAAGTTTTTAGCGATCAGTCTATTACCTGTACGAGCGGATTGAAATTATTTAATTGAAGGAGACATTTTTCCCCTCTTCACATCCATACTGCAACGTGAACGCCTCCAGAAAAAAAACAAAAAACACAGCAGCTAATCCTGAAGGTCTGCTGGTTCTGGAGTTCTGCTGCCCTTACTTCTCCATGTGCATGTGAAATATTGAAATACAAGCTTGCTTGTGGAGATTGAAGAGAGTGGATGGTAAGGAAATTGTTAATACTGCTTTAGCAGAACTTGATTCTCTGTATGTAAGGAGAAAGGTGGTGGTGGTGGTGGTGGTGGTAAGAGAGTACTTTGGAGCAGAGAGAGCCCGGTGAAGCAGGCAGGCAACACACTGGAGGGGAGAGAGGTAGAGGCAGAGCTGAAGTAAAAGAAACTCACAGGCTGCAGACGAAGAGAAACCAGGGACAGAATCAGTAAGTTCCAAGGAGTAGAAGCTGGCTCAAAGGAAGGGAAACTGAACAAGAAGCTCCTCTTGATGGGCAGCAGGAGAAAGCTACAGTGTGGGCTGACAGCCCGGTGCAGAACTGAACAGTGGATTTATTAAGTGAAAACAACTTTAAAAAGAAAACATTCAGCATGACCTATTGGTAACTTCAAATAAAGAAAATTAAAAAAAAAACTTTTGATGTCAGCTTCTCTTTAGTGTATAACAGATAACATTGTTCTACAGAGCTTTTCTGCTGTGTAACCTGAGCCTTTTCTCCTTTCATTTCTCCCTCATTTATATAAACAATAGTAGTGTTTCTGAAGAAAGCAGTTTTACTAGTGCAGTTTTACTAGTGCAGGGCAACACTGCACTATATTTTTATTATTTTAAAACAATTTCATTTTTTTGATGTTACTGGTCCTTTAAGTATCTAAACCTTAATGCATTCTTAGGTAATACACAAAAACCATAGCAAAAATACATGTTTACAAGGTTAAAAAACGTAAACGTAAAAGGAGGGAGCAGCTGGTGCTCACCTGGGTGAGAATGCACTCACTCTGCCATTCCTTGCTCCATGTTTAGGTCAATTCCTCCATCTAGAAGGCTTCCATCTTCTGAAAAAGATGCCCGGGCCATGCTTCGCATAGACCGATAAGCTCCAGCATACACTATTCCACTGAACACCAGTGTTGCCTGAACAAAAGGAAATGAACAATTTATGATATCCCTCCAAAACAGAGTAAAATGATCTGAAATGCTGGTACTGCATACAATATACAGCAAAACATGCAGTTGCTCTAGACTGCCACGAGGTGAAATATTTTGTAGTTATATTACCTGTTAATATATTAACAGCTTGACTTGTACGGAGGCTGCAATGCTAGTATCCGACACGCCATGCCAGTAATTTATTAATAACTACTCTATGGCCTAGTCTTTAAAAGCACATATGATGGAGCAACAAGTTTAGAGTGAGGTGGGCTACAAGAAGTTAAATTCCTTCAATCTAAAGTACAATAAAAGTCCACTGGATACACATGTATTCACATGCTCTATGTTGTCACTAAACAAAGGAAATTCAAAACACTTCAGAAATTGAAAAAATTAACAAGAATCTCACACATTGTCATTTCAACTACAGTCAAAAATGCAGTGCCATAACATGAGTTCTATTTTGTCTATACGGAAGCAGTTAGCTAGCTCTGATTTTGCTGCTTGTTTAGCTACTTTTCAAGCCAAAAACATCATCACACCAATTCCTCTGATGAAAACTTTTACTACTGAAGCATATACATTATTATATAAATAGCTCTGAATGTATATGTTTTGTAAACCGATAGGATTGGGTTGGTAGTAAGCGATTTGTGTTGATTTCTGCCTCAGCTCCTGAAGTAGGGAATTTTATTTCCCTAATGTTTGCGTTTAGTAAGAGAATGCTAAAAGGCTTTTTTTGAACATACATAATATAATCCAAGCTTTACACCATATATTTGTATTTTAAGATTTAATTTTCATGTGTTAACTGTCAAGATTATGTGGTATAGGGCTCTTTTTGTGGCAATATATTTTTTTATCAGCAACCTTACAATGCAAACTTTTTAGTTATGATGTTAAGCACTGTACAATGACAAAATCAAGTCCTCTTAATAATAGCTCTAACTTTCATACTTACCCAAGTCCAGAAATTTGAAGAGCTGTAAAACATTCCCAGATTAATAGTTCCACATAACACCTAAAAAAATGTAGATATACAATAAGGTAACCGCACCATGGTTTGCACAAGTCTTACATTACCAACACCAATATAAGAACCTCTTTGAAAGCTAACTAATTTTCTAAAAATATCCCTTTGAAATTTTTTAGCGCAATATATTTTAACATGTACACTCAGTGTCGGACTAAATGCCAGGGGCCCACCAGAAAACCTTAGACCACGGGCCCACTTTCCAAACTATTATTCCTCCTCTCCTCACTCAACCTCTTTATTCTGATAGTCTTTTATACCTACTTACTATATGCTCTACTTTCATTATTAAGCCTCTTTGTTTCCCACATAAAGAAATAGGGAATGGCCATGAAAAAAAGTCAAATGGTTAGAAGCAAGAGGGCCCACCAGGAGATTTCCTCGTGTCCCGGTGGGCCAGTCGACACTGTGTATACTTATATATTTGGTATTTGTTCAATGATTACTATTTTGCAAGTAAGGTTTTGCGGTTTCATTAAACATTCTATAAGTCCAGCAAAAAGAATTGTGTATGTTTATAGTTTAATCTCTTGAGGAGCACAAGACAAACTTACGCCTTGCCCCTCCCAGCAAGGAGCTGGTTTGGTCTGCTTTTTAGATCATATTTTAGATGAACACAGATTTGCTTATGTTATGGTAAATGTCAAATAACAAAAGCCAAATTTTTAACTAAAACCCCAATACACAGCAGTGAGAAAAGTATGTAATAATATATATGCTAATTAGTTGAATTCATTTATTATCATGCTATGCAACAGGAAGTCCAATTTTAAAAATTATTCTTGTTTACCACTCCAAGAAAACAATTTACAGTGAGAAACAGCATCCGCACATATTTTAAATTGTATACATCTGGATGTGTAATGATCGTGTAGGCTAATAACAGCAATTACAGAAATATTCCACATTTCCTTGAATTTTTTGAACTCTGGGAAATAGTTTAAAGGGGCAATATAACCCCTTGTTAAAAACTAGTTAAATAAATAGGGCAGATTAAGTCGCCTGGCGACTAATCGCCTCTTCTTCAGGGCGACAATCTCCCGAACTGCCTCCCGTCTGCTAAAATGAAAAATCGACTGCGGCAATGCAGTTGCAGCGATTCGATTCCCAAAGTCGCCCAAAGTTTCCTCGTGAGACGAAATCAAAGTGCCGCGAGTGTAATTGCGCTGGCGTTTTCTCATAGCCGGCGGAAGGCAGTTCGGGGAGAGTCGCCCCGAAGAAGAGGCGATTAGTTGCCAGGTGACTAAATCTCCCCAAATCTGCCTGTGTGCCCCTGCCCTAAAGATACATTACGTCTTTTGTTTTAATCACAAAAACTGTTTCTGTTATTACCTGAGCTTACCATTCAAGCAGATAGACTGAAGCTACTACCGATTTGATCCATGTGAGGTAGATAATTAGATTATGAATGCACAGAGAAGCAGAAGTTCATTATGCAGGGGATTATCTTTGTACTAGTAATCTAATGATCTACCTTGCAAGGATATAACATGGAGTAGCTTCAATTTCCCTGTTCAGTTTAAGAAATTTAAAAAAAAAAGTTTTTTTCCTGATTAAAACAAAAAAAAAAAAAAACACAAGCCCAATAACCTCATGCTAAATAAGGGGGGCATACTGCTCCTCTAAAGCAACTCTAGAAAACGTTACTGCATTAATGACAAGGTTTACTTGGTACTCTCCGTTAAAGGAACAGTTCAGTATAAAAATAAAAACTGGGTAAATAGATAGGCTGTGCAAAATAAAAAATAGTTAGTTAGGCAAAAATGTGTGACTGGATGTGTAACATAATAGCCAGAACACTACTTCCTGCTTTTCAGCTCTATAACTCTGAGTTAGTCAGTGACTTGAAGGGGGGCCACATGGTACATTTCTGGTCAGTGAGTTTGTAATTGATCCTCAGCATTCAGCTCAGATTCAAAAGCAACAGATATGACCCATATGGCCCCCCCCTCAAGTCTCTGATTGGTTACTGCCTGGTAACCAGTCAGTGTAAACCAAGAGGTAGAGCAGGAAGTAGTGTCTCTTTAAAAAATTCTTCGACCCCCTGGTTCGCCACCTAAAACCTACAGAGGCCAATGTTAGCCTATGGGGAAGGTCCCCATAGGCTTTCCAAGGTTTTTTTGATCAAAGGAATTTCGTTCGATCGATGGATTAAAATCGTAGGAATAGCGGTAAATCCTTCTACTTCGATATTCGAAGTCGAAGGATTTTACTTCGACGTTCGAATATCGAGGGTTAATTAACCCTCGATATTCGACCCTAGGTAAATGTGCCCCTACATGTTTGGCTAACTAACTATATTAGAAACATTTTTTTTTTTATTTTGCACAGCCTATCTATTTAGCCAGTTTTTATTTTTATACTGAACAATTCCTTTAAAAAAACATTCCCAGAGAACAAACAGGTATTTCTTAGGGGTGGGACAGGAAAACAATTTGACATAAAATTTGTTGTAAAACCCAAGAAAAAGTAGCAATTAAAACACATTGAAATGTGTGTGCCCATGAGCAATGGCACAAAATGAAGAGAAAATTAAAATCAGGATTAGACTGTAGTAGGTGTGTGGTATGTACATGAGTGACGCTGGTGGGAATACAGAGTACAGAACAGACTAAGAAGGGAAGAAAAGGTCTCTAAAGTGCTTACTGTAGCCCCAAGGATGATGCGCAAGTAGAAACTTAATGTCTCCTTATTTTCTTCATAAATCTGCTTCTTTCCTTTTGTTCCAACCTTACCCTTGGACTGTAAAAAAAAAAAGCATATGTAATTGTGATTTTCTGCCAGGCATAGCCAATGTTCTTCAATTCCTTCTCAGCTATGTCCGCAAATAAAATGATTTTGTGCGCACATTTTATACTTGTGTGCCCAGTTTTTAAAAACGGTGTTCTCAGGTCAGAATTGATACAAAATGTGTTTTCACACAAAATTCTTTGTGTGCACAACAATTTGTAGTGTGTGCTGGCCTCAAAATGTGTGTGCGCACAGCTTGGAGGGAACATTGAGCTAGAGAGTATGTGTCCTTTTGTGGTCAGTAGTAACTATGCCAAAACAGTATTTAATGGACATTGCCCCAATAAGAATAAACTATTTTTGTGGTAAAGCAAGAAAAGTGGTACATTTATAATATAACTGCTAAACAATAATTTGTAATCTGCTATATAGAGGGGGCTTAACCTTGGCGTATACATAGGGCTATGAATATAATGGTGCTAAACCTCTAGAACTGTCAATTACTTCAACAATATTTAATTTAGTTTGCCTTACAATCACTTGATACTTAAACCTAATTGAGGGATAGGTATTTAGGAAAAATTGTCCCAGTCCAGTTATCATAACTACCAATCAGGAATAATACAGGTTAAAACTGTTTAACTAATATGGACACATCTATTGATAGATATGGGTTGATGGGTGAGTTTTATTCTCACATTTTGATAAATCTGTATTTCACTTCAGAGAGCTTGGCAAGAGTCCCTTCAAAAAAAAACAACAACCTTGTAGCCGCCCTCATGCAAGTCAGAGCATGTATGAAAAACAGCACCAAGGGTCTTTGCAAAAAAAACTTGCATTATGGCATGGGGACTGAAACATCATTTGTGCATAATACAAGTTGTTTTTTTGCAAAGACTCTTGGTGCTGTTTTTCGTACATGTTCTGACTTGCATGAGGGCGGCTACAAGGTAGCTATATGGAAGCTGGTGCTGTTCGCTACATTCGGGCTGGATGGAAAATTTCAATCGGGTGCCTTTGAAGGCACCCAAACACCATCCATTGTTAGTGCTGAATCATCAGATATAGGTAGAATTCTATTGTTTCTACCCTGCCCTAGGCAGCCTGCCCGGCTGCTGCACCGTCTGGGTGCTCGCGTGTGCGCGAATAGATCCTGGTGTGCGAATAGGCACTTGTGCAAAAAGACGCTTGTGAGCATGTGCGGAGCAACGCGCTATCGCACATAGATGACAACAAGTAGGCGGTCGGCAGAGAAGGGCCCGGACTAGGTGTAGGAGTAAGTATGTGCCTGGTGCCCATCCACCTTTGCACCCTAGGCACATGACTACTCTACCCCTAGTTCCGGCCCTGTTTCTACATGTATATCAGACAATTCAGCTCTGCACGTGTGTATTGAAACAAACGATCTTTCTTGGAAAGATATTTTCCAAGAAAGATCGTAATTGTTACATCTATAGCACAGGGCAGCGCAATCTGCACCTACTGCACATGTCTTGGCTCTTCCTAATTAATTAGCACAGCATACATTCTGCAATGACGGCTGCCCATACAATACCATTTGATCAAGTAAGGAAAACAAAACATGCACAGAAGTACTAGAATCTTGCGCAGCCGTAGCTCCTACTGGAAACAAAGGTCTTATGACAGTGGAGCAGAAAATGTCCAACCTCCTACTCCAGAGGCATTTATAAGCACTGTGTATCTTGACAGCGCTATATAAATAAATGATGATGATAATGATGATGATGATACAACTTCCCGGGATTAGGTGTTTTCTTTTGCTAGAAATGTTAAACCTTTTTTTAGGCAAAGGTGAACTACAAAAATGCCTATGCCTGCATGTGCCAAAACTCGAAACACGTCTGGATTTTATATGTAGAATAAAGTTGAACTGATTTCACCACTGCCTGAAAGTCTTTGCAGAGCAAGTTCAAGCTGAAAAGGTGAACTACTCCCTTTAAAAATAGATCTTCACTTTGACAGGCTGCTGTCATCCAGCTTTTGTTAGTTTTACCTCTCAAGTTGGACCACTCCCAAAAACTAATTAAATAACTTATTTTGTGCAGGATCAAAAAGCCCATTAGGAAATCAGATCGCTCTTTAACTGAAAAACTACTTTTAGGGAAATGTACAGTGCGGGGCTTGACTGGCTGTGGAGCCCAATCCGTGAAATAGCAAAAACGCTCCATTATGTATTTCTATTCTACACTTCCATGAACTGCTACGGCGTCGTCCTTTTATCCATCGGGCAAACTGGATATTATTGCTCACAAAACCTTTTCAAATTCAAACCTCGTCAACTTTACAAGTTATGGTTATACGCGTGCAGTACTAGTAACTCTCCAGCAGAGGCGTGAAAGATTTTGTCATGTGTAAAATACATTGAACATTATGATATCGTCATTCAGCTTCATTAAAACCACCGAGAAAACGTGTCCGCTTTCTCGCTCGCCCTATGCTGTTCGTCTATCCCCCATAACAATGTTCTCTCACCGCCATGGCTGCGCCGGGTATTCAAGCGAACACTAGCACCGACTCAGCAATGCACAGACTTCCGGCGCAAGCTGATGACGTGGCAATCGGGTAACACGTTGTTTCCGCCAGGTTTCCTAGTTCAATTGCACGCTGAGAAAGATTGGAGACACGGAGGCAATTACACGTAGTAATTAGCTGGTTTATCTCAGTACATGTGTAAGAGTAATTGAAGAACACCGCTGTCAACTCAACACCAACATATAAAAGAGTTCGTCTTTCATTTTCTTAAGTTCACTTTGGATCTAAGCAGTAACTCTCCTCCTGGTTTCCACTTTGGACAGGCATATCCGGAATCATGGTTGCATTTCATTCACATCTCTTGAAAGGGTGTAAGAGGGTGATTGGGTTTGTGTGCGGAATATGTGTACATTGCATGTGTTAAGTGAATGTTTGAATGATGTCAAATGTTAAAATGATTGAAAATGTTGAATGATTGTTTAAAGCTGCAATGTGCAAAAATCACCACAAGATGGCAGTGGTGTCAAACAAGTGAATTAAAGGACCAGTAACGTCAAAAAATTTTATTTGAGAAATCCATTCTACATGTTAAAAATAATGGGCATGCCCTAATAAATTAATATAACACACCTAGCGCTTTTTTAAAAAAATAAATCAAAATACCTTTCCTCCATTACATGGAAAACGGCGAAAAGGCGACCAGTGTGCACTCCCGACGCAGTTTCTGTACACACAACCGGAAGTAGGGAAACCGGAAGTCAAAACACAGAGCAGCCGGTAACATCCAAGCAAGCAGTGGTGAGCGAACTTCTGCGCAAAGAGAAAGACTGAGGATTGAAACGCTGCACACACAGATAGAGAGAGGCTGAGAGGACAGAATACTGCAGGCACTTAAACGCTGCGTGGAGAGAGAGGCTGGGACAGAAAAGCTGCCGGCAGAGAGGCTGAGGGGAGAAATGCTCAGGTAGGAAAGACTGCGGGGAGAAAAGTTTAGGGGACAGAAAAGCTGCTGGCAGAGAGACTGAGGGGAGAAATGCGCAGCAGAGAGAAAAGTTAAGGGGGCAGAAAGGCTGCCGGCAGAGGGGAGGGAAACACTGCGGTGACACAAACGGTGCAGAGTTACAAAAGCCTGAGGAGGAGGAACGGGTGCCGGGAGAGGGGAGATAAAGGGTGCGGGGAAAAGAGAGATAAATTATCTTGACAAAAATATTCTGGAGGGGGAGAGAGAGACATGCTGGAGGAGTGAACATAACTGCTGGGCAAAAGAGCAGGGAGATAATGTAACAGAACGGCTGTCAGCTGTGAGCGTGAGCAGAGAAAAGCATCCAGAAGTGACGTCAGTCCAGGAAGAGAGAGACAGCAGCGCGCACGTAGGGGAGAAGAGAAGGAGAACCAGCAAGAAGATGGCGGAGACCCCTTGGACACCGTGGGACAGTGCCGGTTTGAGTTTTTTCCTATGTCTTATCCAAACAGCAGGAAAGATCAGCATATTGGAGGTAAGTAATATGTATGCATTTGTTTTTTTTATTTTTAAAAATTGTGTTACTGGTCCTTTAAGGAGGTTACATGAGATTAGCAGGGGAAAGGCAGAAGTAAGAGCAGCTCATGCAAAGTAAATGTTAGGGTGATGACTAATTGGGAATGGTATTTAAAGGGGAACCACACCCATGGTTGGATGGTTGGTGAACACAGCTGGAAATAGATAGTGCTAGGGCTACAAGTGTAAGTACTAGGTAGTTACATAGTTAAATTGGGTTGAAAAAAGACAAAGTCCATCAAGTTGAACCCCTCCAAATGAAAACCCAGCATCTATACACACACACCCCTCCCTACTTTTAATTAAATTCTATATACCCATACCTATACTAACTATAGAGCTTAGTATCACAATAGCCTTTGATATTATGTCTGTCCAAAAAATCATCCAAGTCATTCTTAAAGGCATTAACTGAATCAGCCATCACAACATCACCCGGCAGTGCATTCCACAACCTCACTGTCCTGACTGTGAAGAACCCCCTACGTTGCTTCAAATGAAAGTTCTTTTCTTCTAGTCTAAAGGGGTGGCCTCTGGTACGGTGATCCACTTTATGGGTAAAAAGGTCCCCTGCTATTTGTCTATAATGTCCTCTAATGTACTTGTAAAGTGTAATCATGTCCCCACGCAAGCGCCTTTTTTCCCAGAGAAAACAACCCCAACCTTGACAGTCTCCCCTCATAATTTAAATCTTACATCCCTCTAACCAATTTAGTTGCACTTAGTCTCTGCACTCTCTCCAGCTCATTTATATCCCTCTTAAGGACTGGAGTCCAAAACTGCACTACATACTCCAGATGAGGCCTTACCAGGGACCTATAAAGAGGCATAATTATGTTTTCATCCCTTGAGTTAATGCCCTTTTTTATGCAAGACAGAACTTTATTTGCTTTAGTAGCCACAGAATGACACTGCCCAGAATTAGACAACTTGTTATCTACAAAGACCCCTAGATCCTTATCATTTAAGGAAACTCCCAACACACTGCCATTTAGTGTATAACTTGCATTTATATTATTTTTGCCAAAGTGCATAACCTTGCATTTATCAACATTGAACCTCATTATCCAGTTTGCTGCCCAGTTTTCCAATTTAGACAGATCACTCTGCAAAGTGGCAGCATCCTGCATGGAACCTATAGTTCTGCACAATTTAGTATCATCTGCAAAAATAGAAACAGTACTTTCAATGCCCTCCTCCAGGTCATTAATAAACAAGTTGAAAAGCAAGGGACCTAGTACAGAGCCCTGCGGTACTCCACTAACAACACTGGTCCAATTAGAAAATGTTCCATTTGGTACTTCAAATAGTTAGATGATAACTAGAATGGGTAGCCAAGACCCCAAACGAGGAGATAGTGGCTTAGGAGCCAAGGCTTTGCCAGTGAAGGCAGCAGTGTTAGGAGACACGGACGTCCTGATGGAGGGGCAAAGAAATTCCTATCTAGAGTAGGCCAGAGGGGCATAGGATGTATGCCGGACAGGTAGGACCAGAAGGTGAAAAGGGAATTCCTACCCGGAGTAGGGCAGGGGGACGTAGCGCATATGTTGGGCTGCTAGGACCGGGAGGTGAGTGACCCTGGAAAGGGATGATCCTGTGACTCTGTGTGAGGGGTTCACTATTGGAGAAGTAACTGCTCTGCAAGAAAGGGAGTGACTGATATTGTGAATGTGCTCTGGATTGTACAAAAGTTGAATGGATGTTACTAAAGTGTTCCAATAAATATTCCACATTTTTTATAATCAACGGTGTGGATTCCCATCCTTGGAGGAAAGAGTGGTTTCCATGGTGACAACGGATCATTAACCCTTTCCTACCCTTACAAGGGGCTTCTTTTTTCAAAATGAGTTGAATGAATAGAGCTTGTGGCCTTTTGCTAAACATATTATTTGAACAAATATAGTGGTTTCCTGCACTAAACATTACAAAAACAAACATAATTTAAGGCAAATTCAACTCCCTGTTAATATGAACTGCTTAAAGGGATTGTTCACCTTTGAGATAACTGTTAGGATGATGTAGAGACTTCTATGCTGAGACAATTTGTAATTGGTTTTTATTTTTATTGTTGAAGGTTTTTGAGATATTTGGCTTTTAACCAGCAGCTTTTCAATTTGCATTTTAAGCCGTCTGGTAGAGTCCTGTGCAGGTTCATTTTTTGGGACCCATACCTGACACCTGCAATCCGCAACCCGGACCGGCATTCTTACCCGCTTAGACCCGCAAATACCTTATCCGTAACCCGCTAACCATCAAGAATCAGGAAGTGCTGTTATTGTTAACCAGAAGTGACATCATCGGAATTAGCTATGATCAGAAAAAAAGGAGTAAAACAGGAAGGGCTGTCATTGTAAACCGGAAGTGACATCATCGGAAGTAGACGTGACCAGAAAAAAGGAGTAAATAACGCTATTGAGAAGACCCACGGCCCGACCGGCAAACCAGCAGAACCACCGACCCACGACTATACCCGCACCCGGAACTTCTATCCGCAACCCGACCCGCTGCAGGACTCTATTCTCTGGTAACTAGGGTCCAAATGACCCTAGCAACCATGCATTGATTTGAATAAGATACTGGAATATAAATAGGAGAGGCCTGAATAGAAAGAGGTGTAATGAAAAGTAGCAATAACAATACATGTGTAGCCTTACAGAGCATTTGCTGTTTAGATGGGGTCAGTGACGCCCATTTGAAAGCTGAAAAGAGTCAGAAGAAAAAGGCAAATAACTATAAAAAAAATAAATAATGAAAACCAATATAAAAGTTGCTTACAATTGACCATTGGACTAAGGGGCAGATTTATCAAAGGTTGCAGTGAATTTTCGAATGAAAAAATTTCGAATTTCAAGCTATTTTTTGTGTACTTTCGACTAGGGAATAGTCCAAATTCGATTTGAATATCGAAATGTATTATGTACTGTCTCTTTCAAAATTCTGCTTCGATCACTTGCCATCTAAAACCTGCCGAATAGCTGTTTTAGCCTATGGGGGACCTCCTACAACCTATTTTGAGTAAATTGGTGGACTTTCTTTTTGGGAAAAACTTTGAATCGAATTCGATCTAATGCACTATTCCTTCGATTAGAATTCGGCCAAATACTGACCTATTCAATCGAAAACGGAACTATACGACCAAAAAAAACTTAGACTTAATTTCGGTTTGTCTTTTTGCCTTCGAATTTCAAGTTTTTTCAATTCGAAATTCGACCCTTGTTAGATATGCCCCTAAAAGTTACCTTAAAGGGGAACCACCCTTTAAGGCAACCAACCTGTCCCCTGAGAAGCTCTTGTATAAACCATCCTCTTCTTTCCCCAAGCCATTTCAAGGTTTGAAATATTGAGTGTGTATTGAGGACTTTTTGGTGGATTGGTCATTTGTTTAAAGCAGCTTGTACAAACCTAAGAATGTAACAACACTTAGTTTCAATGTAAAAACCCATTTATCAAGTGTTTAGGTCTTCATATTTTCTATTAAAAATGTATCAGGAATAGTGATGAGCGGGTCAGGGTTTTCCTGACCCGCAGCCAACCCTAACCCGCCCTGCTCCAGCCAGCACTTCCGGGGTCCTTTTATAGACCCACGCTGACCCGCCTATGACGTCACAAAAGGGGCGGGCAGACTATAAAACCGGAACCCGGCATTTGAAGGTGGCGGGCGGGGAGTGCAGGAGAAGAGCTCAACCCGCCACCCGCGAGGAGCAGTGCGGTCGACCCGAACCCGCGGGTAAACCCAATATTTTTTAGGGGGAAAGGTCCCTGGAGATATATTTTGGTATCAATGTAAATATGTGGTATTGAATTATTTAGAAGATTCAGAGATTTCTTTTGTCTTTGTAAACTAAATATGGGTTTTCACAGCAAATATTGAAATGCAAACTGTGACTTGCCCTTTTTCTCATGAGGTGCTTTAAAAATGATCTCTTGTATGCATTTGGTCTGTGCAAATCAGAAAACTGTGTATAATTCAATGTTATATGGCCTGTCTGATATATAATCCCACTACATGGGAACTCTTCTTTTGCTGCTCTGCTCAAGGTTATCTGAGGTTTCTGATCCCCTTTCTTAAGCAAAGCAATATCAGGACAGTGCTCTGACTTCCTGATGAACATGTTCTCCCTGATTGTAAAAACAGCTTAATAGCTTTGAAACAAAAAAAAGGACTGTAAATTACAAAAGTGTTTTTACATTTATTTGTTTTTCAGGTTTACATTCCCTTTAAAATGAGTGGGGTCCTCCACAGTAGTTCTGAACTTTCCCTATGATGGTGGCCCTGGTGCAGGTACTGGATCAGGCAAACATTACAGGTGGCAAAAGCCATGGGACATGTTCCAGCAGCCATTACAGGTGTCAGTCTGTGTAGCCTTCTGCTGTCAGTCACATATGGTTAAATGGTCCTGGAAATCTGTTCTATTAGTCAGAACAGAAGACAAGCCCCGGAAGCAGCCAGGCCAGGAGCCAAAAAGTTTTGGTTGCCTGCTGAAGAGAGGATACATGGCTCATATTCCAAGAACCAAAACAGGAGTAATTTTTAGGCATCATTTCTGCCATGTCATTTAACACACAGAATTGCTCAGCATTCTGAAAGGTGTGGTTCACCTTTAATTTAACTTTTAGTATGTTATAGAATAGCCATACTTTAGCAACTTTTCAATTGGTCTTCAAGTTTTTTAATAATTTCCTTTCTTCTGACTCTTTCCAGCTTTCACATGGGGGTCAATAGCCCCATCTAAAAAAATGAATTCTCTGTAAGGCAGGAGTGCCCATACTTTAGTAATGCGGGGTCTACTTTTAGTGATGTTGTCCCATTATGATCTACATCCATAACATAACAGTTAGCATTCTGTTCCATTGAAAATATTACTTAAATATTATATTGATTTATAGGAGAATAAATATAATACACAAACGCCATGAATATTTTGTAAATTGTATCCTTATAAACGGTGAGTACTGCAATAGCTAATTTTTATTACTCATTTTTCTATTCAGGCCATCTCCTAGTTATATTCTAATCTCTTATTTAAATCAATGCATGGTTGCTATTAAAAAAAATTAAAAACAATTGCCTCAGAATATCGCTCTCTATATCATAATATAAAGAAACTCATAGGTAAACAACCCCTTTAAGGAGGCCATACAAGGACCTATCATGTTGTGTTCTTACTGATTTGCCTGTGGGCTTAAAGGGGTTGTTCATCTTTGAGTTAACTTTTAGTATGACGTAAAGAGAGCGATTCTAAGACAATTTAGAATTGGTTTTAATTTTTTTAATGCTTGTAGCTTTTGAGCGATTTGGCTTTGAATTCAGCAGCTCTACAGTAACGTAGGATCCACGTTACCCTAGCAACCAAGCACTGATTTGAATAAGTGACTGGAATATGAGTGGACTTGAATAAAAAGATGAGCAATAAAAAGTAGTAATAATACATTTGTAGCCTTACAGAGCATTTGTTTTTTGACAGGGGCCAGTGACCCCCATTTGAAAGCTGGAAAGAGTCAGAAGAAGAAGTCAAATAATTAAAAAAACTATGAAGGGCAATTGAAAAGATGCTCAGAATTGGTCATTCTATAACATAGCAAAGGTTAACTGAAAGGTGAGCCATCCCTTTAATGGAGGGACCTTTCTGTTATTCAGCTTGTTTGGGCCAACAGCCAGAGCAGCAAGTAATGAAGAGAAGCTTCTGTAGCTTCTCTTCACCTCCACATCTGCCAATGCAGGCCAGCGTTAGGTATATCGGTGTATAATATTTTTAAACATGCCCTATGGATAAAATACAGATATTCCTAGTACATATCAGTCAGGTCGCACTACACAAACTTAAAAATGATTGCCAGTACATGTGGCCACCATTGTGCCCCCCCCCCCTTATTCCAGAAAGGTCAAGGTAGTGACCCCAGTATATAATAGCAAATTACCCCAGTCTATAATGGCTCAGTCGTCTAGGCCGGGGTAAGCAAAAGAGGCACATGCCTAGAGCGCAATGGTGAGAGATTTTAGGACTGTAGGCAAGTACCACTTGCGTGTCCTCCAGTCTCTGGATAGGCCAGTTGTGACATGTGAGTTGCAAGGGACTGGAAGGGATGTAGAGGTGGGAAATTGTTGGGGGGGGGGTGGCCAGATAGCTTGGGCATCATTCAGATGGGCCTGGATCTGCCTGGGCATTTTTTTCTTTTTGCCACAATGACTCAATGCCACAATACGCTCTACTTGAAATTATTGTTTGACAGAATTGACCCCATGGGTGGAAATATAATGAATGTAACTACACAGACATATATATATATATAATACACAAAAGCCATGAATATCCTGTAAATTATATCCTTATAAACGGAGAGTTCTGATGTCATCAGTTATAAATGGTGAGTTCTGATGTCATTTCTGTCACATGACTCATTGAAATTTGTGTATTATAATAAATAAAGTACCCCCAGTTGTAAAATATGAGGATATTATAAGTTACCTCGGAGTTCCATGACCTGTATAAAAACACTCGGCCTTCGGCCTCGTGTTTTTATATGGTCATGAAACTCCTCGGTAACTTATAATATCCCTATATTTTACAAAAGGAGGTACTTTATTCACTATATATATATATATATATATATATATTTCTTCTCTCTACAATTACACTTTCATTCGGTGTCTTCGGGACTTCAGCTGCCTCTACATGACATTGCCTTTAAGGTCCCCTTCCTAAGGGTAAGGCCACACGAGGAGATTCGGGGAGACTTTGTTGCCTGGCGACTAATCGCCTCGTCTTTTGAGCGACTATCTCCCTGAACTGCCTCAGCGTTTTTCCCCATAGGCTAGAATAAAAAGTCGGCTGCGCTAATGCACACGCGGCGATTCGTTTTCTATAGTCGCCCTAAGTTGCCTCACTGAAAACGCATCGCCGCGTGTGCATTAGCGCAGCCGACTTTTTATTATAGCCCATGGGGAAAAAAGCTGAGGCAGTTCGGGAGATAGTCGCTCAAAAGACGAGGCGATAAGTCGCCAGGCAACAAAATCTCCTCGTGTGGACTAGCCCTAAGGCAATTATCAGATCATCTACCGTTCTTCCCCTTTCCTTTCACATTTTACAGGTTCTTTCGCCGGTTCCACCTCTCAAACACTACATTATACCCCCTCTATTCAAATCTCCCGCTCATCTGACTTCCATTTCCTGGACTAGTGCATTGCACTTCCTATCGCTGGAAACGGAGTGGTCACGTGGTGCTGTGATGTCACGGATGACATCGGAAGGTCCACTGCGGGGATAGGGTCGTAGAGAATTCGGAGAACTCCCGCGCTTATTGCGAACAGGAGTACAGCGGAAAGTACACTCTTGGGAATGGATCATCTGCCAAATAGTTCTGCTTGGTATGTGTTACAGTTGCCATTTCCCGTTCCTATTTGCAATCCTGGCGGCGGGTTTACTACCTCGGACATTGTTCTCTATGGGGCCTGTCTGCAAAGTTCAGGTGGAAACCCGGTGTCACGCTTATGGATTTTTACGCTAACGCATCTTGGCACTTGTGCTTTTTGCTGTGCTGAGTCCTATACCGCTTGCACTTTTCATGCAACACACGACTAGACCGGCGGGAGTTGTAATTGTACAGCGGATCTAGAGGGCAGTGCAAGTTTGGAATAATGAGTGGGTTAGCTGATGTTGTGACGCGCGCCCTATTTTATATTAGACGCTATGTAATTGCGCTGCGGAGCTGAGACTAAAAACTTGGAGCGAGTGAAGCGATTTTGTGAAAGCGAAAGTAACTGGTTTTAGTGAGCGCGCCTCTCCACTTCCGTGTGTGTGTGTTTGCGTCCAATCCTCTGTAGCAATGGCGGGGCTTCCCGTGTGATGCGCTAGTGACACTTCCCTGCTCACTGTAGCACACGATTAGCCGTCCCTTCACTCTTGACTCTCTTCATCTCTTCCTGGTTGTTTACTCGCGTGTCTTTACATTGTACAATAATTTGCCCTTCCTTATAAGGAGACTATATGTATTCTTAACCAGTCTTATTTAAAGGACACGTAAACCTTTAAAATAAGGGCATGTAAAATTGACGAGGGTGCCATTCTAAGCACTTTTATCATTTACATTCATTATTTATTTCCTTTCTATAGTATATTAAAGGAGAAGTCAACCCCTTCCGTGCTAAAATCCCTCCAGGGCTACCTCCCCCTCCTCCAGGGCAAATGCCCCTAAAGGTGGCCATTTAGCAGCTTATTGGCCCATATATGCCCGGTAAAACACCTTCCAAGGCCGGGGCCAGTATTATGAATTTACCGGCAATGCAGTTGCCGGTAATTTGTAATACCCTTTAAAAAAAAAAGCCCCTGGCCTGCCCCCAATTCGCACAGAACTTAAATTTTTTTTCCAGCGCTGTGGACATTTCTGCAATGTTGCTCTGCCCCTTTTGTGGCATGCCATGTAGCTCTGCCCCCTTTTTGCATCACAGACCGCTTCCTTTTGGTGCCTGAGCCCCACTGGCCGGTAATATTTTTTAGTAAAGGTGGCAACCCTAATCGAGATCTGGCCTATAGTAGATCTCTCAGTGTATGGCCACCTTAAGTTGCTACTTAAAGAAATATTAAACTTTAAAATCGCAAAGTCTTTATTAAAAAATGACTTACCTAAACTCTTCAGAAAAGGAAACAGGGCAACGATCCATTGTGTGGCGCTCTATTTCTCCTCCCTGCCCTTTATAGGAGAGAGCCAGGAAGGAGAAATGAGTGCCGCACGATGGATCGTCGCCCTGTCGCCTTTTCTGAAGAGTTTCGGTAAGTTATATTTTAATAAAGACTTTGAAATTTTAAAGTTTAATATTTTTTGGTGTTTTTTTTTTTTTTTGTTAAATACAAACACGTTTTTTCAAAAAAAATTTTGACATTGCTGGTCCTTTTACTATGAATGAGTTTTGTTACAACAGCTCCCAGCTCCACCTGCTGCTCAGTTTCTGACCAGTCGGACCACCAAGTAGTTAAGGAAGTTGTCAGGAGAAAGAAAAAGGCTGCTCTGATGTTATTCTTCTTAGGAAAATTAGACAAACCTTTTCCTAAGCAGAAGAACATCAGAGCAGCCTTTTTCTTTCTACATGTAAGTATATGGGATTCACATTGTAATCACATGCGCAGAGTATAAATTGACTTGTCGAAATTTCAATTTATTGATAGATCACACAGAGCTTGGTAGTTTGCGGTTATGGGATCTTTATATCCCTATGTAAAATATGTTCCTTGTCATGAGCAGTACTTGACTACTTGGTGTCAGAAACTGACCAGGAGGTGGAGCTGTTGTAACAAACATTTCATATTATAACAGCACATGTATCTTGAGCACACAGTATAAAAAAAATAACATTTTCTTTTACTGTTGTACAGGGGACATTTGGTAATCTAAGGTATCCTGCCACAGAAATATTCTGTATTGACTGAAGAAGGTGAACGGCTTCTGAATAAAATGCCAGGAGTCACTCACTGTGAAAGCCAAACAGTCCTATCTGAAAGCAGTCCTCCAAAAAGGAACCGCTTATCCTTGCGCTTTTTTCAGAAGAAAGACACTAAGAGGGCACTGGAATTTACTGAGGCTTCACCAGCAGCAGAAAGCCAAAATGATGAGGAAAAGGAATCAGAAATGTAAGGCAACTAGCATTTTAGACTTTTTCCCCCTGAATTCAAGTACAATACTGCATAGGCTGGGCTAACCAATTCCCAATGTCCTGGTTCTCCCAAGTATTCAGTTGTCCTATGAACATTGCAAAACAGACATATGACAACATAGTGTCTGCACTACAGCTGGTTATTACACACAGTGATAAGTCTTTGGAAAATACAGGGCACAGTCCTGTCTGCTTCAGGACAATAATTTCCACTTGGCACACAATATGGGGGCAATGTGGGGGAAAACATACATGTTGCGCCCAGCTAAAACAGGCTGGGGAGATCATTGGTTTATACAGTGAACAATTAAGATGTTTGTTCTTTCTCCAGCTGCAGTGATCAAGTTGTTCCAACTCCTCAGTTATCACCACCAGCTTGCTGTGTAAAAAAAGAAGGTCTTATTCCATTTGTTGGCTTGAATAATCTTGGTAATACCTGCTACCTCAACAGCATACTTCAGGTACTTATGCCTTTTTTATATGCTAGAATTTATTTTTTTCCTTTTACAGATCTAATATAAAGTGAAGAACAACTAAAGCACCATTCACTGGTGGGTGCTATTGTGTTAGGCACCAAAAGTTTTTGGTTTTTTTTTTTTTTGCTTTCTCCCAGGTACTCCTTTTAGTAAAAAAAATCCACTGGTGCAGTGCTACTGTTTTACTTTCTCTTGCCTAAATTGGGGGACACAGGCACCATAGGGGATGAAGATCCTGCAGCTGGAGATGGACACTATGTTGCAAAATATGACTCCTCCTCCTGCCCTGGGCTTCATCCCCTGCCTCCTCCTATTACCCTCAGTTTCTTTTAGTGTCCTCAGAAGGAGAAGACACGGATTTCTTGTGGCTGGAGCACGGATCAGGGCCCCAGGCCTAAGATCTTGCCACATTCAGGGGCCACTGAATTATTCAAGAGCCTCTCCAGCTGCACCCTATATGCCCTTTAGCCTTCCCGCTCTCCGGAGGTCTGCAGGCTTGCTCCTCACCCCTGCGCTGTCTTCCCGCTCTACGGAGGTCTGCAGCAGCGGTATACACTCATCTGAGTGTATACTAGCACACATATATATACATATATATATATACTACATCTGTGCATGTGTGTATATATATATATATATATATATTTTTCTGTGTGCTTATCTTCACAGGGGTCAACCTACACAGGGCACAACTGAGCTGGCGTTCTACTAGGTGAGTACCTATTTTTATTTCTTTTTATCTCACTCCCTCTCTCCTAGGCCCCTAGCCTTAGGTCTTCCTCTCTGTGTAACGTCCCTTGTGCGTTTTGGCGCTTTCCTCATTCCCTAGACGCCATTCTCCGCCTCCCCCTCGGGTGACACGCATCCTGCGTTCCACCTCCTTCTCTCCCGCCCCCTCCTGGCTTCTGGCGCGCTTTTTTCACTTGGCGCCCTCGATGCGCCATTTTGTGCCTCTGTGACACGCACCTGCGTTCCAGCACTCGCTCTGATGTGTTCACACGCGCTCTGTCTTGCGCCTCTGCCCGTCGCTCTCTTCACTACAGGAGGGATCTGGATTCTAACGCTGGCTCAGGCTTGTTTTCTCCTGTTTAGATAGCCTCCCTCAGCGCTCTCTCTCATCGGCTCTTTCTCCCTCCTGCAGAACCCCTCTGGAGCGCGTCTGCCTGTCACTGCAGTACATATTGTATCTGCCTTCTCCCTTCTGTGTCTAGCCTGCCCTTGCTACACTTCAGTTCTCATTCCAGGCAAGTCCCACATTTATTCTTTGCCCACGGGCAGTATTAATGCTGTTTACTACTCTGTGCAGGTATGCCCTTGTATGCTGTGGGAGTATGGGACCCATGAGTCGCTTCATATCTCTCCTTTTCTCCCTGCAGGCCACCCCATTTGTATTGCCTAGCCTTTTACCCCTGCCTCATAAAAAAATAAATAAATAAATAAATTTAAATAAATGATTTTAAAAGGGGATCCTATTGGGGAATCTATCCTCCCTGCCATTCTACCGTGAAGGAGCAATATGGCTAACAAGGCAGAAGAGCCCAGGACCAACAAGTCCTCAGCTCAATCCCACCCACAGGTTTCTTTTTTTAGCCTTCTCAATTGTAAAACAAAATTTAATTCAGCCTCGGCTGATTCACTGCGTGGGGCCTGCAGCAAACCTGACTCACTGCCGCCTACTCCGGCAGCTAACTCTGACTCTGATCTACTTAGGGCATTATCCCTCTCACTTGCAGGCATTCAACATCTGGCCCGCATACCCGAGACCTTAGACAAGGTTCTTGAGCGTTTATCTCAACCTTCTCACGTTGACTCCCGACCAGGGACCTCAAAACGTCATGCCCTATCTCCTACAGACTCTCCTGAGGATGGTCCCTCTGATGAGGAAGGTCTGGTCATTTCCGCGGGAAGACTCTGATCAGGACCACCCTGATCTAGACATAGACGCCCCCAGAACCCAAGGGGAGGTGGAGGGCCTCATTCAAGCTGTACTAAACACCCTAAACATTGAGGACTCTACTGCCTCTATTGAACCTTCTAAGAACATCTTTAAAAGGCACAAGAAGAGCTTATGTTTGTTCCCAGCATACGAACAGCTCGACGAAATTATCTAATCCCAATGGAAAAAACCCTGATCACAGGGTACAGCTCTCCAAACGCTTCACCCAGACTTATCCATTCCCGAAGGAGTGCATTGACCTCTGGTCTTCTCCTCCCGCAGTAGATCCTTCGGTCTCCGGGCTGTCAAGGAATACCACCATTCCGGTCGCCGACACGGCCGCATTTAAAGACCCCATCGACAAGCGTCTCGAAGGTCAAATCTGCCTTCACTGCTTCCGGTTCCGCCTTTCGTCCTATATTTGCAATAGCCTGGGTGGCGAAGGCCATGGAGGTCTGGGTCGAACAAGTGGCACAGCTCATCGGATCTGAAGAACCTACTACCGACAACTTGCTCTCCCAAATCGCTGACGCCACTACTTACATTGGAGACGCAGCTCTTGACGCAGCACGGATGGTTGCTCAACCTTCCGCTCAGTCCGTAGCAGCTCGCAGATTTCTGTGGTTAAAATCTTGGTCCGCTGACCTGACATCTAAACGTTCCCTAGTCAGCATACCCTTCCAAGGAAAACTACTCTTCGGGGCTGAACTGGACAAGATCATTTCCCGGGCAACAGGGGGAAAGAGCACCCTTCTTCCTCGATCTCGACCCAGGAGAACACCCTTCAAACGGAGGCCCTTTTTTCGTCCCTTCAGACAAGGGCAAAGGTCAAAGACGCAACCTGACGAGTCCAGCTCTAACTTTTGATCCCGCTTCAGGGCAACCAAAGACAAACTTGGTTCTCTTCCAAGTCTACCTCCAAGCCCTCTCAAGACAAGTCTCACACGGCATGAAGGTGTGCCCCCTCTCGACGGGATACCCTTAGGAGGTCGACTCAAGTCCTTTCGAGAGGTATGGCACAACGGTATTCGGGATCAGTGGGTTCTCCGGGTGGTGTCACACGGACTGCTGATCGACTTCACCCAACCCCCCCCCCCACAGATTTTACATATCCAGAATACCGACAAAGGCCTCCGACAAAACCAAATTCCTCTCCGTCTACAAGACCTCGCCTTAGAGGGAACCATTCAACCCGTACCACCACGGTCCGAACGAAGAGGCTACTATTCAAATCTCTTCATGGTTCCCAAGAAGAACGGTTCTCTCAGGCCCGTCTTAGATCTCAAAGATCTCAATCCCTTTGTTCGGAAGTGCCATTTCAAAATGGAATCAAGACAGTCGGTCCTGTCGTCCATAGAGGAAAACGAGTTCATGACTGTTATCGACATCAAGGACGCGTATCTACATATACCGATCCACCCAGCTCATCACGGCTTCCTCAGATTCTACGTGGACGATCAGCATTGGCAGTTCGTAGCCCTACCATTCGGTCTGTCATCAGCTCCACGCACATTCACGAAGGTCATGGCGACCGCATTGGAGGAACTGAGACTCAAGGGAATAACTGTCATTCCTTATTTGGACGATCTCCTCGTACAAGGTCCTTCCGCACCAGTAGCCCTCCAACACACATCCCTAGTCCTAGAGACTCTCACCTCCTTGGGCTGGACGATCAATTTCAAGAAGTCGAACCTACACCCGACCCAATCCATAGTGTACCTAGGCCTAGTACTGGACTCCAGCCAAGGGAAAGCCTTCCTACCACGAGACAAGGCCATGACGCTCCAGAGCCGAATACGGTCGCTCATGGGACCCAACGCCGTCCCCCTTCGGGCAGCCATGCAGACACTGGGCACGATGGTCGCTTCCTTTCCGGCCATCCCATATGCGCAAGCCCACACCAGACCTCTCCAACACACCATACTACTTCACCAACGCAGGGATCGAGCCAACCTCGATCGCAAGATAATCATTCCCAGTCGGGTACAGCTCTCTCTACACTGGTGGCTTCAACCACATCGCTCGACGGGCGGAAAATTCTTTCCCCCCCCCCCAGCACTGGACGGTTCTCACCACGGACGCCAGTCTACGGGTGTGGGGCGGGGTCATCGGCCAAACCACAGTTCAGGGTCTATGGACCCAAGAGGAAATGAGGCTACCCATCAACCTTCTGGAGCTCAGAGCGATCCGCTACTCACTCGAACACACGGCGTCGTTACTCCGGGGAAAACCGGTGCGGATCCAGTCCGACAACGTGACGGCAGTGGCCTACATAAATCATCAGGACGGAACCAGAAGTGTCAGGGCCCTCAAGGAAGCTCAGGCGATCCTAAGTTGGGCAGAAAACAACGTTCCAGCGATCTCCGCGGTCCACATTCCCGGTGTGGACAATTGGATAGCGGACTATCTGAGCAGGGAGCCGATCGATCGCGGGGAATGGAGCCTACACCACGAGACGTTCCGCCTCATTGTCGACAAGTGGGGGCTACCAGAGATCGACCTCATGGCGTCCAGGCACAACAGACAGGTCCAACAGTTCGTCTCCAGAAGCCTAGACCCCCTGGTCCACGCGGTGGACGCACTGGTGCTTCCCTGGCGATTCTCCAGGGTTTACATCTTTCCCCCCCTCGCTCTTCTACCGAAAGTTGTCAAAAAGATAATGAGGGAAAGATCTCTCACCATTCTAGTGGCCCCATTCTGGCCCCGAAGGTCTTCGTTCGCAGACATTGCAAACATGGCGGCAGACGAACCCTTCCATCTCCCGCAGCGGACAGACCTACTCACTCAAGGTCCAGTTGTCCACCCGAATTATCATCTCTGGGCTTTAACGGTGTGGCTCTTGAAGCCTTGATCCTACGGCGCTCCGGAGCCCCTCCAGAGCCAGTTCCTACCATGCTCGCGCACGTAAACCCGTCTCAGCTAAGATATACCATCGGGTGTGGAAGAATTTCATCTCTTGGTGCGAGCGGAGGTATCTTGACCCACAAAAGGCGGGAGACCCTTTCTTTCCTACAGGAAGGACTCGCGAACGGTTTAGCCTTGAGTTCCTTGAAGGTGCACGTGTCTGCGCTGTCCATCCTTCTACAGAAAAAGCTGGCACTGCACCCGAACATCAAAACTTTCTTACAAGGGGCTACACGCATTTTTCCACCCTATCGCTGCCCCGTGCCTCCGTGGGACCTCAACCTGGTGCTCTCCACTCTGCAGGAGGCACCCATCGAACCATGGAACAGATTCCTCTGTCTGCCCTATCTGAAAAGGTCGCATTCCTTTTGGCCATCACCTCCGCTAGGAGAGTTTCCGAACTGGCGGCTTTGTCCTGCATATCTCCCCTCACGGTTATCCACATGGACAAAGTTGTCCTCCGACCCACGCCGGATTTTTTGCCTAAGGTGATATCTGAATTCCGCTTGAACCAGGACATTGTGGTCCCTTCCTTGTGTCCAAACCCCTACGGTCCCATCGAGACCAAACTCCACACACTCGACGTGGTCAGAGCTATATCTTGCTACCTTAAAGCCACAGCGGAAGTCAGGAAATCGGACGCCCTTTTCATTATTCCCGACGGCCCCAAACGGGGCAACAAGGCGACCAAGTCGACATTGTCCAAGTGGATTCGAGCCATTATATCGAGGGCTTATGCTGTCAAGGGGAGACCTCCTCCTCTCCAGATGAAGGCTCATTCTACACGTTCTCTCAGCACATCCTGGGCCTTCCGTCACCAAGCTTCAGCGGAACAACTCTGTAAAGCGGCCACGTGGTCATACCTTCACTCGCTTCTACAGGCTCCACATTCACGCCTCAGCCGACGCTGCCTTTGGGAGGAAGGTGCTCAGAGCTGTTATTAGCTATGCATCTTGTCTACAGTGTCCCACCCTTAGGGGGCGCTTTGGGACATCCCCATGGTGCCTGTGTCCCCCAATTTAGGCAAGAGAAAGAGAGATTTTTGTACTTACCGTTAAATCTTTTTCTCTTGTCCTATATTGGGGGACACAGGCCTTCCCTCCCGATTCTGACACTGTTTTCACACTTGTTCGTGATGTTCTTATAATGTTGTTATTTACTTTTGGTCAAAGTTGTTCTTACTTTTCGAGGGTATTGTTGCTCTGTTCTCTTCTGTTTTGGGCTGTTCTGCTCCTTCTTCGGTTGAAACTGAGGGTAATAGGAGGAGGCAGGGGATGAAGCCCAGGGCAGGAGGAGGAGTCATATTTTGCAACATAGTGTCCATCTCCAGCTGCAGGATCTTCATCCCCTATGGTGCCTGTGTCCCCCAATATAGGACAAGAGAAAAAGATTTAACGGTAAGTACCAAAATCTCTCTTTTCCCAGGTCTTTTTATAGTGCCGACCTACACTACTGCACCGGCACAAATCTATAATCTGAAAATTGTACTTTACAGTGCATGCTTAATTCAAATTCTGAAAGGACTGCTAACTGTGAAAGGTAAGATAGCACAGCTGCGGTTTTTAGTCATGTTGACACCCCTTTAGCAAGTCATGGCTCTCTAGGTAGAATCCTGTGGGCTGGACATAATTGCCTATGGAACTATTTTAATATAAGTACTCCATGGTAGCACTTAAAACAAAAAACAGGACAACTGATTAGTAACTTAATAGAATCAGCTGGAAACAATAGTAAGAGTAGCAAGGAATAGTTTACAGTGCAAACAATAAATATTCACTTTGTGCAGTTAACCTGCTTCATAGGCTATTCCTTGCTACTCCTACTATTGTTTCCAGTTGAATCTGTACCTGTGGCGGAGAACTGGCCGACTAAGATATAAAAAGCTTCAAGTACATAGAATCAGCACAATTTCTCTTCTAATGTGTTTCACACATTAGGACAGTATGAGTGGCTGACCGTAACAAACTGTCAAATGAGAGCATATCTAACAGATGCTGTAGCATTCATAGTACATAGGAGAGATTGAAAATGCAACAATTTCATTGCTTTTAAATGAAATGTTTCTACACACTTTATACACACTTTATAATTAACACACAGGTGTGTTAATTAAAAAAAAAATTCCACAAAAAAAAAATTCCATATATTATATATAATTATAATTAGATATACAATCACCCCATAGACCTGGTGGATTAGATTCTCCAATCACACAGCTGCATGAGGAAAGTGTTCCATATTTTACCTCCCAGTAGAGTGGCAAGTAGATTTACTTAACGGCTACTTAAGTGGTTGACTTGATTGGTCCTTCGGTGAATTTCTTCCAAGAATCCTTCCAATTGTTCTATTAACATTCTTTTTTTTTAAACCTGGTTGCCTCTTCCAGAATCCATTTTAATGTGGTATCAATGTGCTAAAATATTCTGTATACCAATATAATGTCCACAGAACTATCCACAGTCAGAGGGGCTCTGGGAATGAACTGATTATGTAAAGCATGCACTAAATGAGCAGTCCTCCATAAAGTGTGTGTAAAAAAAAAAAACAATAAGTTTATAATGTACAGACAGAGGCAGCTTTAGCATTTTGTGTTCTATTAACACTTAAAGGAACAGTAATGCCAAAAAAATGAAAGTTTTAAAGTGATGAAAATATACATATAATGTAGTGTTGCCCTGCACTGGTAAAACTGACGTGTTTTTTTCAGAAACACAACTATAGTTCATATAAGCAAACTGGCGGAAATTTAAAAAAAGGCTATATGGCACAGGTTAAATAGTGGATAACAGATTACACTATTATATTCAACAGAGTTTATCTGCTGTGTAACCTGAGCCTGTTCTCCTTTGAATGGCTGTCCCCATTGCTTCACCACAACTCATTATATAAAACCATAGTAGTATTTCTGAATCAAACAGTTTTACCAGTACAGGTCAACACTGTATAATTTTATTACTTTAAAACTATTTCATTTTTGATGTTACTGTTCCTTTAAGGTGGCCATACACGCAGAGATCCTCTCGTTTGGGGACCTCACCCTGATATGCCCTAGGGCCCAACGATTAAATCACTTAGCTGAAAATACAGGCAGTCAGATCGAGGACCACATTAACAAACCTATGGGACCACATTAACAAACAATCCAATGGGATTTTTAAACCTGGCCAATCGACAATAAAATCATGTCCCTTTTTGGTCTCCTTAACCCTTTCTGCATTCACAAATTAGAGTTTGGATTTGTGACAACCACTTTGTTTTATATTGTTCAGAGCTGTATCAGTTCTTATTATAGTCACATTTTTAACTATATCATTGGCTGTATATTAATACCTGCATAATACTGTAGCTTCTGAGTAGAATTTTTGGGGCGATTCCTTTTTTTTTTTTTGCAGGTCAGAGGAGAATGATTTGTTTTGTAGACGTTATATTTCTTAAAGTATCACATGCAGTCTAGCCTTATAAAGAAATTACTAAAATATTTTTTTTCTTGTATAATCATATATAATTAACCTTAAACCAGTAGTCTGTATTTGTTGCTACTTATTTTGGATAACTTTTTTTTCTTTCTCTTAGGTATTGTGCTATTGTCCTGGATTTAAAAGTGGGATCAAGTTTCTGTCTGAGATCATTTCTAAGAAGGCAGAAAATATAAGCAAAGAGAGAGAGCAGACTCAAGACAAGGTACAAATATATAGTGCAACTTTGATTTAGTTTGTCTGTAGATGAAATTATAGTCCTTAGGAAAATGAGAACTGCAGTATAGTATATCCTTTATAGACAGTGGGGCTTATTTATCAAATTTCAGGTTTTGGGTAGCAGGTTTAATGGTTGTAAACAGTCAAAAAATGTATGTTAATAATGCATTCAACTTAAAGAACTCACTGAGAATTTCTGTATAATTTTATCTACATGCAAAAGGCTTCACCCCCTTGGTTTTCATGTTTTGTTGTTTGAGAGTTTGCACCATTTTATTTACAGAACATGCCTGCAACTTTGAAGATTTTTTTTTTTATTGTCAAGCAAACAACAAATAGAACAAAATAACAGAAATCTTCAGCTTATATAACTGTTCACCCCGCTAAAGTCAGTACTTTGTAGAGCCACCTTATGCGGCAATTACAGCTGCAAGTCACTTTGGATAAGTCTCTATGAGCTTGGCACATGTTGCCACTGGGATTTTTGCCCATTCCTCAAGGCAAAACTGCTCCAGCTCCTTCATGTTGGGTCGTTTTCACTTGTGAACAACAATCAAGTCTGACCACAGATTCTCAATTGGATTGAGGTCTGGACTTTGATTAGGCCATTCCAACATATTTAAATGTTTCCCCTTAAACCACTCGAGTGTTGCTTTAGCAGTTTGCTTCGGCTCATTGTCCTGCTGGAATGTGAACCTCTGTCCCAGTCTCAAATCACATTCAGACTGACACAAGAGTTTTGCTCAAGAATATCCCTGTATTTAGCACCATCGATCTTTCCCTCGACTCGGACCAGTTTCCCAGTCCCTGCTGCCTTAAAACATCCCACAGCATGATGCTGCCACCACCATGTTTCACTGTGGCGATGGTGTTCTTGGGGTGATGGGATGTGTTGGGTTTGCGCCAGACCATCAACTTTAGTCTCATCTGACCAGAGCACCTTCCTCAATACATTTGGGGAGTCACTTCAATATATAGAATGAGTGAATCAAGAAGCAGCAAAACACAGAATACCTGCTATTTAGTATTTATTGTGCATCCACACAACATATTTCGTCAACTAGGGCCCTTTTTCCAGTGTGTACAAAGTGAACCACAGTTAACCCTTACCACTGTGGAATATAACAATCAAGTATTAAATACAATAAAAATATTAGCACAAGCAGTGTATATAAATGTAAAAATAATTGTATATAAACTATTTAAAAAGTCCAAAATGTCATAAAAGTTTGTATAGCTGTGCAAAACTCCGTAGTGTCAAATGGTTGGAAAAAGTAAAGAGTTATTTTGCAAAATGATACAACTTTTAACATTTCTTATTACAGGACACTGTAAAGCATGAGTTACCTGCAAGTTATGATGTCATCTGCAGTTTAAGTTCTTTGGTTCACTCTATGGAACACCTTCAAATAACTTTTCTATCAAACCCAGAAAATTATGATTCTGAACTTGCAGCCCAACCAAGGAGGCTTCTTAACACATTGAGGTATGTCATAAAAATGTGTTTATTAATGTATGTTTTTAATCCAACCGATAACTTAATATCAATAATTGGCTACTGTTTTCATTGTATTCAATTGTTGGTAGTGGTTTTAAAATCAATCTTTCAATACATAGAAGAACAATGAATCTGCATGTTTTTGGCAATATCTATGTTTAACTAAAAATCTAAATTTCTATTTGTGTCTTTACAGGGAGGTAAATCCTATGTATGAAGGTTATCTACAGCATGATGCACAAGAAGTTTTGCAGTGTATTCTGGGAAATATTCAAGAGGCATGTCAAATTATGAAAAAGGAAATACAGAAAAACTCACAGATGAATAATTTCAGTAGCAATGTGCAGGACACTGCTAAATCAACAGCTGAGTGCAATGGGTTAAATGGTGGTGACCCTGAGGCTATAAATGGCAGCTCTGCTGAAATAACAAATGAAAATGGCAAAAGAAAAAGTGATAATGATGCTGGGAATGTAAAAAAAAGGACCAAATTAACCAAAGAGCCATCAGCAGAAGAACAGAGACTAACCAGATCAAAAAGGAAGTCCCTATCAGATACAAAACAAGATAAAAGTACAGTTGCTCCACCTAAGACTGACAGTGCAAATTCAAACCATTCACAGAAAAAATCAAAGCTAAGGTTAACCTGGCTGAAATCTAGTAAACAACCTAGCATATTATCTAAATTTTGTAGCTTGAGTAAACAGTCAGACTCTTCATCTAAATGCTCTGAAACTAGAACACACAGCATAAAAACCAAAGATAAAACATCTGAAAGTGAACAGTCTAAAGAAAATAGCGAAACTACAAAAACTGTTTCAGGAAATGGTTTGTATTTTGTTATATGGAAATATTGCTAATGTGTAAGCTAAATAGTAGATGTAATATGGATAAATACTGAGAAATTGCTTTTAAAGGAGTTGTTAACCATCCAAACATTTTTTTTTTCACTTCACTTGTTTTTAGATTGTTCACCAGAAATCTTTTTAAATTGCTATCCTTTTTTTATTTTTTACTATTTTATTTTTCTGAACTGATTGAATTTGATACATTAGTTGATAAACTTCTTGGCTGCATCTGTCCAATGTTGACAACTATTGTATCAATTCTAACAGCTGATTTTAATGAAACTCGTGGATTCTGCTCAGCACAGCCAAAGAAAAGAAATGTATCATTTGTAACTGTTTACATTTATAGTTGGTAACCTTTAAACCTTTAAAATAAGTGAATGTAAAATTGATGAGGTTGCTATTATAAGCACTTTTGTCATTTACATTCATTAATTTATTTTTTATTTCAAGATATTAAGGGATACATATACTGTTAATATGAATGAATTTTATTCGAACAGCACCACCTGCTGGTCAGTTTCCCACCAGTCTGACCACCAAGTAGTCAAGGAAGTTGTCAGGAGAAAGAAAGAGGCTGCTCTGATGTTCTTCTGCTTAGGAAAGATTTGAGAGAGGTTTCTAATTTTTTTCCTAAGCAGGAGAACATCAGAGCAGCCTCTTTCTTTCTCCTGACAACTTCCTTGACTACTTGGTGGTCAGACTGGTGGGAAACTGACCAGCAGGTGACGCTGTTGGAACAAAATGTATTCATATTAACAGTACATGTATCCTTTAATATCTTGGAATAAAAAATAATAATTAATAAATAATGGATGTAAATGACAAAAATGCTTAAAATAGTCCCCTCATCAATTTTACATTCACTTATTTTAAAGGTTTACTTATCCTTTAATTGGCTCATGTGACCTAACATGTATGGTTTGTTTGTGTGCACTGTGAATCCTTGGATCCCATGGGGCGGCCCTTATTTTTTAGAATGGCAATTTTTTTATTTAGCATTGCCCCATGGCTACTAAAAAAGTATATTATTATGAAAATAATTTATATACATGAAGCAGGGTTTTACACATAAGCTGTTTTATGCAATATATTTATATAGAGACCTACATTGTTCGGGGGGTAAAGTTTTCCTTTAATAGAACCTTATGCATAAGGTTTTCAGTATAGAATACTTTATTATGCATTTGTGGCCTCTTCAATTTTGACTTCTAGCTGGTTCTGTAATTCAACAATGGCTTAGAGAGTAGCACTTGTACCATGCAGAGATGAGTAAGATTCCAGCATGGGCACTACCTAATTGAGTTCCTGGGAAGACTACTTTTGTAAAGCAGTTGTAAGCCCAAAAAGTTTTGCATAATGAAAGCAAATTTAATTCTGAGCAACTTTCCAATATACATTTTCAAAATAAGTTATCACTTTTCAAATTCAAAAGTTATCATTTTTTTGCAATTGTTATTGCTGCATTTTCTGACTGTATTTACTAATATAAAGTAAAATTTATAAAAAAAAAATATATAAATGTAAAAGTTCATGTGTCCCACCTGTGTTTGGTGCTTGGATGTGTCTGTCAATATGGGCCGATAGGGAAGAATAGGCTAAGCGCATCTGAGTGGCACCCATTATTGTTCAATTTATCTCGCCTTTGAATTAGTGTTCTGATTCTTCAAACTTTCTGTAAAATATTTCCTATTCAGCCAAATGTGAAAATCACGGATTCAGTTTATACTTTAGAATTAGTCCACTTAGTGTTTCCAGTGCTCTGATTATCCTTGTAAATGAGCTATGCTATATGTTTTTGGCTTCAATTTTAAATCAGACTACTCTGGTATTCTTAGGTAAATGACTGTTCTTTCATAAATCTGATTATTAAACTTTGTGTTTTGTAGAATCAAGTGGTTTTGAATTGGTGGAAAAAATGTTCCAAGGAGAGCTGGTGTTGCGAACCCGCTGTCTTGAATGTGAGTCTTTCACAGAGAGGAGGGAAGATTTTCAAGATATCAGTGTGCCTGTTCTAGAAAGCGAACCACCAAAACTGGAGGACTCTTCTGACCGTAAGTTATTGCCTGTGCATGGAGTGGTTTCCTTGATTTAGAGGAACAATGAGCATCAGTGTGTACTTTTGTGGAGAATAATAATGCATTTCACTTATGTGTGGGTTTGAATGTGTAGCTTATTTGAAAAGGAGTCTCTGGACAGGCAAAATATAGTTGCTTACAAAGTGGGAAGGTATGGATACAGATTGGACGCAGGTCCTACCATGGCAACATTTTGCAGGTTAGGGATGAGTTAAGTTTTCATATAACACAGAACAAGAATATGCACAGAAAGAAAGAAAAAGTTAGAAAATTGCCTTACATCCGTTCAAAGGTAGCAGATATTCAAAGGTAGCAATACAACATGTGTGCTCTATGGGAGTGTGGTAGGTTGAGGATTAGGGTAGGCAAATGTCATCTCTCTTTTGACCAGGGTAGATGGTCTGGCCTACATCAAGTTCACGGCTTCTCGGCAGAGCAAGTTATGGACTCCATATAGCTAGAAATATGGGCATCCTCTGGCCAGGTATACCACATTTTACAAGGGAAGGACATGTATCGGCTTCTCTATTGTTAAAATAAAGGTTTGCTACATGTTTACTGTATATGCAATGGAAACAAAGGAACAGCCAGATACAACAGCTATGACAGAAAAAGCATTGTTGCTGTATAGCCATACAACATGGTTTTTCTGTGTGGTTGAACTACCCTCTCAGATTGCTAAGGGAGCTGGAGTTTTAAGCTGCTTGCAGAAGTTATGCTTGACTTCACTCTTGGCACTGATATATATAGGGACAAATTTACTTAAGGTCGAATATCCAGGGTTAATTAACCCTCGATATTCAACTGTCGAAGTTAAATACTTCGAATATCGAAGTCGAAGGATTTAGCGCTGTTCGATCGAACGAAAAATCGTTCGATCAAGCGAATAAATCCTTAGAATCGAAGGATTTTAATCCATCGATCCAACGATTTTTGTTCGACCAAAAAAAGCTAGCAAAGCCTATGGGGACCTTCCCCATAGGCTAACATTGGCTTCGGTAACTTTTAGGTGGCGAACTAGCGGGTCGACATTTTTTCTTAAAGAGATAGTACTTCGATTATCGAATGATTTTTAGTTTGAATCGTTCATTCGTGGTCGAAGTAGCCAAAAAAAAACATTCGAAATTCAAAGTTTTTTTCCTCTATTCCTTCACTCAATCAAAGTAAATGGGCCCCATAATGTAACTTCATTTCAGATACTGTCTTACAAAATAGGACTGGGAGTCTGCAATTAGGGAATGCAAACATACAGCTATGTTACAAACAGCAATGCAATGTATAGTCAGTCATCAGCATTTATTAATCTACACTTGCACTAGCAGTTTAGCTGATCAGCAGCAGGTATGTAATGTGGTAAAAAGAAAAGTCCCATAAACCAGAATTAAAATGTAAATTGCTCATGAGAGCTTTGCATGTTCATGTGCATTTTAATTTGAGTGAATTTGCATTGGGTTTTATGCTACTGTGCACTTCAACTTTTTTTAAACTGTCGTTCATAGTTTCTCCTGATCCCCGACTTGAAACAAAGACTTTAAAATGGGCAATTTCCCAGTTTGCATCAGTAGAGAGAATTGTCGGAGAGGACAAATATTTCTGTGAAAAGTGTCATCATTACACCGAAGCTGAAAGAAGTCTTCTTTTTGACAAAATCCCAGACATCGTGACAATTCATCTAAAATGCTTTTCTGCAAATAGCTCTGAGTAAGTTAATAAACATGCATATAGTAGTATATAGTAAACCTTTCTTATGTAAGGTCTAGTGCCCCCCCCCCCAGCCTAATATTCATCAGCTTTCATGTATAACCCTTGTATACACACTGCTACTTGTATACACACTGCAACTAATTCTTGTGTTTTTCCTTATTCTAGATTTGATTGCTTTGGTGGTCTTTCCAAAGTAAACACTGCATTGTTGACTCCGCTGGATTTGTCTCTTGAGGAATGGAGTACAAATCAAAGCAAGGACCTTTATCGGCTATTTGCAGTGGTAATGCACAGTGGGGTTACTATAAGCAGTGGCCACTATACCGCTTATGTTCGAATTCCAGAAATGAGTGATCTTGAAAGAGACCATATAAAAACTCTTGTTGACCACAAGGATGTTCTAAAGGCTGAGCCATTAAATGAAGACGAGGCACGGATGAGCGATGCCAATTATGATGATGGAGAGGTCTCGTTTAGAGTGAATGGTTGTATACCATCAGCCAGCAAAGTGAGCAAAAAGCAAACCGAAACTGTAAGCCTTTTAGGAGGACAAAAAAGTAAACCAGACTTTCAGCAGTTACCAAACAAGTCTGCTAAATCGGAAACTGTCTTAAACTCCCTTGGGGATGAAAGTTACAGTGCGAGCTTTAGTGTAGACCTTCAGTGTGAGCTATCGGAAGAGAGGAACTTGAGTGCATCCTCATATACCTGCAAATCTGCCAACTCAACTTCTTCCTTTTTGGAAAGCCTGAAAGAGTATTTAGGAAAATGGCTTCTTTTTGACGATTCAGAAGTAAAAGTTACAGAAGAAAAAGATTTCATGACTGCTATTTCCCCAAACACCCTTTCAACATCCACTCCTTATTTGCTCTTCTATAAGAAATTAGTTTAAAACCTGCAGATATTTTGTAAGCAAAAGGTATATGTACGTTACTCTTTGGAGATTGTGTCTATATATGAGATTATTTGTACATATGTATATGTAAATTTTGTTATATTATAGAGTTAACACTACAGTATTGAGTCTTTATCCGTATGTAAATATTACAGGTAAATTCCAGTTGGCAGTCATGTCTGCTAGCGAATGCTTACATAGCTTCTTTTTTTTTTTTTTTCTTGTTTTCATCTAATTTCATCTTTATTAACAAAATATTACTGAATATCATGATTATTGATCGCCTGGAATTTGGTTTTGACAATACCACATTATTACATTGTCCATGCCTTTCCATAAACCATGCATACATTGCTTTCAGCTAAAGTTTTCTCAATCACCTTTTAGAGCTCGCCTACAAAAGGCAACTGCTTTCAAATAGGATTGGTGTTGATTGATGTTAACTGCAAAACTGAAGTTCTTTTTTGGATTGTGCTGTATGATGGATGAAGTTTTTGTATTTATTGTGAAATAGTAACTGTGTGTATTGGATTACAAAACAAACAGGAAGTTTTTATTTGTTAATCGTAGTTCATTATAAATCATTTTAATATGCTTTCTGATTTTTTTTCTTATTGTAAGAAATGAATTTTAATTAAAATATTTCCTACTTTTTTCCTGAAATTAATAATTGAAAGAATGGGCAATGGTATTCAGCATTTTAGAAACAAATCCTCAAAGGGATTCTGTCATGATTTTTATGGTGTAATTTATATTTCTAAATTACACTGCAAATAATTCACTCGATATAAAATTTAATTCCTGAACCAGCAAGTATATTTTTATTTTCAGTTGCAATATTGGTGTGTAGGCGCCATCTCAAGTCATTTTGCCTGGTCATGTGCTTTCAGAAAGAGCCAGTGCTGCAATATGGAACTGCTTGCTGGCAGGCTATTGTTTCTTTTACCCAGTGAAACTGAATGGGGTCATAGTGGGACATGGATTTTTAATATTGAATGCTGTTCTTATATCTACACTGGAGCTGTTCTCTGTTACCTTCCCATTGTTCTGCTGGGGGGAAGGGAGGAGAGTGATATCACTCCAACTTGCAGTGCAGCAGTAAAGAGTGACTGAAGTTTATCAGAGCACAAGTCACATTACTGGGGGGCACCTGGGAAACTGACAATATGTCTAGCCCCATGTCAGATTTCAAAATTAGATCTAGAAAAATCAGTTTGCTCTTTTGAGAAACTGATTTCAGTGCAGAAGTCTGCAGTGCTATTAACTGAGGAGTTTTGAAAAAAACATGACTGTATCCCTTTAATTATACAAAATCAGTGCTATGAAACTGTACTGTTGGCAAATGTTTGTATTGAAAAGGATCTGAAATCGAATAGGTTGGTACGTCAGGGTTTTGTGGACCTCTTTGTATCAACTATTTGTTTTAAAGAGTTATCTTAAAAAAAAAAAATGAATGGTAGTCTTTGTGTCACAAAATATGACTACAGGGTGAATATGAACAATTTAAGAAAATTTAGCATAGAGAGACTTTCCAGGTTTCTTAAGGTTCTTTTGTTGTGAGTCTTCGGTTCTTAAACTCTTATAAACCTTTTAAGAGTTAAGGCTCTTCAAATGAAAGCTTCCCTCTTTTTGTTATCTGTTGGATTGATTTCCAATGGAGCAGTAAGTATGCCCAGTTGGTCTTCATAGAGAGGAGGAGTCCTCTGAGAGCAAAAGGGATAGGGCTTCACACTGGGTACACATTTTGTTAATGTTAAATTATGGGAAAAGGGAAAGCTAAGGAAAGAAAATGGGGGATTTGCCTGTTAGGGTGTTAAAGTACTTTGCATCTTCGGGCCATGACACACAGTGCTACTTGAAGCCAGCCACTTGTGGTGGCTGGAAAATACCCTGCTGTAGACAAAACTGAGAATTTTCTCAGCTTAAACACAAATAGTGTTTTACCAGAGACCATTATGGCTATTGTCTATTTTGTAGCTGGTGACAGGTAGCTCTGTGTGCCATTTCCCTTTTACTACAATTAAATTGTTCTACAGACAATAATTAAATATATGCCAATGGCAGTCTCTCCTTTTTTTTTTTTTTTTTTTTTAACCAGGATTGCCAGATTTAATCCAATTCAGTTTGGCAATATATGGCAATTTTGAAAATGCTATAATTTCTGCATAAATTATCTTTGTGAAACATGGGTAAAGTTTGTGTGTTATTTCCCCGCAGCCTCAGCTTCTGATCTGAAGGGAGGAGTAAGTAAAAAATTACAAAAAGGAAAAATTGTGAGAGCACTCCATGGCTAAATAAAAATGTACTAAAATACAAGTGCTACTGATCTGGCCAAATTAACTACAGACATAGAAAAAAAGAAGAAAAATTGATCAATGCACATTCCCTGGTCCCCTGTCGTATCAGTAATCTATGCAGATGCATGTCAGTAATCTATGCAGATGCATGTATTTACAAAGACAGGGGGTTTTTTAGTTACAAAATTATGATCATAAGATTGATAAGCCACCATACCACGTCAAGGTAAAACCCATAAGGTGGTCCCTAACTATTTACCTCTGGTCATAATTTCAAATGCTAAAGCCTCCCGGCATAAGAGCATTACCTGAAAAATAAGGTCTCCCGACCTGGGCATTGGTTTTCATCATAGGGCTTAGTCCTCCCCCGCCATTAGCTTTCAAAGGGGAGAGATAACCTAGACCCCAGCATTGGTTCCATGAGATTAATCCTCCCCCGCTTGCGGCTTTTTAGAGAGAGAAAACCTCACCTTCTGATCTGCAGGGAGGAGTAAGTAAAAAATTATAGGCATTTGCCTGGGGGGGCAGTTAGGCTGTGGGGGAGGAGGGAGGTTTGTCTACACAGGGTAGGTGGGTATGGTTTTCTTCTAGTACGGGTTTGTTTCTCCTTTAATGTGCCGACAAGTGTCGGGCCTCTGTAGAGGTGAATTGATAGCAGTAGTCAAAATTCTGTGGGCATGGGGAAATGGGTGGTGGGTGCTCAGGTATTGGAATATTCTCCAGGTATATTAGCCTCAGCTTGAGCTCTGTGTTTAGAAGAACCTCCAGGTCATTCCTTGTATACTCACTGGTCGTTTCCAGCAAGACATTCAGTCCATCCAGCCAGAGACAAAACTTAAAAAAACCAACAATAGTCAAGCTTTGTGAAATAACATTTGGTATATGATCCCCCTTACAGTATGTGTTTCTTACTTCACTTTGTGTAGGTGCGATGAAGTTTAAACAGCTTTCTACATCATAGCAGATGGAAAAGGCCCTTTCACAATTTCCTGTAAATATAATGAAAAAAGTTAAGCTGGAAGAGTAATGCATAATTTTTGATACATGGTACAGTAGTGTGCACAAGGACCCAATTTCTATTCATCAGGTCTAAAAGAATGCTGGAATGCTTGGGACCTATGATTTCCTAATAAGAGTCTATTTCCTATATGGTAGCATCATGGTTAAAAAACAAACCTGTTTAAACAATTGAAAACTATTCATGGAGAATGTTGGAATTGCCAGATTTCAGAGCATTCCTAATGATTTTCTGGAAAATAGATTCCATAACTGTACAGCTGGGGAGAGGGTTGAGGTTAATGCTGAATGGAGGTGAATGTCTTGTGCTCCTGTTTTCTCTGGATTACTAGAAGCACTCGTTTTTACTTGTACAATTAATCTCTAGGTGAGCAGTCACACATACCCATTCCTGTGCTACTGGCTACACTACACAGAAATATACTGTATTGCTTGTACAGGTATGGAACCTGTTATCCAGAATGCTTGGGACCTGGGGGTAACGGATCTTTCTGTAATTTGGATCTTCAAACCTTAAGTCTACTGAAAAATCATGTAAACATTAAATAATCCAAATAGACTGGTTTTGCTTCCAATAAGGATTAATTATATCTTAGTTGGGATCAAGTACAAGGTAGTGTTTTATTATTACAGAGAAAAGGGAAATCATTTTTAGAAATTTGGATTCTTTGAATAAAATGGAGTCTATGGACAGTCATTTCATAAATCTGAGCTTTCTGGATAATGGGTTTCCGGATAATGGATCCCATACCTGTACTACTGCAGTTATCTGAGTGGTTGATAAGCTGAAACTTATCTACTACATCATTTATCACTAGCAATGAATGTCCAGAGTACTGCTATCTCATTCATTATATGTTGCCTTTGCCCCTGTTCAGAGTAATACTCTGATGTATTATATGCCACTTCGGGGTTTATCTTATGTATTATATGGTATTTACTACACAAGTTGCACATTCTCATTAACTTAAATATGATTCAGTCCAACCATTTAAATGCCTTAAGACTCACATACTCCTGGTGTTGTGTTGTGTTATGACAATTTATAAAGGCAACACAAAACATCCATAATTCCTACCTTATTCTGTTTTCCTTTTTCCCTCTTGTGTGGGCAATGCCTTCCCGTCAGCACATCTTTAATATCAGTCACTGAAGCTAACGAAAGGACATATAAGGTAACTGGGATTGCAGGAAAAGATTAAGATGTCTGTGCTGTTTGCAACAATCCCACAGAACAGTGAAACCATGCTTAGGTAATGGAGAGTGGGTACCTTCAGTTGATGTCCACTACAAGAGTTTAAAGGGATACTCAGAATTAGTCTTTTTGTTGCATTGTGTTTTCCAAAATAAATTATTTTGTAAACTAATTAAGTAATGATAACGTGTTTTTATTGCCGCGCCGTCTGTCATCTCTGCTTATTTTGTGCTATTGCTTTTGGGCAAACTGCTAGATTCAGGCTGCCCTGTTATTTATGATCGGGCATGTCTCACTGCCTGCTACCTCTCCCTGCAAGGGGCACAAGGTTCAACCTGATTAAAAATATACATGAAGAACAGACAAAAGCAAGGCTGTAATGTTGGTATTTACCATCTAATTGAGGCCAGTAGCGCTCCCATAAATCTGTGAAACTTCCTCTGGTCTCTTTTTTTTTAGCCGTGTTGGAATGGCTGTTGTGCTGCACAGGCATGCATTAAATATTCTATTTCTTGTTCCAAATATGTTATATAAATCACTTTAATACCGCAGAGCTGCTTAAAGGAGAACTAAACCCTCCATGGTGATAAGTCACCACTCGGTCCTAGTGATGTGCAGGTCAGGCTTTTCCCGGATGTCGGAAGCCGTTTGGAAGGCCGGAAAGGAGCGTGCAAGGTCCCACGGGTATCGGGGCGGCACGCACATCAATACTGTGCCCCCCCCCTGCACAGTCTTACCCTGAATTCTGTCCCCTCTAGAAATAGCGACCGCACATGCAGAGTGAGCACAGCAGTAATCTTTGTGAAGTGAGCAGCATATTGGCGCATGTGTAGCTGGAGCAATCTTCTGGCCCGCGACAACTACGCATGCGCCAAAAGAGATGATAATTGCCGAAGGGAGGAAGAAGACACGAAGATTACTGAAGAGAAGAGATGGTGCCCGTGAGTTCACTCTGCATGTGCGGTCGCTATTTCTAGTATGGACATAATTCTGGGGTAAGAGGGGGGAGACTTTTCACCATGGGGGGGTTTAGTTCTCCTTTAAGTACAAGCATCCCAGTTGAGAGCTGAAAAGGAAGGAAAAAGAAAGTGAATTTTACAGGATGAATAGTAACAAGAACTATGTAGTACTACCTGATCCTACACAGATCCGGGTATACTGGGCTGGCAGGACATCGGAAAAAACCAGGTGGGCCCCGGCCCAGACCCGCTCCCTGCACTCCCTCTTCTTACATCCCTCCCTGACCCCCGTCACACCAGAAAAGGTACACTTGCACATGGGAGGTGAGAGTCCGACGCTGTGGGTGGAGGATACAGTACTTACAAGAATATACACACTTATGTTCATCAGCCCCCATATTTATATAGGCCCTGAATACGTATGCATATTTTGTTAACTGGCTCTAGAAAAAGTATGGTTAGAAAAGTGGTTGTAGGGTTATGAAAAAATCATTCAGGTGGCCCTACAGTAACTTAGCTCTTGGTAAACGATGTTGGACAGCACTGCTTTAGGCCATTATCTCTTAAAATACTTGCTCTGTATGTGCAAAATCATGCAAAAGGTTGACATATTCCATTTTCACTTGCCAGTTTACAGTCTGTCAGTCCTGAGCAGAGAGCTGCTTTTTGCTGCCTTACCCTACCTTTAGAACTAACCTTAAACTAAGGACTACTGATATGGAACTGAGGAGGGCTCATGACCAGAGAGGTAGAACTGAGCACTGTAGTAGGAGAAGGAATGCTGAAAATGATTAAAGGGGAGGAAGGAAAAGAACAGAAGGTGACGTGTAGAGGGTGCATGGAAACCAAATGCTTGACTAAGCATTGATAGAGCACAACAAATGATCCATTTCCATTGTCTCTCTGTCTTAACTGTCACCACATACAAATTTTTAAGTAAAAAAAAATCTTTATTTAAGTTTTTAATATACATTTGTATCATCATATTTACATTTCCTAGTAGCTAATGGAGAGAGGAGGAGAACTGCCTTTGAAGGCTCAGCCTCAGTTTGCTCATTTTAATTTAGCTCAGCCCCAGGAAAGATTTTGTGAAACTCAATATGATTATCAGGAGGCAAAGATGAAAACCTCTCATATAAATTGGACTGTTGCTGTCAGGTATTGAACCATTTGCAACTCCTGGACAAACACATACAACCTTTTGGGCAATGATACAATGGTGTGATTTTAAACACCTCAGCAGCTGCTGAATTGCTCAGAATCTTTCCCTAGTGCCCACAATAGCAATTGTTATGTTTTGGGTAGCCGAGGATGAGTAGAGGATAACAGTGCTTTATTAACAGAGTCATGCAGGCATTACACAACAGTAAGATTTCACTTTTAAGCTGCCAGGAAGTATGCACAGTATAAGTATGAGCACAGTGACATCTATAGGCCATCTGCATAAACACCACAGCAATAACCTGAACCTTGGTTTTAGCACTTGTGAGGCAAGTGTCACTTGGAAATGCATTCCTTTTGTAGAAAATCGTCATTCTGTCAATGTCCAGGAGCATACACAAAAAAATTATACTTGCGTACTATAAAAAAATGAGGTCTCCATTAATAAACAAATTAATAAACAAAGTGCAAACAACTGTCACAAATCACTATACTTATTAACCACAATGTAAAATTCCAGTGTCCTCTGCAATAAAGAGTACAATTTTGCAATAGATACTGGAAGTACAAATGTCTGTTGCAATTAGTAAATTGTGCACAAAGAGGCATACCTTGGACCTGTGCAGCATCAAGCACTACAGTAACAACACACAAAGGTAGTCTGCACTTACCTTCTGCTCAAGACAGGTGTTAGGTATGGTTTATTTGCAATAGAATGTGCTGTGCCTTGCACCTCAAGTAGTAATAACCAGAATGCTGGCAAACTGCACTAGCACAGATGAGTGCAATAGGCACAAGGGTTTTCTGTATGGTATTTTAATAAATGTAATGCAATACCCATGCATCACCTAGCAATCATCAGTTTCAGTTACCTTAATTTGCTCTCTTACCTCCTTCCCCTTGTCTCCCACTTTCTGCATTAAAGCAATGAAAAGAGCCATGACCTTTGTCTACATCTCCTTATTGGTCCTGTTTTAAAGAAAGAACTGTATTGTTCTAACATATATTTATTTTATGCTGTTCGGTTCATATAATCCTCACTTCAATCTGAATATTATTGTATCATTTTTATAAATTATGAATAATTTCCCTTTCAAGATTTCGCACCCATATGTTACTGCTTTCCTACATACAAGTAGAAAAAAAGAAATACTAGATTATTGGTAGAGCCTGAGATCTGCAAACCCAAAATAGAGCAATCTCACTAGCATGTTATGAAATGAAAATGTATTTTTTTCGGCTTTTTAGCTTACAGGTGATGTTGTGAGCCTCAGGATGCTGCCATTTTTTATTGCAAGGTGGTTCTTCATTAAAAAGATGAAAATGAATAACTTTACTATTCAATGATATCATTTTTTCCCAATGTTGTTATTACAATTTTGCCTAATGTATAGTGATTCATACAAGAATTGTCTCTATAAATTTCTTATTCTCTTCTCTTTGATCATGGGGCCATAGCTCTCATCTCATCTGAACTGTACATTTTTGTGAGCAAAGGGCCATTGCTACACTATGCATCAATTGTACAGCACTATGGAAAATACTGGTGCTTTACAAATACAATATAATGATTCTTTCCATACACATTAGATGAAGGATGTAGTAGTAAATGTATTCTTACATGTAGGAGTAAATATGGCCTCTTGTCTGCTGCTGTTTCCTATGTATACAAAAGATCCCCGGCTATAGGTCTCTAATATAATCTCATATATATATATGTAAAGCATGTGCATGTCCCCTCACAAGCACCTCTTATCTAGAGAACAAAAAAAACTTTAAAAAATCCATAAAGTAGATGCTTAATGTTTTTTTTTTTTAAATATAGGTTTTATTTTTTTTAATGCTTTTTATTAGTCTGCTTCCTCAATTTAACATTTTCCCTACAGCAATCAATCAAATAACACTGCATGTCAGTAGTGCATGTTAATTAGAGCAGGGAAAATCTGGCAGTAAACCACAGCACCTAGTGTGTTGCCTGTAGCCAAGGGCAAAAAATGTTGGGTTCAGGAATAAATAAATCGTTAAATATATAAAAACTTTTAGGAACTTTAGGAAGCCTTTATGAACTTCTAGAGAGAGAACAGTAGTATCACTGCACTCTTCCCCTAAGCAAACAAGAAGCCCTGTGCCATACCTCCCAACTGTCCCTTTTTCGGAGGGACAGTCCCTCTTTTGACAGCTCAACCCACAGTCCCTCATTTGTACTGGAAAGTCCCTCTTTTCTCTGCACTGAACAGCCAGAAAAAGAAACAAAGTTTCTTACTTAATTGGCTTTTAGCAGAGAGCCCAGAACAACTAACAGGTGCAAATAAGATACTTTGTAACAATTCTGAGACACAAAAACACAGTTTAGATAAGGAGAAATATTTTCAAACTTTCATAACCTGCCAAATTTTGTAAAACAAACATGGTAATTAGGGTGTGTGGCCACAGAAAGGGGTGTGGTCAAAAAATTGCTGCGCTACATGCGGGAAAAAAAAATTTGTCCCTCTTTTTACTTCCAAAATGTTGGGAGGTATGTTGTGCAACAGCACCCTTCCAACTCACGACTTGGTATTCTTGGTGCCCATCCACATACTGCAGTGCATAGTGTTCGGAGTTATTAATATTCCACCTGGAGAATGGCAAGAACAACAAGCAGTTAATAATCCCCAGTCCATTTTAGGATTTGTGTGTGGAATACTATAAAGCAAGTACCAGATTTTTTTCCTGTTGTTTCTTTGCAAACAAAGGAAATACGTATGTGAATACCTTAGCATTGTTATGTTCAGCAAATTTCTGTCAGAACTGGTGCATTGTTTGAAAAAAGCGCAAATGCGCCATCATTTACAATAGTATGTCTCAGTAAATAAAGAGGCCAGTCATAAAGGAAGCTCTGGTGGATTGACTATGTAACTGGTCTGATAGAATAACCAACGCAAAGGCACAGCAGAATTTAGCAAATACAGTATGAAGCCAATGTGCTGGCATGCCAACTTTTAAATTGAGACTGTCACAAAGTACCCAAAATAATGCAACAAAATTTGTAAAAAATAAAAAAAGAAGAAAGAAATCAAGTTCGCTTTTATGATAATGAGGAGAGTAAAATAAAATGTCTAATAAGAGATTAGACAGTCTAGAGGTATAATCAAAATTACCAAATATAACATATAATGCACTTTGGGAAAATAAACTGTTCAATTTACAAAAAGATCTGCTGTCTATGAAGCAGATTATTTTTCAGTCTGTTATTGCCCTCTGCCATCTACTATTGACTTGATTTAGAAAAAGATGGCACAGTAACGGCAGTTTTTCTGACAGAAATCCAATGCTGGGCCAGGTCTGTCACTTGCCCCAGGCAACCCAGCTGGCAGTTAGCAACTTCGGTTCCCGCAGCAGCTGTGCGCAACCGAGGACTCACGTGCGTAATCGTGCGTAACCGTGCGCAACCGAGGACGCGCGTGCGTAATTGTGCATAACCGTGCGCAACTGAGGACGCGTGTGCGTAATAGTGCGTAATCGAGGACGCGCGTTCGTGCGCAAAGCACTTCTTGACACTTCCTGTGAGCCCGGACAGAAAGAGAGAGAGAAAGGTGGAGGAGAGCAGGAGGAAGGGAGAGGTGGAGACACAGGGAACTATGGGGGGGTAGTAGTAGTAGTAGAGGAGGAGATTGGAATGGGTTAGAACAAGTCTGTATTCCACTGCTGTTTTCTCTGCAGCGCTGTTCCTGTGAGCGAAGGAGATAAGGGCTGGGAAGCAGCCTGTGTTACTTATTAACGGCCTTTCGGCATCAGTCATTCCCCAGACATGCGGCGACGGTGTCTTTGCTGGCTTCAAATGTTACATTTGTGAGGAGGGGGCGTGTGTATATTGCGACCTCTGGACCTCAGCTCCTACCCTTCCGTTCCATACATGACATCTGGTGGTGTAGTCTACAGATAGTACTTCATGCACTGACCACTTATTTGTCATGCTGCGTGTTCCAGGGTTGGCTGATAAAGAAGTGGAGCCCTTGAGCAGGCTCAGTCTGCCAGTGGCATAATTAAGTGTCCCATTATTTTATCAAGGTTCCATTTCACTTGTTGACAGCGCCCCCTGGTGATCAGTGGCCAAATAATTGGGGTGTCCTGAGGAGGGGAATACTCTGGTAGTTGGGGCTGCCATGATGATTGCTGATAGTAACCCTGACTTGGCTTTATCTACAGCTGCTACCTATGTTTAATGACATTGTTTAGCTATTCAAGACTTGTGTTTACTAACCTCTCTTAAAAAATCAAGTTATTACATTTTATACTATGTTTAAGGTAAAGGAAATGAATAAATCATAATTCAAGTTCATACCCTTTCCTAGGGTTGCCACCTTGCTGGTATTTCACAGGCCTAGTCAGTAAAATAAAATAGCAGCCATGGCCAGTGCAGATGGCCCCCACAGAAAATTATTTTTCATGCCCCAAAAATGTCTAGAGGTTGACTAGTTTTACCAGTATTTATACAAAATGAATATGAATTATACCTCCTGGGCCACCCTGCAGCCGTCTGCTTCCTCTATAGTTACTCCCTTGCCAGTGCAGTATTGCAAATTTACTAGTAGTGTAGCACCTTCCTGTCAGTAGCTATGGCTGGCATGTCTCTGAATGTAGCTACTGATCCAGATTCTTCAGCTACAATAAAGATTTTATATATTTTCAGGGACTCCAGTGCACAACTGTTGGCTGGCAGGCTGCACTTGCACGTATTGTGCAGTCAGTGGTGTAAATTACCAGGTCCACAAGGTACCTTGTAGAGTACTACAGGACTGGTAACCCATAGCAACCCATCAGATTTTGTTTTGAAACAGATGACTAGTAATTTCTACCTGCTAGTTGGTTGCTATTGGTTACAAGGCATGTAGCAAACATTGCACTTTTTAAAAAAAATACATTAACCTGTTAGATTGTAAGCCATTTGGGTAGGCACTTCACTGCATCCCACAGGTCGGATATAGTAGCATGGGTTAAAACAATTATCGGGCTGATAAAAAAAATCTGATGAATAAATTACAAGGAGGTTTTGCCATCAGGTTGGAAGCAAGTGCTGCATGCTGTGTCTTCATCCAACAAGATATAATCTGATGGTGTTTGATAAACTTCTTTTTCTTGTTGAAATACATTGGGGCAAATTCCCTAACCGGCGAAAATTCACCAGTGACAGCTTTGCTTCCACCGCAACACTTTGCCAGGCGTAAATTCCCTAGGACAATGCCAATTCACTAAAGTGCGAAGTTGCGTCCAGGACGCCGAACTCTGGTGAATCTTCACTAGCGTTACTTCAGCAATCAAAGTGAAGATAGCCTAATTTGCATACGGCGGGAAATGATAAAGTTACATGGACGTATATGTTGCAGCAAATACATTACATTACACAAGTCCAGGGAACCTTAATAAAGAAAATAGAGTTGTTATATTGCCCTACACATGAGCCCACTGTATAGTTTATGTTCCATATATTAGAAAATGGAGGGCGGAACACGGTTACCCAAAAAAAAAAATGACGGACCTTTGCAGGCTATCACTCAAAAAAGGAAGAGTCGCCAGCGTTTTTTGGGACTTAGAAAAATTTTGCACTAAAAATTGAGGAAGTCCTATGCACTCCATTGCACTTCGTCTGGTCTGAGCTGGGAAGGCAAGTCTGGCGAATGAGGTAACGTTCAGTAAAATCCGCATCTTAGTGAATTTGCGGAGTTACGTCCGTTCGCCAGAGTGAACATTCGCCTGGCAGAGTGCGAAGCAATGCTAGCGCCTATCTCCTTCACTAGCGAAGTGACGCCTGTGCCCATTAGTTAATCTGCAAAATTCCGAAATGACATTATGCTGGCAAATCTTTGCTACTGTTAGCCACTTTAGGGAATCTGCCCCATTGACTGTTGGATGTAGATGCATGAACAATCTGCCTAACATTACAGTTGTGGGGATCAGATTTTGTAAATTCCTACATCTCATGTTACGTGACAAGATTTTGTGGGTTGGATAAAATGACAAAATCTGATCGAAATCTCCTGTGTAGTTTAGCCCTACTATTTCACAATATTTCACAGCCCCTATATTATTTAGGATGCACCTCAAATGTTAGCATATTGCGGCATTTTGGAAAACCGCTTAATACAACTATTATGATAACTTTGTACACACTGGTTTGCCATAATAAACTGTGGGACCACATACACCTGCGTAGCCAAACCCCAGCCCCAATTTACCCAAATCTCACTCCTGTTACATGAAGTCCCATTTCATAACCCAAATCCTACCTTGTGCAGCACAGTGTCTGATTCAGTCTTTGCATTTACGAGACAATTGGCAATTGACATTGTTGTTACCCTCCTATCTGTATAGCTTATTACCCACACCACTTATATTTTAATCTTAAAACTGTATATATATATATTTTTTATTTATTGCAATGTTTGTTTTCCCTGTCTACTAATAGTAATTTAATTTTTGTGTTGCATGTAAAAGAATTGCTATATACATTTAATGCTCACATACACAACCAGCTACTTTATGCATGTACAGTACCTACATTGAAAACAATAAGGTTTTGTTAAAGACCATGGCCATTTAAGCTTTTCCATGCAAAAAAACTCTGTTATTTCCTCACTGTTTGCCAAGTCTAATTCAGCAGTTGTCATAACATAAAACTTTCTATGTAACTATGGCCAAGATATTCATCACCATGGAGATTTGTAACCATTCTTTAGGGTGTAACCTGCTGCCCTACAGTTGTAGCAGCTGTCTTTTAGCAATAAATGGAAATATCTTACAAATATACATTTTAAAAAATGTTTTTGTAGAATTTTGCATTTTGGTTGACCGTTAACCCATGCAAGTAATCTGCACTGTACTTTGCATGTGCTCCCACTTCCCCAGTTGCTCACACAGTTCTCAGCAGTTTTGCAGAGTTCACGTTCCTTTGGAATTTTTCTAAAAAGGAGTGCACACAGTATGATATGTTCACCTTTACATATCTTCCGCTTCAATGTTGGAAGGATTTCAGCAGGAATGCTGTAATTCTTGTAACATGCTCATACAGATCTCACAGTGGCTAAACAATTTATAAACAACCAGAGCCCATTTGAGTTCTGGACTGAAGGAAAGCATTGTGTGTGAGCTTTTGAGGCTTCTAGCAAGAAACAGACATGCTTGAGTCTTTCCTGAACATCCCTCATATACGGTTTTGTAAATTTAGGGAAAAATGTATTACTTAAGTTTTGACTTTTTGACATGTCTCTAATTTACATAGTGATGGAATTTGTTGAAACAGTGCAAAAGATTACATTGAAACTATACCATCATTTGTATTTCCCCCCACTAATTACAATGTATCAAGATTGGAGGCAGTAAGTCATATATGACTGCAAATTGGCAAATGTAAGAAATGTAAAAAGCATTGTATGTTCATAAAAGTCCAGATATGGGAATTGGGTAGAGGCTCTGGCCTAGCCACTTGCCAGTGAGGAATATGAAGCACTTTACAAATATATGAAGCACTTTACATGCGTTGTCAGATCAATATAGTTATTTACATGAATTCTTTATTGGCAAAGATAAAATAATAGCACATATTTTGTATTATATAATATGATGTACACATGTATGTTCTTAACAATATGTTTATTAAATGGTGAAAAATGTTTTTATATGCACATTTGAGATGACCGCCACTAGGGGTCACACTAGTTTTGCCTATAAAAGTTGTACAATCTCTTATGCTAATTGTCACTGAGGAAGGGCCATGCGGTCCCGAAACGTTTGAACATTGAAGTGTTGTGAGCACCATGGAATAAAGTTTGGGATTCACCCGTTTTGTAGCAGACAAGGTATTGGCTTTCCATTTATTTTTGACTATTTCAAAAGCATTGTATGTGCCACTCTTTATGAAAACATTGTTTATCCTCAAAAGCTGAATTATAAGACTGCAAATCCTTTTTTTGTGGTAGATAGTCCATGATGATTAATGGTGTGAACTTTTATGTTTACTCAGTAATATGTTTGTATGCAATTTTATCATTGGATTTATATTAATAAATGGTAAATGGTTTAAAAAAAAAAAGTTTGGACGCAGTAGTTGTATTTTAATAGTTTTTTCCTCCTTTTCCTTTCCTAAGAACGAATAGCACTAAATCCTTCGACTTCGATATTCGAAGACCAAGGATTTAACTTCGACAGTCGAATATCGAGGGTTAATTAACCCTCGATATTCGACCTTAAGTAAATTTGCCCCCAAGTTTTAACAAAACGATGAGTCTGATTGTTCTTCTGCAATGAATGAAAAATATTACTAGACCTGGGGAAAATGTATAATCAGTATCATCAGTACGTCATGTAATACATCCTTATGAAACACACTGATGATGAGGTACAACAGCAGGTCTCCACAGCCCCCAATATTGATCCAATTGTTGGTCCAGGGCCAACCTAAAAATGGACAACTGCCAAGCTAACGCATTTGGAATGTTGTCTCCATTGTTAAAATTATAATGCAATAATAATATTGAACTACATTCAATATCAGAGGTTTCCGGGCCATAGGTTAGGTTATTTCTTGTTCATGCCAATGCTATTTTATTTTTGTGGAGGTCAGGGAAAATGTTCTTGGCACAACCATATAAATAATTTATAACATATGGGTTACTCTCATTGTTCTGCAGCCCCCAGACCTATGGAAGAAAGTCAAATAAGTTGCAAAAGCAAACAAAAAAAAAACATTTCATAATTAAATAAAGGAAACAATAGTATAAAAAATAAAATGAGTTTAAAATAAATAGAAAAAATAAACAGAAATGAAACAGAGCAAAGCAATTTATGATTGTACCCTTCCCACAATGCATGGGCCTAGTCATATGATCTACCTTAGCAGGCACAGGCAGGCACTCAAATAGGAATTAATGCTGAGGACCCCTACCAGCCAGCACATAGTTGAACTCTTAGGTTGAAAAATTCTCTTAAAGGAATTGTTCAGTGTAAAAATAAAAACTGGGTAAATAGATAGGCTGTGCAAAATAAAAAAAATGTTTCTAATATAGTTAGTTAGCCCAAAATGTAATGTATAAAGGCTGGAGTGGCTGGATGTCAATAGACAGAACACTTCCTGCTTTTTAGCTCTCTTGGTTTACACTGACTGGTTACCTTGGTTAGTAGGCAGTAACCAATCAGATACTTAAGGGGGGGGGGGCACATGGGTCATATCTGTTGCTTTTGTACTGCCAATCAGAGCCTCAATGTAAGTTGACAATCCAAATAGCCAATAACAGCCCTTATTTGGCAGCCCAAGAACATTTCTCATGCATCTGTTGCTCCCCAACTCATTCTATACTTCTGAATGTTACTCACGGGTTCAAAAGGTTGGGGATCCCTGCTTTAATGGGATAGCAGTACACAAGCAGAGATAGTGATATATTGAAGAACTGACCTCTCAATGGATAATACCACAGTTACAGCCACCTATTTCCACACTCAAAGGAATCACTTACCTTTTGTACTTGGGCTACCAATTGGTAATAGACCAGACTTTGTAAGTAGCCTGTAATAGTGATGAGTAAAAGTTTTGTGAGGCTTCGCGGAAAAAAAGATGCCCATAGACTTGTTGCCCATAGACTTTAATGCATTAGACGAGCTCTTCATTGTTTCGCAAATTTTCAGGGAAGTGAAATGGGTCAGATTCGCCCATCACTAATTATGACTGCCTGATTGAATTCAAAGTCAGAGCTTGACATTTGCAACTTCAACTGTAGCATGTGATATGGCATAAAACTGGCAGAAGTTTCATGTAGTTAAATGCAATGTGGTTATCAAAGGACTCTGATTCACAGATGGTTTGATTGTGTGTGAACTACTTGGTGTCCTCCACAGATCATTTCCAAGTATTTCAGTAGGATTTAAGCATAATAATACACTCCATGTATAGCATTGGATGTTTATATACTACTATTTTACTAAACAGCAAGCTTGGCAACAGCACTGAGTGCCACACAGCTGATTAGACTTTGAAACTTATAAATTGGGTATAGATTCAACAAAAGAAAGCCTAAATATGTATGTTTAAATCACACCGTAGAAGAGGGGAACACTGAGTTTTGGTGCACTATTCAGGAGGTATATCGTTCTGTTGTGGATCTATTGTATGTTGCCTGCGTTTATATTGTTTGCATGTTCCCCTGACGAAGGCCCCAGCTACGGGGTTGGGTTTTTTTTTACAAGTATTCAAGCACAATGTAATACAATAATTGCTACTTTCTTATACAGGTGTGCCCTTTTCTCTTACTGCTTTCTAAATCATTGGTTGAACAAAACTATGATTAAACCTTCCTCTGTAGTAACATAGAACCCCCAGCATCTAACGCTCACCATGAGGCTGCACGCCCAAAAGCCACCCTGGTTATTTGCTGTGAAATCAGGGAGTACACCCCTTTTCAGTAGTTCAGACATTTAAAGATATCTAGATAGTAGAGCGCACAGCTGAGCAGGGAAGCACTAAAGGTTTCTTAAATGTGCAGCATTAAATATCAGTGTGTATGTAGTCATAGGAATAACAAGTAGCAACCCAGAGCTCTTTTTATTCAGGCTACTGCAGCAAGGATAAAAAGAAAATGACATCCCCAAAAATATCAGGTCCTCGGGAGGGCACTTCTGAAGAAAAGATTGCATAGTACAGTGCTATTATCATTTTAATATCCAAGGAAGACTGGATGATGCAAAATGCACAGAAATACTGTAAGGGAACTTGTATCAGTCTACTAAATATCTGAAGCTTGGGTAAAAGTTAATTTTTCAGCACTCAACAATGATCCTAAATATTGAACCAATAGAACACTGGATTGATGATTAGCAATAAGATGCAGTTAAAGCCCCAAGGTCCTCTATATACAGTTGTGCTCAGAAAAATATCAGTGTGTTTAAAAAAGTGAATAAAGTTTAAAATCCTTATAATAGCTTTTATTTCCATACACAAACGCATTGGGACACTGCACATTCTATTCCAAATCAAACCATGGAATAAAGTGAAGTGAAGAAAAGGGAATACTAGGCTCTTCCAAAAAATAGCAGTATCTGCTTCTTCTTTACAAACTCAAACATTCACTGTATAAACTGAAAAATGTTTCTTTGAATCACTAAACTAATATTTAGTTGTATAATCAGTGTTTCGGAGAACTGCTGCACATCTGTGTTACATGGAGTCCACCAACTTCTAGCACCTGTTACATTCCACAATTCTTCTGCATTTCTTGGTTTTGCCTCAGAAACAGCATTTGTGATGTCACCCCACAAGTTTTCTATTGGGTGAAGGTCCAGGGATTGGGCTGGCCACTCTATAACATCAATGTTATTGGTCTGGAACCAAGATGTTGCTCATTTACTGGTGTGTTTTGGATTGTTGTTTTGTTTAAACACCCATTTCAAGGGCATTTCCTCTTTGGCAAAAGGAAACATGGCCTCCAAGTATTTTGATGTATTGAAACTCATGATCCCTGGTATGTGATAAATAGGCCAAACACCATAGTATGAGAAACATCCCCATATCATAATGCTTGTGCCACCACAATGTACTGTGGCTTGAATATAGTGTTCTGACAACTGTCTGCAGCCCCTAGACCCAAAAAGAACAATCTTGCTTTCATCAGCCCACAAACTGTTGTGCCATTTCTCCTTAGGCCAGTCAATTGGCGAATTGTAACCTCTTCAGCACGTCTTTTTCCAACAATGGGACTTTGCGGAGGCTTCTTGCAGATAGCTTGGCTTCACATAGCCGTCTTCTAATTGGAACAGTACTCACAGGTAACTTTAGACCTTCTTTGATCTTCCTGGAGCTGATCATTGATGGAGTTTTTGCTATTTTGGCTATTCTTCTGTCCACTTGAATGGTAGATTTCCGTTTTCTTCCACAACTTTGAGGTTGTAGTTGCCATTTTCTAGCATTTGAGATCATTTTTAAATAAGTTTTCCCCTCTCAAATCAATTTTTCAATCAAAGTACGCTGTTGCTCTGAACAGCGTCTGGAACAACCAATTTTACTCAGATTTGCACCAGCATGCACAACATTTATTCACGCTCATTATTCACACACTGACAGGAAACCATGATGGTCTGTCTGTGCTGCAAGGACCAGTCTCCCCCCCATTACCCACCTTTAGGCTCACAGAGTGATCAAACCCCTTCCTCACATTGTTATATTTTGGGAATTGCCGCGCATCCTTTCCAGAGAATCTGTGGATAACCCACAATGGAAAGCAGAAGGACTTCAAGTCCCAGAATTCATCACTGCACAGTGGAAAGTGGAGGGAGGGATACATTTATATATTTTCAACTTAAGCCCAACTGAAGGCGTTCATGTAAAAAAGGAGGTATAGTATCCCTTTGAAGCTGTAAAGTAAGACATTTCTTTCCATCATGTAGTGTGTTCTGACAAGGATATATGTTAAAAAAAAGTTTGTTTCTTTCCATTTCTACTACTTTGCTCCTCACTCCCTCCTTTCAGCTCTATAACACCAGCTATATTTTCCAAAGCTTTTATTCTCTCCTTCATACAACTTTTTGCCTCACTTTATTTTACTTTCCCCATAATTGCTTTTGACCTCAACACCATTTTCTCTTCTGTTATGCCTTTATTGTTTTAAGTTCTCTGCTGAAACATTACTTGAACACTCTCATACTATATTTTTTTTTAACATCTCCCCATTACTCATCTCTGAAAACTTTTCCCCTCTGCAGCTGACCCCTGTCTTTGTATGCACAGCACACCACACTTCAGGGAGAAAGTGCTATTTACAAGAACAAACAGCGCAATTTAACTTCACTGTCCATCTGTAGTTTGCAGGCAGAATGGAAGACTTTTCGGTATCCAGTGCTTGTTTAGGTAAGCTCACACTGGCTAAATTCTCAGCTCTTCTAGAGTAGGACCGTGCAGTGAACAAAGCTATTTAATACACTGCAAATTCTGCTAGCATTGTCAAAGACAGAAAGTAAACCGGAGCAAAGCAAAGAATGCACTTTATTCTAGAAACACTTTCTTTCCCCAGAAGACAGTCCATTACTCATTCAGATAATATGCATCTGATTATATAAATCTGGGTCATGGTACAAAAATATAACTGCTTTTTTTCCTATTACTTGGAGTAACCAGGATTACTGTGATGAGGTAGCCTGAGCCTAATTAAACCCAAACATTGCCCTGTGCTGGTAAAATTTGAATGCAGGGGAATAAAAGATTGCTTTGCTCAGACATGAAGGGGCCCAATCACTAAGTTCGAGTGAAGGAATAGAATAAAAAATATTTTGAATCTCGAAGTATTTTTTTGGCTACTTCGACCATCGACGACTCCTCGAACTAAAAATCGTTCGACTATTCGATAGTCGAAGTACTGTCTGTTTAAGAAGAAACTTCGACCCCCTCGTTTGATTAAAAGGATTTCATCGTTCGATCGAACGATTATTCCTTCGATCGCTCGAACGAATTGCGCAAAATCCTTAGACTTCGATATTCGAAGGATTTTAATTAACCCTCGATATCCGACCCTTAATACATCTGCCCCGAAGAGGGTCTTTGTTTGAGAAAGCCAACACAAACAATATACTGTTAAATGCAAAATGTCAGCATAATGTTAATTCTCTTGTGCCGTCTCGTTTTGCATCACTTTTGATATAGAGGTTATTTTATATTAAATACGTTTTGCAGCGAGTAAAGGTGGCTACAGTTACTGGCAGCTGCTCCACCCTTCATTTATACCAAAGCAGGGAAAAATCAAGTGTAGTGGAGATCCCCAGTCCCACAGCAGACAAATCACCATAAAATTCCTTACCTTGCCAGATTCATTAGATTCACTGTAACACTAAACACAAAGTGATCCCAGAAAAGGCACAAAACAGCATTTGGCCAGGATCAGGCCCACCAGCCCAGACCAACTCCACACAGCTGCCTGATACTGTAAACTATTCCCTGACCTGCCACGAACATGGCCACATGAAGAGATAATGTGTGCACTGGAGAGGGAGGTTGTGGCAGGGGTGGGGGACATGGGCCCCTGATGTGGCAGCCCTGGTGGGCCCACATTTGGTTCTATGCTGGTCAGGATCAAATATAGTATGTATGTAAAATATTTTAGATGTGGAGATTCTAATGGATCTGTATGGCAAGGGATTTTCATATAATTCTGCGGATTTCCCACAGGTGACATATCTTATGTGCTATCAAGGGAAATACTGGCAGAAGAGATGGGACACATGACAGTAATAAAGAACTACAGTGAGTATCTACAGCTACACGTTGCCTTCACCCATCAGTCACGTGACAGCAAGGGGCCACTTTTGGGTTTATAGGAGAGAAATCAATGGAGGGTGTAAACATACTCCTCTCACGCACTGGAGATGGCCCAAGAACATGCTTGCAAAAAAAAATAAATTAATTTTGTAGTATGTTAAATAAAATTAAAGGACCGGATAGTCTACATAAATTCTGGGCTGAGATCCAGGTAGGATTAAAAAACAAGAAGAGTTCTCTGCCAATTGCGAGAAGCAACTTTGGTATCATGTCACCAATTATATGAGAAATGGAAAGTTGTATGGAAGCACTGTGTAAAGAAAGATGTCAGGCCTAAGGCATATTCTCTCTTGGAAGTGACTTGTTAGGAATAGGTTAACTATTTGCCCTATAATATTCTTTATAAAATATATACACAGGGTTATGGGAGATAGCTCATAGTACAAGTTGATCCAGGGACTAGTCCGATTGCCATCTTGGAGTCAGGAAGGAATTTTTTCCCCTCTGAGGCAAATAAAAAAAATAAAAGGTTGAACTTGATGGACATGTCTTTTTTCAACCTTACTTACTATGTTCCTATGTATAATCTATTTCCAGTTCCAGCAATCATTGCAGGGCATATCATTTGCACTATAATAATGCACTGAATAGCTTTTGTGTTGTATCTCACCACTTTCTCCACAACAAATAAAACCACACAGCAGCTCTGGGTGTTTGTTTTTACATCCCTAAAATGCTACTGCCAAATATGGATTTATTTTGTACAAAACAAAAAATTACAAATAGTTCATGTGGCGCAGCAAATGTATGTAGAAAAATAATTTCATTTCAACATATTCTTTCATTTAGGTATATTAGCTAGACAGTGACTGGCAGTGATTTGGCAGTGAGTGAGGCCAGAGCATAGCAAAAGACAACCAAGCTTATTCTTTACTGTTACTGCATGGAAAACCATTAGTTTATAGTGGATGGTGCTGTACACCTTCTATATAACTGTGTAGAATCAAGACCTTCTAATTATGGATAAAAAGCCCAAATACTGTTATGTACTGCAGCAAAAATGTTAAGTGCTTAAAATTTGTAAAATGCTTCTGTAAGATGACATAATGGACTTAATAAAGCTGGAACAATACCGACAACCTCTACGAAGGGTTTGCCAAGCAGTCCTCTTATCACAGGGATGGAAAGGCTATAAGACGATTTTCATTACATTGAGAGGAGTAGGTGTGTTTTTTGCATTGTAGATGTCTCTGGTATGGATTCTGTAACAACTCACGCGGATATCCAAAAATAGAAACATTTTTTCATAAAAGACAACAAAAAAAGTTCTTATTCACAAAGAGGCGCAAAGCCGAGTTCAAAATATCAGAGGTTGATGGGTACATCGAAGAGATCACAAACTCCTTCACTTTCATCTAAATTATAGACATAGTCGTGATCACCGGGAGGAGGGGAGAGTCTGAGCAGAGGAGCAAAAACTGAAAACAAAAAAACAACAAAAATCATGAGAATATTTTCTAGCATATGCAGGTGCCCACATACAGGGCTTAACCTTAAGCAAGTGGTTCTATCATGATAGATATGATTTTTATATACCAAAACGAAATATATGCAAGATGTACCCATTATTAGGAACTCGCTTTAAAGAAGCAGTAAAATAAATAATAAAGCTTTGATCTGGTTTTATTGCAGCACATTCAAAAACAATCCTGCAGTGGCTGATTCGTATATAGAAGTCTGGTCTATAGTGTTAAAGGGGCAGTATGCCACCCATTTTTTTTTTTTTTTTTTGCCTAGCCTGTTGTTCAGTTGAAAAATACTGTATGTATGGTATTCATTATTTCTTGAAAAGAAAGTGCAACATCTAGAAATGGAAGTAATATTACATCTACTTCCTGTCCTACCAAGAAAGCTACAACAAATGAACAAAGAACCCTCTGTAGAATATGCTACTCCATCAATAAGGATGACAAGCTGGAGCTGGCGGTTTGCTCAGTCTTAGGGTCACATAGCACTAATGGTACAGTGAGGGAGCAGACATAAGACCCTCAAATTTCCTGTAGAATTATAATTACTGCAAGCAAATACAGTGGTACACTGCAGTTCTGTCTACAGACTATTAGAAAACGTTGTTGCTCTGGCCATGCCTTTGATTAAATCTTGCCACCATTTATTAAAAACTCTTGTAATATGATTTTAACCAAAAAATAAATAAATACAATAAACTTAATGAAGCAATACCTTGAACAGCGATACTTACCTTCTGAGGACATTAATTCTTCCAGTAAGTCTGAAGTGATACATTCTGGGAGATAAAAGAAGCATTGCATAGTTAATTTGGTCAGGAATCATCAATAAAATGACAAGAACTTTAAACATTTTTCATGGGACTTTCCCAATATATACAAACAATGACAATACAGTTTTTTGTTCATAGAAATTGACACTTAATACCTCAGTTAGGAGCAGAATATGTGTGGGCCTGTATATATGTGTGTGTGAAGGGTTATAATGAGTATGTGTATATAGACCAAGATTTCCTATGAAAAACAAACCAACATTACAATGTATAAATTCAACAGACATTTTTGGTTCAGAGATTAAAGGGGATGTTCATATTTAGAAAAAAAAGAGGTCTCTTCTGCAAAGTTCAACCACTTTTGTCAGACTTTTCTAAAGGTGAACATCCCCTTTACTATCATGCAGAGATAATTATTTTGCTGTGAAGAAGTATGCGAGTGGGAGCTGTCATATTGATTGCCTTGGTTATCATAGAGTCCCAAGCAGCAATACAAAGAGGGAATTGTTTTGTGCATACAAGAAGCTATGCACTTGGACAAACCATTGTCTGCCTGTATATAGTAAAACAGTCACTGTATTTAAAGTTCAGCAGAAAACTACCTATTTCTAAGCATTAATTCTAAGCACATTGTAATTATTCCAGTCACACATTTGCTGATCCAAACAGATGGAACATGCCTTACTATTTACTTCAGTTCAGGTTTTCTCCTGAACAGGCAATATAACTTAACATATATACAGGGGTGACTGTGCACTCGCTCTCAATTCCCAGTTTAGAAACTGGCATTTTTGCTCTTGAAGTTACCAGGGGAAGCTTTTTTTCTGGCAACCCATCAAAATACTGCAGCCTGAGCAAGATTATCACCTTGCCTCAAGGCAGGAGTGGCTCTGCATTTATACCAGGTAAGGTTTCTGCTGCTATAGTGATGAATTGAGAACTACCATATTTTAACTAGCCGTTAAAGGGGACCCATCACCCAAAAAAATTATTCGAAATCCTATTTTATCACATTAGTTAAGCTATGAACTTTGGTAACACAATATAAATTATTTGAATATTATTAGTCAGGAAATTCATAATTACAGCAAGCAGGTGGGAGCCATTTCGTGGACACTGTTATTAAGGCAAGCCTTGCATCATCTCAGAATCCTATTTGTGCAACAGAATGGGGGACTCGATGTCCATTCCCATCCACTGGCTACACAATTAAACGGTGAAGAGAACAGGGGAATGTGTGGGGAGCAGTGACATCTAGGAAGTGCTGAATGGAAAGTGAAAGTAATTGTCTGCCCCGCCTCTATGCCTAAAGGTGGGCTTAGACGCACAGATATTATTGTACAAAACAAATTTTCGTCCGATATTCGGTGTGTGTATGGTGGAAAAAGAGCCGACCGATATCGTCAGAAGACTTGGATATCGGTCGGCTCGTCGATCGGGCTGGACGGAAAATTTTGATCTGGTGCCTTTGAAGGCACCCAAACATCGCCCATTGTTAGTGCTGAATCGTCAGATATAGGTAGAATTCTATTGTTTTTACCTGTAATCTACCTGTATATCTGACGATTCAGCTCTACACTTGTGTATTGAAACAAACGATCTTTCTTGGAAAGATCTTTTCCAAGAAAGATCGTAATTGTTACGTCTATGACCACCTTTAGGCATAGAGGCCTAAACAGGGTTGCCTTTGCATGCAACATATTCTATGATAAGATATCACAAATAAAACAAAAACTTTTACATACCTTTTGTTTGATCAAAAAAATCAGAAATCATATCTTTAGGCAATTCCAGTACTAAATTAGAAAAACAAAATTAATATTTTTACAATGTGCAGACATAGCAACTCCATTTTGATTTTGTTCTTTAAAGAAAATGTATGCAAATTAAGACATTTTAAGACGTCAACACCCTTGAAAAGCATTTACCAGAGGCGGCCACACTCTGGAATCAAGAATAAACCAACTCCACACAGCTGCCTGATACTGTAAACTATTCCCTGACCTGCCACGATCATGACCACATGAAGAGATAATGTGTGCACTGGAGAAGGAGGTTGTGGCAGGGGTGGGGGACATGGGCCCCTGATGTGGCAGCCCTGGTGGGCCCACATTTGGTTCTATGCTGGTCAGGATCAAATATAGTATGTATGTAAAATATTTTAGATGTGGAGATTCTAATGGATCTGTATGGCAAGGGATTTTCATATAATTCTGCGGATTTCCCACAGGTGACATATCTTATGTGCTATCAAGGGAAATACTGGCAGAAGAGATGGGACACATGACAGTAATAAAGAACTACAGTGAGTATCTACAGCTACACGTTGCCTTCACCCATCAGTCACGTGACAGCAAGGGGCCACTTTTGGGTTTATAGGAGAGAAATCAATGGAGGGTGTAAACATACTCCTCTCACGCACTGGAGATGGCCCAAGAACATGCTTGCAAAAAAAAAAAAAATTAATTTTGCAGTATGTTAAATAAAATTAAAGGACCGGATAGTCTACATAAATTCTGGGCTGAGATCCAGGTAGGATTAAAAAACAAGAAGAGTTCTCTGCCAATTGCGAGAAGCAACTTTGGTATCATGTCACCAATTATATGAGAAATGGAAAGTTGTATGGAAGCACTGTGTAAAGAAAGATGTCAGGCCTAAGGCATATTCTCTCTTGGAAGTGACTTGTTAGGAATAGGTTAACTATTTGCCCTATAATATTCTTTATAAAATATATACACAGGGTTTTATGGGAGATAGCTCATAGTACAAGTTGATCAAGGGACTAGTCCGATTGCCATCTTGGAGTCAGGAAGGAATTTTTTCCCCTCTGAGGAAAATAAAAAAAATAAAAGGTTGAACTTGATGGACATGTCTTTTTTCAACCTTACTTACTATTAAAACAAAATTAATATTTTTACAATGTGCAGACATAGCAACTCCATTTTGATTTTGTTCTTTAAAGAAAATGTGTGCAAATTAAGACATTTTAAGACGTCAACACCCTTGAAAAGCATTTACCAGAGGCGGCCACACTCTGGAATCAAGTTGGCTGTAGTGCTGGGCCCTAAATGCTCACACTAAATGATGTCAGTGGTAGGAAAACTATTTGAAGGGGGTATTAAGGGATAAGATGACTTCATTGTAAATCATAATACTATGAATATGCGCCAGCATGGTTATATGCGTAACCGATCATGCTAGAATTATTTAATTATCTTTTATGAGGAGGTGAGCAGGAACCTCGAATCTGAGAAGGCAGTGGATGTATTCTTCTTGGACTTTGCTAAAGCTTTTGATACAATACCACACAGAAGGCTAAAAGTGACCATACATGGGGATACTTTTATCATTCTGCGATGAACGATCGTATCGTTAAACAATCATCTGACTATTATTTTACCATACGATATGCCATCCACGGAGAACGATTATATGAACAGATATAATCGTATTGCTTTGTGTATTGCGTTGTTCAACAAACGAGGAGTGGTGCTAGCATTGTGTCACTGTCAGTAGTATATAGTCAGTTTCTCCCTCCCTGCTCCATGCAGACATATGGATTTATGTCTTGCATAATAAACTTCTTTCACATATGAGGTGATAGGGTGATATTCCTGCAGTCAGCACCAATTTATTTAGCAAGTCCAGTTGTTTTTAGATTTACCTATACTAGATATACCATGACCTGGATGAATGAAAATCTTCATAGTCACACCAATTTATTTCTTTACATAGTTCATATGGTTACAAATGAAGCTTTCAGCAAAGAACGTTCAGGTCCTTCCATATACGTTCGTACAATCCTGACACGCGCAAAGAGGGATTTTATCCCTGAACCGCTAAAATTTTTAAACTCATCCGATCAATTTTGCAAACGATAATGTCGAGATGAACGTTTGTACACCATTAACCATCCTATAGGTTATCGATATAAACGGAACATTCAATTAAGGAATTAAGAAGGATATAAATGAGCTGGAGAGAGTGCAAAGACGTGCAACAAAACTAGTTATAGGTATGGAAGATTTCAATTAGGAGGGTAGATTGTCAAAGTTGGGGTTGTTCTCTCTGAAGAAAATACACTTGTGAGGGGACAAGATTATGCATTACAAGTACATTAGAGAACATTATAGACAGCTTGTGGGGTATCTATTCTTCCATAGAATGGAGCATTGGACCAGAGGCCACCCCTTTAGACTAGAAGAAAATAACTTTTATACAAAGCAACGTAGGTGGTTCTTCACAGTGAGGACAGTGAGGCTGTGGAATGCTCCGCTGGATGATGATTCTGTTTATGATTTTAAGAGGGGTTTGGAAGTTTTCTTGGAAATACATAATATCCAAGGCCATAGTGATATTAAAATCTACAATTAATTTAGATATTGGTATATATAGTTTCAGTAGGTATGTGTAAGTATGTTCTGGATTTTATTTGGAGGGGTTGAACTTTATGAACTTTGGTATTTTTTTAACCCAACTTAACAATATAACTATGTAAAGATGACTCCGCACAAAGACAGCTCTCTACCATCTCCCCCTACAAACACACCTCAACAACTCATCTTCAATCAATCATACCCCTACCACCCACACCTTTGGTTACAGCAGAAGAGCAGTCAGCACGGGTATGGCATGCAGACTTTGTCGGGCACCCACCTGCCTACACCCTAGATACGTGCCACTTCTGTGTACCCCTAGTTCCAGCCCTCATTGGCTGAATATCAGGGCAGTCCCTCAATTTCAGTTTAAATAAGGCTAAACATATAAAAACAAATTAAACCCAAAAAAAAAAAAACATCAATGATGCTGTTTCATCACATTATTTTAATCCTCACTTTTATGTAGAATAGATTTAGAACTGTGGTTACCACACTGTAAAGCTGGCCCCCCTCAGTGGCACAAACAAGTGGCTGGGTGGCCCAGAATAAAGACCCGTTAGAGAGTTTAAGAGTTATTGCCTATTTGTTTTTATAGATACACCTGCCAGCCCAGCTTGAATGTTAATTAGGGTAAGACTTAGAACACTAGCTTCTGCTTTATATATTCATGCAATAAATATATTTCTATGGGCCGGGGGGGGGGGGGAGTTCAAATGTTACACCTCAAAGAAGAAACACTTAAATGGAAAGTAGCACCAAATATAACTGCTTTGTATTCATTTAATTGTAATACACTGTTAAAGTGGACATACACTTGCCAACCTTCAAAGTATCGAAGCCAAACAAATAATACTGCAAAGGCTCAAATGAATGGATCAGTCGTTCCTTTCACTTTGTTTTCTTGGTACATGCTAAATGCAGCAGTACAAAGTGCATAGGGAGTTTAATTGAACGCTAATGTGTTTACAGGATGGCCTATCAAACCTATTTACTGGGGTGTCACCCCTCAACTTGGCCACCGACCAAACTAGTAATACACCTCTTTTACCCTGCACCTACAACTACTATTCTAACCAACAAGAACAATCAAACCGGTTACCCTCACCTTATATCTCACTTCCTCTCCCTCTTAGAATGTAAGCTCTTGAAAGCAGGAACCCACTCCTATCGCCTCCCAACAATATCCAATTTTAACTGTGAATCCATTTTGGTGTAATGCTTTGTCTATATATGTAAACCATTTAGTCGTGTGATGAATTTCATACAAATATACAAAAAAAAGAAACTATGGGAAAAAACATAAGAGCAGACTCTCAAGCTCCATTTGGGCTACAGGGCCCATATTTTTATAAGCAGATAAGCTAATACAATAGTTTTAGTACTTAAGTGAAATAAATGAGGTGTCATGTCAGTCATGGCTCTCCACACACCTATAATATAAAAATATCTATCAAAGAAAAATGTTTTTGCATGTCCTGACATACAAAATCTTTAAATGTGTTACAGGCCTGTTTCCTATTGTTAATAATAAAGACCAGATTCATAGATTACCAATACAAGTGCCTTTATAACAAGAAGACTGAATGATTTGCATGAAACCCAAGCAGTAAGTTATAACGGTGGTAAATACTAAAGCTAAGCAGCATTTATAATCTGATAACAATAAATAAAATAATATAAATGCGATAAACATTCCTACCATCTGAGAGATCTGATTTTATTGGCTGGAATGAGGTAGAGGGATCTGGTGAGTCGTTACTGTTGTCCAAGGAGGCTGAAGACTGAAGGGGACATGTATCTATACTTGGAAGACGAGAGGAAGTTGTGTTTTCCATACTGAAAGTTTGGCCAGTTGGGCAATCTTGTGACTCTGTGCAGAAAAATTAATAAATAAAAAGTTAAGTTAAGTAAAAGGGTTTACACAATGCCAACAGTCATGCAAAATACAAAAAATTATACCTTGACCTCTTAATACTTCACTTAGATATATAAAAAGAAACGTTTGTCTGTTACGTAGCCAATTTTACTACAAGAATAACCAACAAACCTGCATTTGATATAGTACTGTGGGGCACAGTAGGGGCTGGACTAGTAGCAATATCATTTTGTGGAGTCAATGCTGGCCTCTGGGGTGTACTGGGTACTGCAGGAGGTGCTTGGATGAGGTCTTCTGGAGGTGGAACAGGGACGACAACTGGAGCAGAGCTTGATGTATCTTTGTTGACTAAAAGTACTTCTATTGGCCCAGTTGTACTTTTTAAGTGAATCTGAAATTTCTTCTGTCCATTGGTATTCTGAAACAAAATGCAATATAATTGAATGCTTTAAACACAAAGAAAGGGCCTTTTAAGATGAAGAATGATGCAAACACATACTTCTGGAACTGGCACTTCTAAACATGTGCCTGATGGTGCTCTAATTGCAAGTAAGGTGTCTCCTGAAAAATATAAATTGCAAAGGAAAAGTTAAATTTGAAACTATTTGCTGAAATTATTTTGAGTTAAGGATGTCATCTTTATTCTTACTCCTGAGCATCCCCACCCCGTGAAGCTTCATGTATTTGGATTTGACAGCAATTTGCACAACTGCATTAGATGCACACTATTGTGTTGCAAATTGCCTGTGATTGTGATAATCTACACATGTTGGGAACAATAAACTTGCTGATGGCTCCAGGGTTTTCCTGTGTCAAATGGTTCACTTGCGCCCGATTTACAACAGGAGGTGGGATGGATGCATTGGCCATTATATCAACTATACAGAAGTGCAAGGGGCGGCTTCAGATGCAAGTACCTTTAATGAATGGCATTGATTTGAGCAACAACTCGCTTCCTTTGTGCACAGAGGCAGTGGTAAATGAGCCCTATAATGTTCCTTTCATCACCTTATAAAGGTGATTAAGTGATTTGGGGTCAACTATTATCTCATCTGCAAGGTATTGATGGATCCACAGCAGGATAACTTATGACTATATATGAAATATGAACGCTTTAAAGCTCACAACTTGGGAATGCCAAAGCCAGCATTATTATGCACTACTGTGTCTAAAGTGGTAAGAAGCAAATAAGACTGTGGTTGTCGTGAAATTATCCATGGCCATAAAACTGCCAAGTGTACAAATAGTTTAAAACCGAATGTCATTTGGTCCCATGCTATCACGAAGAAACTGAAAAATCAGAAACAATGCTGTAAATTGTATAGGACAAAGAAAAAAGGACACTCATTTGTGCTAATCAGCAGAACGTTTTTATATTTTTAGACTCACCTCTAAAACAGCGGCATATATCTTCATGGTTAAGATATGCTAGCGTACTTCAGATTAAGGACCAAAGAAAGCTTATAGATCATGAGTGATTGTTTTACTACATTATATATCATTAACGGTATAATAATTTGCAAACTTTGTTAGTGTTATTCACTTCTATGCATTAAATGAGCTCTTCTCTTATTCCTAAAGCTTGCAGTTTGCTGCACTAAGTTTTATATATTACATTGACATAAAAAACAAAAGTTGCCAGCTTTTTAAAGGGGATCTATCGCAAAAATGAAGATAATATATAATAAATAAGAAACTTTCTAAATAACGAATAACTAATTCTGTACCATTTATGAAACAATCAAGTTACTCTTCACTCTTCATGCAGCAGGTGGAGTCTGTTTTTGATTGACATTTAAGGTAGGACTCCACGGGCGATTTCGTCACGATACGTCGTGCTGCGCAAAAACACAGGTGTCACATGTATTAGACCTAAGGGTAGGACTCCACGAGCACACAGGAATCACGTTGGATGCACCAGAAATAAGGTAATAGCATGGTGTCGCAGCGTTGATCAAACACGACTGTCTGATGCAGATGCTGCACGCTGTTTCTGCATCCGACTGTGGTGTCGCCTCAGATCAATGCTGCAACTTCAACCGACAATTCCATCTCTTACCTTATTTCTGTCGCATCCTACGTGATGCCTGTGTTTTTGAGCAGTGCATCGGATCACGTTGAAATCGCCAGTGGAGTCCTACACTCACGCTAAAAATAACTGGCTCTGATGGAAATCTTGTTTCTCTCCGTGCAGGGCATTTCCCAGAGTCAGTTATTTTGTTACCTTTTGTTTGTACTGGAGTTGGTTATTTGAGATATTCTCCTACGAAAGGGAACACCCCTAAAATATGTATTAGACCTACCTATAAATCAAAACCTGATCCAGACCTCAGCATGAAGAGAGCATAAGTGAGATACTGAAGAGTAACTATTTCTTAAATGGTACATCATTTTTAATTGACTATTTAGAAAGTTTTATTTAAGTGAGATGAAGCTTATATTAAATTTTCATTTTCGCTATAGATACAAAGCATATAACTGCATGAAAAATCTGCAACACAAATTAATATCTAGATTGCTATGCAGCATGCAGCTTTTATACTTATCTGTTTTTAGGTGACAATCGTTACTTTAAGTGTTCCGTTAATGTAGTCATACTTGGTAGCATTTGCCTGTAGAAAAATGTATCGAGTTGAGGTTATGTTGAAATACAGGAAACCCACAATAGACAAATTATGGAAGACTCCCTCTTTAATTGACCTGGTTATACTCTGATAGAAAGTTTGCTTTCAGTTTCTGTTGGACTTTCCCAAGGTTAGAAGGGAAGAGGTGAAAGTTCAAATTTACTTTTAAGAGTATCAGACAAGAAACAACTATACATCAATTATATGCAGTGAGCAATGCTTCTATGTATTTTATATAACAGCAGAACCATAGAGGCGATTCAGTACGGTGGCCAACACACAAACCAATAAGTTCTTATTTGCCCATGTGTAGCTCCCCTAAGCAACCATTTTTAATTATAAGATTTTCATGCTATAATGCTTCAGCTAATAAGCAAATAGATCTCTGAGTTGTTAAGGTGATAGAATTCAGTGCTTTTTCAAGAGCAGGATAGGATAAATTGGATAATTGAGGGAAAAATTCAGAACGTATGCATCGTCTACTCCCAACCAAGATCCTACTGCCATATTCCAGGTTTTATTAGTGAAAGGTCTCTTTAAAAATATCAGTTATTTAAACTTTTGCCTGACCCCCAGCTAATTATTCTTCTTTACCAGTGTTGGACTCTCATATCCGTTTGCAATACTGGGCTTAGGGAGGATGAGGCAACAACCTAAGAGCTTGAAGGTACAGAATTCTTGCTTATTGGGTCTTTGCAAGAGCCATGCAAAGAATCTACCACTAGTAAATAACAGAGCTAGGGAATGGAAAGTTTAGTTAAGTAAATATATTGCTAAAGAAGCCTTATCACACTTTACTTAGTGCTCAATATTTATTAAAAAAAAAAAAATACAGCTCATCTCTTAGTTTTGAATTTAGCGGTCCTTTTTAGGACAAAGCAATAGGTGAAGTTGTGACAAAAGTGTATTTTTACATTAGTATCATTTAAATGTATGTACAAGCAATCAAAAGGATATCCAGTATTCTGCACATCATCTGTGACATTTTTTATGCTCTGCTGAACCCACACACGCTGCTGGTCCAGTTCCTGTTCCCGCTGCTCAAGGTCAGCAAGTTCTGCCTTCAGGTCGATAAGTTTGTCAGCAATCTCCCGTGTATTACAGCCAGGGCCTACCCCCCTAATTGTAAAAAAAAACATCAAATGATTACACATATTACATGACATAACAGTGTATACACACACACACACACAAACATAGGAAAAAAAAAGGTACATGTCTACATTTTTAGCACAACACCCTACATTTGTAGTCTTAAAATTCTTTCATTTAGTCCTCAAAGGAAAAGTAAAGAATGAAAAGGGCAACTGAGGTGGTCACCTTAAGCTTATGGTTAGCAGTGAATCCAACAACTCATGAAGCGAGCTTCACTCGCTGGTCTAAGCCAAATAAAACAAGACACAATACTGGTAGTCTCTTGACTGCAAATACAAATAGATTACTGCACCCGTTTCTTAACCTCTTTCTCAGGGCTCCAAATTAAGCAGTCAGGTTTGTGATCCATCACGCATCACATTTTAAATCGAAAGGTCACCTTAAAATTAGCTTTTAGTTAAGTTATATATGACCCTATTCTAAACAATTTAACTGGTCTTTATTATTTATTTTGTATGGTTTTAAAATTATTAGCATTTCTATGCTGTCTCTTTCAAGCCTGCAGCTAAATGTACTAATGTTCATGGTAGTCAGGTTTATTGACCTCTACAATGAAAAAAAAAACAAACAGTAATGTAAGCAGCAGTAACCACATAGCAAGTTCCTGCAAAATTCAACTAAAATAAAGGGTCACAATTCCACAAACCAGCTAGCATTTATTTAACCATTTCCCTGCCAACAAAGTGGATTCTACATTGTTAGCAGTTTAATTAATGGGAAAGTACATTATTGTTCATAAAGAGGCAAAAAAAGTGCATTGATACTGGGAGATGGCTGTGGCTGAGATTATTGCGGGCGAGCAGCAAAGAAATAAGAAAGCTCAGCTGAGGCTGTGTAAACAGAAGCACTAAGGGCAATGTAGTATTGTCGCTCATGGAACATTGCCTCTTCTGCAAGTAACAAGTATTCAATAATTCCCTTTAATTCAGAAAGAATTATGAGCACTGCATTTAAAACATTTGCAATAAGGTGATCTAGATTAATCGCAGGAAAATGTGGAAGGTAGCAAAAATAAAGGGTATTTTCAGGCACTTTGTTGTCCACAGACACAAAACCTCTAAGACAAATGATATGTATTAGATAACTATATAAATATTTGAAATATTTGAAACCCAACAAAACTATTAAATTTGTGTGCAAAATATTAAATGGGGCTGAGTGATAAGAAGAAGTTATGAATACTATATGACAGAGTTTACAAGTATGGCTGTCAATTTTCAACAGTAAGAATTTTACGTGTATAAACAACATACTTCCACTGAATACTGTTCTTTGATTTCTTTTCAATCAATCCAATTCCTTCTAAAACATTAGTGATGTCATAGATTCTGCGTTTTTGTCTCACAGCTAAAGTGTCTGCTGCCTGTAGTGGAAGAATAAATATTCAAAACAATTTATACATGACATTATAGAATCCCCAAAATAAGTAAACATTTACAGAGATGAAACAAATAAACATACAAAAATTTGTAGAAAATATCTGGTTTATGATCCAGCATAACAGAAATTTGGCTTACATAAAACAACCATGTTTCTTAAAGGAACAGTAACATCAAAAAATTTAAAGTGCTTTAAAGTAATAAAAATATTATGCGGTGCTGCCCTGCACTAGTAAAGCCGATGTGTTTGCTTTAGAAACACTACTATTGTTTATATAAATAAGCTGCTGTAACATAGTAACATAGTAACATAGTAAGTAAGGTTGAAAAAAGACACATGTCCATCGAGTTCAACCTTTTTTTTTTTTTTTTATTAACTACCTATCTGCCAGTTGATCCAGAGGAAGGCAAAAAAACCCATCTGAAGCCTCTCCAATTTGCCTTAGAGGGGGAAAAATTCCTTCCTGACTCCAAAATGGCAATCGGACTAGTCCCTGGATCAACTTGGACTATGAGCTATTTCCCATAACCCTGTATTCCCTTACTTGCTAAAAAGCCATCCAACCCCTTCTTAAAGCTATCTAATGTATCAGCCAGTACAACTGATTCAGGGAGAGAATTCCACATCTTCACAGCTCTCACTGTAAAAAACCCCTTCCGAATATTTAGGCGGAACCTCTTTTCTTCTAATCAGAATGGGTGACCTCGTGTCAGCTGGAAAGACCTACTGGTAAATAAAGCATTAGAGAGATTGTTATATGATCCCCTTATATATTTATACATAGTCATCATATCCCCCTTAAGCGCCTCTTCTCCAGCGTGAACATCCCCAATTTGGCCAGTCTTTCCTCATAGCTAAGATTTTCAATACCTTTTACCAGCTTAGTTGCCCTTCTCTGTACCCTCTCTAATACAATAATGTCCTGTTTGAGTGATGGAGACCAAAACTGTATGGCATATTCTAGATGGGGCCTTACAAGTGCTCTATACAGTGGAAGAATGACCCCCTCCTCCCGTGACTCTATGCCCCTTTTAATACAGCTCAAGACCTTATTTGCCCTTGATGCTGCTGACTGGCATTGCTTGCTACAGCCAAGTTTAGCAATAGGGGCAGCCATTCAAATGCGTAAAGGCTCAGGTTACACAGCAGATAGCAGATAAGTTCTGTTGAACATAATGGTGTTATCCGTTATCCACTATTCAACCTGTGCCATATACCCTTTTTTAAATTTCCGCCATTGCTACACAGCAGTTTGTTTTTATGAACTATAGTAGTGTTTCTGAAGCAAACAGATCAGTTTTACCAGTGCAGGGCAAGCATTCCTTTAAGACAATATAGAAAACATGTGGTGTAGTTATACCATAGAAGATGTAAGAACTTTTACAGAAGCACAGTGCCTTCATGCTAGACCACTGACAAAGCAATAACTGTCTGCTCACTCAACATAAAACATTACATAGAAGAGAATATCAGTATTCTTAGTCTCTAGTTTCTGTTGGTGCCTCTGGTCCAGTGAAGGCTCACCTTAAGCCTACAACATACAATGAAATCTGAGGTAATTATGTGTTAACTAATATGAGGCAACAGTTTAGTAAAGGCTTTTTCCTGTCTGAGCACAATAAAGCCTTGAGGCACTAAGTGAGGTCCATATTTAATGTGCTTGCTGGACTGGGTGTGGAAGAAATTGGCTGACTTGCACATATGCTTGAACTAAATGCAAAGGATCCCATGTGGAATGAATAGGAATACCAAAAGCCAGGCCTGAATCAATAATGCTTTTGTAAGTAAATGGAAGAAACTCCCATCAAATTTCCAGCATCTATTACAAAGCCTTCCCAGAAAAGCAGAGGCTGTTATAACAGAGTATAAAACGGGATGTTGGACAAAATGACGTCTAGATGCCTTGTGCTATATAGTGCATATGGTGCAGCACAACATACCATATGGCAAAACATTAGCAGGAGAATAAGAAGTCATATTTTCCAAAAAAAATCTTACAATCTAGTCTAGCTATATTATTCATCATATTAGTCATACTATCCAGTGTGATTCAAACCAAAACCAGCTAGTGTTTCAACAGCCATCACTACAATTGCCTTGATTCAGTTATGCCTACACATAGCCAAACAGACAAGAGTAACAAATGCATCTGGCTCCTTTACTGGCCCAGCACACACTGTGTATATATGCGAGTCATGGGCAGGACAATGAAGGCCATGTTAGTAATATCCACTGGAGAACTTGGCGTTTTTTTGTCTAAACAAAACTGTCATACATTTCAATTCATATATTCATTCCTATACAGAGGGAAAATAATAATGTTACTTTTTCTCCAGAGGTAACTCGGAGTAATGTTGGCAATACCACCAGAGATTTCCAGTATTTCCAATGGAGAGAGGTATTTTCTGGAGATTTGTCGCCTGTACTCGTTCATAAATAACTGCGGGTGACAAATCTCCCGGTCAGTCACTGCCCTTATACTGCACTATAACTGCTCAATCAAATTGAAACGTAATAATTTAACTCTATTTACAGAGTCCTAAACTATGTAACAATTTATTTATAACCAGCAGGGATATTCAAAAAGCATACATCCCGAATACCAGTGTTCATGGGGATAAACAATTGCAGCAGCACTCAGATATGTGAAAAAAACTTTTTATTCGTGCAACTCCGATAAAGTTTTTTTTTTCACATAGAGTGCTGCTGCAATTGTTTATCCACGTGAAGAGAACCTGTGCAGAGAGGAGTTCAGCGTGCACCCGAGACTGCAAACAGTGAGTTGTGTGAGTGTGGCACTTTACCTCTGACTTTGAATACCAGTGTTCAGTTCTTTTTCAGATTTTTGAATTACGTGGAGGATTAGTATAATTTTCACAATTAACCTTACAATCTGTCAGGTTAATTGAGCATTAAAAACAAAAAAAACTGTACATATTTGTTGTATATAGTGCTGTAGCTCCCAAAAATTCTAGGCATTCAGAAATCAAGGGATGAATGGTACAGGTATAGGACCTATTGCCTGCAATGTTTGGGGCCTTGGGTTTTTCAACTAAGTGATCATTCCATAATTAGGATCACCATACCTGGTTGTTCACCTTCCAACAATTATTTTTAGTTCATCTGACTTCTAATAATGAAGCTCAAAGGGGTTGTCCACCTTCAAATACTTTTTCCAGTTCAGTTGGTTTCAGAAATAAAGACATTTTCCAGTTACAGCTCTGAGAGGGGGGGGGGGTCGTTGACTCTTTAACTGTTCTAAATTGATACATTTTGTGGATACATTTGTTATCTTTGTCCCTGCTGAGCAGAATCCACGATTTTCATTAGAGGCAGCTGTTACAATTGATAAAATAGTTGCTGATGCTCCAGAGATGCTGCTGAGAAATATATCAAGTCAATGTAGCAGATTGTAACAGGTCACAATTCGCCTGGATCACTGAGCTGCCAGACTGAAACACCAGACGGGAGCATTAAAATTTAAACTCAAATTTTGGGAAAACTGTAAAAAAATAAAAGATGGAAAGCAATTGAAAAAAAAGTCTTTGTTTATGGTGAATAATCTGAAAACTGAAAAGTGTTTGAAAGATGAACAACCCCTTTCATTTCTCACCTTCATATGAGGGGGGGGGAGAGGGAAGTCATCCACCTACCGCAAAATGTTCTAAATTGATATATTTAGTTGATACATTCCTTATCTTTGGCCTTGCGGAGCAGAATCAATGAATTTTATTAAAAGCAGCAACTGCTGAGATATTACTAATGTAATAATGTAGCAAACTTTAACAGTTAAGAATCTGAGTATGGCAGATCAGTAATCAGTGTGCAAACACGACAGACAGGGACATTAAAATAGAAACGGCCCTTGTTGGAAAAACAGTCACAAATACAACATGGAAAGACTTAGAAGTCTATTTCTTGTGAACAACCGCTGAACTGAAACTTTTTTTGGAAGATATACAATCCCTATAATAATGAGAAAAACTGGAGAGCCGTCAAGTTAGTGTAGATTTCTTGAGGCACTACATGTTTTGGACCACATAGTCCTTCCTTGGGTGCATGTTACAAACAATCTGAATAACATAACCTAATAAAGGAGAACTAAACCCTAAAGTTAAAAAACTCCTACCCTACATAGACCCTCCTACCTGCTCCCCCAGGCCTAGCTGCTACCGCGGGCAAATGCCACTAAGTCTTTACTTACCACTTTCCGTGCAGATACGGTCAAGCGGAGTTCATGGGTGCCATCTTCAGCCGATTCAGTAATCTTCAGAATGAGACCGGTGTAGCGGCACATGCGCAGTTGGAGCAGTTTTCTGTTTTGCAACAACTGCGCATGCGCCGAAACTCACGAAAATTGCCAAAGTGCCGATCTCATTCCGAAGCGGCTGAAGATGGCACCGGTGAAATCCGCTGGACAGAATCTACATGAAGGGGTAAGTAAAGACCTAGGGGCATTTGCCCGGGGTAGCAGCTAGGCTGGGGGGGGGTCTATCTAGGGTAGGGGGCAGGGTTTTTTTAACTTTAGGGTTTAGTTCTTCTTTAAAGCAGTTAAACTCCCATCAGCCCCATGGGTGTTTAACCATTTTAAAAGGTTGCTTTATTCAGATTGTTTGTAACATGCACCCAAGGGGGCAGGCACGTTTCAGGGGCTGCTGCCGCCTGAGGCAGCAGCCCCAATGCCGCCCCTCCTCCTGCTCCGCTCTTCTAACTACCAGCGTCGGAGCGGGTGGAGGAGGGGCCGCATCGCTAGTGCAGTGAGCGCTAGTGCAGTGAGCGCTATTGCGCTCGCTGCGCTAGAAGAGCCGAATTTCCGTTTTAAAAAACGGAAATTCGGCTCTTAAAGTTACCAGAGGCGGCTTTTTGCCGCCCCTGGTAACTGGCCGCTCCGTGCCGCCTGAGGCAAGATTCTCACCTTGCCTCATGGCCGGAGCGGCCCTGCAAGGGGGTGCGATCACATCCAGGCCCACACCCCCTCAAATCCCGTCAGAGCTTCATGCCTGGGCATCTATGTAAAGAACATTGTGTCTGGATGGGGGTGGGAGCCTGGCTGCAAGTTTTGCACCCGGGACCAGTGCTGGTTACATTACTGTAGATGAAGAAAAACAGTATGTCATTTTAATTTTAACAATCTCAGACAGACTGCTATATGAAAGATTATTTGGCACATTGATCAAAGGAAAAGTAACACAAACAAATAAAAGTGGCTTAAAGTAATAAACAGTCAAGCTGGAGAAAAGGCACAGGACACACAGTAGATAGACAAAACACCATTGTGTTTATCGGTTTTCTGCAGTGACCTGTGCATTTTCTCCAGCTTGAATGGCTGCCCCATGGCTACACATCAGCTTTTTTTATTTAAACATGAAGTAAACACAAAACCTTTACCAGTGCAGGACAACAATACATTATATTTTATTTACTTTGATACATTTTCATTTTTTGGTGTTACTGTTCCTTTAAGGCCAAAATAAAGGAATTATCAATTTATGAGCATTCAAAATTGAGTCTCCATGTTCACATTTAAACTAAAAGTTATAGTCTTCAAAAACGTGGCGGCCCATTTATCAACATCAGGGCACCCAGTGGCTGGGAACAACCACAGAGATCTGAGCACCTAGGTTCAAATTAAGAAAGATTTTACAATTTTTAGGGATGCACCGAATCCAGGATTCGGTTCGGGACTTGGCCAGGGTTCTGCCTTTTTCAGCAGGATTCGGATTCAGCTGAATCCTTCTGCCCAGCCGAACCCGAACAGGGGGCAGGGAGGGAAATCGCGTGACTTTTTGTCAGAAAACAAGGAAGTAAAAAATGTTTTCCCGGTTCGGATTCTGTCGAATCTTCGCAAAGGATTTGGGGGTCCGGCTGAATTCAAAATAGTGGATTTGGTGCATCCCTAACAATTTTACAATTGGAAAAGGACAAACCCCTCTGACATTTACATGACTGAACAGCTTTTAGATAGCAAAGTTTTGAATTATTATTCTTTGTGTTTTTTTTTTAAATAAATCCCAAATTTTTTGATTGTTTAAATTAGTAGAATCCAAAATTTCTTGCACTAAAATCGATTTAGAGAAAAGGAAGAGATACAAAAAAAATAGCAAATTAGCCCCTTAAGGCGAGTTCTCAAATGAGAATGTTGAAAAGCCATATATGGAAACTGAAAGTATCAATTTGCTCTAATACAGGCTTAACAGACATATGTAGTGAATTTTGTTCATGGTTTCCAAATTTACTAACACACACCTCATTACATGAGAGAAAAAGCTTTAAAGGAAAAGGAAAGGCTTCATACACTTGGGGGTGCCAAATTTTAGGCACCCCCAAGTGATTGTATTGACTTACCTGAAACCCCGGGCCGGTGCTCCTATCAGTAGAAAACTGCACCGGCCCAGGTTATACCAGTGAGCACCACAGAGCGATCCTCTTCTGTCTTCCTCTTTCTTTGAGCAGCTGCAAATGCACAGTAGAACAAAAAGCCGGACTTTAACTAAAAGTCGGCTATTTCGTTCAACTGTGCATGCGTCTGCCCCGGGAAATTTGAAGAAAGAAGAAGCCGGAAGAGGATCGCTCCATGGTGCTCACTGGTATAACCTTGGGCTGGTGCAGTTTTCTGATAGGAGCACCGGCCCGGGGTTTCATGTAAGTCAATACAATCACTTGGGGATGCCAAACATTTGGCACCCCCAAGTGTACAAAGCCTTGCCTACTCCTTTAACCATGTACAAAGATGCAATGCATGAATAAGCAGGTAGAAAGGAAACAAACGAAACAGTTGCAGTAGCACCAACTATATCAAATGCAACAGCATTACACATAAATAACTACACATAAGTCCATCAGCAGGCAAGACATGCACCTGCATATGCTACACAGCTGGTTACAGATGCTTAAAAGGTTTTATACCCAAAATGGACAATGAAAGAAAATGCAGCTGCAAGCAACTTCGAAACTCAAAATATGTAAATGCCACTGAAAGCAGTATCTGTCTGTATATCTTCTCTGCACTACTAGCTCTGAGCCCTGAAATAATGTAGAAGCCAGCTGATTGACAGACCTGGAAGTAAAAATAATGCCTGTTACATTGTTTCAATGTAAAATGCAAAAATCAGAAAAAACAAACTAAATACTGCCTTGATCGTAGTTACATTTACACATAAACACTGAACCCTTTTCATTAATGTATATTGGAAAGTTGCTTAAAAGTAGCTCTTTCTTATAAAGCAAAAAAAAAAGATAATGTTTTAATGTTAGGCAGACAGGAAGTGTTTCTTTTGCATTCCTCGCGAGTTGCTGATTTTTGAGGATGTCCCCACATATAAAACTTATCATGACTCATCAATCACTTGTATCTTATAAAAGTAACACGACAGTTTGAAATGAACTACTAATAGAAACAGAAATCTAAAGATACTCTATACTACTGTAACAAAATGGCTATGCTTCTGAAGCAAACTCACATAACCACGGGTGGTAGTGGGAACTGCAGTTTTACAAGTGGGGAGTACATACATATTTGTCTATCCCTGTTCCTATATGGGTGCAATGCCTTTGAATTTCGTAACCCAATTTTGCATGGTAAAAGAAAATAAAATTTTAAGCAACGTTCCAACGTACATAAATGTACATATATGCAATTTATTTTCAAGTTATTAAAAAAAAAATAGCAGTCAAACATTGATACCTTTCTGTTCTGTAGTTTGACCCTTGAAACAGTCAGGTCTCCCTGTATTTCTGTATCAGTTGGTTTGCAACATTGTCAGAGGAATCAGAGACAGGAGTGCAGTGAATGTAAACAGATACTGCTTTAAGTAGCAATTCCAAAACAAATACACGGAATAGCTTAGAAGTATATAATATACAAGAGCCATGAATATCCTGTAAATTATATCCTTATAAGCGGTGCTTAGTGATGTCATCAGTTATAATCGGAGCATAGTGATGCCATTTGTCACATGACTCACTGAAACTTGTGCATTATATAGTGAATAAAGTACCCCCTCTTGTAAAATATAAGGATATTATAAGTTACCGAGGAGTTTCATGACCATATAAAAGTTACCGAGGAGTTTCATGACCATATAAAAACACGAGGCCGAAGGCCAAGTGTTTTTATACAGGTCATGGAACTCCGAGGTAACTTCTAATATCCTCATATTTTGCAACGGGGGGTACTTTATTTATTATAATACACACGTTTCAGTGAGTCATGTGACAGAAATGACATCAGAACTCACCGTTTATAACTGATGACATCAGAACTCACCATTTATAAGGATATAATTTACAGGATATTCATGGCTTTTGTGTATTATAATAAAGTACCCCCTGTTGCAAAATAAGGGGATAGTTCCACGACCTGTAAAAAAAAAAACAGTTAGCCTTCAGCCTCAAGCTTTAATGTGGTCATGGAACTCCTCGGTTACTTATGATAGGCTTATATTTTACAAGACAGGGTACTTTATTCACTATAATGAATGCAAATTGGACAGTTGCTTATTATTGCCTTTTCTTTCTTTATGCATAAATAGTTTTTGGGTGGAGAAGCCCTTAGCACAAAAGCAGCAATAACCAGTGTGCATGTTTAAAAAGCTTAGAAAGCGGCCTATTACATACAGGCATGTGCAAGAGAAACATTTAGGGCGATTTAACCAGAGCATGAAAACCACAAATTGACTGATAGGAGAACAGCAAACCCTCACCGACACTCTGCAAGTCGTGTGTAGGTGCAACATCCTCGCAAAACTAGTCCACAACAATTCATCCAATATGCCCCAACTACAGGCATGTAATATAATTCCGCTAAGAACATACTATCCCATTGATATGGCGTATAAACGTATGGGACGCAGAGTCGCAGACACAGCAGAGCACTCGGTATAATTGAGAGACAGAGAGAGAGAGAGAGGGCACATGCGGACGTGCATATACATTAAATGGTGTGTTTATAAGAAACCTAGAGCTCATGTTTATACCGCCTTGAGGTCCAAAACCCCGTCCTCGGCCTCTTGCAAAAGAGAAACGAACTTGCTGGTGAGGAGCCCGAGGCTTTTCTCGTGCCGGCTTGGAGTGACCGTGAGCTGAGCGGGATCCGCCATGATGGAACACTGAAGCTGTGGGCGGAGCCTCCGGTCACCTGCTCAAACTGCTGCAGAGCAGCCGTTGCTTTCGCAAAGCACGCCGGGAAGAGTCGCAGTGAGAAGTCGTGCAGCTGGAGAGACTTTTACAAGCTGCAGAAGAAATGCGATTATTAAGGGAACTATAGAGGGCAGGACAGGGGATGAAGCGCAGCATGTTTCTGTGTAAAACATACAGCAGATTATCATAGTAAAGGTGGACGGGGAATACGGAAATCGATGATGTTTCAAGAAACAGCAGATAAAGCGAGTTAAACCGTATCTTTCGGATTTTTCCTATTTTGGTTTGCTGGTTGTGAAGCTGGCCATAGATGCAAAGATCCTATCGTATGAATCAAGGATTCGTATGATTTTCAGACCGTATGTGGAGTCCCGACATTTTTCATCCGGCGGAGATCGGTCCTTTGGTCGATCGGACAGGTTTGATTTTGTCCCGACTGATCCCGCCAGAGCCCATTGCGCTCTCATCGTAATCTGATCGTTCGGCCATCGAACGTTCCGATTACCCTTGATATAGCCATGCCCATTAGTGGCATATTGGGGAAAGATCGGCTCGTTTGGCGATGTCGCCAAACAAGCGGATCTTTTTATCTATGGCAGTCGACAGAAATTTTCTTACCTGTCCGATCGACCAAACGACCGATCTCCTCCGGACGAAAAATGACGGGACTCCACACACGGTCCAAAAATTGTACGAATCCTCGATTTGTTCGATCAGATTTTTGCGTCTATGGCCAGTTTAAGAGTTCTAGTCTAGAGTACTAAAAGAATTTATCATTTGTCATTCCTCGTTGTTTTATCGTTCTGCCTCTGCCAGCTAAAGCTGGCCATAGATGTTGAGATTTTTAAAAGATCCGATCGTCATCGTAAGACCACGATTATCTCGGAACGATATTCACGTTTGAATTGTCCATCAACTAAAAAGACCAATTTGCCAGGAAAACAAAGGGTAGCTGCCTGCTTGGCCCTGCAAACATAGATAGATTGCACTGGGACCGACAAAGATTTTTTAACCTGGCTGATCAATTTCCTGACAGATGTCGGCCGAAAAATCGTAAGATGTTCGATCGTTCGAATCCCACAAACCGCACGATAATTTCGGAAGATTGGTCGGACTTCACTAAAATCGGTCGTTCGGCAAGAGAAATCTTTGCATCTATGGGGACCTTAATGTGTGTGTGTAATGTGCTTGAATAGGGGCAGGGTTGCCTGGTATACATTTCAAAACCAGCCAAGGACTATCCAAAAAGTATCCCAAAAATAGCACAATTTGTACACTGAAAAATCTTAATAAAATAAAGTTAAACAACAAGGGTATTAAATCAATGAAGTGTCTGGAATTATCAAATAACTTTTTTACATTAAAGAGGGCATTTTTATATTTTTCCTGTAAGGTGGGACAGATTTCAATTGACATGAAAAAGTGCAATGCTGCATCAAATGCTCTGTGGAGTAGGATTTGCACAGGCTGTCACTGCAGTTGACTTGCTCAGTGTATTTGTTTCTCACTACAGCTAATCTCAGTGTGGAACAACCCAGCTCTCAAATTCTCCTTCAGTCCAGAATATGGAGCATTGATGATCCATTACAAGTTGCGGTTCTGGTCCAACATAACATTAATAATAGAAAACAAGACAGACATACCAGTTCCTCATGTATGGTAGATATTCCTGTGTAACTGACATGATACTGCAGCACAAATGTTATTATGCCAGTCCTCAAACACAGGGTCGCCAGATACTGAGTGTGTTTGCTCTGCATGGTACAGAAAGCCTCTCCTTATGGTATGTTGCATCTGATGTATTAAACACAGACAAGCAATGTCCTTCCCCTCATATATTGGTAACATGCACATACATCCAAAGCATACTAGATGCATCTCTGGATATTATACATAGAATTCACACCACAGGGGAGAGTGCCATAATGAGATACTCACAGGCTCCACAATTTTGTTTAGGACCCCATAAATCAAGTGATGTTGCCTTACATGAAAAACTCATTGATGTTTAGCATAAATCATTAATCCACAAGGTCCTCTTTATTCCAGGCCCCCAATAGCTGCAGGTTAATTTACCCTCCTAGAGTCATAACAGTGATAACTCTCTGCCTGCATTCTTGGACAGATGTAGCTGCTGCTAATGTACAGCAGTTTGTGAGGATTCACCCCCCCTCATATCAGGAACAGACAATCTAGGACACAGGGCAGTCTAAATAACAGTCAAAAATTACCACTCAGAGAAAAACGCAGTTCGGTAAATTGTGTGTGCCAAATAATAAGCAAGCCATTAAAAGGCTGAAAGTGTATGATTTAAAGTAGAATTCAACCTGTGGGGAAAAAACCTGTACCCCCACCGCAGGTAGACCCCCCTCCCTCCTCCCCCCAGGCTAACTACCACCCCCCTGAGGAAAAGCCCTGCACCTGCCATACGGAGCCTGAGCCTCAGAGCCTGATCACTGCACTATATTCCCTAACTCCCAGTTGTCACTCACCATGGCAATGTAATAAATGACAGGCAGCAGCTCTTGGCAGAGGAGGAGAGTGACTGGGACAGACTCTCTACATAGCAGTCTGCCGTGGTGGACCCGGCGTCGCGTGAACTCTTCTGTCGCCCAAATTGCCTCCCCCCCATCACAACTTCAATTTGCACTTAAAAGATATTGTATGGGTTTTGAAAGTCCAAACCCGCCGGAACATCCAAAACTAGCCCAAATCCATACATTGGCAGGTTTGAACCTTCAAAACCCGCCACTAAGTTTTAAAAATAGCCCAGTTTGGCTATAAAACCGCCAATCTGGCTGCCTTTATTAGGGGAGTGGCAGCCTGGCCAATTTGAAGCGTTTTTTTCTCAGTCACATTAGAAATTGCCCCCATTTAAAGTCAATGGGGATCACCACTCAGAACTCAGTCCATTCTTGTGAAAGGCATGTACTCCTTAAAAAATACAGCATTGCCCACATTCCAATAATATATGCCAATCAGTAGCCAGGCCCTTGTTCTTAGCAGCACTTTCCATTGACTTTACGTATAGAAATATGTCATTGGTTGACTCTCCCTACATGATTCCAAACTGTCTCTGAAAGCAATGACAACACAAGAACTGTTTGTTGTGAGCTTTGTAAACTGGGTTTAAATGGCTGAGGAGCAGCACACAAGCCTAGCAACACAAAGTGCATTGCCATAGGTTTGCTGGACCAGTAACATCAAAAAATTTAATTGTTTTAAAGTAATAAATATATAATGCAGTGTTGCCCTACACTAGTAAAACTGCTGTGTTTGCTTCAGGAACACTACTATTGTTTATATAAATATGCTGCTGTGTAGCCACGGGGGTAGCTATTCAAAGAAGAAAAGATCAAAGTTATACAGCAGATAGCAGATAAGCTCTGTAGAACATAATGTTATCTGTTATCCACTATTTATCCTGTGCCATATAGCTTTTTTCAATTTCCGCTATTGCTACTCAGCAGCTTGTTTATATGAACTATATTAGTGTTTCTGAAGCAAACAGATCAGTTTTACCAGTGCAGGGCAACACTGCATGATATTTTTATTACTTTAAAACACTTTCATTTTTTGGTGTTACTGTTCCTTTAAGCATGCTGAACTTTGGAACAGAGCAAATACATTATCTGCTTCACCATTATCTGGGAACAAGGGACCATCAGAAATACTACTAAAAGAATTGTTCAGTGTAAAAATAAAAACTGTGTAAATAGATAGGCTGTGCAAAATAAAAAATGTTTCTAATATAGTTAGTTAGGCAAAAATGTAATGTATAAAGGCTGGAGTGATGGATGTCTAACATATCAGCCAGAACACTACTTCCAGCTTTTCAGCTCTCTTGGTTTGCATTGACTGGTTACCCTGGTTACCAGGCAGTAACCAATCAGAGACTGGAGGGGGGGGCGGCACATGGGTCATATCTGTTGCTTTTGAATCTGAGCTGAATGCTGAGGATCAATTGCAAACTCACTGAACAGAAATGTACCATGCAGGCCCGCTTCAAGTCGCTGACTAACTCAGAGTTATAGAGCTGAAAAGCAGGAAGTAGTGTTCTGGCTATTATGTTAGACATGCAGTCACTCCAGCCTTTATACATTACATTTTTGGCTAACTAACTATATTAGAAACATTTTTTTTTTTGCACAGCCTATCTATTTACACAGTTTTTATTTTCATGCTGAACTGTTCAGGGATGACTGACGTAGTTGGCCAGCTTGAATATATTGCAATTTATGAACAAACAATCGCTGTTTTGTTTAAAGGGAAAAGAAAATGTTGTTGGCTTAATGCACAAAATGTCCTTTGCATAATGATTATGGGTAAGTACAGAGGACAGAGTACAGAGGATCTTTGTCTGTGTGCATATTGATATTTATGATTATGAAAAAAAAACAGAGGACTATAGGACACTCCAATGAAAAAAGCAACCATTTAGCAGTATTAACTTGGAAAGCAACTTGCAAAATGTGAAAAATGTATAATAAAATAATACAATTTTTAATGAATCCAAGAAAATGAGGACTGGTCACACCAGGTAAGACTGTAGCTCCCATTATTCCCAGCTACAATCAAGTTATCCCAGTGGTGGTCAATAAAAAGGGCAACTATTTGGAAGAGACCAGGGATGACTTTGAGGTAGTTGGCCAGCTTAAATATATTGCAATATATGGACAAAGTTTTGTTTAAAGGGGAGGGCTTTTTTTGTAACTTATTGCACAAAATGTCTGTGTCCTTAAAAGAACAGTTCAGTATAAATAATAAAAACAGGGTAAATAGGCTGTGCAAAATAAAAATATTTCTATTATAGATAGCCAAAAATGTAATGTATAAAGGCAGGCTTGACCAGATGTTTCACATAATAGCCAGAACACTACTTCCAGCTTTGCTGCTTTCTAATGAGATAGTCAGCGACTATTTGGAGGGGACATAACTGTTCAGGGAGTTTGCAATTGATGCTTAGCATGCAGGTCAGATTCAAAAGCAACAGTAATTTGCAAGATTTCAAGGGAACTGGTAGTCATGGACAGCTATGGGCTTTGATTTGAAGAATACACCCCCCCCCCCAAAAAAAATCCTGTGCACTTTCTTTGCATTACTTTGTCTTAGTGCCCAGGCAATTGCATCTTGTTTACTCAAGCATTCTATTTTGGTTGGATATTTATACACACACACACACATGCTAGGGATCATTTAGAGGGGATGAACTATGAAGGAAAAATAGTTGAGTGATTACAGGCAGGATAACTAAAAAAAAAAAAGCAGACCCTATGGTTGTTGGGGTGCTGACTGGATATAGGACTAGGATTATTCCAGCCATAGGAAGTAGAAATTCCAGCTTTTATTGTAGCATGAACAGGCTGGAATACAAGGTTAATAGTGCACGCACATATTGCTCTCCTTACCATTAAAAATAATTCTCAAACGGAAAATGTTCAAAGACCTCTATTAAGAATTCTGCAGGGATACATTGTTTAAATGCACCCCCTCTCATTGTCTAAAAGATGATATATGAAATACATAAAACATCAACTGCTTTTCAAGTTCAAGTCCTAAAAGTAGATGAAGAATACCTAGTTAAATAAACTAAACAGAAATTATTATATTTGGTCATGCATTTATTGAAAAAAATTATCCTATAACATATGTGTGTGGCAAAAGTAAGTGAATCTGTATTCACTTAATTTCACTTAGTATTTGGTGTGACCCCCTTTGCAGCAATAACCGCAATGAAACGTTTGCGATAACTGTTGATCAGTCCTGTACATTGACACAAAGGTATTTTAGCCCATTCTTTCATCCACACCATTTCAATTTGGTTAAGGTTAGGGCTTTGACTTGGCCATTCCAGAAAATTCACTTTATCTTTCTTTAACCATTTTTTTTAGAACGACTTGTGTGTTTAGGATCGCTGTCTTGCTGCATCACCCTCTGTCTCTTGAGACTCAATTCACGGACAGATGTCTTTACATTTTTCTTAAGAATTCTCTGGTATAGTTCAAAATTCATTGGCAAGCCATCCAGTCCCAAATGCAGCATAAGAGACCCAAACCAGAACACTCCCACCAGCATCTTTCACAGATGGGATAAGGTTCTTATGCAGGAATGCACTGTTTTTCTGTTTCTAAATGCAAAGCTCCTCATTTAAGACAAAAAGTTATATTTTGGCTCTATCCATCCCCAAAACTTTATTGCAGCATGCAATGTTTCAGGGTTACCTCCTTTATCAAGCATGATGCTTGATAAAGGCGGTAACCCCCGAAACGTTGCATGCTGCAATAAATCTTTAGCAAGGTCTAACCTGCTTGCATTACTTGTGTGCCGGTGAATTCTTGTCGACTCATGAACATCAACATTTGCCAATGTGAGACAAGCTTTCATTTGCTTAAAAGGTACCCTGGGTTTCTTTGTAACCTCTCTGGCTATTCAGAACCATGCAGTCGGAATTATATTTGATGGTTCATCACTTTTGGGTAGGGTAACTAGGTAGCAAATGTTCCTCAGCATAACTTCAGATGCACCTACAGTATATCTGCTAATGGCACGTGAACAAAAGAAGCCTCATCCTGACCTTTGTGGACCTCAGGGTCTTGGTCTGAGGAAGGAGGAAGAAAAGGCAAGGACCTGTTATACAGGCTCCTAAAGAATAATTATGGTGTCTCGTGTATACAGTTGTCATTCCAGATGTATGTTATGCATGATGAAAACAGAACATATATTCTCAGTAAAAAACATAAACACCAATGTTATAACAACAAATAAGACCATTATATGGTGTGCTACAGACTAAACAATTCTAGCAACTGGAACACCACATTGCAGGATCTGTACTGTGCTATCCACTGCAGCCTGGACACTGGGAAAGGCACAGCCTGCAGCCACCATTGCCTCAGGAATGCCATGTGACGCAGAGATGCTTTGGTTATGAGACCAAGTGTCTCTTCTGATCCTACAAAACTGCTTGTCAGGTTGTACCCTGCAGCTGTCTTCCTGCAGGGTAATAATCAACAAGATACATTCTGTTAATACGTAGGTATCATACTTACAAATAGTTAGTAATCATTCACCCATTTAAAATATAATCCTTTACCTATGAACATCTTAAGAAATCAATGCCACCAGACAGGATCAGGTCTGGAATAGGATTCAAAATAGGCCCTGGTTTCTCAAATACACAGAGGTTCAAATATCCCCCCACCAGGTTCAATAAATAATGACTGTCTAGGGAATTTCGTCATAATACAGAGTGCTGAGTGCAGAAATACAGGGAAAAGCACCAAGATTGTACCTGTAATGCACCTTTCTCTAACATATTTATGCTCACCACTCAAATCAGATCTCTGCACCTGATTCTGGAAGCAAAAGTATTTGTGCCTGACAATAAATGCCACGCAAGTGGTATAAGTTGCACCCGTCTTGCAAGGGTTGCTTGTGGGCAGGACATAAGTAACCCAGTTCATAACACTTAGAGGTAACCCTTTCAAAGTAAAGTAATTGAGTAGATATTTTCAAACATTTGCACAGTACTAATACCTAAATCTACGGTCTTTCCCTGCTGTGTGTAGTATTCTTCCATCTGGCAAAACCATTGTGCCATAACATACTGCATTGGTGCCTGTATCACTTGTAGCAGCCAAGCCACAAATACAGTCATCAAAAGTTCCACCACGTGATCAACAGTTCCACCACGTCACAGATTTTTGATTTATCATTTTAATGTTTGTAAATAATTAAACAAAACTAAAAGTTTCCCAAAATCTCTAGACTTCTTTGCTGGCTTTGTTAATATATCTCATTGGAAAATGGGATGGGTGTTTTGTTACCTGCAGACGGAGCTATTAATTGCCTCATTAATAATATGCCTTGAAATTGTAATTCTATGTGTGCTGTTGCACCAAGGTAAAATGAATGGATGACCCATCCTATATGTCTCCATTCATTTGAAAAGTTATCACCTGTAATCACTGACAAACTTGTATATCGTATAATTGAGCCTCTAAAATGATATATAATGAATATAAAATACACCTGGCAAATAACTGCTGGTTATCTGACTTTAAAGTTGTATAAATACAAAAGAAATTCTTGTTTTATTATTTACTCATTGCTTTGTAAAAAATGAACAGAAAGCCAAAAGATATTTTTAAATTCAACACAAATACTTTGTTTATTATCTAATTTACTTAAAGTAATTGTTCAGTGTAAAAATAAAAAAACTGGTAAATAGATAGACTGTGCAAAATATAAAAACTTTTCAATATAGTTAGTTAGTAAAAATATAATGTATAAAGGCTGGAGTGACTGGATGTGTAACATAATAGCCAGAACATTAGTTCCTACTTTGCAGTAGGAAATAGAGCTCACCACAGGTTGCCAGAGTGAAATTCTGCCATTCTCTGTTGCTTTCTTTTGGATTTTTGGAGGCAAATTTATCAGTATGAAAATAGGGGTTTGACCTTTGATAAATCCTTCTAAATATTTCCACATTTTTTGTATGACAAAGAAAATCTCAAGGACTGAAACGTTGGACATTGGTACAACAGAATAAACAATTGAGAATTTTTATATTGGAGTTCCGGTTTTCTTGAATACAAGGTTATATGTATTTTAGACAAATACAAGAGTCCTCTGCACTCAACCCATTATCAATATATTTAAGACAAAGACATTTTGTGCATACTGCTACTGAAAAATGCCTTACCCTTTAAACAAAACAGGGATTGTTTGTCCATATATTGCAATATATTTAAGCTGGCCAATTACGTCAAAGTCATCCCATATCTGGCCAGTCCTATGCTTAATTTTCATCTGATTCATTAAGAATTCTATTGCTTCATTATACATTTTACTTACTAGCTGCTTTCAAAGTAAAACTCCCAAACTTGCCTTTTTAATAGACACCAGTGGGATCACCTGACTATACCTGGGAAGGGTGGGAGCTACAAGATGGAGCTGGTCACTGCTCCTGTACAACTATAACAAATAAGGGAAAGTTGTGCTCACCACTAATTTTTAAAACCATTAGGCGGGGGTGCAATGAGGGTGTGACCACAAAATACATATAGACAAATACAAGAGTCCTCTGCACTCAACCCATTATCAATATATAAGACAGAGAGCATACTGCTACTAAAAAATGCCTTACCCTTTAAACAAAACAGGGATTGTTTGTCCATATATTGCAATATATTTAAGCTGGCCAACTACGTCAAAGTCATCCCATATCTGGCCAGTCCTATGCTCAATTTTCATCTGATTCATTAAGAATTCTATATATATATATATATATATATATATATACAGAGTAAAGAGGATTAGCACTCACTGTATTGAAGATGAAGAAAAATTCCTTTTTGTCTTACAGAATCATGTTGAATCAAATAGAATTACATATCTTGTTTCACCTCTGTAAGTAACCATCATTTTCTTTTCCATCTACATGCAACAAGAAGTATCCAATACAAAGCTCTTTTTTATACAATGTTTATTGTTCACTTTTAAAAACTTTTCCTTTTTTCATGGACACTTTTCAATACAGAATGTGGACACTGACATCTGCTGGTGGAAAGCAGAATTGCGCACTTACACTAAGGGGCCCATTAATTAAGTTCGAGTGAAGGAATAGAAGGAAAAAAACTTCAAATTTCGAAGTGTTTTTTTGGCTATTTCGACCATCGAATGGGCTACTTTGACCTTCGACTACGACTTAGATTTCGAATCGAACGATTCAAACTAAAAATCGTTCGACTATTCGACCATTCGATAGTCGAAGTACTGTCTCTTTAAGAAAAAACTTCGACCCCCTAAAAGCTACCAAGCTCAATGTTAGCCTATGGGGAAGGTCCCCATAGGCTTGCCTAACTTTTTTTGGTCGAATTATAATCCTTCGATCATTGGATTAAAATCCTTCGAATCAAACGATATTCGAAGTCAAAGGATTTTCTTTCCCCAGTAAAATATTGAGGGTTAATTAACCCTCGATATTCGACCCTTGATGAATTTGCCCCTAAAAGAACTGAAAAAGAAAAATCTTTGTTCTGATGCTTCTAATTGGACACATGATGTCATTTTGGCGCCATTATTCACTAATGGAGGTGGGTATTTAATGATGGTATCACTGTTACACAATATCCTTGAAAAAGGTCCCCAGGTGGGACTGAAACGTCGGATTAAGATGTATATCACTTGACAATAAAAGCGAATTTTCTTCATCTTCAATACAGTGAGTCCTCTTTACTCTGTACATGCATTTTTGATGGTGCACTGTGGGATAATATATATGACATTGTTTAGTACCGTGCACCTCAACTTCATCTCTTCAATCCATTCTTGGAAAATCTATCTGCTCAACATAAAGTGGAAATGGAAAGTGGCAGCCAAGGTTCAGTGCATGTAGACAGAAAAGAAAACTTCACTGCGGAGGAGATACAGAATATTCTGTTTACTGAAACGTTCGCAGACACCTTCGGGAATCTTGGAGCCAAGGAGGCTTATTATGAACTCTTGCGTCTGCATAAGAAAGACATAGAGTTACACCTGCATGGTGTTTAATTATCTGATTACTATTGTGAAAAAAAGATTCCAAAGGGTTTCAGGATTAGCAACGTTCCCACTATTGGAAGGAACAATCCTGAGTTTTGCCTGCGCTGGTGTCAGATCCTAGATCGCTGCTCTTTAGACCTTATTCTGCTCGTTATAGAAGAAGTAGGTTGTGAATTGAAGCAAACTAGGAGCGATCTAGACACCTTTTCATCGTTACACAATCCTATTATCGCAGCTGACAAAGAGACGGACTGGCAAACAAGACTGCAGGAACAAATAGACAAGCACGGAGCTGACATACTTGCGCTTAAAAGTTCCAAGTGACTACGGGTACAGCAAGATTACAAGGAGTCCCGTGTATACAGTTGGTTATCTGGGACAAGCTCCTTTAAGAAAAGAGGAGGAGCCAGACGACTGCCGAGAATCTTGGGGCAACAATCCGGAAGTGGACAGTGGAGCGGCAAGAGGATCCACCACGCGCTGTGCCTCACCCCCAGCTCAGGTTCCTTTTTTAGGGAAAGGTACCGCCGCCAAAGACCCAGGCAAACCACCCGCCTGAGTGGTAGGAAACACGCCCATCACAGCTCGTTCACAGCAGCAAATGAAGATAACGGAGAAGCAGATTTAATTTACAACCTGTCAACATACACACCGACCTCCACCGAGATGGCCGTGTTGCGCAGGGGATTAAGCTTCGTCCCAATGGTGAGTAGTCACCCTTTTGTACATGTAGTGGATAACTACAAATTCACTAGACAGCTCAGATTGCGTGAACGATTCTCTGAGGGAGATACTGAGACACAGACAATGGAGAGGAGTGATGAGGCCCTGGACACTCAGGCACACTTAACATTGGAACAGAGAACTTTTAAGCCCAAGAGCACGTACAATCCGCCAAGTAATAATGCCTCCCTGAAAAATTTTCACCTCCTGCTTAATAACAATGTGCTAACTGAGTATCATAACAATTGTAAATGGAGAGGGAATTTGAGCCTCGTGGAAAGAGAGGCCATCAAATCATTGAAGGCAAATAATGATATCATCATCAAAAGTGCGGATAAGGGAGGGGCGATAGTAATTATGGATTATAGTTATTACAAGACTGAATTGTTAGCACAACTATCTAATGTCAATAATTATGGCACGCTAACTTTTGATCCTACAAACAAGTTTAAAGGTGAACTTGAGTCCCTGGTTAAACAAGGGGTATCAAATGGTTGGTTATCCAGTGAGATGGGTGAGGTTTAAGTTCCCAAACATCCTGTCCTCCCCGTCATATATACGTTACCTAAAATCCACAAGAATGTGGAAAGACCCCCAGGAAGGCCAATTATAGCTTGTACAGGGTCATTGAACGAAAAGATAGCCCAATATCTAGACATTCTGTTACAACCATACATTACAGCTATCTGAAAGATACTACCGATTTTTTGAATGTTATTCAAAGTATTGATTTGGATGTTGCCAAATTGCTTTTGGTGACGTTAGATGTGCAGAGTCTTTACACCTGTATACCACATAACGAAGGTTTGGAGGCTGTGAAACATCTAATCACACATAATTCCAATTATGCAGGTCCACCCAATGAATATACCTTGCAATTGCTCAGTTTTGTACTTAACAAGAATTATTTCAAATTTGAGAGGCAATTTTACCTCCAGCATACTGGCACTGCGATGGGTTCCAGGGTAGCGCCTGTTTACGCAAGTGCATTCATGTATGATTTCGAACAAAAGCATATTTACAGCCATGAACTTTTCAAAAGGTTTGGCAGTTTCTTTCGGCGCTACATAGATGATATCTTCTTTTTATGGAGTGGGACACCTGAGCAATTAGAATCATATGTCAATAGCCTCAACGAGCTAGATACACCTGTCAAGCTCACGCTGAACTATAGCTCACAACAAATTAGCTACTTAGATGTGTTACTCTATAAATCCGATAAGGGCCTAGACACACGCATATATACAAAGGTTACTGACAGGAACACGTTGCTGCATTACAGTAGTCATCATCCCAAACACCTTTTGGACTCATTTCCTAAATCCCAAATGGTGAGGGTAGCCCGTATAGACAGTGACCCGAAACAAAAACGGGAAGATCTAGAAAAAATGGGCCAGAAATTTCTGGAGAGAGGTTACCCTTGCACACTGATTAGGGATACTATAGATTTAACAATGTCCCTAGATCGAAGAGAGTTGTTAAAATCGACAATCAGTACAAAAAGTGTGAAAGAAGGAGGGGACGTCTTTTATGTTAGCAAGTATAATCCCCACAGCAGCAGCACTAGGAAGTCAATACTTAAGCACTGGGAAATAGTGTCCAATGATGATATTCTGTGTGATAAGATTCCTCGTAAACCTGTGTTTAGCTATTCTCGTAACACTAATTTGAAAGAGCATCTAAGCCCATCTAACCCTGTACAAAAATACTCACAGCCGAGAGCTACACATTTTCTAACACCACGTCTCGGGGGGTGTTTAGATGCACGGGGTAGTGTGGTTTGCAACACATTGATTACAGGAGTTCAGACACCCTAGAACAGGCAAGCAATACAAGATTAGACACAGGATAACATGTACTACTACAATGGTGGTATATGTTATCAAATGTCCCTGTGGTCTGATGTATTGCGGAAAAAAACGTAAGGCAACTCAAGGAAAGGATCAATATGCATCGGGCAATCGTCAGGGCTGCATTAGACCCAGATAGGAGGGTGGACCCTGATATGCAGGACATTGTCCAGCAACCTGTTGCGAAGCATTGGCGTGAGGCCAGGCATGATCCATCCCAATTTAAATGTATGCCTATAGACCATATACCGACACCACCGAGGGGTGGATATATTGAGAAATTACTGTTGAAACATGAAGCCTTCTGGATTTACGAACTTGATTGTGCCGCCCCTAAGGGGTTAAATGGACAGTTGCAATTAAATAGTTTTTTGACATAATATTGGGGTCTGATATGGTGTATGATGCCATGAATGTGAGCTTTTTGATCAGTCATATTAACATATGTCTTTTTCGTCTTACAGAATCATGTTGAATCAAATAGAATCACATATCTTGTTTCACCTCTGTAAGTAACCATCATTTTATTTTTCATCTAGATGCAACAAGAAGTATCCAATACAAAGCTCTTTTTTTATACAATGTTTATTGTTCACTTTTAAATACAATGTTTCCTTTTTTCATGGACACTTTTCAATACAGGATGTGGACACTGACATCTGCTGGTGGAAAGCAGAATTGTGCACTGAGACTAAAAGAACTGAAAAAGAACAATCTTTGTTCTGACGCATCTAATTGGACACATGACGTCATTTTGGCGCCACAATTCACTAATGGGGGTGGGTATTTAATGATGGTATCACTGTTACACAATATCCTTGAAAAAGGTCCCCAGGTGGGACCGAAAAGTCAGATTAAGATGTATATCACTTGACAATAAAAGCGAATTTTCTTCATCTTCAATACAGTGAGTGCTGATCCTCTTTACTCTGTACATGCATTTTTGATCGTGCACCGCTGGCTACATCACGATTTGAGTGCTGGTACTGTGGGATAATATATACTGTATATATATTTTTATATATATATATATATATATATATATATATATATATATATATATATATATATATATATACAATATCAAAACAGGGGGGTTGTGGGAGCACTCTAAAGGCTTTAAAGTATATATATAAGTATAATAAATGCTATTGCATATGTACCCAAAACAGGGGTTATTTTGTTACAAAGTTATGATCATAAAATTGATAAGCCACCATACCACGTCAAGGTAAACCCCGAATGGCGGTCCCTAACTTGTTTTATATTTTATGTGCATTTTAGCATTACCTGTAATCAATGTCCATTGAACGCTAAATGAGGGCTAAATCCTCCCCAGCCAGCAATCAGGCTTTTAAAGGAGAGATATTCCCAGAGATATTCCCAAAACAAACGCCCAATTTTAAAAGCAAAGGATCACCACTAGTTTAAAGGGGGGGTATGGGGTGCTACAACCACTGAAGCTATGCCACAGCTCCTGGCTAAATATACAATATCAAAACAGGGGGGTTGTGGGAGCACTCTAAAGGCTTTAAAGTATATATATATAAGTATAATAAATGCTATTGCATATGTACCCAAAACAGGGGTTATTTTGTTACAAATTTATGATCATAAAATGCACATAAAATATAAAATAAGTTAGGGACCGCCATTTGGGGTTTACCTTGACGTGGTATGGTGGCTTATCAATTTTATGATCATAACTTTGTAACAAAATAACCCCTGTTTTGGGTACATATGTAAGGATTCGCCTTCGCGTTCCTTCCGGCACAGGCGCAGGCGCGCTCATCGGGGAATCGATGCGCGTCGGCGCGCGGTGTTGGACGCCAATGACGGACGCCAATGACGGACGCACTGACGTCAGCTGTGCGACGCCAGCGTGATGACGCTAGTTTGGCGCCAAATAGCTCTATTTAGTCTCAATCTGTACTCTGACTCCTTGCCTGGTTATTAGGTTATTTGACTGAACCCCTAGCATTATATACTATTGATCTTCTGTGTTTGACCTCAGCCTGTTTCCGGATTGTCTTATTGCCGCCTGACCTGACCTTCTTGCCTGACTACGATTACGATACTTCGCTGCCTGCCCACGACTTCGGCCTGTTTGACTTCGCTTCTGCCTGAACCCTCTGTACTTCGCTTGGTCAGTCTCACTGGCTACTCGTCACTTCACTTCTCCCTGTTCCACTCCAGGTGGGTTAGTGTTGTGCGAGGCGCTTGTGGGTTCGCATTCTGCTAAATCCTGCTCCTTCTTCGTTGGATCAGACGGTAAGCCTGACAACATATGCAATAGCATTTATTATACTTATATATATACTTTAAAGCCTTTAGAGTGCTCCCACAACCCCCCTGTTTTGATATTGTATATTTAGCCAGGAGCTGTGGCATAGCTTCAGTGGTTGTAGCACCCCATACCCCCCCTTTAAACGAGTGGTGATCCTATGCTTTTAAAATTGGGCGTTTGTTTTGGGAATATCTCTCCTTTAAAAGCCTGATTGCTGGCTGGGGAGGATTTAGCCCTTAGTGAAAAAACAGCGTTCAATGGACATTGATTACAGGTAATGCTAAAATGCACATAAAATATAAAATAAGTTAGGGACCGCCATTCGGGGTTTACCTTGACGTGGTATGGTGGCTTATCAATTTTATGATCATAACTTTGTAACAAAATAACCCCTGTTTTGGGTACATATGCAATAGCATTTATTATACTTATATATATATATACTTTAAAGCCTTTAGAGTGCTCCCACAACCCCCCTGTTTTGATATTATATATATATATATATATATATATATATATATATATATATATATATATATATATATAATGTCAGTACAGTGAGCACACTATTTCCGGATTTAGGATGTAGAGGGTGGTGCGTTGGTCAAAACTTCATAATACATCTTAGTAAATGGACCCGCACTCCTTCATTTTGGTGAAATAAATCGATGTGCTTTATTCACAAATTCATCTCCAACGTTTCGGTCCTCTCTGGGACCTTTTTCAAGGATAAATGACATGTGTGCAAGTGAGCCAAGAAATTGGCGCCAAGTGTGACGTCATGACTTAGAAAAAACCATTACAGGCAATTTAAAACACTTGTACAGATGTGAATGTAATTATAATACATACTTTTTCTCCACTAGGTGTCGCTGTTGTGCCAGCAGAAGATGTACTCAAACAAAGTGAAACAAAAGTGTCCATAAAAGTATCCATTCCAGGAAAGTCCATATAATCTGCAAATTTATACAAATGTATCATTTTGTTGCTGTATTGACAGATAAAAAACACCATTAAATAGTGATGGCTTACTCATAGCATTCTGTGTCAAATACTTATTTCTTAGCATTTTATATGCCATAAACTTCAATTTATACAATTCTATACCATCTTCATACAATAAGGTATTGATTCAAATCTGTCATAACACGATGAAAAAGTGAAAATCAACTTCTTAGGTTAGAAAACAGCTCAGCACTAACTGCCCATTAAGCCCTTTAGGTGCCACACAGTCCAACTTGTGTATTCAAAAAGGCCTCTCTTTTTAAAAGGGCTTTATCGCTATCACCACCTCTTGCCTTGGCTGGCACATGCTCTATTGGCATACATCTGAACGCTGCTGGGCTATGCTTCGCTTCTGTCCAATGGCGGGCCACCAATTGTTGGGCAATGTCCTGTTTCTTACCCTTTAACCTATCCTCTCTCTCTGGGTCTAGGGCAGCCCTGATGCTTGCTCTATGCATGCCTACACGCTCTTTGAGCATTCTAATGATTTTACCACAATAAATTAGCCCACATGGGCACTTAATGATGTATACTACTAGAGTGGTCGTGCAGGTCATCCTCACTTTGTTTGAGTACGTCTTCTGCTGGCACAACAGCGACACCTAGTGGAGAAAAAGTGTGTATTACAATTACATTCACATCTGTACAAGTGTTTTAAATTGCCTGTAATGGTTTATTCTAAGTCATGACGTCACACTTGGCGCCAATTTTGAAAGGAATTTAAGTACTCACTTGCACACATGTCATTCATCCTTGAAAAAGGTCCCAGAGAGGACCGAAACGTTGGAGATGAATTTGTGAATAAAGCACATCGATTTATTTCACCAAAATTAAGGAGTGCGAGTCCATTTACTAAGATAGATATATATATATATATATATATATATCTGTTAAATATATATATATATATATATATATATATATATATATATATATATATATATATATATATATATATATGCCCTTGTCTCACTGCTATTACAATAGCCCCATAGCTTTGACTCACCAACCTTTCTTTTCATTCCCTATCAGCTAGTGATCTCTACAAACAAATATATCATGTTTATCTCTGTTCTGCAAATGTGGCCTAGTTTTTTTTATCAATTTGTTACTTATTTATATTGCACATTGCAATTAAATGACAGATTTTAAAGTGCCTTTTATCCAGGGCATCTGTCGAAAGTACAATTTAGGACAGTGTGTGCAACTTTTTACTTGTAGTAGCCTAATTATTAGCCATTTCACATTTCCAGGGCTGGATTAATTAAAATTAAGTTGTTCCAGCCCTATGGGTTATAAAAATCCCTAATAAAGTCCATATCTCGGCTGCAGCTCTTGTATTATGTACTTCTAAATTAAAATGAACAGTCATGATTGACTGGTTAATTGTGCATTCTGGAGGCCATGCAATTTGATGGGCAGTGATACAGTAATGTAGTGGGCCTGTACCAGCTGTTTAATGCCTTCAAAATCCAGCAAAGTAAAAAACAAAAGGAGACTTCCAATTCAGGATGCTCCTGATTGGAGAAGCCTCCTGCATAGAAAAGTTGTCCCCAAACTGCCTGTTCTGCAGTGCTCCTGGGGCTGAATTTTCTGTACTGCACATAGACTTGCCAAAATGGATAGTAGACATCCAGAGGAGCATGCCCTACCCAGAGTCAGTGTATTTTTTGAAGAAGATGAGCACTAGCCATGGTAACAGGTAAGCAACTAGAATTACTGGAGTGCCAAACAATGTAGAATGCCCAAGTGCAATTTAGTACAGTATGTTTGTAATTTCCATCAGAAGACATGCTGTTCAATCATAACAAACAAAAGTCTAACTAATTACAGGTTTCAAGCAAAATAATATGACATCTACATACCATTATATTGCTGACTCCTCCTTCCAACCCTGTCCCGGTTCCAAATGGATTAATTGTCCTCCTTAAGAAAACTACTAATTTGTGCCTAACACCTGTGCCTAAGTGTTAAAGGCTGCTACGATTAGTGAAAAGGTTATCAGTCCACATAAAGGGGTGGTATACCCCCATTTCCAAAAGGAGTTCTATAAATAGGGTCTGTACTGCACATACTTTTTAGTGTATTGCTTTAAATGAAAAATAAATCTATGTTTCCCTGTTTGGCTACACCAGCCAAACAGAGAAACTGAATGTGCTCCATGTTTGACCTTTGAGAGGTAGATATCCTGTGAATGGATAATTCCCATGCATAATAAACTCCTACTTAAAAATCAGTCACATCAAAGGTTGAAAGGAGGGGATTGCATACTGGTACTCTAATGACCTAACTTGCAAGCAGGGTCCCCCTGATTGGCTGCCCCCTTGAAATGTGACTGGCGCAACAGCGTGTATGGTTCAGGTCTGGAGTTTGGAAGTGACAGGGGGGCCCTTGGTGTTGCAGCCCAGTGGGCCCCCAATGCTCCAGTCCAACCCTGCTTGCAAGGACTAGTTTGCACTATTAAGTATAATATGTTATTGGGAAGAACTGTCCCAGCTCTGCTACCTGTGCATTGATTCATCTCTTCCATGCTGCTCCCACACAGCTATTGCAGTAGAAATATTTGACTCTCCCACCACTGTTCTCAAGCCATCTATAAACTGACAAGAGAAATGTTATATTTAGAAGCCAAGTTACAAACTTCCAAATAGGGATGCACAGAATCCACTAATTTGGGATTCAGACAAATCACAAATCTTTCATGAAGAATTCTGATGAACTATGAACTCTAACTAAACCCTAATTTTAATAAGCAAATTATTGCAAGGAAGAGTTAAAAGGAACCTCACACTGTGTGTGCAGAAAAACAATCCCCAATTTTTTTGTTCATGTGAGGAAAAGATCAGGGCCAAAACCAGTATGAGTTCATGCAGGTGGCAGGTCCAGGTCCAGATGTTATTTATTGCTGGACTAGCTGCATTAACCTCTGCTCTGTCTCCCTGTCTTCTGAGAATAGGGCCTATCCCATCTAAACTGGCATGATTGGCTACCATGCCAATAAAAGGAGTTGTTTACCTCTCAAGACTTTTCCAGTGCAGTTAATTTCAGATAGTTCAGATAATTTCAGAAATAAAGACTTTTTTCAATTACTGTACTTTCTATTTTATATATTTTTTTATTTGTTTTTTTCTTATGTCTTTCTGGGAGGTAGGTCACTGACTCTGTAAACTGTTCCAAATTGATACAGTATATTTAGTGTCATTAATGGCACCAGGGCAGCTGTTAGAATTGATATAATAGTTGCTAATATTCCACAGTTTCTTCTGAGAAATGTATCCATTAATGTAGCAAATTTCAACAGTTCAGAATCAGCACATGGATCACTGAGCTGCCAGACAATGTGAATTATTTTGTTCAAACCATGGGTTTTCATAAACTCACTCAGCATTGTGTTTAGTTGTAACTACTTGGTAAAGTGCTTTTCTAGGCTTCCTGCTAGTGATCAGCAAATTTATCCTGTTTTGCTTCACTAATATTTTGCAAAACGCATCAAATTCTAAGGGCATTTTTTTTGTGACTGTGCAGCTATTTTTGCGGCAACTTTTTTCCCCACAATACATTGGAGTCTATGGGCATTTTTTCCAAGGGAAAACCTGTGAAAGTTTTTGCTCATCACTACTTCCTACTGATACTGCAATTTTTCCCCTCTGTCCCCATACATCTTACTATTAACTCTGTGTCACAAATATCACCTTTTCTCTAAATCCCCAGTGATATACTTATTAATTCCCTATTATTACCCCGGCTACTTTTCTATAAACTGCCTCCCACCTCCCACACCAAATTTAATCCCAAATGCCTGTCATATTTCATAGTCCCAATCTGCCACTGTCCCACCAAATTGGAATTCACCTAATTTTGTCTTTGCTTTGTGTTTGACGGCATTAGTCATTAAATTGGCACTGCTTTTGTTATACTATGTGTTGTGTAGCAATAATTATGAAGCTGGCATTGCATTTATCCTGATGTGTTTTATAAGGGTATTACAAATAATATTGGCACTGCATATGTACTGGTAGGTGTTCTGTGGGCATTAAACACAAAGCTGGTTCTACGAATTTCTGCATACAAAATGTGGGCCACAAAAAGCACCAACAGAAGATTTTAGAGGCAGTCATGAAGGGGTGTGCAGCAGCCAGTTATCTCAATTGGGTAAATTTGCCCCGAGTAAGGGGGGTGTCACTGTTTGAAGTACTTGCTTTGGGTGCAAAAATACCTGCGCACAAGCCTAACAAATGTGACCAAAATCACTAATGCTCTTGTGCTGTTGTAGCTGAATTAAAACAAATCTCTTTTGTGCATAGCATAATATCTGCAATATGTGTTAAAAATTGCACAACAGATAAATATGTAATTTTAAGTTCTCTATGTCATTGCATACTCTTCCTTCATGTTGATAATTTATTAGCCATAGCAAACAAGCTGCATTCATCAAAGATTGGGTGGTGAGCAGTGGTGCCAGGATTGTCCAGCATGATAAAGTATAGCACAGCAGTTTCAATGTTGAATTTAAAGAGTTAGTGATTGGGTCAATACAAAGTTGTGGTTGGAACACAGATGGTAGTTATTTGGCACATAGGCCATAGCCGCAACTTTGTATTGACTCAAGTGCAATTAGCACATTTCCCCTCGAACCCGGTGTTACCGTGTCAATCAGCCTCCTATACCTAACCTCAATTTTAATGTTGCTCTCTAGACTTTGGTTTTAACGATTTATTAAAGGTTAAGTTTTATTTAATTTGCTTCATAGGAGTCTTGGATTTACGGATGGGAAGGTGCAGTTATGTGGGTCAGTTCTTTTTTCTTTCTTCAATTATAATTACTATTTGACCCTGTACACCATCCTCTGTGTTTGATGGGCGGTGCTCCCCAATCACTAACTCTCTAATACTTAACCCTTTCCTGTATTTCCTTTGGAAAGTCGGGGTGTAGCACACATCTTGTTGATTTTTTGTATTAAGACAATGACGACACCTGTTGTCAACATGCAATCCCGTTTGGAAAAATGGTCAACCCAGTTATCTGATGTTTTTCAAGTTGAAACTGGATCTCAGAGTTCCCAAGGGGAGGGCAGCTGGAAACAACTGCTATCTGAATACCAGCAACAGCAGATTAAGTTCACCAAGGCGTGGTGGTCCGTCTCCACGTATGATAAATATATTGAAGGTATCATCATCCCCAGGGGTTTGCGGATTAGGATACTCCCTACCTTTGATATCAGGGATGATAATTTTAAAAGGAGGTGTTACATAATTGCTCGATGCAATAACTTACTCTAACTCGTGAACACGAGAAACAGACTGTAGTAGATCTTACAACCAAAATCAACGATATTGAAAAACAGTTGACGGAGCACTCACAAAATGAAGTGTATATATCACGTATGTCTAGAATTAATGCTGAGATAGACCTGGTAGCACTAGAAATTATTGATAGGAAGAAACAGAAATATTTTAGGGACACTACCGATTATAGCATGGGTACAGTATTCAAATGGGGGCGTAGAATCAATAATAAGAACACGTCACAAAGTGATCCCTCCAGATCAGAAAGATCAGATGATGAAACTGCCACTAGCTCTACTAAATCCAACCCCACAGTGCTTTTTTAGGTACAGACAACATAAGAGAATCAGGAGAGGGGGGAAGAGAACTAAGAAAAAGGGACAAATGGGCCTATCGGAGGCAGAATCACTGGGAACGGGGTTGGCACCGAGGGAGGAGACCTCAGAGACACTAAATGTCATGAACCTTAGCGACCATATCCTCTCTGAAAGTCAAAATTCAGTTTTGAAGAGGGGGCTATCTTTCTCTCCCAGTTATGACATAAATCCCTTTACCCTCTATAAGGATCTATTTTTGTTTTGTTTAATAGATATATATATATTAAAAGCAGCATTTTACTTTTTTCAGGGTACCAGATACAAATAGTGTGAAATCCAGGAAAAGGTAAAATAACTTATGCGTTATATATTGCATAACAATACAAACAAATTGTGTAAAATGAGGGAAAACTTAAAATCAGAGGATGTAAAGTTGAGATTTCACTGTATATATTTACATTTTTACAGGCATTGATAGGCTTTGAGGATGTTGCAGTCTTTTTTTCAGAGGAAGAATGGGAATGCCTGGATGGAGAGCAGAAAAAACTCTACAAGGATGTTATGCTGGAAAATTACAACATGCTCGTCTCTTCGTGTAGGTAGATAGCAAGGGTGTTACCATTGGTATAACTATATGACTGGCACTCATGACATACAAGTTTCCTAATTAGGTAAGGTAGGGTTGACCATGTTGTATTATAGACTTTGGTCATAGTAATAATATGGAGTTACTTATACAGACAGTAATTGTAGAGTTTCCTTATTTTGAATCAAACCATAATTGTACAGTCCCAAAACAAATAGTTTTGTAATTTAGAAGACATCAATTTGTTTTTTTATCTACAGATTTGTATATCAAATACTAACTTGGACAAAACAATATAGTGCAGTGAATATTTCTGTACTATAGTTTAACTCTTGGGATTGCTCTATAATGATAGGTCAACCTGCATTAATTTCAAACATTGAAAGAAAGCACAAACCATGGATAAGTGACATATGGGCAGATGAAGAGAAACCCCTAAATGGTAGGTCACTGTTAAGTACAGGATTATAGCATTTCTTATATTATATTATAGATTTATTATGCCAATTTAGTACAATAATATATATATGTATTTTCCGCAGAAAGATAGTACATACTATTATTAATATATATATATGTTTGTTATAGTTATACAAGAGCAGTGACCAGCTCCATGTTGTAGCTCCCACCCCCTCCAACTATAGTCAGGTGATCCCACTGGTGTCTAATAAAAGGGCAGCCAAGTTTAGGAGTTTTACTTTGAAAGCAGCTAGTAAGTTGCAGGTAAAACGTATTCGTCCCTTTTATAAAATGTATAATTAAACCATAGAATTCTTAATGAATCAGATGAAAATTGAGCATAGGACTGGCCAGATATGGGATGACTTTGACGTAGTTGGCCAGCTTAAATATATTGCAATATATGGACAAACAATCCCTGTTTTGTTTAAAGGGTAAGGCATTTTTCAGTAGCAGTATGCACAAAATGTCGCTGTCTTAAATATATTGATAATGGGTTGAGTGCAGAGGAATCTTGTATTTGTCTATATGTATTTTGTGGTCACACCCTCATTGCACCCCCGCCTAATGATTTTAAAAACTAGTGGTGAGCACAACTTTCCCCTGTTTGTTATAGTTCTACAGGAGCAGTGACCAGCTCCATGTTGTAGCTCCCACCCTTCCCAGCTATAGTCAGGTGATCCCACTGGTGTCTAATAAAAGGGCAGCCAAGTTTGGGAGTTTTACTTTGAAAGCAGCTAGTAAGTTGCAGGTAAAACGTATTCGTCCCTTTTATAAAATGTATAATTAAACCATAGAGTTCTTAATGAATCAGATGAAAATTGAGCATAGGACTGGCCAGATATGGGATGACTTTGACGTAGTTGGCCAGCTTAAATATATTGCAATATATGGACAAACAATCCCTGTTTTGTTTAAAGGGTAAGGCATTTTTCAGTAGCAGTATGCACAAAATGTCGCTGTCTTAAATATATTGATAATGGGTTGAGTGCAGAGGACTCTTGTATTTGTCTATATGTATTTTGTGGTCACACCCGCATTGCACCCCCGCCTAACGATTTTAAAAACTAGTGGTGAGCACAACTTTCCCCTGTTTGTTATATATATATATATATATATATATATATATATATATATATATATATAAAGCTTCCACAGTATTGTACAATAGAAGTCAATATACACTGCCCATGTATAGGCAATAACTGATACAAGAGATTAGAGGGCAATAGAGCTAACAGTATAAAAGTAGAAGGAGGTATGAGACACGAGGGGCAAGTGAGCCAAGTGATATAAGTGGCAGTGTGCTTTCCATTTAGCAGCTGGTAGTAGCATATAGTGTATGCTTAAAGAATGCTAAACTAGATGAAGGTACGCTTGTTTAAAGAAATGTGTTTTATGAGATCAATAAAGACAGAGAGATTGAGAGAAAGTTGGAGTCACTATGGGAGGGAATTCCAGAGAAGGGGTGCAGCTCTAGCAAATTCTTGAATGCAGGTATGCATATTGGTAATGAGTGAGGAGTAGATGAGCAGAATAATTTAAAAAATTGTTTGGTGAGTACTTGGTGATAATTTAGGTGGAATAGATTTGTAAACTGATTTGAATATCAAGGTCATTAGTTTCAATTTTACACTTAAAGGTAGCAGAAGCCAGTTTAGAGGAAGAGTAAGTATAGTCGGTGTAGAGGAAGAGAGATGCTAAGGTGTATGAGCCTGACAGCAGTATTTACTATGGATTCAAGGGGTGATAGGATCTGGAGAATTTGGTGGCATCTTGTGTGTTAAATGTTCATGTTTTGGAGATATTCCTTAGGTGAAAGTAATTATTATTAATTATTAAATGGAACGGATATGAGGAATGAAAGGCAAGACAGAATCAACGATAACTGCAAGGTACTAGGTCTGTGGTAAAGGGGTGGTAGTGGTGTCATTGACAGTAACAGACACTTCTGGAATGTTATTAGTGGGAGAAATAAAAGATAAAGATACATATTCCAGTCAAGAGGGAAAGGTTAAGGCTTTAATTAGATGGGATTTTCTGCTCATCTACTCCTCACTCATTCCATTTTGTAGTGCTCAGAAAGATCTTGAGTAGTTACTGAAGTACAAATAGGGTGCAGGGAAGGGGAGAGTAATACATTTAGGGGCAGATTTACTAAGCTCAAGTGAATAGTTATAATGCAAAAATATTCAAATTTCGAAGTATTTTTTTTGGGAACTTTGACCATCGAATGGGTCAATTCGATCGAATGATTCGAAGTAAAAATCGTTCGACTATTCGACCATTCACTAATAAGTACTGTCTCTTTAAAAAAAACTTTGACTTCATACTTCGCCACATTAAAGCTACCAAAGTGCAATGTTAGCCTAAGGGGACCTTCCAGAGCGCTTCCTGAGTTTTTTTTTTTTGATCGAAGAAAAATCATTCGAACGATCGCTTAAAATCGTTCACTAAAAAGGATTTTATCGTTCGATCTAACGATTTTTATTTGATCGAACCTTTTGCGCTACGGTTGAATTTGACCCTTGATAAATCTGCCCCATAAGGTTGGAAAAAATTGTGCAGCGTGAGAGTGCAGTGAAGTAGGTTTGTTTGGCAGGGCAGACATTTGTATTATATGACAAAAGAATAGATTTGTAGCTGCAGACATCTGTTCCTGCCCAGGATTTGCAACAGTTTGTTGCAGACTCAGCAGGCATGTTAAGAATGTGCACTTTTGTTAACAATGCACCATTTATCTTAGTTGGTTTTTCTCTTTTAATTATTTTCTTTTAAATGTATAGTAAGGTTATTATATATTTACATTTTATTGCACACACAGAAACATTCATCAATCCACTTATATCACTTACATGTGGCATTTCCCATACAGATAACTAGCAACATCCTGAAGCTGTTATAGATGGGTCTTTATTGGGAATAGCTTTGCAATCACATAAAGTGTTTCCTGCAAGGGTCAAAGGACAAGAAAAAAACGTGATCATATTCGAAGATGACCCGCTCTTATCCATTGTCCAGTGTACCTGGAGTACTTTTCAGAGTGTAGCTGCACCAATGTTCTGCTGTGCATTGATATTTGTGCATGTGCAGTACAGTTGAAAAGGTACTACATTGTGCATGCGTCAAACCCAAGGTGTCACAAGGGATGCCTGGGACACCAAAAACAGGTGGCACCATCATGTTCTGAAGAAAAGTACATTGGGCTTGAGAGAAGGTTTCCAAGTTCCAAAATTTTAAAACAAATATTGACTCTTTATTTGTCTTTCCTTACTCTCATAAATATAAAGATCAAAACTATGTAAAAAAATTAAAACATAATTATTGACTTTGTCTTTTCCTCTTTAATATGGTAGTAGATGAGTTTTTCAGCAAAAACATAATACAAATATATCATCAGGAGAGCATAATATATCATGTAAATATAATGATCAGAACAGTGTAACAGGAGGAGTTAAAACCTATTTCTGATTAAAATCTATTGGTCTTTAACCCACATGCATTTTGTTGCAGATAGAGCTTCTGAAAAAAATGATCTGCTGCACCACATAGCGTTAGGATTGCAAGTTCAGCCATCATCAAGTGACCGGTCTTCCCAAACTAATGAGAAGAACAAAGTCTTATGTCAGCCTAAGCTAACTGAGAGAAGTCAAGAAACAAAACCAAGCACTCAACCTCACAAACAAGTTCAGCCATCATCAAGTGACAAGCCTTCCCAAACTGATGAGAGGAATAAAACATTATGTCAGCCTAAGCACTGAGAGAATTCAAGAAACAAAACTAGGAACTCAACCTCACAAACAATAATCGGACAGAAAGAATGTTGTAGAGAAATGCCCTGAAGTCTTCTTGAATCCAAACACAGGACAGAGCAGCAATGACAATACTCCTGCAGTGGTAATTCATGATTTTGGTTATGATATACAGAATGATAATGGAAGGGATGAGAAGACTAAAGATCAATTGAGTGCTGCTATAATCAAACAGTCACACTGGTCAGAAGTTGAACTATATGACAAGCAATGCAGCAATGATAGTAATGCAGAGGAGGAAGTAAAGGGATTAAATATCCCTGCAAAAAACAAAAATGCTGAAATCAGCCTAAATTTTCTAAATGCATATCTGGACTGTGGGCTAACTGGAGAAAGCTATAATCTGAAATGTGTAAATAAAACAAAAATACAGAATAATAGAATAAATAAGGGCAAGGACAGAATGAGTTCATGCTTGGAAAAGAAAGAAGGTCCAAACTCACTTAAGTGCCTTAAAAGCAAAAGAAACATTCCTGCCACAAAAACAGAACTCTGCAAAATAGTCCATACCTGTTCACAACAAGCCTTCTTGGCAGGCAAAAGGTTGAAGCACAGTCAACCATTGCTGCTTTGGCACTTTTCATCAGAGGTGGGAGTTTTCAGCAAAGGTAGGAATCAAGCCCACGACCTTGTGGACCTCCCAGACTGGGGGGCATGCGCTCTACCAACTCTGGAGACTATTGGAGAATGCTTCGTTAGAGATGTTCTTCAGGTTGGTATTAACTCTATTAGTTTACGTAATAAAAAAAAAAGTTACAGCCAAATGGAAGGCGGATGATGGAAATCCTGCACTAGTCTTTCCATCACTCCCCGAGTTAGTTAAAGGGTAAACAACCAGTACAGCTCTGGCACTGAGTTTTCAGCAGAGACAGGAATCGAACCCATGACCTTGTGGGTCTCACAGATAGGGGGCATGTGCTCTACTGACTCTGCTATTTGGGAAGGCTCTGTAAAAGATGTACCTTAGGTTAGAATTGACTCTATTAGGCAGAAGATGGACTTCCGGCACTGTCAGCCAATGCAGATGCACAAGGGGAAAATCAGTTATTACGGTCATCCAGAACTGCTCCCAACAGGACAAGGCCGTGTGGCCCATCGAATGCCCGTAGTTCCAGGCCTGTTTGCTACCTGTCTGTTGAATACAAAGGCATAGGTTGCACCTTCCTAGGGCTACAAAATGCTAGATGGGGAACACCTGGCCTTAAGTAGATACCTGGGTAGCTTTGAAGGACAACCGCGGCTATGCAAACCCCAAAAAGGGTTCTGTATGGGGAAAAAACACCCAAGTTGATGCAAACGTAAGGGCAAAATTTTAGATGGGGAACTCCTGGCCTGAAGTAGATATCCGGGTAGCTTTGAAGGACAACCCCTTTAAGAAAAAGGTACAGCCAAATGAAAGGCGGATGGTTGACTTCCAATCAATCTCCAGAGTCAGTTAAAGCACAATCAACCAGTGCTGCTTTAGCACTGAGTTTTCAGTAGAGGTGGGAACCTAACCCATGAATTTGTGGAGCTTCCAGACTGGGGGGCATGTGCTCTACCGACTCCGCTATTGGGAAATGCTCCTTTACAGAGGTACCTCAGGTTGGTATTAACTCTATTAGTAATTAAAAAATAAGATACAGCTGAAAGGAAGGCAGATGATGGTCTTCTGGCACTTTTCTTTCCATCACTCTCCAAATTAGTTAAATCACAATCATCCAGTGCTGCTTTGGCACTGCGCTTTAGGTAGAGGCGGAAAGAGGTGGAGCTTCCAGACTGGGGGGCATGTGCTCTACCGACTCCGCTATTGGGAAATGCTCCTTTACAGAGGTACCTCAGGTTGGTATTAACTCTATTAGTAATTAAAAAATAAGATACAGCTAAAAGGAAGGCAGATGATGGTCTTCTGGCACTTTTCTTTCCATCACTCTCCAAATTAGTTAAATCACAATCATCCAGTGCTGCTTTGGCACTGCGCTTTAGGTAGAGGCGGAAATTTAACCCACAAACTTGTGGATCTTCTATACGGGGGGGGCATGCGCTCTTCCAACTCTGCTATTGGGGAATGCTATTTTAGTGATGTACCTCAGGTTGGTATTAACTATATTATTCTGCGTAATTAAAAAAAAAATGTACAGACAAATGGAAGGCTGATGATGGACATCCAGCACTTGTCTTTCCATAACTCTTCAAATTAGTTAAAACACAATAAACCAGTGCTTCTTTCGCACTGAGCTTTCAACAGCGGTGGGAATCGAACCAATGACCTTGCGTGTCTAACAGTTCGGGGGCATGCACTGTACAGACTCTGCTCTTTAAGAGATGTATATCAGGTTGGTATTGACTCAATTATGCAGAAGATGGACTTCCGGCACTTCCAGTCAATGCAGAGGCACAAGGGGAAAGTCATTTATTTTGGTCACCGGGAACTGCTCCCAACAGGACTAGACCGTGTGTCCCATCAAATTCTCCTAGTTCCAGGGCTGTTTGCTACCTGGCTGTTTGCTACCTGTCTGTTGAATAGAAAGGCATAGGTTGCACCTTCCTCAGGCTACAAAATGCTAGATGGGGAACCCCTGGCCTTAAGTATATACCTGGGTAGCTTTGAAGAACAACCACACCTAAGCACACCCCAAAAAGGGTTCTGTATGCGGAAAAAAGACCCAAGTTGATGAAAAGGTTAGGGCAAAATGTTAGTTGGGGAATCTCTGGCCTGAAGTAGATACCTGGTAGCTTTGAAGGACAACCCCTGTAAAAAACAAGGTACAGCCAAATGGAAGGCAGATGGTTGACCTCCGGCATTTGTCTTTCCATTAATCTCCAGAGTTAGTTAAAGCACAATCAACCAGTGCAGCAGAGGTGGGAATTGAAGCCATGACCTTGTGAGTATCCCAGATAAGGGGGCATGCGCACTACTGACTCTGCTATTTGGGAAGGCTCTTTAAGAGGTGAACCTCAGGTTGGTATTAACTATATTAGTCTGTGTATTAAAAACAATAAAGAGGTACAGCCAGATGGACATCCGGCACTTGTCTTTCCATCACTCTCCGAGTTAGTTAAAGGGCAAACAACCAGTGCTGTTGGCGAGCCGGCACAGACTAAAGGATTCTGTACAGGCATAAAGAAAGCTGAAAAGTCACCCAACCAGGATTTGAACTAAGGAACCAACGGGCAGAAACACAGGAAACTAGACCTTCTGGGAAAGGTTCTGGATGACTGTAATAACCCATTGTCCCCTTGTGCCACTGCATTGACCGGCAGGGCTGGAAGTACATCTTCTGCCTAATAAAGTTAATACCAACCTGAGGCCCATTGCTGAAAGAGCCTACCTGAATAGCTTAGTCATTAGCGTGCATGGCTCTAGTCGATAACCTGGTCCAAAAGGTTGTGGGTTTGATTCCCACCTCAACTCCAGAGCAGCTCTGGTCCACTGTGCTTTAACCAACTCTTGAGAGTGATGGATGCCCCTTTATCCAACTGGGGTTGTCCTTCTAAGCTACACCGGTATGTACATCTACTTCAGGCCAGGGCTTCCCCATCTAGCACCTTGCCCTTACCTTTACATCAACATAGGTATTATTTGCCCATACAGAACTCTTTTTGGGGTTTGCCTAGCATCAGCCTGAAGTTTACCATGGCAAATTGCTTAATGAGGACAGTGTTCTATGCCAAGCTTAAAAAAAAAAAGCATTTGAGAAGCTAACTAGCGAGGGCAGCTTTGGTGCGATTCTGCTGAAAAAAAAGTAGAGGTCGCTCTTCAATGCAGATGCAGAAGATGGCACAGATGAACCTTCTTGAAATTAAACATTTGAGAAGCTTATTAGCGAAGGACGTTTTGATGCTTTAACAAATGTGAAATATTGGTTACTCATTAATGTAGCCTGAAGAAAAGGCACCTTTCCCTGAAATGCACCCCTGGCACTCGCACGCTGGGCCCTTTGGGTAAAGAAACCAGGTAATTTGCTGCATGCGCCATAGAACAGCCATGTGGGGGTGCTGATTTAACTGTCTCCAAAGTATCAGTCGCTCTTGAATGCAGCATGAAGAAAATGCCGTCGGCGAGCCTGCACACAATAAAGGGTTCTATAAAGGCATAAAGAAACCTGAAAAGTCACCCAACCAGGATTTGAACTCAGGACCCCACGGGCAGAAACAGGCGCTTTAACCATTACACCATAGGAAACTCGACATTTTTGGGGCAGGTTCCGGGTGACTGTAATAACCCATTGTCCCCTTGTGCTTCTGCATTGACCGGCAGTGCTGGAAGTCCATCTTCTGCCTAATAAAGTCAATACCAACCTGAGGCCCTTTTCTAATAGAGCCTGCCTGAATAGCTCAGTCGGTAGAGCACAGGGCTCTGGTCGATAACCTGGTCAAAAAGGTTGTGGGTTAGATTCCCACCACTGCCAAAAACTCAACTCCAGAGCAGCTCTGGTCCGCTGTGCATTAACCAACTCTCGCAAGTGCTGGAAGACCATCATCCGCCTTCCATTTGGCTGCCCCTTTTTCCAACTCTGATTGTCCTACTAAGCTATGCCGGTATATATTCTACTTCAGGCCAGGGCTTCCCCATCTGGCACCTTGCCCTTACCTTTGCATCAACTTGGGTATTTTTTCCCCATACAGAACTCTTTTTGGGTTTTGCCCAGCATTAGCCTGAAGTTGACCTTGGCAAATTGCTTAATGAGGACAGTGTTCTGTGCCAAGCTTAAAAAAAAATAAAAAAATAAGCATTTGAGAAGCTGACTAGCGAGGGCAGCTTTGGTGCGATTCTGCCAAAAAGAAAGTAGAGGTCGCTCTTGAATGCAGATGCAGAAGATGGCACAGATGAACCTTCTTTAAATTAAGCATTTGAGAAGCTGATTAGCGAAGGAAGTTTTGGTGCTGTAACAAATGTGAAATATTGGTTACTCATTAATGTAGCCTGAAGAAAAGGCACCTTTCCCTGCAATGCACCCCTGGCACTCACACGCTGGGCCATTTGGGTAAAGAAACCAGGTGATTTGCATGCAGCATGAAGAAAATGCCGTCGGCGAGCCTGCACACAATAGAGGGTTCTGTACAGGCATAAAGAAACCTGAAAAGTCACCCAACCAGGATTTGAACTCAGGACCCCACGGGCAGAAACAGGCGCTTTAACCATTACACCAGAGGAAACTTAACCTTTGGGGCAAGGTTCCGGATGACTGTAATAACCCATTGTCCCCTTGTGCCTCTGAATTGACCGGCAGGGCTGGAAGTCCATCTTCTGCCTAATAAAGTCAATACCAACGTGAGGCCCATTCCTAATACAGCCAGCCTGAATAGTTCAGTCGGTAGAGCACAGGGCCCTGTCGATAACCTCGTCCAAACGGTTGTGGGTTCGATTCCCACCTCTGCCAAAAACTCAACTCCAGAGCAGCTCTGGTCCGCTGTGCATTAACCAACTCTCGCAAGTGCTGGAAGACCATCATCTGCCTTCCATTTGGCTGCCCCTTTTTCCAACTCTGGTTGTCCTACTAAGCTATGCCGGTATATATTTTACTTCAGGCCAGGGCTTCCCCATCTGGCACCTTGCCCTTTGCTTTGCATCAACTTGGGTATTTTTTCCCCATACAGAACTCTTTTTGGGTTTTGTCCAGCATTAGCCTGAAGTTGACCTTGGCAAATTGCTTAATGAGGACAGTGTTCTGTGCCAAGCTTAAAAAAAAATAAAAAAATAAGCATTTGAGAAGCTGACTAGCGAGGGCAGCTTTGGTGCGATTCTGCCAAAAAGAAAGTAGAGGTCGCTCTTGAATGCAGATGCAGAAGATGGCACAGATGAACCTTCTTTAAATTAAGCATTTGAGAAGCTGATTAGCGAAGGAAGTTTTGGTGCTGTAACAAATGTGAAATATTGGTTACTCATTAATGTAGCCTGAAGAAAAGGCACCTTTCCCTGCAATGCACCCCTGGCACTCACACGCTGGGCCATTTGGGTAAAGAAACCAGGTGATTTGCATGCAGCATGAAGAAAATGCCGTCGGCGAGCCTGCACACAATAGAGGGTTCAGTACAGGCATAAAGAAACCTGAAAAGTCACCCAACCAGGATTTGAACTCAGGACCCCACTGGCAGAAACAGGCACTTTAACCATTACACCAGAGGAAACTTAACCTTTGGGGCAAGGTTCCGGATGACTGTAATAACCCATTGTCCCCTTGTGCCTCTGAATTGACTGGCAGGGCTGGAAGTCCATCTTCTGCCTAATAAAGTCAATACCAACGTGAGGCCAATTCCTAAAAGAGCCAGCCTGAATGGTTCAGTCGGTAGAGCACAGGGCCCTGTCGATAACCTCGTCCAAACGGTTGTGGGTTCGATTCCCACCTCTGCCAAAAACTCAACTCCAGAGCAGCTCTGGTTCGCTGTGCATTAACCAACTCTCGAGAGTGCTGGAAGGGCAAGTGCCAGAAGTCCATCATCTGCCTTCCATTTGGCTGCCCCTTTTTTAAACTCTGGTTGTCCTTCTAAGCTACGCCGGTATGTACTTCTACTTCAGGCCAGGGCTTCCCCCTCTTGCACCTTGCACTTACCTTTGCATCAACTTGGGTAATTTTTCCCCATACAGAACTCTTTTTGGGGTTTGCCTAGCATTAGCCTGAAGTTGACCTTGGCAAATTGCTTAATGAGGACAGTGTTCTGTGCCAAGCTTAAAAAAAGAACTAAAAAAAAGCATTTGAGAAGCTGTCTAGCGAGGGCAGCTTTGGTGCGATTCTGCCAAAAAGAAAGTAGAGGTCGCTCTTGAATGCAGATGCAGAAGATGGCACAGATGAACCTTCTTTAAATTAGCATTTGAGAAGCTGATTAGCGAAGGAAGTTTTGGTGCTGTAACAAATGTGAAATATTGGTTACTCATTAATGTAGCCTGAAGAAAAGGCACCTTTCCCTGAAATGCACCCCTGGCATTTGCACGCTGGGCCATTTGGGTAAAGAAACCAGGTGATTTGCATGCAGCATGAAGAAAATGGCATTGGCGAGCCTGCACACAATAAAGGGTTCTGTACAGGCATAAAGAAACCTGAAAAGTCACCCAACCAGGATTTGAACTCAGGACCCCACAGGCAGAAACAGGCACTTTACCCATTACACCACAGGAAACTCAACCTTTTGGGAAAGCTTCCGAATGACTGTAATAACCCATTGTCCCCTTGTGCCTCTGCATTGACCGGCAGGGCTGGAAGTCCATCTTCTGCCTAATAAAGTCAATACCAACCTGAGGCCCTTTCCTAATAGAGCCTGCCTAAATAGCTCAGTCGGTAGAGCGCAGGGCTCTGGTCAATAACCTGGTCCAAAAGGTTGTGGGTTTGATTCCCACCTCTGCCAAAAACTCAACTCCAGAGCAGCTCTGGTCCGCTGTGCTTTAACCAACGCTCGAGAGTGCTGGAAGGGCAAGTGCCAGAAGTCCATCATCCGCCTTCCATTTGGCTGCCCCTTTTTCCAACTGGGGTTGTCCTTCTAAGCTACGCCGGTATGTACTTCTACTTCAGGCAGGGCTTCCCCATCTGGTACCTTCCCCTTACCTTTGCATCAACTTGGCTATTTTTTCCCTATACAGAACTCTTTTTGGGGTTTGCCTAGCTTCAGCCTGAAGTTGACCTTGGCAAATTGCTTAATGAGGACAGTGTTCTGTGCCAAGCTTAAAAAAATAATTAAAATAAAGCGTTTGAGAAGCTGACTAGCGAGGCAGCTTTGGTACGATTCTGCCGAAAAGAAAATAGAGGTCGCTGTTGAATGCAGATGCAGAAGATGGCACAGATGAACCTTCTTGAAATTAAGCATTTTAGAAGCTGATTAGCGAAGGAAGTTTTCTTGCTGTAATAAATGTGAAATATTGGTTACTCATTAATGTAGCCTGAAGAAAAGGCACCTTTCCCTGAAATGCACCTCTGGCACTAGCACGCTGGGCCCTTTGGGTAAAGAAACCAGGTGATTTGCTGCATGCGCCATAGAACAGCCATGTGGGGGTGCTGATTTAACTGTCTCCAAAGCAGCAGTCGCTCTTGAATGCAGCATGAAGAAAATGCCGTCGGCGAGCCTGCACACAATAAAGGGTTCTGTACAATCATAAATAAACCTGAAAAGTCACCCAACCAGGATTTGAACTCAGGACCCCACGGGCAGAAACAGGCGCTTTAACCATTACACCAGAGGAAACTCGACCTTTTAGGTAGGGTTCCGATGACTGTAATAACCCATTGTCCCCTTCTGCCTCTGAATTGACCGGCAGGGCTGGAAGTCCATCTTCTGCCTTATAAAGTCAATACCAACCTGAGGCTTATACCTAATAGAGCCTGCCTGAATAGCTAAGTCGGTAGAGGACAGGGCTCTGGTCGATAACCTTGTCCAAAAGGTTGTGGGTTCGATTCCCACCTCCGCCAAAAACTCAACTCCAGAGCAGCTCTGGTCCGGTGTGCATTAACCAACTCTTGAGAGTGCTGGATGGGCAAATGCCAGAAGTCCATCATCCGCCTTCCATTTGTCTGCCTCTTTTTCCAACTGGGGTTGTCCTTCTAAGCTACACCGGTATGTACTTCTACTTCAGGCCAGGGCTTCCCCATCTGGCACCTTGCCCTTACCTTTGCATCAAGTTGGGTATTTTTTCCCCATACAGAACTCTTTTTTGGGGTTTGCCTAGCTTCAGCCTGAAGTTGACCTTGGCAAATTGCTTAATGAGGACAGTGTTCTGTGCCAAGGTTAAAAAAAAAAAAAGCATTATAGAAGCTGACTAGCGAGGGCAGCTTTCGTGCGATTCTGCCAAAAAGAAAGTAGAGGTCGGGGGCGGTTCCAAGATGGCGACCTGAGCAGAAGCAACAGTTAGCTGCTCCGTACCGATCCTGTTAAATATTCTAGGCTGAACACTTTTTACCTCTTAAAAGAGCTTGCTAAGACATCGCAGTTCATCATTGCCAAATCCGGTCCCAAGGCCAACGCGTCCCGCATGGATAAATACCTCTGTGCTTCCCAGCCGGCATCAGACCGCGATGCAGGCCACGAGGAGGCTGGAAATGTGCCGCCCACTGTTGCAGGCGAGGGTGCGGCTCCTCCGGCTCCGGGCCCTTCCAATGCTGACCTTGTGCAGGCGATAAAAGAAACGCACGCAAGTACCTCCAATCAATTGGACACTATTAAGATTGAAATATCGCACATTCGGCAGGATGTACAGACCCTGCGTGAGCGCACCACGGAGGCTGAAAATCGCATCGGCATCCTTGAAGACACAGTCCATCCCTGTTGAGCTGTCCCGCATGGCCAAGCAGCTGGCGGAGGCCACAGCGAAATCCGACGATCTGGAGAACCGGCTCCGCCGGAACAACCTGAGGCTTATCGGTTTGCCAGAATGCTCTGAAGGCCAGCTGCCGGAACAATTTATGGAAAATTGGCTGAGGGAAGCACTAGGGGCAGATGTATTTTCCCCACTGTTCGTAATCGAGAGGGCGCACCGAGTCCCAACAATGCCGCTACCCCCGGGAGCAAACCCGAGGCCACTGATAATGCGTTTTCTTAACTACTGAGACCGGGACGCAGCGCTTGTCGCCGCACGGAAAAAGGGCCAGCTGACATTCAATGGATATCCTTCATTCAAGGATGACATTCAAGGATATTCGAGGATATCCTTGTTCCCGGACTACTCCGCCATTGTGCAGAAACAGCGCGCGTCCTTCGGTGGGGTGAAAAGACGCCTACGCACGCTTGGATACAGCTACTCTATCCTGTTCCCGGCAAAGCTTCGTGTGATCGACGGAGACTCATCTCATTTCTTCGGCTCACCGGGGGAAGCGGACAGATGACTGGATGGTCGTCAGGGACGGAATCCCCCTCGTGACATTCCGCCTGAGTAGTGACTTGATGGATGGGGTCGTCGGGTGAGTGCTGGCTAAAGTGTGTGGGGGGGTCATTGTGAAGGCCTTTACTGTTTGAACTATTAACGCCATCAGTTACCCTGCCCCCCGCTGGGCCGCAGTTTGGCCAGTCGCCCGCTCACGGTTGTCCACCCAGCAAGTTGTGCCACTGGTGAGGGAGTTCGGCAGTTTTTGTTTCGACCACCGCTTATTGCCCCTCCAGCAGCAAGCACGGTGCCCTTCTGCTGTTACTGGTGCACATGGCATGAGGCATGTGGTAAGTCGGCGCTGTTCTGTCCACACTACACTCCAGTCCATAAGAGCCGACTCCTTTATGTCCACGGAGTATCGCTGGAACTTTACAATTGTTGGAGCAATAGCTCATCTATGGGTTGCCATGGAAAGGTTCAGCTTCTCACAGACGGAACGGCTGGTGCTATGGTTCTGGGGCGATATCTGGGACATTGCGAGGTGACTGTGCACCGTGGCCGCAACTCTTGTTACCTACCACTATAAGTGTTTGGAGCCTGCCATTATTGGTACGGAAAGCTAAGTTCGAGACTACTTGTACTAGCGGTCTCCGCTGTTTGTTCTCCCCAGAGGAAGTTCCTACAGTTTGGGGTCAAGGCTCGCCTATGTTTGGAGGTTGGGCAGGGTGGGTAATTGGGTTTTTTGGGATATGTATAACTGTTTACAATCTTCTTTCTTGCTTTGTCTTTTCCTTTCTTTCTTTTTCTCTCACTACAAATGTTTATTTCAATGTCATTACTCATGAAATGTGTGGTTGCCACTGTAACTGTTTAGCACTGATACCCTGTGGAAATGCTCAGCTAATATCTTATCTATATACAAAATGCAATGCAGAAACATAATGTCCTGGAATGTCAGGGGCCTGAACAGCAAATTTAAGCGAGCTCTCCTTTTCGACTACATTAAACGTTACCACCCAGATATTCTTATGCTTCAAGAAACTCATTTGACTGGCCAGAAGCTTCTTTCTCTCAAAAAGCAATGGGTGGCTCATGCTTACCATGCGCCTTTCTCGACTCATGCCAGGGGGGTCTCCCTACTGATTCGCAAGGGAGTGGTATTTGAATTCATGGATATTCGCACTGATTTTTATGGTCGATACATAGTGCTACAGTGCAAACTTGATAACAGGCCTTTAACCCTAGTGAACCTATACTGCCCACCTCCCTTTTCGTTAAATCTGTTGGAACATATTTATAACTTACTTGTTGCACTACCTCCAGCTCCTCTTTGTATATTCGGTGATTTTAACACTACGCTTGATCCTCTACAAGATAGGTTGCGACAAACCCCCGGTTGCCATTCAGGATTGAGCAGATGGATTGACTCCATAGGCCTTTTGGAACTATGGAGATGGAAGCACCCTACCGAACGCCAGTATTCCTGTTATTCAGCCAGCTATGGTTCGCTCTCACGCTTGGACATGGCTCTAGCGTCTGCAGACTTTGCCCAACTAACAGTCTCGGCCGAATACCTACCGAGAGCCTTCTCGGATCACACTACGCTAATGGTGTCATTAAGGCCCACCAACACTAGTGTGCGCTCTAGCTGGAGACTGAGTCCGTTGTGGTTGTCACATCCCCTTGTCAGGCAACGTGCGCAAGAGGAGTACATTAATTACTGGACTACCAGCGGCGGTACGGCGCCCCAGGGCACCCTGTGGGAGGCATCCAAGGTGGTTGCCAGGGGAGTCCTCATTAGCGGTATTGCCTCAGCCAGGAAGGGGAACAAGCTGGAAGTAGAAATCGCCCAAAAAGCCCTTGAGGAGGCGGAAGACAATTACAAGTTGAACCAAACGGACGCCACCCAAGCTGTCCTGACGCAGGCTCAGCGGAATTTTGAAAAAGCTCTTACCAAAATCACCAGGAAACGGCTGCTGTACTCCTCCCAAAGGGTATTCAATCAAGGGGACAAGGCTGGCAAACTTTTAGCTAGACTGGCACACACCAGAGAAATGCAGACCCTGGTTCCGCGAATTCAAGATGCTGGAGGGAACATAGTTACAGACCCACAGGATATCCTAGCCTGCTTCGCCACTTTTTACCAATCTCTTTATAGCTCGAAAACCTCCTACTCCTCTGAACAACTTAGTGGCTACTTGGACCACATTGATTTCCCCAGACTGTCAGTCGAAGAGGCCAATTATCTAGATAATCTGATCACAGAGGAGGAAGTGGCTGAGGCACTATCTGCAATGGCTAGCGGGAAAACACCGGGCGGAGACGGATTCCCAACGGCGTGGTACAAGTTACATGGGAAACACATAACAAAGCATTTGCATGACACTTTATTGAATGCTATTGAGACGGGCTCACTGCCTCCTTCATTCCACAATGCAATCATCATTCTGATACACAAAGGGGATAAAGACCCAGAGTTGTGTGACTCTTACAGACCTATATCGCTTATCAATACCGACGCCAAAATATTTGCAAAAATTTTAGCAACCCGCCTGATGAAGGTCGTCTCATCCATCATTCACCCCAACCAATCTGGTTTTATGCCCGAAAAGTCCACGGCCACCAATCTCAGAAGAGTTTTCACCCACATGCAAACCACTCATGACAATAGTGGATCTAGAATTATGGTCTCTCTTGACGCGGCCAAAGCGTTTGATTCGGTTGAGTGGTCATATCTCTGGGCAACGCTCCAAAAATTTGGCTTTGGCTCGCGATTCATCCATATGACTCAACTTCTATATCAGGCACCTTCGGCCCAAATCAAGATTGGCAATCTGCTCTCTCCACCCTTTTCCCTAACTCGAGGTACTAGATAGGGCTGTCCCCTCTCACCACTGCTCTTCGCCTTGGCTACCGAACCTCTGGCACTACGACTACGCCAAAACGAGAACATTTCTGGATATAAATATGGTCCATTAGAGGACAAATTGGCCCTTTATGCGGATGACCTCATGTTATTTTTAGCGGATCATCACCACTCGCTTACTGAAGCTCTGTCTGTCCTTTACACATTCGGAACTTACTCCGGTCTGCTGATTAATAAAGAGAAATCGGTGATACTGCCTCTAGACCTGACCCCTAACCAACCAGTGGCCACCCAAGGCCTCCGATGGGTGACGGAATTTAAATATCTTGGGATCCTCCTGAAATCTGACCCTCTCTCCTACATAGAAGACAATATTACCCCGGTAATACACCAATTTAAAAACACTACGGGAATTTGGGCTAATCTGCCCCTAACATTGTGGGGGAAAGTCAACTTATTCAAAATGATATACTTGCCCAAATTCCTCTACAAACTCCACAACTCCCCGATTTGCATCCCCAAAACAGTTTTTCAAAAAATTAAACTCTATTCTCATTCCCTTTCTGTGGGCGAACAAGATACCTAGTTTTTCTTGGAAACTACTTTCTGCTCCAATATCCAAGGGAGGCTTGGCGCTCCCCCACCTACATCTCTACTTTCTTGCTAGCCAACTTCATTATATGCACAGCTGGCTAAATATGGACGACACTGACACTGGCACTGTTCTCCTAGCCTTACGTGTGGAGTCGTGGGAAGCCCTCAGGAATCTGCCATACAGAAAGCTTGGCGACTATTCATCATACCCCTCCACTATCTCAACTCCGCATAGGGCCTGGACTCTAGCTTGTCAAATTACGGGTCATCCGTCCCCGATTCTCTCTCCCTTTCTGGCTCTCTGGAAAAATTCCCATCTCCCGCATCTAAAAAGCCTACAAGATGTTCACTACTGGCCCCAAATGGGGATAAAGGTTCTGGGTGATCTGTTAGTAGAGGGCACATTCCCCACTTTGACACAACTACAAGCCAAAACAGGAGGGACAGAGGTTCAGTTCTACAGATTTCTACAACTAAGACATGCCTTCCAGGCACAATTCAATACGCTTAGTGTGGACTACACCTCTCCCCCAATGGAAGCAGTGCTCCGTAACCCCCATACTACTAAACTTATATCACGCCTCTATATCTCCCTAATAGGCTCTACTCCTGCACCCTTCCTTCAGGCAAGACACAAGTGGGTCCAAATTATCCCCAATCTAACTGACGACCAATGGGATGAAGCCACTGACTCGATATATCGCGACCTCATATCCATCAAAGACAGGACGATCCAGTTTAAACTGATACATCAACTATATAGTACTCCAATGACATTAAAGAGAATGGGTCTTAGACCTGAAGCAACCTGCCCTAAATGTCAAGCACCGGACGCCTCCTTTCTGCATCTTCTCTGGGACTGCCCCCCAATTCAGCAATACTGGATCGAGGTACTTGACTATATGGTGGGCAACCTAGAGTTCCCAAATGTACGTAACCCAGAGATATGTTTATTGTGGCTCTTCCCGCTGAATAAATCTAGATCCCTGGCCAGGACTTTACTCTTTTATGCCAAAATAGTTATTGTGATGACATGGATGGGAAACAAGCTACCCAATCTGGAGCACTGGATCAACTTGGTTAATACTATACTCCCTTCTATCAGATTAACATACGAATCTCGGGGCTCCCCTGCGAAATTTCAGAAAGTGTGGGCTCCCTGGCTTGATATTCAGTTGGTTGAGGATTAGCTCTGCTTATGTGCTTAGTTACATTTGAATTTGTAGTTAGGCCGAATGTAAACTGTTCGTAGCGTGTTGAGCATATTTCTATGGTGCAGTAGCATTCCTATATGTAATATGATAAACACTGTGCATTCTCTTTTCTTCTATTCCTCCCTTTTCCTCCTCTTCTTTCCTTCTTTGTTTATATGCAAAATGAAAATAAAAACCTTTTAAAAAAAAAAAGAAAGTAGAGGTCGCTCTTGAATGCAGATGCAGAAGATGGCACAGATGAACCTTCTTTAAATTAAGCATTTGAGAAGCTGATTAGCGAAGGAAGTTTTGCTGCTGTAAAATATGTGAAATATTGGTTACTCATTAATGTAGCCTGAAGAAAAGGCACCTTTCCCTGAAATGCACCCCTGGCACTCGCACGCTGGGCCATTTGGGTAGAGAAACCAGGTGATTTGCATGCAGCATGAAGAAAATGGCATTGGTCGAGCCTGCACACAATAAAGGGTTCTGTACAGGCATAAAGAAACCTGAAAAGTCACCCAACCAGGATTTGAACTCAGGACCCCACGGTTAGAAACATGCGCTTTAACCATTACACCAGAGGAATCTCGACCTTTTGGGAAAGGTTCCGGATGACTGTAATAACCCATTGTCCCCTTGTGCCTCTGCATTTACCAGCAGGGCTGGAAGTCCATCTTCTGCCTAATAAAAGTCAATACCAACCTGAGGCCCTTTCCTAATAAAGCCTGCCTGAATAGCTCAGTCGGTAGTGCGCAGGGCTCTGGTCGATAACCTGGTCCAAAAGGTTGTGGGTTCGATTCCCACCTCTGCCAAAAACTCAACTCCAGAGCAGCTCTGGTCCACTGTTCATTAACCAACTCTCAAGAGTGCTGGAAGGGCAAATGCCAGAAGTCCATCATCCGCCTTACATTTGGCTGCCCCTTTTGTGAACTGGGGTTGTCCTTCTAAGGTACGCCGGTATGTACTTCTACTTCAGGCCAGTGCTTCCCCATCTGGCACCTTGCACTTACCTTTGCATCAACTTGGGTATTTTTTCCCCATACAGAACTCTTTTTGGGGTTTGCCTAGCATTAGCCTAAAGTTGACCTTGGCAAATAGCTTAATGAGGACAGTGTTCTGTGCCAAGCTTAAAAAAAAAAAAAAAGCATTTGAGAAGCTAACTAGCGAGGGCAGCTTTGGTGCGATTCTGCCGAAAAGAAAGTAAAGGTCTCTCTTGAATGCAGATGCAGAAGATGGCACAGATGAACCTTCTTTAAATTAAGCATTTGAGAAGCTGATTAGCGAAGGAAGTTTTGGTGCTTTAACAAATGTGAAATATTGGTTACTCATTAATGTAGCCTGAAGAAAAGGCACCTTTTCCTGAAATGCACCCCTGGCACTCGCACGCTGGGCCCTTTGGGTAAAGAAACCAGGTGATTTGCTGCATGCGTGATAGAACAGCCATGTGGGGGTGCTGATCTAACTGTCTCCAAAGTAGCAGTCGCTCTTGAATGCAGCATGAAGAAAATGCCGTTGGTGAGCCTGCACACGATAAAGGGTTCTGTACAGGCATATAGAAACCTGAAAAGTCACCCAACCAGGATTTGAACTCAAGACCCCACAGGTAGAAACAGGCACTTTAACCATTAAACCAGAGGAAACTCGACCTTTTGGGAAAGTTTCTGGATGACTGTAATAACCCATTGTCCCCTTGTGCCTTTGAATTGACCGGCAGGGCTGGAAGTCCATCTTCTGCCTAATAAAGTCAATACCAACCTGAGGCCCTTTCCTAATAGAGCCTGCCTGAGTAGCTCAGTCGGTAGAGCGCAGGGCTCTGGTCGATAACCTGGTCCAAAAGGTTGTGGGTTCAATTCCCACCTCTGCCAAAAACTCAACTCCAGAGCAGCTCTGATCCGCTGTTCATTAACCAACTCTCAAGAGTGCTGGAAGGGCAAATGCCAGAAGTCCATCATCCACCTTCATTTTGGCTGCCCCTTTTTGCAACTGGGGTTGTCCTTCTAAGCTACGCCGGTATGTACTTCTACTTCAGGCCAGGGCTTCCCCATCTGCCACCTTGCACTTACCTTTGCATCAACTTGGGTTATTTTCCCCCATACAGAACTCTTTTTGGGGTTTGCCTAGCATTAGCCTGAAGTTGACCTTGGCAAATTGCTTAATGAGGACAGTGTTCTGTGCCAAGCTTAAAAAAAAGCATTTGAGAAGCTGACTCGCGAGGGTAGCTTTGGTACGATTCTACCGAAAAGAAAATAGAGGTCGCTGTTGAATGCAGATGCAGAAAATGGCAAAGATGAACCTTCTTGAAATTAAGCATTTGAGAAGCTGATTAGCGAAGGAAGTTTTCTTGCTGTAATAAATGTGAAATATTGCTTACTCATTAATGTAGCCTGAAGAAAAGGCACCTTTCCCTGAAATGCACCCCTGGCACTAGCACGCTGGGCCCTTTGGGTAAAGAAACCAGGTGATTTGCTGCATGCGCCATAGAACAGCCATGTGGGGGTGCTGATTTAACTGTCTCCAAAGTAGCAGTCGCTCTTGAATGCAGCATGAAGAAAATGCCGTCGGCGAGCCTGCACACAATAAAGGATTCTGTACAGGCATAAAGAAACCTGAAAAGTCACCCAACCTGGATTTGAACTCAGGACCCCACAGGCAGAAACAGGTGCTTTAACCATTACACCAGAGGAAACTCGACCTTTTGGGGAAGGTTCCAGATGACTGTTATAACCCATTGTCCCCTTGTGCCTCTGAATTGACCGGCAGCGCTGGAAGTCCATCTTCTGCCTAATAAAGTCAATACCAACCTGAGGCCCATCCCTAATAGAGCCTGCCTGAATAGCTCAGTCGGTAGAGCACAGGGCTCTCGTCAATAACCTGGTCCAAAAGTTTGTGGGTTCGATTCCCACCTCTGCCAAAAACTCAACTCCAGAGCAGATCTGGTCTGCTATGCCATAAACTAACTCTTGAGAGTGATGGAAGGGCAAGTGCCAGAAGTCCATCATCCGCCTTCATTTTGGCTGCCCCTTTTTGCAACTGGGGTTGTCCTTCTAAGCTACGCCGGTATGTACTTCTACTTCAGGCCAGGGCTTCCCCATCTGCCACCTTGCACTTACCTTTGCATCAACTTGGGTTATTTTCCCCCATACAGAACTCTTTTTGGGGTTTGCCTAGCATTAGCCTGAAGATGACTTTGGCAAATTGCTTAATGAGGACAGTGTTCTGTGCCAAGCTTAAAAAAAAAAAAAAGCATTTGAGAAGCTGACTCGCGAGGGTAGCTTTGGTACGATTCTACCGAAAAGAAAATAGAGGTCGCTGTTGAATGCAGATGCAGAAAATGGCACAGATGAACCTTCTTGAAATTAAGCATTTGAGAAGCTGATTAGCGAAGGAAGTTTTCTTGCTGTAATAAATGTGAAATATTGCTTACTCATTAATGTAGCCTGAAGAAAAGGCACCTTTCCCTGAAATGCACCCCTGGCACTAGCACGCTGGGCCCTTCGGGTGAAGAAACCAGGTGATTTGCTGCATGCGCCATAGAACAGCCATGTGGGGGTGCTGATATAACTGTCTCCAAAGTAGCAGTCGCTCTTGAATGCAGCATGAAGAAAATGCCGTCGGCGAGCCTGCACACAATAAAGGATTCTGTACAGGCATAAAGAAACCTGAAAAGTCACCCATCCAGGATTTGAACTCAGGACCCCACGGGCAGAAACAGGCGCTTTAACCATTACACCAGAGGAATCTCGACCTTTTGGGGAAGGTTCCAGATGACTGTTATAACCCATTGTCCCCTTGTGCCTCTGAATTGACCGGCAGCGCTGGAAGTCCATCTTCTGCCGAATAAAGTCAATACCAACCTGAGGCCCTTTTCTAAAAGAGCCTGCCTGAATAGCTCAGTCGGTAGAGCACAGGGCTCTGGTCGATAACCTGGTCCAAAAGGTTGTGGGTTCGATTCCCACCACTGCCAAAAACTCAACTCCAGAGCAGCTCTGGTCTGCTGTGCCTTAACCAACTCTCGAGAGTGATGGAAGGGCAAGTGCCAGAAGTCCATCATACGCCTTCCATTTGGCTGCCCCTTATTCCAACTGGGGTTGTCCTTCTAAGCTACGCCAGTATGTACTTCTACTTCAGGCCAGGGCTTCCCCATCTGCCACCTTGCACTTACCTTTGCATCAACTTGCGTTATTTTCCCCCATACAGAACTCTTTTTGGGGTTTGCCTAGCATTAGCCTGAAAAGTTGACCTTGGCAAATTGCTTAATGAGGACAGTGTTCTGTGCCAAGCTTAAAAAAAAAAAGAAAGCATTTGAGAAGCTGACTAGCGAGGGTAGCTTTGGTACGATTCTACCGAAAAGAAAATAGAGGTCGCTGTTGAATGCAGATGCAGAAAATGGCACAGATGAACCTTCTTGAAATTAAGCATTTGAGAAGCTGATTAGCGAAGGAAGTTTTCTTGCTATAATAAATGTGAAATATTGCTTACTCATTAATGTAGCCTGAAGAAAAGGCACCTTTCCCTGAAATGCACCCCTGGCACTAGCACGCTGGGCCCTTTGGGTAAAGAAAGCAGGTGATTTGCTGCATGCGCCATAGAACAGCCATGTGGGGGTGCTGATTTAACTGTCTCCAAAGTAGCAGTCGCTCTTGAATGCAGTATGAAGAAAATGCCGTCGGCGAGCCTGCACACAATAAAGGATTCTGTACAGGCATAAAGAAACCTGAAAAGTCACCCAACCAGGATTTGAACTCAGGACCCAACGGGCAGAAACAGGTGCTTTAACCATTACACCAGAGGAAACTCGACCTTTTGGGGAAGGTTCCAGATGACTGTTATAACCCATTGTCCCCTTGTGCCTCTGAATTGACCGGCAGCGCTGGAAGTCCATCTTCTGCCTAATAAAGTCAATACCAACCTGAGGCCCATTCCTAATAGAGCCTGCCTGAATAGCTCAGTCAGTAGAGCACAGGGCTCTGGTCAATAACCTGGTCCAAAAGGTTGTGGGTTCGATTCCCACCTCTGCCAAAAACTCAACTCCAGAGCAGATCTGGTCCGCTGTGCCTTAACCAACTCTCGAGAGTGATGGAAGGGCAAGTGCCAGAAGTCCATCATCCGCCTTCATTTTGGCTGCCCCTTTTTGCAACTGGGGTTGTCCTTCTAAGCTACGCCGGTATGTACTTCTACTTCAGGTCAGGGCTTCCCCATCTGCCACCTTGCACTTACCTTTGCATCAACTTGGGTTATTTTCCCCCATACAGAACTTTTTTTGGGATTTGCCTAGCATTAGCCTGAAGTTGACCTTGGCAAATTGCTTAATGAGGACAGTGTTCTGTGCCAAGCTTAAAAAAAAAAAAAGCATTTGAGAAGCTGACTCGCGAGGGTAGCTTTGGTACGATTCTACCGAAAAGAAAATAGAGGTTGCTGTTGAATGCAGATGCAGAAAATGGCACAGATGAACCTTCTTGAAATTAAGCATTTGAGAAGCTGATTAGCGAAGGAAGTTTTCTTGCTGTAATAAATGTGAAATATTGCTTACTCATTAATGTAGCCTGAAGAAAAGGCACCTTTCCCTGAAATGCACCCCTGGCACTAGCACGCTGGGCCCTTCGGGTGAAGAAACCAGGTGATTTGCTGCATGCGCCATAGAACAGCCATGTGGGGGTGCTGATTTAACTGTCTCCAAAGTAGCAGTCGCTCTTGAATGCAGCATGAAGAAAATGCCGTCGGCGAGCCTGCACACAATAAAGGATTCTGTACAGGCATAAAGAAACCTGAAAAGCCACCCAACCAGGATTTGAACTCAGGACCCCACGGGCAGAAACAGGCGCTTTAACCATTACACCAGAGGAATCTCGACCTTTGGGAAAGGTTCCAGATGACTGTTATAACCCATTGTCCCCTTGTGCCTCTGAATTGACCGGCAGCGCTGGAAGTCCATCTTCTGCCTAATAAAGTCAATACCAACCTGAGGCCCATTCCTAATAGAGCCTGCCTGTATAGCTCAGTCGGTAGAGCACAGGGCTCTGGTTGATAACCTGGTCCAAAAGGTTGTGGGTTCGATTCCCACCTCTGCCAAAAACTCAACTCCAGAGCAGCTCTGGTCCGCTCTGCCTTAACCAACTCTCGAGAGTGATGGAAGGGCACGTGCCAGAAGTCCATCATCCACCTTCCATTTGGCTGCCCCTTTTTCCAACTGGGGTTGTCCTTTTAAGCTACGCCGGTATGTACTTCTACTTCAGGCCAGGGCTTCCCCATCTGCCACCTTGCACTTACCTTTGCATCAACTTGGGTTATTTTCCCCCATACAGAACTCTTTTTGGGGTTTGCCTAGCATTAGCCTGAAGTTGACCTTGGCAAATTGCTTAATGAGGACAGTGTTCTGTGCCAAGCTTAAAAAAAAAAAAAAAGCATTTGAGAAGCTGACTAGCGAGGGTAGCTTTGGTACGATTCTACCGAAAAGAAAATAGAGGTCGCTGTTGAATGCAGATGCAGAAAATGGCACAGATGAACCTTCTTGAAATTAAGCATTTGAGAAGCTGATTAGCGAAAGAAGTTTTAGTGCTGAGGCCCATTCTTAATAGAGCCTGCCTGAATAGCTCAGTCGGTAGAGCACAGGGCTCTGGTCGATAACCTGGTCCCAAAGGTTGTGGGTTTGATTCCCACCTCTGCCAAAAACTCAACTCCAGAGCAGCTCTCGAGAGTGATGGAAGGGCAAGTGCCAGAAGTTCAAGAAGTCTTGAATGCAGCATGAAGAAAATGCCGTCGGCGAGCCTGCACACAATAAAGGATTCTGTACAGGCATAAAGAAACCTGAAAAGTCACCCAACCAGGATTTGAACTCAGGACCCCACGGGCAGAAACAGGCGCTTTAACCATTACACCAGAGGAATCTCGACCTTTTGGGGAAGGTTCCAGATGACTGTTATAACCCATTGTCCCCTTGTGCCTCTGAATTGACCGGCAGCGCTGGAAGTCCATCTTCTGCCTAATAAAGTCAATACCAACCTGAGGCCCATTCCTAATAGAGCCTGCCTGAATAGCTCAGTCGATAGAGCACAGGGCTCTGGTCGATAACCTGGTCCAAAAGGTTGTGGGTTCGATTCCCACCTCTGCCAAAAACTCAACTCCAGAGCACTGGTCTGCTGTGCCTTAACCAACTCTCGAGAGTGATAGAAGGGCAAGTGCCAGAAGTCCATCATCCACCTTCCATTTGACTGCCCCTTTTTCCAACTGGGGTTGTCCTTCTAAGCTACGCCGGTATGTACTTCTACTTCAGGCCAGGGCTTCCCCATCTGCCACCTTGCACTTACCTTTGCATCAACTTGGGTTATTTTCCCCCATACAGAACTCTTTTTGGGGTTTGCCTAGCATTAGCCTGAAGTTGACCTTGGCAAATTGCTTAATGAGGACAGTGTTCTGTGCCAAGCTTAAAAAAAAAAAAAAGCATTTGAGAAGCTGACTCGCGAGGGTAGCTTTGGTACGATTCTACCGAAAAGAAAATAGAGGTCGCTGTTGAATGCAGATGCAGAAAATGGCACAGATGAACCTTCTTGAAATTAAGCATTTGAGAAGCTGATTAGCGAAGGAAGTTTTCTTGCTGTAATAAATGTGAAATATTGCTTACTCATTAATGTAGCCTGAAGAAAAGGCACCTTTCCCTGAAATGCACCCCTGGCACTAGCACGCTGGGCCCTTCGGGTGAAGAAACCAGGTGATTTGCTGCATGCGCCATAGAACAGCCATGTAGGGGTGCTGATTTAACTGTCTCCAAAGTAGCAGTCGCTCTTGAATGCAGCATGAAGAAAATGCCGTCGGCGAGCCTGCACACAATAAAGGATTCTGTACAGGCATAAAGAAACCTGAAAAGTCACCCAACCAGGATTTGAACTCAGGACCCCACGGGCAGAAACAGGCGCTTTAACCATTACACCAGAGGAATCTCAACCTTTTGGGGAAGGTTCCAGATGACTGTTATAACCCATTGTCCCCTTGTGCCTCTGAATTGACCGGCAGCGCTGGAAGTCCATCTTCTGCCTAATAAAGTCAATACCAACCTGAGGCCCATTCCTAATAGAGCCTGCCTGAATAGCTCAGTTGGTAGAGCGCAGGGCTCTGGTCGATAACCTGGTCCAAAAGGTTGTGGGTTCGATTCCCACCTCTGCCAAAAACTCAACTCCAGAGCAGATCTGGTCTGCTGTGCCTTAACCAACTCTCGAGAGTCATGGAAGGGCAAGTGCCAGAAGTCCATCATCCGCCTTCATTTTGGCTGCCCCTTTTTGCAACTGGGGTTGTCCTTCTAAGCTACGCCGGTATGTACTTCTACTTCAGGCCAGGGCTTCCCCATCTGCCACCTTGCACTTACCTTTGCATCAACTTGGGTTATTTTCCCCCATACAGAACTCTTTTTGGGGTTTGCCTAGCATTAGCCTGAAGTTGACCTTGGCAAATTGCTTAATGAGGACAGTGTTCTGTGCCAAGCTTAAAAAAAAAAAAAAAGCATTTGAGAAGCTGACTAGCGAGGGTAGCTTTGGTACGATTCTACCGAAAAGAAAATAGAGGTCGCTGTTGAATGCAGATGCAGAAAATGGCACAGATGAACCTTCTTGAAATTAAGCATTTGAGAAGCTGATTAGCGAAGGAAGTTTTCTTGCTGTAATAAATGTGAAATATTGCTTACTCATTAATGTAGCCTGAAGAAAAGGCACCTTTCCCTGAAATGCACCCCTGGCACTAGCACGCTGGGCCCTTTGGGTAAAGAAACCAGGTGATTTGCTGCATGCGCCATAGAACAGCCATGTGGGGGTGCTGATTTAACTGTCTCCAAAGTAGCAGTCGCTCTTGAATGCAGCATGAAGAAAATGCCGTCGGCGAGCCTGCACACAATAAAGGATTCTGTACAGGCATAAAGAAACCTGAAAAGTCACCCAACCTGGATTTGAACTCAGCACCCCACGGGCAGAAACAGGTGCTTTAACCATTACACCAGAGGAAACTCGACCTTTAGGGGAAGGTTCCAGATGACTGTTATAACCCATTGTCCCCTTGTGCCTCTGAATTGACCGGCAGCGCTGGAAGTCCATCTTCTGCCTAATAAAGTCAATACCAACCTGAGGCCCATTCCTAATAGAGCCTGCCTGAATAGCTCAGTCGGTAGAGCACAGGGCTCTGGTCAATAACCTGGTCCAAAAGTTTGTGGGTTCGATTCCCACCTCTGCCAAAAACTCAACTCCAGAGCAGCTCTCGAGAGTGATGGAAGGGCAAGTGCCAGAAGTCCATCATCCGCCTTCCATTTGGCTGCCACTTTTTCCAGCTGGGGTTGTCCTTCTAAGCTACGCCGGTATGTACTTCTACTTCAGGCCAGGGCTTCCCCATCTGGCACCTTGCACTTACCTTTGCATCAACTTGGGTAATTTTTCCCCATACAGAACTCTTTTTGGGGTTTGCCTAGCATTAGCCTGAAGTTGACCTTGGCAAATTGCTTAATGAGGACAGTGTTCTGTGCCAAGCTTAAAAAAAAAAAAAGCATTTGAGAAGCTGACTAGCGAGGGCAGCTTTGGTGCGATTCTGCCAAAAAGAAAGTAGAGGTCGCTCTTGAATGCAGATGCAGAAGATGGCACAGATGAACCTTCTTTAAATTAAGCATTTGAGAAGCTGATTAGCGAAGGAAGTTTTGGTGCTGTAACAAATGTGAAATATTGGTTACTCATTAATGTAGCCTGAAGAAAAGGCACCTTTCCCTGAAATGCACCCCTGGCACTCACACGCTGGGCCATTTGGGTAAAGAAACCAGGTGATTTGCATGCAGCATGAAGAAAATGGCATTGGCGAGCCTGCACACAATAAAGGGTTCTGTACAGGCATAAAGAAACCTGAAAAGTCACCCAACCAGGATTTGAACTCAGGACCCAACGGGCAGAAACAGGCACTTTAACCAATACACCACAGGAAACTCGACCTTTTGGGAAAGGTTCTGCATGACTGTAATAACCCATTGTCCCCTTGTGCCTCTGCATTGACCGGCAGGGTTGGAAGTCCATCTTCTGCCTAATAAAGTCAATACCAACCTGAGGCCCTTTCCTAATAGAGCCTGCCTGAATAGCTCAGTCGGTAGAGTGCAGGGCTGTGGTCGATAACCTGGTCCAAAAGGTTGTGGGTTCGATTCCCACCTCTGCCAAAAACTCAACTCCAGAGCAGCTCTGGTCCACTGTGCTTTAACCAACTCTCGAGAGTGATGGAAGGGCAAGTGCCAGAAGTCCATCATCCGCCTTCCATTTGGCTGCCCCTTTTTCCAACTGGGGTTGTCCTTCTAAGCTACGCCGGTATGTACTTCTACTTCAGGCCAGGGCTCCTGATGCACTTACCTTTGCATCAACTTGGGTAATTTTTCCCCATACAGAACTCTTTTTGGGGTTTGCCTAGCATTAGCCTGAAGTTGACCTTGGCAAATTGCTTAATGAGGACAGTGTTCTGTGCCAAGCTTAAAAAAAAAAGAAAAAAAAGCATTTGAGAAGCTGACTAGCGAGGGCAGCTTTGGTGCGATTCTGCCAAAAAGAAAGTAGAGGTCGCTCTTGAATGCAGATGCAGAAGATGGCACAGATGAACCTTCTTTAAATTAAGCATTTGAGAAGCTGATAAGCGAAGGAAGTTTTGGTGCTGTAACAAATGTGAAATATTGGTTACTCATTAATGTAGCCTGAAGAAAAGGCACCTTTCCCTGAAATGCACCCCTGGCACTCACACGCTGGGCCCTTTGGGTAAAGAAACCAGGTGATTTGCTGCATGCGCCATAGAACAGCCATGTGGGGGTGCTGATTTAACTGTCTCCAAAGTAGCAGTCGCTCTTGAATGCAGCATGAAGAAAATGCCGTCGGCGAGCCTGCACACAATAAAGGGTTCTGTACAGGCATAAAGAAACCTGAAAAGTAACCCAACCAGGATTTGAACTCAGGACCCCACGGGCCAAAACAGGCACGTTAACCAATACACCACAGGAAACTCAACATTTTGGGAAAGGTTCCGCATGACTGTAATAACCCATTGTCCCCTTGTGCCTCTGCATTGACCGGCAGGGTTGGAAGTCCATCTTCTGCCTAATAAAGTCAATACCAACCTGAGGCCCTTTTCTAACAGAGCCTGCCTGAATAGCTCAGTTGGTAGAGCGCAGGGCTCTGGTCGATAACCTGGTCCAAAAGGTTGTGGGTTCGATTCCCACCTCTGCCAAAAACTCAACTTCAGAGCAGCTCTGGTCCGCTGTGCCTTAACCAACTCTCAAGAGTGCTGGAAGGGCAAATGCCAGAAGTCCATCATCTGCCTTCCATTTGTTTGCCCCTTTTTCCAACTGGGGTTGTCCTTCTAAGCTACGCCGGTATGTACTTCTACTTCAGGCCAGGGCTTCCCCATCTGGCACCTTGCACTTACCTTTACATCAACTTGGGTAATTTTTCCCCATACAGAACTCTTTTTGGGGTCTGCCTAGCATTAGCCTGAAGTTGACCTTGGCAAATTGATTAATGAGGACAGTGTTTTGTGCCAAGCTTAAAAAACAACAAAAAAAAAAAAGCATTTGAGAAGCTGACTAGCGAGGGCAGCTTTGGTGCGATTCTGCCAAAAAGAAAGTAGAGGTCGCTCTTGAATGCAGATGCAGAAGATGGCACAGATGAACCTTCTTTAAATTAAGCATTTGAGAAGCTGATTAGCGAAGGAAGTTTTGGTGCTGTAACAAATGTGAAATATTGGCTACTCATTAATGTAGCCTGAAGAAAAGGCACCTTTCCCTGAAATGCACTCCTGGCACTCACACGCTGAGCCATTTGGGTAAAGAAACCAGGTGATTTGCATGCAGCATGAAGAAAATGGCATTGGCGAGCCTGCACACAATTAAGGGTTCTGTACAGGCATAAAGAAACCTGAAGAGTCACCTAACCAGGATTTGAACTCAGGACCCCACTTGCAGAAATAGGCACTTTAACCATTACACCACAGAAAACTCGACCTTTTGGGAAAGGTTCCGGGTGACTGTAATAACCCATTGTCCCCTTGTGCCTCTGCATTGACCGGCAGGGCTGGAAGTCCATCTTCTGCCTAATAAAGTCAATACCAACCTGAGGCCCATTCCTAATCGAGCCTGCCTGAATAGCTCAGTCGGTAGAGCGCAGGGCTCTGGTCGATAACCTGGTCCAAAAGGTTGTGGGTTCGATTCCCACCTCTGCCAAAAACTCAACTCCAGAGCAGCTCTTGTCCACTGTGCTTTAACCAACTCTCGAAAGTGATGGAAGGGCAAGTGCCAGAAGTCCTTCATCCACCTTCCATTTGGCTGCCCCTTTTTCCAACTGGGGTTGTCCTTCTAAGCTACGCCGGTATGTACTTCTACTTCAGGCCAGGGCTTCCCCATCTGGCACCTTGCACTTACCTTTGCATCAACTTGGGTAATTTTTCCCCATACAGAACTCTTTTTGGGGTTTGCCTAGCATTAGCCTGAAGTTGACCATGGCAAATTGCTTAATGAGGACAGTGTTCTGTGCCAAGCTTAAAAAAAAAAGAAAAAAAAGCATTTGAGAAGCTGACTAGCGAGGGCAGCTTTGGTGCGATTCTGCCAAAAAGAAAGTAGAGGTCGCTCTTGAATGCAGATGCAGAAGATGGCACAAATGAACCTTCTTTAAATTAAGCATTTGAGAAGCTGATTAGCGAAGGAAGTTTTGGTGCTGTAACAAATGTGAAATATTGGTTACTCATTAATGTAGCCTGAAGAAAAGGCACCTTTCCCTGAAATGCACCCCTGGCACTCACACGCTGGGCCATTTGGGTAAAGAAACCAGGTGATTTGCATGCATCATGAAGAAAATGGCATTGGCGAGCCTGCACACAATAAAGGGTTCTGTACAGGCATAAAGAAACCTGAAGAGTAACCCAACCAGGATTTGAACTCCGGACCACACGGGCAGAAACAGGCACTTTAACCATTACACCACAGGAAACTTGACCTTTCGGGAAAGGTTCCGCATGACTGTAATAACCCATTGTCCCCTTGTGCCTCTGCATTGACCGGCAGGGTTGGAAGTCCATCTTCTGCCTAATAAAGTCAATACCAACCTGAGGCCCATTCTTAATAGAGCCTGCCTGAATAGCTCAGTCGGTAGAGCACAGGGCTCTGGTCGATAACCTGGTCCAAAAGGTTGTGGGTTCAATTCCCACCTCTGCCAAAACCTCAACTCCAGAGCAGCTCTGGTCCGCTGTGCATTAACCAACTCTCAAGAGTGCTTGAAGGGCAAATGTCAGAAGTCCATCATCCGCCTTCCTTTTGTCTGCCCCTTTTTCCAACTGGGGTTGTCCTTCTAAGCTATGCCGGTATGTACTTCTACTTCAGGCCAGGGCTTCCCCATCTGGCACCTTGCACTTACCTTTACATCAACTTGGGTAATTTTTCCCCATACAGAACTCTTTTTGGGGTTTGCCTAGCATTAGCCTGAAGTTGACCTTGGCAAATTGCTTAATGAGGACAGTGTTCTGTGCCAAGCTTAAAAAAAAAAAAAGCATTTGAGAAGCTGACTAGCGAGGGCAGCTTTGGTGCGATTCTGCCAAAAAGAAAGTAGAGGTCGCTCTTGAATGCAGATGCAGAAGATGGCACAGATGAACCTTCTTTAAATTAAGCATTTGAGAAGCTGATTAGCGAAGGAAGTTTTGGTGCTGTAACAAATGTGAAATATTGGTTACTCATTAATGTAGCCTGAAGAAAAGGCACCTTTCCCTGAAATGCACCCCTGGCACTCACACGCTGGGCCATTTGGGTAAAGAAACCAGGTGATTTGCATGCAGCATGAAGAAAATGGCATTGGCGAGCCTGCACACAATAAAGGGTTCTGTACTGGCATAAAGAAAACTGAAAAGTCACCCAACCAGGATTTGAACTCAGGACCCCACGGACAGAAAAAGGCACTTTAACCATTACACCAGAGGAAACTCAACCTTCTGGGGAAGGTTCCGGATGACTGTAATAACCCATTGTCCCCTTGTGCCTCTGAATTGACCGGCAGGGCTGGAAGTCCATCTTCTGCCTAATAAAGTCAATACCAACCTGAGGCCCATCCTTAGTAGAGCCTGCCTGAATAGCTCAGTCGGTAGAGCACAGGGCTCTGGTCGATAACCTGGTCCAAAAGGTTGTGGGTTCAATTCCCACCTCTGCCAAAACCTCAACTCCAGAGCAGCTCTGGTCTGCTGTGCATTAACCAACTCTCAAGAGTGCTTGAAGTGCAAATGCCAGAAGTCCATCATCCGCCTTCCTTTTGTCTGCCCCTTTTTCCAATTGGGGTTGTCCTTCTAAGCTATGCCGGTATGTACTTCTACTTCAGGCCAGGGCTTCCCCATCTGGCACCTTGCACTTACCTTTACATCAACTTGGGTAATTTTTCCCCATACAGAACTCTTTTTGGGGTTTGCCTAGCATTAGCCTGAAGTTGACCTTGGCAAATTGCTTAATGAGGACAGTGTTCTGTGCCAAGCTTAAAAAAAAAAAAAGCATTTGAGAAGCTGACTAGCGAGGGCAGCTTTGGCGCGATTCTGCCAAAAAGAAAGCAGAGGTCGCTCTTGAATGCAGATGCAGAAGATGGCACAGATGAACCTTCTTTAAATTAAGCATTTGAGAAGCTGATTAGCGAAGGAAGTTTTGGTGCTGTAACAAATGTGAAATATTGGTTACTCATTAATGTAGCCTGAAGAAAAGGCACCTTTCCCTGAAATGCACCCCTGGCACTCACACGCTGGGCCATTTGGGTAAAGAAACCAGGTGATTTGCATGCAGCATGAAGAAAATGGCATTGGCGAGCCTGCACACAATAAAGGGTTCTGTACAGGCATAAAGAAACCTGAAAAGTCACCCAACCAGGATTTGAACTCAGGACCCCACGGGCAGAAACAGGCACTTTAACCAATACACCACAGGAAACTCGACCGTTTGGGAAAGGTTCTGCATGACTATAATAACCCATTGTCCCCTTGTGCCTCTGCATTGACCGGCAGGGTTGGAAGTCCATCTTCTGCCTAATAAAGTCAATACCAACCTGAGGCCCTTTCCTAATAGAGCCTGCCTGAATCGCTCAGTCAGTAGAGAGCAGGGCTGTGGTCGATAACCTGGTCCAAAAGGTTGTGGGTTTGATTCCCACCTCTGCCAAAAACTCAACTCCAGAGCAGCTCTGGTCCGCTGTGCTTTAACCAACTCTCGAGAGTGATGGAAGGGCAAGTGCCAGAAGTCCATCATCCGCCTTCCATTTGGCTGCCCCTTTTTCCAACTGGGGTTGTCCTTCTAAGCTACGCCGGTATGTACTTCTACTTCAGGCCAGGGCTTCCCCATCTGGCACCTTGCACTTACCTTTGCATCAACTTGGGTAATTTTTCCCCATACAGAACTCTTTTTGGGGTTTGCCTAGCATTAGCCTGAAGTTGACCTTGGCAAATTGCTTAATGAGGACAGTGTTCTGTGCCAAGCTTAAAAAAAAAAGAAAAAAAAGCATTTGAGAAGCTGACTAGCGAGGGCAGCTTTGGTGCGATTCTGCCAAAAAGAAAGTAGAGGTCGCTCTTGAATGCAGATGCAGAAGATGGCACAGATGAACCTTCTTTAAATTAAGCATTTGAGAAGCTGATTAGCGAAGGAAGTTTTGGTGCTGTAACAAATGTGAAATATTGGTTACTCATTAATGTAGCCTGAAGAAAAGGCACCTTTCCCTGAAATGCACCCCTGGCACTCACACGCTGGGCCATTTGGGTAAAGAAACCAGGTGATTTGCATGCAGCATGAAGAAAATGGCATTGGCGAGCCTGCACACAATAAAGGGTTCTGTACAGGCATAAAGAAACCTGAAAAGTCACCCAACCAGGATTTGAACTCAGGACCCCACGGGCAGAAACAGGCACTTTAACCAATACACCACAGGAAACTCGACCGTTTGGGAAAGGTTCTGCATGACTATAATAACCCATTGTCCCCTTGTGCCTCTGCATTGACCGGCAGGGTTGGAAGTCCATCTTCTGCCTAATAAAGTCAATACCAACCTGAGGCCCTTTCCTAATAGAGCCTGCCTGAATAGCTCAGTCGGTAGAGTGCAGGGCTGTGGTCGATAACCTGGTCCAAAAGGTTGTGGGTTCGATTCCCACCTCTGCCAAAAACTCAACTCCAGAGCAGCTCTGGTCCACTGTGCTTTAACCAACTCTCGAGAGTGATGGAAGGGCAAGTGCCAGAAGTCCATCATCCGCCTTCCATTTGGCTGCCCCTTTTTCCAACTGGGGTTGTCCTTCTAAGCTACGCCGGTATGTACTTCTACTTCAGGCCAGGGCTTCCCATCTGGCACCTTGCACTTACCTTTGCATCAACTTGGGTAATTTTTCCCCATACAGAACTCTTTTTGGGGTTTGCCTAGCATTAGCCTGAAGTTGACCTTGGCAAATTGCTTAATGAGGACAGTGTTCTGTGCCAAGCTTAAAAAAAAAAGAAAAAAAGCATTTGAGAAGCTGACTAGCGAGGGCAGCTTTGGTGCGATTCTGCCAAAAAGAAAGTAGAGGTCGCTCTTGAATGCAGATGCAGAAGATGGCACAGATGAACCTTCTTTAAATTAAGCATTTGAGAAGCTGATTAGCGAAGGAAGTTTTGGTGCTGTAACAAATGTGAAATATTGGTTACTCATTAATGTAGCCTGAAGAAAAGGCACCTTTCCCTGAAATGCACCCCTGGCACTTACACGCTGGGCCATTTGGGTAAAGAAACCAGGTGATTTGCATGCATCATGAAGAAAATGGCATTGGCGAGCCTGCACACAATAAAGGGTTCTGTACAGGCATAAAGAAACCTGAAGAGTAACCCAACCAGGATTTGAACTCAGGACCCCAAGGGCAGAAACAGGCACTTTAACCATTACACCACAGGAAACTTGACCTTTTGGGAAAGGTTCCGCATGACTGTAATAACCCATTGTCCCCTTGTGCCTCTGCATTGACCGGCAGGGTTGGAAGTCCATCTTCTGCCTAATAAAGTCAATACCAACCTGAGGCCCAATCTTAATAGAGCCTGCCTGAATAGCTCAGTCGGTAGAGCACAGGGCTCTGGTCGATAACCTGGTCCAAAAGGTTGTGGGTTCAATTCCCACCTCTGCCAAAACCTCAACTCCAGAGCAGCTCTGGTCCGCTGTGCATTAACCAACTCTCAAGAGTGCTTGAAGGGCAAATGTCAGAAGTCCATCATCCGCCTTCCTTTTGTCTGCCCCTTTTTCCAACTGGGGTTGTCCTTCTAAGCTATGCCGGTATGTACTTCTACTTCAGGCCAGGGCTTCCCCATCTGGCACCTTGCACTTACCTTTACATCAACTTGGGTAATTTTTCCCCATACAGAACTCTTTTTGGGGTTTGCCTAGCATTAGCCTGAAGTTGACCTTGGCAAATTGCTTAATGAGGACAGTGTTCTGTGCCAAGCTTAAAAAAAAAAAAAGCATTTGAGAAGCTGACTAGCGAGGGCAGCTTTGGTGCGATTCTGCCAAAAAGAAAGTAGAGGTCGCTCTTGAATGCAGATGCAGAAGATGGCACAGATGAACCTTCTTTAAATTAAGCATTTGAGAAGCTGATTAGCGAAGGAAGTTTTGGTGCTGTAACAAATGTGAAATATTGGTTACTCATTAATGTAGCCTGAAGAAAAGGCACCTTTCCTGAAATGCACCCCTGGCACTCACACGCTGGGCCATTTGGGTAAAGAAACCAGGTGATTTGCATGCAGCATGAAGAAAATGGCATTGGCGAGCCTGCACACAATAAAGGGTTCTGTACTGGCATAAAGAAAACTGAAAAGTCACCCAACCAGGATTTGAACTCAGGACCCCACGGACAGAAAAAGGCACTTTAACCATTACACCAGAGGAAACTCAACCTTCTGGGGAAGGTTCCGGATGACTGTAATAACCCATTGTCCCCTTGTGCCTCTGAATTGACCCGGCAGGGCTGGAAGTCCATCTTCTGCCTAATAAAGTCAATACCAACCTGAGGCCCATCCTTAGTAGAGCCTGCCTGAATAGCTCAGTCGGTAGAGCACAGGGCTCTGGTCAATAACCTGGTCCAAAAGGTTGTGGGTTCAATTCCCACCTCTGCCAAAACCTCAACTCCAGAGCAGCTCTGGTCTGCTGTGCATTAACCAACTCTCAAGAGTGCTTGAAGGGCAAATGCCAGAAGTCCATCATCCGCCTTCCTTTTGTCTGCCCCTTTTTCCAATTGGGGTTGTCCTTCTAAGCTATGCCGGTATGTACTTCTACTTCAGGCCAGGGCTTCCCCATCTGGCACCTTGCACTTACCTTTACATCAACTTGGGTAATTTTTCCCCATACAGAACTCTTTTTGGGGTTTGCCTAGCATTAGCCTGAAGTTGACCTTGGCAAATTGCTTAATGAGGACAGTGTTCTGTGCCAAGCTTAAAAAAAAAAAAAGCATTTGAGAAGCTGACTAGCGAGGGCAGCTTTGGTGCGATTCTGCCAAAAAGAAGGCAGAGGTCGCTCTTGAATGCAGATGCAGAAGATGGCACAGATGAACCTTCTTTAAATTAAGCATTTGAGAAGCTGATTAGCGAAGGAAGTTTTGGTGCTGTAACAAATGTGAAATATTGGTTACTCATTAATGTAGCCTGAAGAAAAGGCACCTTCCCTGAAATGCACCCCTGGCACTCACACGCTGGGCCATTTGGGTAAAGAAACCAGGTGATTTGCATGCAGCATGAAGAAATGGCATTGGCGAGCCTGCACACAATAAAGGGTTCTGTACAGGCATAAAGAAACCTGAAAGTCACCCAACCAGGATTTGAACTCAGGACCCCACGGGCAGAAACAGGCACTTTAACCAATACACCACAGGAAACTCGACCGTTTGGGAAAGGTTCTGCATGACTATAATAACCCATTGTCCCCTTGTGCCTCTGCATTGACCGGCAGGGTTGGAAGTCCATCTTCTGCCTAATAAAGTCAATACCAACCTGAGGCCCTTTCCTAATAGAGCCTGCCTGAATAGCTCAGTCAGTAGAGAGCAGGGCTGTGGTCGATAACCTGGTCCAAAAGGTTGTGGGTTTGATTCCCACCTCTGCCAAAAACTCAACTCCAGAGCAGCTCTGGTCCGCTGTGCTTTAACCAACTCTCGAGAGTGATGGAAGGGCAAGTGCCAGAAGTCCATCATCCGCCTTCCATTTGGCTGCCCCTTTTTCCAACTGGGGTTGTCCTTCTAAGCTATGCCGGTATGTACTTCTACTTCAGGCCAGGGCTTCCCCATCTGGCACCTTGCACTTACCTTTACATCAACTTGGGTAATTTTTCCCCATACAGAACTCTTTTTGGGGTTTGCCTAGCATTAGCCTGAAGTTGACCTTGGCAAATTGCTTAATGAGGACAGTGTTCTGTGCCAAGCTTAAAAAAAAAAGCATTTGAGAAGCTGACTAGCGAGGGCAGCTTTGGTGCGATTCTGCCAAAAAGAAAGTAGAGGTCGCTCTTGAATGCAGATGCAGAAGATGGCACAGATGAACCTTCTTTAAATTAAGCATTTGAGAAGCTGATTAGCGAAGGAAGTTTTGGTGCTGTAACAAATGTGAAATATTGGTTACTCATTAATGTAGCCTGAAGGAAAAGGCACCTTTCCCTGAAATGCACCCCTGGCACTCACACGCTGGGCCATTTGGGTAAAGAAACCAGGTGATTTGCATGCAGCATGAAGAAAATGGCATTGGCGAGCCTGCACACAATAAAGGGTTCTGTACTGGCATAAAGAAAACTGAAAAGTCACCCAACCAGGATTTGAACTCAGGACCCCACGGACAGAAAAAGGCGCTTTAACCATTACACCAGAGGAAACTCGACCTTCTGGTGAAGGTTCCGGATGACTGTAATAACCCATTGTCCCCTTGTGCCTCTGAATTGACCGGCAGGGCTGGAAGTCCATCTTCTGCCTAATAAAGTCAATACCAACCTGAGGCCCATCCTTAGTAGAGCCTGCCTGAATAGCTCAGTCGGTAGAGCACAGGGCTCTGGTCAATAACCTGGTCCAAAAGGTTGTGGGTTCAATAACCACCTCTGCCAAAACCTCAACTCCAGAGCAGCTCTGGTCTGCTGTGCAATAACCAACTCTCAAGTGTGCTTGAAGGGCAAATGCCAGAAGTCCATCATCCGCCTTCCTTTTGTCTGCCCCTTTTTCCAACTGGGGTTGTCCTTCTAAGCTATGCCGGTATGTACTTCTACTTCCGGCCAGGGCTTCCCCATCTGGCACCTTGCACTTACCTTTACATCAACTTGGGTAATTTTTCCCCATACAGAACTCTTTTTGGGGTTTGCCTAGCATTAGCCTGAAGTTGACCTTGGCAAATTGCTTAATGAGGACAGTGTTCTGTGCAAGCTTAAAAAAAAAAAGCATTTGAGAAGCTGACTAGCGAGGGCAGCTTTGGTGCGATTCTGCCAAAAAGAAAGTCAGAGGTTCGCTCTGGCAATGCAGACTCAGAAGCATGGCACACGCATGACCTTCTTTAAAATTAGCATTTGAGAAAGCTGATTAGCGAGGAAGTTTTGGTGCTGTAACTTAATGTGGAAATATTGGTTACTCCATTAATTGTACCTGAAAAAAGGCACCTTTCCTGAAATGCACCCCTGGCACTCACCACGCTGGGGCCATTTGGGTAAAGAAAACCAGGTGATTTGCAATGCAGCATGAAGAAAATGGCATTCCTTGGCGAGCCTGCACACAAATAAAGGGTTCTGTACAGGCATAAAGAACCTGAAAAGTCACCCAACCAGGATTTGAACTCAGGACCCCACGGGCAGAAACAGGCACTTTAACCAATACACCACAGGAAACTCGACCTTTTGGGAAAGGTTCTGCATGACTATAATAACCAATTGTCCCCTTGTGCCTCTGCATTGACCGGCAGGGTTGGAAGTCCATCTTCTGCCTAATAAAGTCAATACCAACCTGAGGCCCGTTCCCAATAGAGGCTGCCTGAATAGCTCAGTCGGTAGAACGCAGGGCTTTGGTCGATAACCTGGTCCAAAATGCTGTGCGTTCAATTCCCACCTCTGCCAAAAACTCAACTCCAGAGCAGCTCTGGTCCGCTGTGCTTTAACCAACTCTCGAGAGTGATGGAAGGGCAAGTGCCAGAAGTCCGTCATCCGCCTTCCATTTGGCTGCCCCTTTTTCCAACTGGGGTTGTCCTTCTAAGCTACGCCGGTATGTACTTCTACTTCAGGCCAGGGCTTCCCCATCTGCCACCTTGCACTTACCTTTACATCAACTTGGGTAATTTTTCCCCATACAGAACTCTTTTTGGGGTCTGCCTAGCATTAGCCTGAAGTTGACCTTGGCAAATTGCTTAATGAGGACAGTGTTCTGTGCCAAGCTTAAAAAAAAAAAAAAAAAAAAAGCATTTGAGAAGCTGACTAGCGAGGGCAGCTTTGGTGCGATTCTGCCAAAAAGAAAGTAGAGGTCGCTCTTGAATGCAGATGCAGAAGATGGCACAGATGAACCTTCTTTAAATTAAGCATTTGAGAAGCTGATTAGCGAAGGAAGTTTTGGTGCTGTAACAAATGTGAAATATTGGCTACTCATTAATGTAGCCTGAAGAAAAGGCACCTTTCCCTGAAATGCACTCCTGGCACTCGCACGCTGAACCATTTGGGTAAAGAAACCAGGTGATTTGCATGCAGCATGAAGAAAATGGCATTGGCGAGCCTGCACACAATAAAGGGTTCTGTACAGGCATAAAGAAACCTGAAGAGTCACCTAACCAGGATTTGAACTCAAGACTCCACAGGCAGAAACAGGCACTTTAACCATTATACCACAGAAAACTCAACCTTTTGGAAAAAGGTTCCGGATGACTGTAATAACCCATTGTCCCCTTGTGCCTCTGCATTGACCGGCAGGGTTGGAAGTCCATCTTCTGCCTAATAAAGTCAATACCAACCTGAGGCCCTTTCCTAATAGAGCTTGCCTGAATAGATCAGTCAGTAGAGCGCAGGGCTCTGGTCGATAACCTGGTCCAAATGGTTGTGGGTTAGATGCCCACCTCTGCCAAAAACTCAACTCCAGAGCAGCTCTGGTCCGCTGTGCTTTAACCAACTCTCGAGAGTGATGAAAGGGCAAGTGCCAGAAGTCCATCATCTGCCTTCCATTTGGCTGCCCCTTTTTCCAACTGGGGTTGTCCTTCTAAGCTACGCCGGTATGTACTTCTACTTCAGGCCAGGGCTTCCCCATCTGGCACCTTGCACTTACCTTTACATCAACTTGGGTAATTTTTCCCCATACAGAACTCTTTTTGGGGTCTGCCTAGCATTAGCCTGAAGTTGACCTTGGCAAATTGCTTAATGAGGACAGTGTTCTGTGCCAAGCTTAAAAAAAACAACAAAAAAAGCATTTGAGAAGCTGACTAGCGAGGGCAGCTTTGGTGTGATTCTGCCAAAAAGAAAGTAGAGGTCGCTCTTGAATGCAGATGCAGAAGATGGCACAGATGAACCTTCTTTAAATTAATCATTTGACAAGCTGATTAGCGAAGGAAGTTTTGGTGCTGTAACAAATGTGAAATATTGGCTATTCATTAATGTAGCCTGAAGAAAAGGCACCTTTCCCTGAAATGCACCCCTGGCACTAGCATGCTGGGCCCTTTGGGTAAAGAAACCAGGTGATTTGCTGCATGCGCCATAGAACAGCCATGTGGGGGTGCTGATTTAACTGTCTCCAAAGTAGCAGTCGCTCTTGAATGCAGCATGAAGAAAATGCCGTCGGCGAGCTTGCACACAATAAAGGGTTCTGTACAGGCATAAAGAAACCTGAAAAGTAACCCAACCAGGATTTGAACTCAGGACCCCATGGGCCAAAACAGGCACTTTAACCAATACACCACAGGAAACTCGACCTTTTGGGAAAGGTTCCGGATGACTGTAATAACCCATTGTCCCCTTGTGCCTCTGCATTGACCGGCAGGGTGGAAGTCCATCTTCTGCCTAATAAAGTCAATGCCAACCTGAGGCCCTTTCCTAAAGAGCCTGCCTGAATAGCTCAGTCGGTAGAGCACAGGGCTCTGGTCGAATAACCTGGTCCAAAAGGTTGTGGGTTCGATTCCACCTCTGCCAAAAACTCACCTCCAGAGCAGCTCTGGTCCGCTGTGCATTAACCAACTCTCGAGAGTGCTGGAAGGGCAAATGGCAGAAGTCCATCATCCGCCTTCCATTTGGCTGCCCCTTTTCCAAACTGGGGGTTGTCCTTCTAAGCTACGCCGGTATGTACTTCTACTTCAGGCCAGGGCTTCCCCATCTGGCACCTTGCACTTACCTTTGCATCAACTTGGGTAATTTTTCCCCCATACAGAACTCTTTTTGGGGTTTGCCTAGCATTAGCCTGAAGTTGACCTTGGCAAATTGCTTAATGAGGACAGTGTTCTGTGCCAAGCATAAAAAAAAAAAAAACAGCATTTGAGAAGCTGACTAGCGAGGGCAGCTTTGGTACGATTCTACCGAAAAGAAAATAGAGGTCACTGTTGAATGCAGATGCAGAAAATGGCATAGATGAGCCTTCTTGAAATTAAGCATTTGAGAAGCTGATTAGCGAAGGAAGTTTTGGTGCTGTAACAAATGTGAAATATTGGTTACTCATTAATGTAGCCTGAAGAAAAGGCACCTTTCCCTGAAATGCACCCCTGGCACTCACACGCTGGCCATTTGGGTAAAGAAACCAGGTGATTTGCATGCAGCATGAAGAAAATGGCATTGGCGAGCCTGCACACAATAAAGGGTTCTGTACAGGCATAAAGAAACCTGAAAAGTACCCAACCAGGATTTGAACTCAGGACCCAACGGGCAGAAACAGGCGCTTTAACCATTACACCAGAGGAAACTCAACATTTTGGGAAAAGTTCCGCATGACTGTAATAACCCATTGTCCCCTTGTGCCTCTGCATTGACCGGCTGGGTTGGAAGTCCATCTTCTGCCTAATAAAGTCAATACCAACCGGAGGCCCTTTACTAAGAGAGCCTGCCTGAATAGCTCAGTCGGTAGAGCACAGGGCTCTGGTCGATAACCTGGTCCAAAAGGTTGTGGGTTGATTCCCACCTCTGCCAAAAACTCAACTCCAGAGCAGCTCTGGTCCGGTGTGCATTAACCAACTCTCGAGAGTGCTGGAAGGGCAAATGCCAGAAGTCCATCATCCGCCTTCCATTTGTCTGCCCCTTTTTCCAACTGGGGTTGTCCTTCTAAGCTACGCCGGTATGTACTTCTACTTCAGGCCATGGCTTCCCTATCTGGCACCTTGCACTTACCTTTACATCAACTTGGGTAATTTTTCCCCATACAGAACTCTTTTTGGGGTTTGCCTAGCATTAGCCTGAAGTTGACCTTGGCAAATTGCTTAATGAGGACAGTGTTCTGTGCCAAGCTTAAAAAAAAAAAAAAAAAAAGCATTTGAGAAGCTGACTAGCGAGGGCAGCTTTGGTACGATTCTACCGAAAAGAAAATAGAGGTCGCTGTTGAATGCAGATGCAGAAAATGGCACAGATGAACCTTCTTGAAATTAAGCATTTGAGAAGCTGATTAGCGAAGGAAGTTTTCTTGCTGTAATAAATGTGAAATATTGGTTACTCATTAATGTAGCCTGAAGAAAAGGCACCTTTCCCTTGAAATGCACCCCTGGCACTAGCACGCTGGGCCCTTTGGGTAAAGAAACCAGGTGATTTGCTGCATGCCGCCATAGAACAGCCATGTGGGGGTGCTGATTTAACTGTCTCCAAAGTAGCAGTCGCTCTTGAATGCAGCATGAAGAAAATGCCGTCGGCGAGGCCTGCACACAATTAAAGGGTTCTGTACAGGCCATAAAGAAACCTGAAAAGTCACCCAACCAGGATTTGAACTCAGGGACCCCACGGGCAGAAACAGGCGCTTTAACCATTACACCAGTGGAAACTCGACCTTTTGGGGAAGGTTCCGGATGACTGTAATAACCCATTGTCCCCTTGTGCCTCTTAATTGACCGGCAGGGCTGGAAGTCCATCTTCTGCCTAATAAAGTCAATACCAACCTGAAGCCCTTTCCTAATAAGAGCCTGCCTTGAATAGCTCAGTCTGTAGAGCGCAGGGCTCTGGTCAATGCCAGAAGTCCTCATCCGGACTCGATAACCTTGTCCAAAAGGTTGTGGGTTCAATTCCCACCTCTGCCAAAAACTCAACTCCAGAGCAGCTCTGGTCCAGTGTGCATTAATCAAGGGTGTGCTGATTTAACCTTTAAGAAAATGCCGTCGGCGAGCGTGCACACAATAAAGGGTTCTGTACAGGCATAAAGAAACCTGAAAAAGTCACCCAACCAGGATTTGAACTCAGGACCCCAGAGGAAACTCAACATTTTGGGGAAGGTTCCGGATGACTGTAATAACCCCATTGTCCCCTTGTGCCTCTTAATTGACCGGCAGGGCTGGAAGTCCATCTTCTGCCTAATAAAGTCAATACAAACCTGAAGCCCTTTCCTAATAGAGCCTGCCTGAATAGCTCAGTCAGTAGAGCACAGGGCTCTGGTCAATAACCTCGTCCAAAAGGTTGTGGGTTCGATTCCCACCTCTGCCAAAAATTCAACTCCAGAGCACCTCTGGTCTGGTGTGCATTAACCAACTCTCAAGAGTGATGGAAGGGCAAATGCCAGAAGTCTATCATCCGCCTTCCATGTGGCTGCCCCTTTTTCCAACTGGGGTTGTCCTTCTAAGCTACGCTGGTAATGTACTTCTACTTCAGGCCAGGGCTTCCCCATCTGGCACCTTGCACTTACCTTTGCATCAACTTGGGTAATTTTTCCCCATACAGAACTCTTTTTGGGGTTTGCCTAGCATTAGCCTGAAGTTGACCTTGGCAAATTGCGTAATGAGGACAGTGTTCTGTGCCAAGCTTACAAAAAAAACAAAAGCATTGAGAAGCTGACTAGCGAGGGCAGCTTTGGTGCGATTCTGCCAAAAAGAAAGTAGAGGTCGCTCTTGAATGCAGATGCAGAAGATGGCACAGATGAACCTTCTTTAAATTAAGCATTTGAGAAGCTGATTAGCGAAGGAAGTTTTGGTGCTGTAACAAATGTGAAATATTGGTTACTCATTAATGTAGCCTGAAGAAAAGGCACCTTTCCCTGAAATGCACCCCTGGCACTCACACGCTGGGCCATTTGTGTAAAGAAACCAGGTGATTTGCATGCAGCATAAAGAAAATGGCATTGGCGAGCCTGCACACAATAAAGGGTTCTGTACTGGCATAAAGAAACCTGAAAAGTCACCCAACCAGGATTTGAACTCAGGACCCCACGGGCAGAAACAGGCACTTTAACCAATACACCACAGGAAACTCGACCTTTAGGGAAAGGTTCTGCATGACTATAATAACCCATTGTCCCCTTGTGCCTCTGCATTGACCGGCAGGGTTGGAAGTCCATCTTCTGCCTAATAAAGTCAATACCAACCTGAGGCCCTTTCCTAATAGAGCCTGCCTGAATAGCTCAGTCGGTAGAGCGCAGGGCTGTGGTCGATAACCTGGTCCAAAAGGTTGTGGGTTTGATTCCCACCTCTGCCAAAAACTCAACTCCAGAGCAGCTCTGGTCCGCTGTGCTTTAACCAACTCTCGAGAGTGATGGAAGGGCAAGTGCCAGAAGTCCATCATCCGCCTTCCATTTGGCTGCCCCTTTTTCCAACTGGGGTTGTCCTTCTAAGCTACGCCGGTATGTACTTCTACTTCAGGCCAGGGCTTCCCCATCTGGCACCTTGCACTTACCTTTGCATCAACTTGGGTAATTTTTCCCCATACAGAACTCTTTTTGGGTTTGCCTAGCATTAGCCTGAAGTTGACCTTGGCAAATTGCTTAATGAGGACAGTGTTCTGTGCCAAGCTTAAAAAAAAAAGAAAAAAAAGCATTTGAGAAGCTGACTAGCGAGGGCAGCTTTGGTGCGATTCTGCCAAAAAGAAAGTAGAGGTCGCTCTTGAATGCAGATGCAGAAGATGGCACAGATGAACTTCTTTAAATTAAGCATTTGAGAAGCTGATTAGCGAAGGAAGTTTTGGTGCTGTAACAAATGTGAAATATTGTTTACTCATTAATGTAGCCTGAAGAAAAGGCACCTTTCCCTGAAATGCACCCCTGGCACTCACACGCTGGGCCATTTGGGTAAAGAAACCAGGTGATTTGCATGCATCATGAAGAAAATGGCATTGGCGAGCCTGCACACAATAAAGGGTTCTGTACAGGCATAAAGAAACCTGAAAAGTAACCCAACCAGGATTTGAACTCAGGACCCCACAGGCAGAAACAGGCACTTTAACCATTACACCACAGGAAACTCGACTTTTTGCGTTAGGTTCCGGATGACTGTAATAACCCATTGTCCCCTTGTGCCTCTGCATTGACCGGCAGGGCTGGAAGTCCATCTTCTGCCTAATAAAGTCAACATCAACCTGAGGCCCATTTCCTAATAGAGCCTGCCTGAATAGCTCAGTCGGTAGAGCGCAGGGCTCTGGTCAATAACCTGGTCCAAAAGGTTTGGGTTCGATTCCCACCTCTGCCAAAAACTCAACTCCAGAGCAGCTCTGGTCTGCTGTGCTTTAACCAACTCTCGAGAGTGATGGAAGGGCAAGTGCCAGAAGTCCATCATCCACCTTCCATTTGGCTGCCCCTTTTTCCAACTGGGGTTGTCCTTCTAAGCTACGCCGGTATGTACTTCTACATCAGGCCAGGGCTTCCCCATCTGGTACCTTGCCCTTACCTTTGCATCAACTTGGCTATTTTTCCCCATACAGAACTCTTTTTGGGGTTGCCTAGCATTAGCCTGAAGTTGACCTTGGCAAATTGCTTAATGAGGACAGTGTTCTGTGCCAAGCTTTAAAAAAAAAAAAGCATTTGAGAAGTTAACGAGCGAGGGCAGCTTTGGTACGATTCTGCTGAAAAGAAAATAGAGGTCGCTGTTGAATGCAGATGCAGAAGATGGCACAGATGAACCTTCTTGAAATTAAGCATTTGAGAAGCTGATTAGCGAAGGAAGTTTTCTTGCTGTAATAAATGTGAAATATTGGTTACTCATTAATGTAGCCTGAAGAAAAGGCACCTTTCCCTGAAATGCACCCTTGGCACTAGCACGCTGGGCCCTTTGGGTAAAGAAACCAGGTGATTTGCTGCATGCGCCATAGAACAGCCATGTGGGGGTGCTGATTTAACTGTCTCCAAAGTAGCAGTCGCTCTTGAATGCAGCATGAAGAAAATGCCGTCGGCGAGCCTGCACACAATAAAGGGTTCTGTACAGGCATAAACAAACCTGAAAGTCACCCAACCAGGATTTGAACTCAGGACCCCACGGGCAGAAACAGGCGCTTTAACCATTACACCAGAGGAAACTCTACCTTTTGGGGAAGGTTCCAGATGACTGTTATAACCCATTGTCCCCTTGTGCCTCTGAATAGACCGGCAGGGCTGGAAGTCCATCTTCTGCCTAATAAAGTCAATACCAACCTGAGGCCCACTCCTAATAGAGCCTGCCTGAATAGCTCAGTCCGTAGAGCACAGGGCTCTGGTTGATAACCTGGTCCAAAAGGTTGTGGGTTCGATTCCCACCTCTGCCAAAAACTCAACTCCAGAGCAGCTCTGGTCCGCTGTGCCTTAATCAACTCTTGAGAGTGATGGAAGGTCAAGTGCCAGAAGTCCATCATCTGCCTTCCATTTGGCCGCCCCTTTTTCCAACTGGGGTTGTCCTTCTAAGCTACGCCGGTATGTACTTCTACTTCAGGCTAGTGCTTCCCCATCTGGCACCTTGCACTTACCTTTACATCAACTTGGGTAATTTTTCCCCATACAGAACTCTTTTTGGGGTTTGCCTAGCATTAGCCTGAAGCTGACCTTGGCAAATTGCTTAATGAGGACAGTGTTCTGTGCCAAGCTTAAAAAACAAACAAAAAAAAAGCATTTGAGAAGCTGACTAATGAGGGCAGCTTTGGTACGATTCTACCGAAAAGAAAATAGAGGTCGCTGTTGAATGCAGATGCAGAAAATGGCACAGATGAACCTTCTTGAAATTAAGCATTTGAGAAGCTGATTAGCGAAGGAAGTTTTCTTGCTGTAATAAATGTGAAATATTGGTTACTCATTAATGTAGCCTGAAGAAAAGGCACCTTTCCCTGAAATGCACCCCTGGCACTAGCACGCTGGGCCCTTTGGGTAAAGAAACCAGGTGATTTGCTGCATGCGCCATAGAACAGCCATGTGGGGGTGCTGATTTAACTGTCTCCAAAGTAGCAGTCGCTCTTGAATGCAGCATGAAGAAAATGCCGTCAGCGAGCTTGCACACAATAAAGGGTTCTGTACAGGCATAAAGAAACCTGAAAAGTAACCCAAACAGGATTTGAACTCCGGACCCCATGGGCCAAAACAGGCACTTTAACCAATACACCACAGGAAACGCGACCTTTTGGGAAAGGTTCCGGATGACTGTAATAACCCATTGTCCCCTTGTGCCTCTGCATTGACCGGCAGGGTTGGATGTCCATCTTCTGCCTAATAAAGTCAATATCAACCTGAGGCCCTTTCCTAATAAAGGCTGCCTGAATAGCTCAGTCGGTAGAACGCAGGGCTCTGGTCGATAACCTGGTCCAAAAGGCTGTGGGTTCGATTCCCACCTCTGCCAAAAACTCAACTCCAGAGCAGCTCTGGTCCGCTGTGCTTTAACTAACTCTCGAGAGTGCTGGAAGGGCATATGGCAGAAGTCCATCATCCGCCTTCCATTTGGCTGCCCCTTTTTCCAACTGGGGTTGTACTTCTAAGCTACACCGGTATGTACTTCTACTTCAGGCCAGGGCTTCCCCATCTGGCACCTTGCACTTACCTTTACATCAACTTGGGTAATTTTTCCCCATACAGAACTCTTTTGGGGTTTTCCTAGCATTAGCCTGAAGTTGACCTTGGCAAATTGCTTAATGAGGACAGTGTTCTGTGCCAAGATTAAAAAACAAAACAAAAAAAGCATTTGAGAAGCTGACTAGCGAGGGCAGCTTTGGTGCGATTCTGCCAAAAAGAAAGTAGAGGTCGCTCTTGAATGCAGATGCAGAAGATGGCACAGATGAACTTCTTTAAATTAAGCATTTGAGAAGCTGATTAGCGAAGGAAGTTTTGGTGCTGTAACAAATGTGAAATATTGGTTACTCATTAATGTAGCCTGAAGAAAAGGCACCTTTCCCTGAAATGCACCCCTGGCACTCACACGCTGGGCCATTTGGGTAAAGAAACCAGGTGATTTGCATGCAGCATGAAGAAAATGGCATTGGCGAGCCTGCACACAATAAAGGGTTCTGTACAGGCATAAAGAAACCTGAAAAGTCACGCAACCAGGATTTGAACTCAGGACGCCACGGGCAGAAACAGGTGCTTTCACCATTGCACCACAGGAAACTCGACCTTTTGGGGAAGGGTCCGGATGACTGTAATAACTCATTGTCCCCTTGTGCCTCTGAATTGACCGGCAGGGTTGGAAGTCCATCTTCTGCCTAATAAAGTCAATACCAACCTGAGGCCCATTCCTAATAGAGCCTGCCTGAATAGCTCAGTCGGTAGAGCACATGGCTCTGGTCGATAACCTAGTCCAAAAGGTTGTGGGTTCAATTCCCACCTCTGCCAAAAACGCAACTCCAGAGCAGCTCTGGTCCACTGTGCTTTAACCAACTCTCGAGCATGATGGAAGGGCAAGTTCCAGAAGTCCATCATCCGCCTTCCATTTGGCTGCCCCTTTTTCCAACTGGGGTTGTCCTTCTAAGCTACGCCGGTATGTACTTCTACTTCAGGCCTGGGCTTCCCCATCTGGGACCTTGCCCTTACTTTTGCATCAACTTGGCTAGTTTTCTCCCCATACAGAACTCTTTTTGGGGTTTGCCTAGCTTCAGCCTGAAGTTGACCTTGGCAAATTGCTTAATGAGGACAGTGTTCTGTGCCAAGCTTAAAAAAAAAAAAAAAAAAAAAAGCATTTGACAAGCTGACTAGCGAGGGCAGCTTTGGTGCGATTCTGCCAAAAAGAAAGTAGAGGTCGCTCTTGAATGCAGATGCAGAAGATGGCACAGATGAACCTTCTTGAAATTAAGCATTTGAGAAGCTGATTAGCGAAGGAAGTTTTGATGCTGTAACAAATGTGAAATATTGGTTACTCATTAATGTTGCATGAAGAAAATGCAACTTTCCCTGAAATGCACCCCTGGCACTAGCACGCTGGGCCCTTTAAGTAAAGAAACCAGGTGATTTGCTGCATTCGCCATAGAACAGCTATGTGGGGGTGCTGATTTAACTGTCTGCAAAGTAGCAGTCGCTCTTGAATGCAGCATGAAGAAAATGCCGTCGGGGAGCCTGCAAACAATAAAGGGTTCTGTACAGGCATAAAGAAACCTGAAAAGTCACCCAACCAGGATTTGAACTCAAGACCCCACGGGCAGAAACAGGCGCTTTACCCATTACACCAGAGGAAACTCTACATTTTGGGGACGGTTCCGGATGACTGTAATAACCCATTCTCCCCTTGTGCCTCTGCATTGACCGGCAGGGCTGGAAGTCCATCTTCTGCCTAATAAAGTCAATACCAACCTGAAAATGCCGTCGGCGAGCCTGCACACAATAAAGGGTTCTGTACAGGCATAAAGAAACCTGAAAAGTAACCCAACAAGAATTTGAACTCAGGACCCCACAGGCAGAAACAGGCACGTTAACCATTACACCACAGGAAACTCAACCTTTTGGGAAAGGTTCCGGATGACTGTAATAACCCATTCTCCCCTTGTGCCTCTGCATTGACCGGCAGGGCTGGAAGTCCATCTTCTGCCTAATAAAGTCAATGCCAACCTGAGGCCCTTTCCTAAAAGAGCCTGCCTGAATAGCTCAGTCGGTAGAGCACAGGGCTCTGGTCAATAACCTGGTCCAAAAGGTTGTGGGTTCGATTCCCACCTCTGCCAAAAACTCACCTCCAGAGCAGCTCTGGTCCGGTGTGCATTAACCAACTCTCGAGAGTGCTGGAAGGGCAAATGGCAGAAGTCCATCATCCGCCTTCCATTTGGCTGCCCCTTTTCCAAACTGGGGTTGTCCTTCTAAGCTACACCAGTATGTACTTCTACTTCAGGCCAGGGCTTCCCCATCTGGCACCTTGCACTTACCTTTGCATCAACTTGGGTAATTTTTCCCCATACAGAACTCTTTTTGGGGTTTGCCTAGCATTAGCCTGAAGTTGACCTTGGCAAATTGCTTAATGAGGACAGTGTTCTGTGCCAAGCATAAAAAAAAAAAAAAACAGCATTTGAGAAGCTGACTAGCGAGGGCAGCTTTGGTACGATTCTACCGAAAAGAAAATAGAGGTCACTGTTGAATGCAGATGCAGAAAATGGCATAGATGAGCCTTCTTGAAATTAAGCATTTGAGAAGCTGATTAGCGAAGGAAGTTTTGGTGCTGTAACAAATGTGAAATATTGGTTACTCATTAATGTAGCCTGAAGAAAAGGCACCTTTCCCTGAAATGCACCCCTGGCACTCACACGCTGGGCCATTTGGGTAAAGAAACCAGGTGATTTGCATGCAGCATGAAGAAAATGGCATTGGCGAGCCTGCACACAATAAAGGGTTCTGTACAGGCATAAAGAAACCTGAAAAGTAACCCAACCAGGATTTGAACTCAGGACCCAACGGGCAGAAACAGGCGCTTTAACCATTACACCAGAGGAAACTCAACATTTTGGGAAAAGTTCCGCATGACTGTAATAACCCATTGTCCCCTTGTGCCTCTGCATTGACCGGCTGGGTTGGAAGTCCATCTTCTGCCTAATAAAGTCAATACCAACCGGAGGCCCTTTTACTAAGAGAGCCTGCCTGAATAGCTCAGTCGGTAGAGCACAGGGCTCTGGTCGATAACCTGGTCCAAAAGGTTGTGGGTTTGATTCCCACCTCTGCCAAAAACTCAACTCCAGAGCAGCTCTGGTCCGGTGTGCATTAACCAACTCTCGAGAGTGCTGGAAGGGCAAATGCCAGAAGTCCATCATCCGCCTTCCATTTGTCTGCCCCTTTTTCCAACTGGGGTTGTCCTTCTAAGCTACGCCGGTATGTACTTCTACTTCAGGCCATGGCTTCCCTATCTGGCACCTTGCACTTACCTTTACATCAACTTGGGTAATTTTTCCCCATACAGAACTCTTTTTGGGGTTTGCCTAGCATTAGCCTGAAGTTGACCTTGGCAAATTGCTTAATGAGGACAGTGTTCTGTGCCAAGCTTAAAAAAAAAAAAAAAAAAAAGCATTTGAGAAGCTGACTAGCGAGGGCAGCTTTGGTACGATTCTACCGAAAAGAAAATAGAGGTCGCTGTTGAATGCAGATGCAGAAAATGGCACAGATGAACCTTCTTGAAATTAAGCATTTGAGAAGCTGATTAGCGAAGGAAGTTTTCTTGCTGTAATAAATGTGAAATATTGGTTACTCATTAATGTAGCCTGAAGAAAAGGCACCTTTCCCTGAAATGCACCCCTGGCACTAGCACGCTGGGCCCTTTGGGTAAAGAAACCAGGTGATTTGCTGCATGCGCCATAGAACAGCCATGTGGGGGTGCTGATTTAACTGTCTCCAAAGTAGCAGTCGCTCTTGAATGCAGCATGAAGAAAATGCCGTCGGCGAGCCTGCACACAATAAAGGGTTCTGTACAGGCATAAAGAAACCTGAAAAAGTCACCCAACCAGGATTTGAACTCAGGACCCCACGGGCAGAAACAGGCGCTTTAACCATTACACCAGTGGAAACTCGACCTTTTGGGGAAGGTTCCGGATGACTGTAATAACCCATTGTCCCCTTGTGCCTCTTAATTGACCGGCAGGGCTGGAAGTCCATCTTCTGCCTAATAAAGTCAATACCAACCTGAAGCCCTTTCCTAATAGAGCCTGCTTGAATAGCTCAGTCTGTAGAGCGCAGGGCTCTGGTCAATGCCAGAAGTCCATCATCCGGACTCGATAACCTTGTCCAAAAGGTTGTGGGTTCAATTCCCACCTCTGCCAAAAACTCAACTCCAGAGCAGCTCTGGTCCAGTGTGCATTAATCAAGGTGTGCTGATTTAACCTTTAAGAAAATGCCGTCGGCGAGCGTGCACACAATAAAGGGTTCTGTACAGGCATAAAGAAACCTGAAAAAGTCACCCAACCAGGATTTGAACTCAGGACCCCACGGGCAGAAACAGGCACTTTAACCATTACACCAGAGGAAACTCAACATTTTGGGGAAGGTTCCGGATGACTGTAATAACCCATTGTCCCCTTGTGCCTCTTAATTGACCGGCAGGGCTGGAAGTCCATCTTCTGCCTAATAAAGTCAATACAAACCTGAAGCCCTTTCCTAATAGAGCCTGCCTGAATAGCTCAGTCAGTAGAGCACAGGGCTCTGGTCAATAACCTCGTCCAAAAGGTTGTGGGTTCGATTCCCACCTCTGCCAAAAATTCAACTCCAGAGCACCTCTGGTCTGGTGTGCATTAACCAACTCTCAAGAGTGATGGAAGGGCAAATGCCAGAAGTCTATCATCCGCCTTCCATGTGGCTGCCCCTTTTTCCAACTGGGGTTGTCCTTCTAAGCTACGCTGGTATGTACTTCTACTTCAGGCCAGGGCTTCCCCATCTGGCACCTTGCACTTACCTTTGCATCAACTTGGGTAATTTTTCCCCATACAGAACTCTTTTTGGGGTTTGCCTAGCATTAGCCTGAAGTTGACCTTGGCAAATTGCGTAATGAGGACAGTGTTCTGTGCCAAGCTTACAAAAAAACAAAAGCATTTGAGAAGCTGACTAGCGAGGGCAGCTTTGGTGCGATTCTGCCAAAAAGAAAGTAGAGGTCGCTCTTGAATGCAGATGCAGAAGATGGCACAGATGAACCTTCTTTAAATTAAGCATTTGAGAAGCTGATTAGCGAAGGAAGTTTTGGTGCTGTAACAAATGTGAAATATTGGTTACTCATTAATGTAGCCTGAAGAAAAGGCACCTTTCCCTGAAATGCACCCCTGGCACTCACACGCTGGGCCATTTGTGTAAAGAAACCAGGTGATTTGCATGCAGCATAAAGAAAATGGCATTGGCGAGCCTGCACACAATAAAGGGTTCTGTACTGGCATAAAGAAACCTGAAAAGTCACCCAACCAGGATTTGAACTCAGGACCCCACGGGCAGAAACAGGCACTTTAACCAATACACCACAGGAAACTCGACCTTTAGGGAAAGGTTCTGCATGACTATAATAACCCATTGTCCCCTTGTGCCTCTGCATTGACCGGCAGGGTTGGAAGTCCATCTTCTGCCTAATAAAGTCAATACCAACCTGAGGCCCTTTCCTAATAGAGCCTGCCTGAATAGCTCAGTCGGTAGAGCGCAGGGCTGTGGTCGATAACCTGGTCCAAAAGGTTGTGGGTTTGATTCCCACCTCTGCCAAAAACTCAACTCCAGAGCAGCTCTGGTCTGCTGTGCTTTAACCAACTCTCGAGAGTGATGGAAGGGCAAGTGCCAGAAGTCCATCATCCGCCTTCCATTTGGCTGCCCCTTTTTCCAACTGGGGTTGTCCTTCTAAGCTACGCCGGTATGTACTTCTACTTCAGGCCAGGGCTTCCCCATCTGGCACCTTGCACTTACCTTTGCATCAACTTGGGTAATTTTTCCCCATACAGAACTCTTTTTGGGGTTTGCCTAGCATTAGCCTGAAGTTGACCTTGGCAAATTGCTTAATGAGGACAGTGTTCTGTGCCAAGCTTAAAAAAAAAAGAAAAAAAAGCATTTGAGAAGCTGACTAGCGAGGGCAGCTTTGGTGCGATTCTGCCAAAAAGAAAGTAGAGGTCGCTCTTGAATGCAGATGCAGAAGATGGCACAGATGAACCTTCTTTAAATTAAGCATTTGAGAAGCTGATTAGCGAAGGAAGTTTTGGTGCTGTAACAAATGTGAAATATTGTTTACTCATTAATGTAGCCTGAAGAAAAGGCACCTTTCCCTGAAATGCACCCCTGGCACTCACACGCTGGGCCATTTGGGTAAAGAAACCAGGTGATTTGCATGCATCATGAAGAAAATGGCATTGGCGAGCCTGCACACAATAAAGGGTTCTGTACAGGCATAAAGAAACCTGAAAAGTAACCCAACCAGGATTTGAACTCAGGACCCCACAGGCAGAAACAGGCACTTTAACCATTACACCACAGGAAACTCGACCTTTTGCGTTAGGTTCCGGATGACTGTAATAACCCATTGTCCCCTTGTGCCTCTGCATTGACCGGCAGGGCTGGAAGTCCATCTTCTGCCTAATAAAGTCAACATCAACCTGAGGCCCATTCCTAATAGAGCCTGCCTGAATAGCTCAGTCAGTAGAGCGCAGGGCTCTGGTCAATAACCTGGTCCAAAAGGTTTTGGGTTCGATTCCCACCTCTGCCAAAAACTCAACTCCAGAGCAGCTCTGGTCTGCTGTGCTTTAACCAACTCTCGAGAGTGATGGAAGGGCAAGTGCCAGAAGTCCATCATCCACCTTCCATTTGGCTGCCCCTTTTTCCAACTGGGGTTGTCCTTCTAAGCTACGCCGGTATGTACTTCTACATCAGGCCAGGGCTTCCCCATCTGGTACCTTGCCCTTACCTTTGCATCAACTTGGCTATTTTTTCCCCATACAGAACTCTTTTTGGGGTTTGCCTAGCATTAGCCTGAAGTTGACCTTGGCAAATTGCTTAATGAGGACAGTGTTCTGTGCCAAGCTTTAAAAAAAAAAAAGCATTTGAGAAGTTAACGAGCGAGGGCAGCTTTGGTACGATTCTGCTGAAAAGAAAATAGAGGTCGCTGTTGAATGCAGATGCAGAAGATGGCACAGATGAACCTTCTTGAAATTAAGCATTTGAGAAGCTGATTAGCGAAGGAAGTTTTCTTGCTGTAATAAATGTGAAATATTGGTTACTCATTAATGTAGCCTGAAGAAAAGGCACCTTTCCCTGAAATGCACCCTTGGCACTAGCACGCTGGGCCCTTTGGGTAAAGAAACCAGGTGATTTGCTGCATGCGCCATAGAACAGCCATGTGGGGGTGCCGATTTAACTGTATCCAAAGTAGCAGTCGCTCTTGAATGCAGCATGAAGAAAATGCCGTCGACGAGCCTGCACACAATAAAGGGTTCTGTACAGGCATAAAGAAACCTGAAAAGTCACCCAACCAGGATTTGAACTCAGAACCCCACGGGCAGAAAAAGGCAATTTAACCATTACACCAGAGGAAACTCTACCTTTTGGGGAAGGTTCCGGATGACTGTAATAACCCATTTTCCCCTTGTGCCTCTGAATTGACCGGCAGGGCTGGAAGTCCATCTTCTGCCTAATAAAGTCAATACCAACCTGAGGCCCATTCCTAGCAGAGCATGCCTGAATAGCTCAGTCGGTAGAGCACAGGGCTGTGGTTGATAATCTGGTCCAAAAGGTTGTGGGTTCGATTCCCATCTCTGCCAAAAACTCAACTCCAGAGCAGCTCTGGTCCTGTGTGCATTAACTAACTCTCGAGAGTGCTGGAAGGGCAAATGCCAGAAGTCCATCATCCTCCTTCCATTTGTCTGCCCCTTTTTCCAACTGGGGTTGTCCTTCTAAGCTACGCCGGTATGTACTTCTACTTCAGGCCCGGGCTTCCCCATCTGGCACCTTGCACTTACCTTTGCATCAACTTGGGTAATTTTTCCCCATACAGAACTCTTTTTGGGGTCTACCTAGCATTAGCCTGAAGTTGACCTTGGCAAATTGCTTAATGAGGACAGTGTTCTGTGCTAAGCTTAAAAAAAAAAAAAAGCATTTGAGAAGCTGACTAGCGAGGGCAGCTTTGGTGCGATTCTGCCAAAAAGAAAGTAGAGGTCGCTCTTGAATGCAGATGCAGAAGATGGCACAGATGAACCTTCTTTAAATTAAGCATTTGAGAAGCTGATTAGCGAAGGAAGTTTTGGTGCTGTAACAAATGTGAAATATTGGATACTCATTAATGTAGCCTGAAGAAAAGGCACCTTTCCCTGAAATGCACCCCTGGCACTCGCACGCTGGGCCCTTTGGGTAAAGAAACCTGGTTATTTGCTGCAGCGCCAGCTCTGGCCGCTGCGCTTTAACCAACTCTCGAGAGTGATGGAAGGGCAAGTGCCAGAAGTCCATCATCCGCCTTCCATTTGGCTGCCCCTTTTTCCAACTGGGGTTGTCCTTCTAAGCTATGCTGGTATGTACTTCTACTTCAGGCCAGGGCTTAATCATCTGGTACCTTGCCCTTACCTTTCCATCAACTTGTCTATCTTTTCCCCATACAGAACTTTTTTTGGGGTTTGCCTAGCATCAGCCTGAAGTTGACCTTGGCAAATTGCTAAATGAGGACAGTGTTCTGTGCCAAGCTTAAAAAAGTAAATAAAAAGCATTTGAGAAGCTGACTAGCGAGGGCAGCTTTGGTGCGATTCTGGCAAAAAGAAAGTAGAGGTCGCTCTTGAATGCAGATGCAGAAGATGGCACAGATGAACCTTCTTTAAATTAAGCATTTGAGAAGCTGATTAGCGAAGGAAGTTTTGGTGCTGTAACAAATGTGAAATATTGGATACTCATTAATGTAGCCTGAAGAAAAGGCACCTTTCCCTGAAATGCACCCCTGGCACTCACACGCTGGGCCATTTGGGTAAAGAAACAAGGTGATTTGCATGCAGCATGAAGAAAATGACGTCGGCAAGCCTGCACACAATAAAGGGTTCTGTACAGGCATAAAGAAACCTGAAAAAGTCACCCAACCAGGATTTGAACTCAGGACCCCACGGGCAGAAACAGGCGCTTTAACCATTACACCAGAGGTAACGCCACCTTTTGGAATAGGTTCCGGATGACTGTCAATAACCTGGTCCAAACGGTTGTGGGTTCGATTCCCACCTCTGCAAAAAACTCAACTCCAGAGCAGCTCTGGTCCGCTGTGCTTTAACCAACTCTCGAGAGTGTTGGTAGGGCAAGTGCCAGAAGTCCATCATCCGTCTTCCATTTGGCTGCCCCTTTTTCCAACTGGGGTTGTCCTTCTAAGCTACGCCGGTATTTATTTCTACTTCAGGCCAGGGCTTCCCCATCTGGCACCTTGCCCTTACCTTTGCATCAACTTGGCTATTTTTTCCCCATACAGAAGTTGACCTTGGCAAATTGCTTAATGAGGACAGTGTTCTGTGCCAAGCTTAAAAAAAACAAAAAAGCATTTGAGAAGCTGACTAGCGAGGGCAGCTTTGGTGCGATTCTGCCAAAAAGAAAGTAGAGGTCGCTGTTGAATGCAGATGCAGAAGATGGCACCGATGAACCTTCTTGAAATTAAGCATTTGAGAAGCTGATTAGCAAAGGAAGTTTTGGTGCTGTAACAAATGTGAAATATTGGTTACTCATTAATGTAGCCTGAAGAAAAGGCACCTTTCCCTGAAATTCCCTGGCACTCAAACGCTGGGCCATTTGGGTAAAGAAACCAGGTGATTTGCATGCAGCATGAAGAAAATGGCATTGGCGAGCCTGCACACAATAAAGGGTTCTGTACAGGCATAAAGAAACCTGAAAAGTAACCCAACCCGGATTGGAATTCAGGACCCCACGGGCAGAAACAGGCACTTTAACCATTACACCACAGGAAACTCGACCTTTTAGCAAAGGTTCCGGATGACTGTAATAACCCATTGTCCCCTTGTGCCTCTGAATTGACAAGCAGGGCTGGAAGTCCATCTTCTGCCTAATAAAGTCAATACCAACCTGAAAATGCCGTCTGCGAGCCTGCACACAATAAAGGGTTCTGTACAGGCATAAAGAAACCTGAAAAGTAACCCAACCAGGATTTGAACTCAGGACCCCACAGGCAGAAACAGGCACTTTAACCATTACACCACAGGAAACTCGACCTTTTGTGAAAGGTTCCGGATGACTGTAATAACCCATTGTCCCCTTGTGCCTCTGCATTGACCGGCAGGGCTGGAAGTCCATCTTCTGCCTAATAAAGTCAACATCAACCTGAGGCCCATTCCTATTAGAGCCTGCCTGAATAGCTCAGTCAGTAGAGCGCAGGGCTCTGGTCAATAACCTGGTCCAAAAGGTTGTGGGTTCGATTCCCACCTCTGCCAAAAACTCAACTCCAGAGCAGCTCTGGTCTGCTGTGCTTTAACCAACTCTCGAGAGTGATGGAAGGGCAAGTGCCAGAAGTCCATCATCCACCTTCCATTTGGCTGCCCCTTTTTCCAACTGGGGTTGTCCTTCTAAGCTACGCCGGTATGTACTTCTACATCAGGCCAGGGCTTCCCCATCTGGTACCTTGCCCTTACCTTTGCATCAACTTGGCTATTTTTCCCCATACAGAACTCTTTTGGGGTTTGCCTAGCATTAGCCTGAAGTTGACCTTGGCAATTGCTTAATGAGGACAGTGTTCTGTGCCAAGCTTTAAAAAAAAAAAGCATTTGAGAAGCTAACTAGCGAGGGCAGCTTTGGTACGATTCTGCTGAAAAGAAAATAGAGGTCGCTGTTGAATGCAGATGCAGAAGATGGCACAGATGAACCTTCTTGAAATTAAGCATTTGAGAAGCTGATTAGCGAAGGAAGTTTTCTTGCTGTAATAAATGTGAAATATTGGTTACTCATTAATGTAGCCTGAAGAAAAGGCACCTTTCCCTGAAATGCACCCTTGGCACTAGCACGCTGGGCCCTTTGGGTAAAGAAACCAGGTGATTTGCTGCATGCGCCATAGAACAGCCATGTGGGGTGCCGATTTAACTGTATCCAAAGTAGCAGTCGCTCTTGAATGCAGCATGAAGAAAATGCCGTCGACGAGCCTGCACACAATAAAGGGTTCTGTACAGGCATAAAGAAACCTGAAAAGTCACCCAACCAGGATTTGAACTCAGGACCCCACGGGCAGAAAAAGGCAATTTAACCATTACACCAGAGGAAACTCTACCTTTTGGGGAAGGTTCCGGATGACTGTAATAACCCATTTTCCCCTTGTGCCTCTGAATTGACCGGCAGGGCTGGAAGTCCATCTTCTGCCTAATAAAGTCAATACCAACCTGAGGCCCATTCCTAACAGAGCATACCTGAATAGCTCAGTCGGTAGAGCACAGGGCTGTGGTTGATAATCTGGTCCAAAAGGTTGTGGGTTCGATTCCCATCTCTGCCAAAAACTCAACTCCAGAGCAGCTCTGGTCCGGTGTGCATTAACTAACTCTTGAGAGTGCTGGAAGGGCAAATGCCTGAAGTCCATCATCCTCCTTCCATTTGTCTGCCCCTTTTTCCAACTGGGGTTGTCCTTCTAAGCTACCCCGGTATGTACTTCTACTTCAGGCCCGGCTTCCCCATCTGGCACCTTGCACTTACCTTTGCATCAACTTGGGTAATTTTTCCCCATACAGAACTCTTTTTGGGGTCTACCTAGCATTAGCCTGAAGTTGACCTTGGCAAATTGCTTAATGAGGACAGTGTTCTGTGCTAAGCTTAAAAAAAAAAAAAGCATTTGAGAAGCTGACTAGCGAGGGCAGCTTTGGTGCGATTCTGCCAAAAAGAAAGTAGAGGTCGCTCTTGAATGCAGATGCAGAAGATGGCACAGATGAACCTTCTTTAAATTAAGCATTTGAGAAGCTGATTAGCGAAGGAAGTTTTGGTGCTGTAACAAATGTGAAATATTGGATACTCATTAATGTAGCCTGAAGAAAAGGCACCTTTCCCTGAAATGCACCCCTGGCACTCGCACGCTGGGCCCTTTGGGTAAAGAAACCTGGTTATTTGCTGCAGCACCAGCTCTGGCCGCTGCGCTTTAACCAACTCTCGAGAGTGATGGAAGGGCAAGTGCCAGAAGTCCATCATCCTCCTTCCATTTGGCTGCCCCTTTTTCCAACTGGGGTTGTCCTTCTAAGCTACGCCGGTATTTATTTCTACTTCAGGCCAGGGCTTCCCCATCTGGCACCTTGCCCTTACCTTTGCATCAACTTGGCTATTTTTTCCCCATACAGAAGTTGACCTTGGCAAATTGCTTAATGAGGACAGTGTTCTGTGCCAAGCTTAAAAAAAACAAAAAAGCATTTGAGAAGCTGACTAGCGAGGGCAGCTTTGGTGCGATTCTGCCAAAAAGAAAGTAGAGGTCCCTGTTGAATGCAGATGCAGAAGATGGCACAGATGAACCTTCTTGAAATTAAGCATTTGAGAAGCTGATTAGCAAAGGAAGTTTTGGTGCTGTAACAAATGTGAAATATTGGTTACTCATTAATGTAGCCTGAAGAAAAGGCACCTTTCCCTGAAATGCACCCCTGGCACTCAAACGCTGGGCCATTTGGGTAAAGAAACCAGGTGATTTGCATGCAGCATGAAGAAAATGGCATTGGCGAGCCTGCACACAATAAAGGGTTCTGTACAGGCATAAAGAAACCTGAAAAGTAACCCAACCCGGATTGGAACTCAGGACCCCACGGGCAGAAACAGGCACTTTAACCATTACACCACAGGAAACTCGACCTTTTGCCTAACGTTCCGGATGACTGTAATAACCCATTGTCCCCTTGTGCCTCTGAATTGACAAGCAGGGCTGGAAGTCCATCTTCTGCCTAATAAAGTCAATACCAACCTGAAAATGCCGTCGGCGAGCCTGCACACAATAAAGGGTTCTGTACAGGCATAAAGAAACCTGAAAAGTAACCCAACCAGGATTTGAACTCAGGACCCCACAGGCAGAAACAGGCACTTTAACCATTACACCACAGGAAACTCAACCTTTTGTGAAAGGTTCCGGATGACTGTAATAACCCATTGTCCCCTTGTGCCTCTGCATTGACCGGCAGGGCTGGAAGTCCATCTTCTGCCTAATAAAGTCAACATCAACCTGAGGCCCATTCCTAATAGAGCCTGCCTGAATAGCTCAGTCAGTAGAGCGCAGGGCTCTGGTCAATAACCTGGTCCAAAAGGTTGTGGGTTCGATTCCCACCTCTGCCAAAAACTCGACTCCAGAGCAGCTCTGGTCTGCTTTGCTTTAACCAACTCTCGAGAGTGATGGAAGGGCAAGTGCCAGAAGTCCATCATCCACCTTCCATTTGGCTGCCCCTTTTTCCAACTGGGGTTGTCCTTCTAAGCTACGCCGGTATGTACTTCTACATCAGGCCAGGGCTTCCCCATCTGGTACCTTGCCCTTACCTTTGCATCAACTTGGCTATTTTTTCCCCATACAGAACTCTTTTTGGGGTTTGCCTAGCATTAGCCTGAAGTTGACCTTGGCAAATTGCTTAATGAGGACAGTGTTCTGTGCCAAGCTTTAAAAAAAAAAAAGCATTTGAGAAGCTAACTAGCGAGGGCAGCTTTGGTACGATTCTGCTGAAAAGAAAATAGAGGTCGCTGTTGAATGCAGATGCAGAAGATGGCACAGATGAACCTTCTTGAAATTAAGCATTTGAGAAGCTGATTAGCGAAGGAAGTTTTCTTGCTGTAATAAATGTGAAATATTGGTTACTCATTAATGTAGCCTGAAGAAAGGCACCTTTCCCTGAAATGCACCCTTGGCACTAAGCACGCTGGGCCCTTTGGGTAAAGAAACCAGGTGATTTGCTGCATGCGCCATAGAACAGCCATGTGGGGGTGCCGATTTAACTGTATCCAAAGTAGCAGTCGCTCTTGAATGCAGCATGAAGAAAATGCCGTCGACGAGCCTGCACACAATAAAGGGTTCTGTACAGGCATAAAGAAACCTGAAAAGTCACCCAACCAGGATTTGAACTCAGGACCCCACGGGCAGAAAAAGGCAATTTAACCATTACACCAGAGGAAACTCTACCTTTTGGGGAAGGTTCCGGATGACTGTAATAACGCCATTTTCCCCTTGTGCCTCTGAATTGACCGGCAGGGCTGGAAGTCCATCTTCTGCCTAATAAAGTCAATACCAACCTGAGGCCCATTCCTAACAGAGCATGCCTGAATAGCTCAGTCGGTAGAGCACAGGGCTGTGGTTGATAATCTGGTCCAAAGGTTGTTGGTTCGATTCCCATCTCTGCCAAAACTCAACTCCAGAGCAGCTCTGGTCCGTGTTGCATTAACTAACTCTTGAGAGTGCTGGAAGGGCAATGCCAGAAGTCATCCATCCTCCTTCCATGTTGTCTGCCCCTTTTTTCCAACTGGGGTTGTCCTTCTAAGCTACGCCGGTTATTGTACTTCTACTTCAGGCCCGGGCTTCCCCATCTGGCACCTTGCACTTACCTTTGCATCAACTTGGGTAATTTTTCCCCATACAGAACTCTTTTTGGGGTCTACCTAGCATTAGCCTGAAGTTGACCTTGGCAAATTGCTTAATGAGGACAGTGTTCTGTGCTAAGCTTAAAAAAAAAAAAAAGCATTTGAGAAGCTGACTAGCGAGGGCAGCTTTGGTGCGATTCTGCCAAAAAGAAAGTAGAGGTCGCTCTTGAATGCAGATGCAGAAGATGGCACAGATGAACCTTCTTTAAATTAAGCATTTGAGAAGCTGATTAGCGAAGGAAGTTTTGGTGCTGTAACAAATGTGAAATATTGGTTACTCATTAATGTAGCCTGAAGAAAAGGCACCTTTCCCTGAAATGCACCCCTGGCACTCGCACGCTGGGCCCTTTGGGTAAAGAAACCAGGTGATTTGCTGCATGTGCCATAGAACAGCCATGTGGGGGTGCTGATTTAACTGTCTCCAAAGTAGCAGTCGCTCTTGAACGCAGCATGAAGAAAATGGCATCAGCGAGCCTGCACACAATAAAGGGTTCTGTACAGGCATAAAGAAACCTGAAAAGTCATCCAACCAGGATTTGAACTGAGGACCCAACGTGCAGAAACAGGAGCTTTAACCATTACACCACAGGAAACTCAACAGTTTGGGAAAGTTTCCGGATGACTGTAATAACCCAGTGTCCCCTTGTGCCTCTGCATTGACCGGTAGGGCCGGAAGTCCATTTTCTGCCTAATAAAGTCAATACCAATCTAAGGCCAATTTCTTAAAGAGCCTGACTGAACAGCTCAGTCAGTAGAGCGTAGGGCTCTGGTCGATAACCTGGTCCAAAAGGTTGTGGGTTTGGTTCCCACCTCTGCCAAAAACTCAACTCCAGAGCAGCACTGATCCTCTGTGCTTTAACTAACTCTCGAGAGTGCTGGAAGGGGAAGTGCCAGAAGTCCATCATCCGCCTTCCATTTGGCTGCCCCTTTTTCTAACTGGGGTTGTCCTTCTAAGCTACGCCGGTATGTGTGAGGAATTGGGCCTGCGTTCTGTCCGGCGCGGGACGCTGGCGCAACGACGCAGGCGAAAACGCCTAAGACGGACGTGCTGGCGTCAGTACTGCGACGCCAGCGGAAAGACGCCAGTTTGGCGCCAAATTACAATATTTAAACCTGGTTCTGACTGAGATGCATTGCCTGGTTATTAGGTTGTTTAACTGAAACCCTAGCGTCTCTATACTTCTTGAATTCCTGTTATCGACCCTTGCCTGTACCCGGACTGTGGTTTCCTGCTGCCGTCTCGACTTCGGCCTGTCTCATCATTTACGAATCTCGCTGCCTGCCTTCTGACCTCGGACCTCCTGACTACGACTTTGCCTAATCCCTTGTACTTCGCTTATCGTCTCACTGGCTACTCTCCACAACCCTGCTCCCTGTTCCACTCCAGGTGGGTCGCGGTTGTGTGAGGCGCTTGTGGGTTCACTGTCTTCTGCTCCAGCTCCTTCTACGACTGGATTATACTGGTGAGTCTGACAGGTATGTACTTCTACTTCAGGCCAGTGCTTCCCCATCTGACACCTTGCCCTTACCTTTGCATCAACTTGGGTATTTTTTCCCCATACAGAACTCTTTTGGGGGTTTGCCTAGCATCAGCCTGAAGTTGACCTTGGCAAATTGCTTAATGAGGACAGTGTTCTGTGCCAAGCTTAAAAAAAAAAAAAAAAAAGCATTTGACAAGCTGACTAGCGAGGGCAGCTTTGGTGCGATTCTGCCGAAAAGAAAGTAGAGGTCGCTGTTGAATGCAGATGCAGAAGATGGCACAGATGAACCTTCTTGAAATTAAGCATTTGAGAAGCTGATTAGCGAAGGAAGTTTTGGTGCTGTAACAAATGTGAAATATTGTTTACTCATTAATGTAGCCTGAAGAAAAGGTATCTTTCTCTGAAATGCTCCTTTAAAAACACACCTCAGGTTGGTATTAACTATATTATTCTGCGTATTAAAAAAAAAGGTACATCCAAATGGAAAGCGGATGATTGCCATCCGGGACTTGTCTTGCCATCACTTTCCGAATTAGTTATAGCACAATCATTAATTGTTGTGCTAGCACTGAGCTTTTAGCAGAGGTGGGAATTGAACTCATGACCTTGTGGAGGTCCCAGATTGGGGGGTGGTATGCACTCTACCTACTCTGCTATTGGGGAATGGTCCTTTAAAGACATACCTGAAGTTGGTATTAACTATATTAGTCTGCGTAATTAAAAAAAAAATAGGTACAGCGAAATGGACGGCGGATGATGGACATCCGGCACTTGTCTTTCCATCGCTCTTCGAATTAGTTAAAGGACAAACAACCAGTGCTGCTTTGGCACTGAGCTTACAGCAGAGTTTAGAATCGAACCGGCAACCTTGTGGAGCTCCCACACTGGGGGGGGGCATGTTCTCTACCGACTCTGCTATTGGGGAATGCTCCTTTAGAAGTGTACCTCAGGTTGGTATTAAAGGGATACTGTCATGGGAAAAAAATAAATAAAAATGAATCAGTTAATAGTGCTGCTCCAGCAGAATTCTGCACTAAAATCCATTTCTCAAAAGAGCAAACAGATTTTTTTTATATTCAATTTTGAAATCTGACATGGGGCTAGACATATTGTCAATTTCCCAGCTGCCCCAAGTCATGTGACTTGTGCTATGATAAACTTCAATCACTCTTTACTGCTGTACTGCAAGTTAGAGTGATATCACCCCCTCCCTTTCCCCCCCAGCAGCCAAACAAAAGAACAATGGGAAGGTAACCAGATAGCAGCTCCCTAACACAAGATAACAGCTGCTTGGCAGATCTAAGAACAACACTCAATAGTAAAAACCCATGTCCCACTGAGACTCCTTCAGTTACATTGAGAAGGAAAAACAGCAGCCTGCCGGAAAGCATTTCTCTCCTAAAGTGCAGGCACAAGTCACATGACATGGGGCAGCTGGGAAATTGACAAAATGTCTAGCCCCATGTCAGTTTTCAAAACTGAATATAAAAAAATCTGTTTGCTCTTTTGAGAAATGGATTTCAGTGCAGAATTCTGCTGGAGTAGCACTATTAACTGATGTGTTTTGAAAAAAAAACATGCTTTCCGATGACAGGATCCCTTTAACTCAGAGCTGCTTTGGCACAACGCTTTAGGTAGAAATTGAACCGACAACCTTGAGGACCTTCTATACGGGGGGGGGGGGGGCATGCGCTCTACCGACTCTGCTATTGTGAAATGCTCTTTTAGACATGTACCTCTGTTTAGTATTAACTATAATACTTTGCGTAATTAAAAAAAACGGTACAGCCAAATACAAGGCAGATAATGGACATCCGGCACATGTCTTTCCATCACTCTCCGAATTAGTTAAAGCACAATCAAGCAGTGTTGCTTTGGCACTGAGCTTTCAGCAGAGGTGCGAATTGAATCCATGACCTTGTGGGTTTCCCAGGTGGGGAGCATGCGCTCGACTGACTCTGCTATTTGGGAATGGTCTGTACGCTATGTACCTCAGGTTGGAATTGACTCTATTAGGCAGAAGATGGACTTCCAGCACTGTCAGTCAATGCAGATGCACATGGGGAAAATCAGTTATTACGGTCATCCGGAACTGCTCCCAACAGGACTAGGCCGTGTGGCCCATCGAATGCCCTAGTTCCAGGCCTGTTTGCTACCTTTCTGTTGAATACAAAGGCACAGGTTGTCACCTTCTTAGGGCTACAAAATTCTAGATGGGGAACCCCTGGCCTGAAGTAGATACCTGGGTAGTTTTCGAGGACAACCGCGGCTAAGCAAACCCCAAAAAGGTGCAAAGGTAAGGGCAAAATGTTAAATGGGGAGGACAACCCCTGTAAGAAAAAGGTAAAGCCAAATGAATGGCGGATGGTGGACTTCCGGCACTTGTCTTTCCATAACACTTCAGAGTTAGTTAAAGCACAAAAAACAAGAGCTGCTTTGGCACTGAGTTTTAATCAGAGGTGGGACTTCAACCCACAACCTTGTGGACCATCCAGAGTCTTCCCATCACTCTCCGAGTTAGTTAAAGGGGAAACAACCAGTGCTGCTTTGGCACTGAGCTTTCAGCAGAGGTGGGAATCAAGCCCATGACCTTGTCGGTCTCCTAGATGGGGGGGATGCACTCTACTGACTCTGCTATTTAGGAACGCTCTTCAAGAGATGTACCTTAGATTGGAATTGACTCTATTAGGCAGAAGATGGACTTCCGGCACTGTCAGTCAATGCAGATACACAAGGGGAAAATCAGTTATTACAGTCACCCGGAACTGCTCCCAACAGGACTAGGCCGTGTGGCCCATCGAATGCCCCTAGTTCCAGGACTGTTTGCTACCTGTCTCTTGAATACAAAGGCATAGTTTGCACCTTCCTCAGTTTACAAAATGCTAGATGGGGAACCCCTGTCCTTAAGTAGATACCTGGGTAGCTTTGAAGAACAACCGCAGCTAAGCAAACCCCAAGAAGGGTTCAGTATGCGGAATAAAAGACCCAAGTTGATGAAAAGGTAAGGGCAAAATGTTAGATGGGGAATCCCTGGCCTGAAGTAGATACCTGGTAGCTTTGAAGGACAACCCCTGTAAGAAAAAGGTACAACCAAATGGAAGGCAGATGGTTGACTTCTGGCACTTGTCTTTCCATCAATCTCCAGAGTCAGTTAAAGCACAATTAAAGAGTGCTGCTTTGGCACTGAGTTTTCAGCAGAGGTGGAAATTGAGCCTGTGACCTTGTGGAGCTCCCAGACTGGGGGGCATGCTTTCGACCGACTCTGCTATTGGGGAATGCTCCTTTAGAGATGTACCTCAGGTTGGTATTAACTCTATTAGTAATTCAAAAATAAGGTACAGCCAAATGGAAGGCGGATGATGGACATCTAGCACTTGTCTTTCCATCACTCTCCAGAGTTAGTTAAAGCACAAACAACTAGTGCTGCTTTGGCACTGCGTTTTTAGCAGAGGTGGGAATAAAGCCCATGGCCTTGTGGAGCTCCCAGACCTGGGGGCAAGCACTTTACCGACTCTGATATTGGGGAAGGTCTTTTAGCAATGTACCGCAGGTTGGTATTGACTCTAATAGTCTGTGTAATAAGAAAAAGAAACAGCCAAATGAATGGCGGACTTCCGGCACTTGTCTTTCCATCATTCTCCAGAGTTAGTTAAAACCAAGCAATCAGTGCTGCTTTGGCACTGAGTTTTCAGCAAAGATGGGAATCGAACCCACAACCTTGTCGACCTCCCAAACTGGGGAGCAAGCGCTTTAATGACTCTGCTATTGGGGAAAGCACATTTTGTGATGTACCTCAGGTTGGTATTGACTCTTTTAGTCCGCGTAATAAAAAAAGGTACTGCCAAATGGAAGGCGGATGATGGGCTTCTGGCAATGGTCTTTCCATCATTCTCCAGAGTTAGTTAAAGGGATACTGTCATGGGAATTTTTTTTTTTTTTTAAAATGAATCAGTTAATAGTGCTACTCCAGCTGCCCCTGGTCATGTGACTTGTGCCTGCACTTTAGGAGAGAAATGCTTTCTGGCAGGCTGCTGTTTTTCCTTCTCAATGTAACTGAATGTGTCTCAGTGGGACATGGGTTTTTACTATTGAGTGTTGTTCTTAGATCTGCCAGGCAGCTGTTATCTTGTGTTAGGGAGCTGCTATCTGGTTACCTTCCCCTTGTTCTCTTGTTTGACTGCTGGGGGGAAAGGGAGGGGGTGATATCACTCCAACTTGCAGTACAGCAGTAAAGAGTGATTGAAGTTTATCAGAGCACAAGTCACATGACTTGGGGCAGCTGGGAAATTGACAGTATGTCTAGCCCAATGTCAGATTTCAAAATTGAATATAAAAAAATCTGTTTGCTCTTTTGAGAAATGGATTTCAGTTTAGAATTCTGCTGGAGCAGCACTATTAACTGATTTTTTTTCCCATGACAGTATCCCTTTAAAGTACAATTAACCAGTGCTGCTTTGGCATTGAGTTTTCTGCAAAAGTAGGAATCAAACTCAAAACTTTGTGGATCTCCCAGACTGGGAGGCATGTGCTTTACTGACTCTGCTATTAGGGAAGTCATTTTTAGAGACATACCTCAGGTTGGAATTGACTCTTTTAGTGTGCGTATTAAAAAAAAGGTACAGCCAAATGGAAGGCAGATGATGGACTTCCAGCACTTGTCTTTCCATCACTCTCCAGCGTTAGTTAAAGCACAACCAACCAGTGCTACTTTGGCACTGAGGTTTCAGCAGTGGTGTGAATTGAACCCACAACCTTGCGGGCCTCCCAGATCGGGAGTATGTGCTCTGCTGACTCTGCTATTGGGGAAGACTCCTTAAAGGTACACAGCACGATATTGTTGTGTTAACTAACTATGATATGACCACACTTCTCACAAAAATATCAATGGACATGTGTATGCAATTGCAATACATTTTGGATCAAACCTCCTGGGAGAACCACCTCCAGAATCCAACGTTGCCAGGTTGGCGGTTTTCCAGCCAAATTGGAAAAGCCCAGGCTGGTTTTCAAAGTATAAACTAGCCAAGGTATGGATTTGGGCTACTTTTTGGACCTTTGGCTGGTTTGTACTTTGGAAACTAGCCAAAGTTTTTTCTTGTCGTAATGTGCCAAGCCTGCTTCTCCCAGTGCATGCTGGGTAATGTAGTATTTGTTTAACAATTTGGCAACTGCCAAGTTAAATGTAAGAATAGTGATAGATAATTGGAGTAGAGGGATCCCTATCGCCAATGCAGCACTGCTTATTTTAAATGGTTTTAATTACATATGGCATGGTGGGGAATAAATATTGCCTTTTATTCTAATTACATTGTATGGCTATTTGATATTTAACAGTTAGGCCAGAACTTGGAGGTTAAGTGCCATATTTGTTTGTATGTATTGACCTTTTCCCAATTTTGTTACTGGCTGGTGGGGGGCGGGTGTGACGTAAAAAGGGATTTCTAATTGTAGCAAACAGCCGCACCGGTTTGTGAACATGGAATCAGCTCATATAAAAATCAAGCTTTAGAGCAGTCTCCTTGGAACAATGTCCCAAGCACAAAGACGCTGGAACCACATTCCGCCACAAGATGTCGCAGTTCTGGCACGTTTATCACGTAAATGCAGCAGCCAATGAAAGCGTAGACACGTGATATAGCTATTCTGCGCGTAAGATCGGGTAAAATTTGAAAGTGATTGGAAGCGGGAGAGGCCGAGCGGAGGGTGGAGGCGGTATCCTTCGGCTATATGGCGGGTGTACAGATGAAAGTTATGGCGGAAGCAGAGGCTCAGTTTCCGCCTTTGCAAGATGGGGATGACTTTTTCCATGTGGGCAGCGATCGGTGTTCGGAGGAGCTGCGGGATGTTAAACAAGGTAAGATCAGAAAGCAGCTAAAACTACTAGTTCCATTCAGCAATGGGGAGAGCAGGGAACGCCGGACCACTGTTAAATCTCCAGTTTATAAACAAGCAGCATCCCTATTGCGGGACCCGTGGGTCACTCAGCTGTCACGTCATCTATACTGAAATCTCATTATAACAGGGGCAACAATCTGAGCCCTGAGAATCCAGACATTTTAAAGCCACATTCTCCCTTCGGTTATTCAGGATCTCGGTTGTTCCTGAGTCAAAGTGTTGTTAGTGGTGAGAATTTGAGGTTTTAGGACCTAAAATAAAAAACCATCAGATCAGAAAATTAAGCGAAATAGCGTTTATTCATTTTTGAAGCGGCTTGATAATAAGGGCAGTGCAAAGCTGGAACCTGTTTGACAACACTTTGTTGTTGCTGATTTTAGCAAAAGAACAAAATCCTCCAGAAAGCATGTGAGTGTAATATCCATGATTTAGACATAGCACTACATGTTTGGGAGTCCATGGCTCCTTCATCTGGTGCTAGTTGCTGTTTTTACATCTAAATGTGTTCACAAGTTATCTCCTAGTATTCAACCTGTCCCGTAATGTCGACAGTAACATAATATAAACAGCAGCCTTATGATAGATTAACAAATGAAGGTTAGAGGGTACAAAATCAGGATTAAGAAAAATATTAAAAAAAAAAAAAAAATTGATTATGCCTCTAGTCTTTAATGTCTGAAGGTGTTGAATAAAGGGACATCGTGGCAGGGGATTCCAGAAACAGACAGGAGTATGAGGGAAGTCCTGCAGTTGAGAGTGGGATAGTGATGTGAGGAGAATGGAGTCACAGAGGCGGGGGTGGTGTTTACAAACTTCACTGGTCATTCGGTGCTCAGGTACAGGATCCCTTATCCGGAAACCTGATATCCAGAAAGCTCCGAATTATGTAATGGCTCCCATAGACTCCAAATTTTTAAAAATGATGTAATAATAAAATAGTAGCTTGTACTCGATCCAAACTAAGATATAATGAATCCTTATTGGAAGCAAAACCAGCCTATTGGGTTTATTTAAGGTTTAAATTAATTTCTAGTAGACTTAAGGCATGAAGATCCATTATCCGGAAAACCCCAGGCACCGAGCATTCTGGCTAACAGGTCCACACCTGTCTAACAAAAAGCGTGAGTTGTAAATAAAATAAATATGCTCAGAAGCATGAAATCTTGACCAGAACCGCTGTGAAGTTCAGCAGTGGTCAAAAAAAAAACCAAAAACTGTGTAAAGCCAAACTGTATTTTTGTTAAATTTTAGGAAGTATGCAGTATTTAAAGTTTGTTACTCTTTCTTTTCTCCATCTCCTTTAATGACAACTGAAGCATTTTCTGTTGAACGAGTCAGCAATTAACTACTGATTATGGGCAGGTTGGAGACCGACAAAGACTTCAGCTTTTATGCCCCTTGGGAAAGCATCTGTTATGACCAATTCTGTTAGAGGTATAACAGATAATCTATATTGTTTGCTCATCAGCGAAACAATGTTTTATCAATGTTTTATTTACTTATTTATATTCTCATCCATGTGACTTAACCCAAAAAGTCACAAAATTACTTACTGACCTTATTGTTGGACGTTTAATGGATTGTTTATGTAAAAACTAAGAAAGGCTGCATAATTCCTAGACAACTTGCACATTTTCTTTCATATTTAATGTTTAGCAGCACGAAATTTAAAAGTGGTTGCTAGCGGTTAATTAACTTAGAAACCAGCCAATTGTTTTGAAATCAGAAAGCTAACAGTAGAGGGCCTGAAAAGGAAAAAATTGCAATAAGACTAAGAATTAAAATAAAACTGAAGCCGTATTGTCAAGTCTGCTTTTTGGTTTTGTGAACCTGACAACCAGCTACAGGCTGGAAAAGAGAGAGGGGAAAAAAGAGCCTTGTAACTTAAAAATCATATAAATAAATCATGAACACCAAGTATAGGTTTTCTCAACAATAGGTTTATTTAATCAGGATGCGTGGGTCTTGCCACAACCCACAGGAACTGTGGGATGAGTGGGCTCATGCCGTTGTGGAGAGTGGTGGGCTTGATTTGCTGTTGTTTCAACCCTACTTTTGTGACTGCTGAAACTGCTTTTATTGTAATGCTTGCCTCTCCTTCAATGACTATAGAGACGGTCGGGATTGAATCTATCGAATCTGTCTATCGAATCTATCGAATCTATCGAATCTGTCTATCGAATCTGTCTATCGAATCTGTCTATCGAATCTGTCTATCGAATCTGTCTATCGAATCTGTCTATCGAATCTGTCTATCGAATCTGTCTATCGAATCTGTCTATCGAATCTGTCTATCGAATCTGTCTATCGAATCTGTCTATCGAATCTGTCTATCGAATCTGTCTATCGCAGGGGTCCTCAAACTTTTTAAGCAGAGGGCCAGTTCACGGTTCCTCAGACTGTTGGGGGGCCGGACTATAGTTTAAAAAAAAAAAATGAACAAATTCCCATGCACACTGCATATATATCTTATTTGTAGTACAGGTAGTGCAAACAAAATCATGAAGAAACAATACACTATTTAAAAAATGTACAATGAAGAACAATTTTAACTAACATAAACTTACCAGTATTTCAATGGGAAGTGTGGGCCTGCTTTTGGCTGATGAGATAATCAATATCCGGTTCCATGTTTGTCACTGCAAGTCGTAACAAGTGATGCAAGTGTGCATCAGTAAGTGTGGATCTGGTTGGAGATTTCAGATTTTTCATTCGGGAAAAAGTCTGTTCACAGACATAGGTGCTGCCAAAGATGGTTGCCATTTTGAGTGCATGGTTCCTGAGATTAAGATATGTCTCAGAGGGGAGAGATGCATAGAAATTAGTAAGGCTGCTTGCTTTGAAAATGTCTTTTAGAGAGTCACAATTCTGTAGTTCGGCCAGTTCCATTTGGTAAATCGGATCAACATTTTCAATTTCAACAGAAAATGGGTTCCGGAAAAGCTGTATGTCCTGTTCATGGAGATGAAGCTCTTTAAATCTCTTTTGAAACTGCCTTTGCAACATTTCCAGTGAATCCACACATGTTTTGTTTGGGAATGCAACTGTTGGTTTCTCAGCTAACAGCTTTTGAGTAGAGGGGAGATGGCAGAAATTTTCCTCCTTCACTAGTTTAATGAGGAGGTCCAATTTTACTTCAAATGCTTTCACATGTGAATGCATATCACAGATGAGCTTCCCCTTTCCTTGAAGTTGCACATTGAAACTGTTGAGTAGTTCTGTTACATCTGTCAGAAAAGCAAGGTGCCATTTCCATTCTTCATCTTTAAGGTCTGGTACTTCTTTGTTTTTTGAAAGCAGAAAATCCGAAATCTGTGGAAGTAAGTCATAAAAACGTTTCAAAACTCTCCCTCGACTCAGCCAACGGACTTCTGTGTGGTACAGAATATCATCATAGGCAACATTCAGCTCAGACAGAAATGCCTGAAACTGTCTGTGGTTTAGTGCATGAGCCCTAATGAAGTTAACACAGGACACCACAACTTTCATGACAGAGTCCCACTTCAGTGATTTACAACACAGCGCTTGTTGGTGGATGAGGCAGTGTATGGCTATTGGACGTGAATGGTTGAGTTGGTCCATTTCTTTGTTAATGCGTCCCACCACTCCTTTCATAGACCCCACCATGCTAGGAGCACCGTCAGTTGTCACACTGGCTAGTTTAGCCCAGTCTAGCTCCAAATCATTCATAGTTTGGCAAACCTTTTCATAGATATCCTCTCCTGTTGTTGTTCCTTTGATGCTTTGCAGTGCAGCAAGCTCCTCTGTGACTTCAAAATGATCATTTGTTGCACGAATGAAAATTAGAAGCTGTGCAGAATCACGGACATCATTGCTTTCGTCGAGTTCCAATGAAAAATAGCAAATTTTTTTTGAGGCGTTTTGCAAATTTTTATGCAAATTGTCCCCCATTTCTTCAATCCTTCGTGTAATTGTAGGTCCTGAAAGACTCACTGTTCCAAATAAATCAGCCTTCTCTGGACACATCTCTTTGGCAACAGAAAGAAGACATTCTTTCACAAATTCTCCCTCCACAAATGGTCTGCCAGTGCGGGCTATTAGCTTGGCAACTTGAAAACTTGCTCGCAATGATGAAATATTTATCGCCTTCTGCTTCACAAATGCATTTTGCTGAGTTGTGAATCCATGTTTCAGTTTTAATATCTTGTCTTTTCTCCCTTGTCCGACCAAGCAACCATATTTGTCTTTATGTTTAGTTTCGTAGTGTAGACGCAAATTGTATTCCTTGAACACAGCCACTGAATCCTGGCATAACAGACAAACAGCTCTCTCCTTGCACTGCATGAAAAAGTAATCATAGGTCCACTGTTCTTTGAATATCCTGCACTCAGTCAACTTTTCTTTTCCTTGACATAATTGTATTGTTGTCCACCTGTAGAATTTACAGATCCACCATAAGACACTGTGATAATTACAAAACTAGAATATCCACAACATTTTACTTTTAACACAACTACTAAGAGAAAAGTGCAATCCATCAATTATCCATGCAAGCAGCAGCCAAGATATTCTGCCTGTGCCAACAGCACACAAAATCTGTACCTGTGCCAGCCAGCAGCACCCAAAATATTGCCCCCAATATGTACCTGTGCCAGCCAGCAGCACCCAAAATATTGCCCCCAATCTGTACCTGTGCCAGCCAGCAGCACCCAAAATATTGCCCCCAATCTGTACATGTGCCAGCCAGCAGCACCCAAAATATTGCCCCCTATCTGTACATGTGCCAGCCAGCAGCACCCAAAATATTGCCCCCAATCCGTACATGTGCCAGCCAGCAGCACCCAAAATATTGCCCCCAATCTGTACATGTGCCAGCCAGCAGCACCCAAAATATTGCCCCCAATTTTTACACGTGCCAGCCAGCAGCACCCCTGAAAATATTGCCCCAATCTGTACCTGTGCCAGCCAGCAGCACCCAAAATATTGCCCCCAATCTGTACATGTGCCAGCCAGCAGCACCCAAAATATTGCCCCCAATCTGTACATGTGCCAGCCAGCAGCACCCAAAATATTGCCCCAATCCGTACATGTGCCAGCCAGCAGCACCCAAAATATTGCCCCCTATCTGTACATGTGCCAGCCAGCAGCACCCAAAATATTGCCCCCAATCCGTACATGTGCCAGCCAGCAGCACCCAAAATATTGCCCCCAATCTGTACATGTGCCAGCCAGCAGCACCCAAAATATTGCCCCCAATTTTTACATGTGCCAGCCAGCAGCACCCCTGAAAATATTGCCCCCAATCTGTACCTGTGCCAGCCAGCAGCAACCCAAAATATTGCCCCCAATCTGTACATGTGCCAGCCAGCAGCACCCAAAATATTGCCCCCAATTTTTACATGTGCCAGCCAGCAGCACCCCTGAAAATATTGCCCCCAATCTGTACCTGTGCCAGCCAGCAGCACCCAAAATATTGCCCCCAATTTTTACATGTGCCAGCCAGCAGCACCCCTGAAAATATTGCCCCCAATATGTACCTGTGCCAGCACCCAAAATATTCCCCCCCCAAATCTGCACCTGTTGTGCCAAAAAAATTCATTGCCCCCAAAAATCTGTACCTGTTGTGCCAAAAAAATTCATTGCCCCCAGCCCCCCCAAATCTGTACCTGTTGTGCCAAAAAAATTCATTGCCCCCAGCCCCCCCAAATCTGTACCTGTTGTGACAAAAAAAATGCATTTCCACCCCCCAGCCCCCCCCAAGTCTGTACCTGTATCAGCAGGTAGTTCAGTCGCCAATATCAGCAGCAGTTCACCAGGCACAGGCAGCCACCCACAGTTTTTCAGGAGCCAGGAGGAGGAGTGGGAGACTTGTTGTCAGACGAGTCAGAGGCGCCTCATGCAAGAACGCCGGCCGCACCCATACGACGCGCCAGGGCCCAGGCCACACTTCACAGGCGCACAGGTCCCTGCTGACGTCACCGCGCACGCCAGCGCGGCGGCGCGCCTCTCTTTATGCCGGCGCATCATTGGATGGATGCGCAAGTTGCTGGGCGGTTTGCTGCTGCCCTGCTGCCTCTACGGATCCAGCCAGCAGGACAAGTAGAGACTGCCTGGCTGGGTCTTGGAAGTGCGGAACTCTGCAGGGGGCCTGGGCCTGAGCTTTCTATATTTTTTTTTAAAAAATGTGTTTTTTTTAAAAAAAATGTGGGGCAATTGCCAGCGTGGGCGGGGGCCGGGTAAATTACATTGGAGGGCCGTATCCGGCCCGCGGGCCGTAGTTTGAGGACCCCTGGTCTATCGAATCTGTCTATCGAATCGGGAGAGGATGGGTTATTGTGAAATTTTTTTGAAATTGAAAGGTGAACATCCCCTTTATGCCAGATAATGAGAACAGTTTAACATCTCTCTTAATATCCCAATAAGTAAATCATGTTTCATTTAGGCTACCGTTTCTTAAACTCTTGCCCTGCTGTAGGATTCCTTTTTGCTCCAATTTGGTGCAGTTACCAGCATGGCAAGTCTCATTCAGCTTCATGACTTTAACAGTTTTACAAGAGTTAGCCTCCCAAGTCATTAGTTCAACTCTCCAAGTGGCATTGCATACGTTTATGTATTCAGAAATTGTGTTTAAGAGCGAGAGAAGTTAGTGGATGGAATTTCTACACACATAAGAACTTCACTTGTGTGTTTTCAGTGTAAAAAAAAAAAAAAGGGGGGGGGGAAATGCAGATTATCATATACAGTCTTTAATCTAATAACCATTCTAGATCCAGTTTTAATAAGCACAGCAGCGTTGTTTAAAATCCATTCCAAAGTAACTGCTGATAGGAAAGCCTTATATGAGATGGCAAGGACCACAGCATCCCCCACCTGGGTGCTGACATCATGAGGATTACACCTTTGTGGGAATTATGTGTAATATTTACAGTTTTTATGCTGAATATAATACATGCAAGGGTGAACTTAATGAAAAATAAAATCCGTTCTCTTCAAATTAACCGCACTGCAGGGTATTTTCATATTTCTTGTCTATTTAGACTTCGTTACATTCCTGACATTTCTATAGCCTGGATTCAAACGGCATATTCATATACTTGAAGTCAAGGACAAACTTAGCAATAAAACAGAATGGTGAATCTTTCTGTTGTATTAATGTTGGCTCCTCCAGACAAATGTTTCCATTTAAGCATCTTTATGAAAGGGAACTATTAGTCACTGCCAGTCTGTTCTGCCAAAGTACTGTGAGTGGATCTGAGTTAAACTTGTAATGAATGTTGTCTAAAAAAAGATGAAAAGAAAGGGTCATTATGTATGACTTTATTTACTTATTTTGCATCTGTTCTATGGGTCTGAGGCTGGTGAGTAATCACACTCTATCCCCAGCCATTTCTGGTACAAACTTCAAGGCTAATGATGTTTGAACTGTAGTGTAGTATTTTGAAGTGACAAAAATAAAAATAAATAAACATAGTTGAAAGGTTCATGCAAAGTTCTTTTGGCTGTTTGCATCACTTTTTTTGGTATTAAGAATGACAATGTAATATCCTTATATTTCAACTTGCACACTTAAATTAAAGATCTGATCTTAAAATGCTTTAAGAAAAGTGGAAAAGGGTAGCATTGCTTTAGATTTAGAATTTCAAGAGTATTCCTTCCTAAGGTTAAAATAAATAAACCAGATTGGTAGTTAGGATACATCAGAAACATGCAGCAGGGATGCAATTCATTCACTACTGCTCTAAGTGCACGGTTATAAAAATGACTTAAAGCTGCTCTTAAAATCATATATGTTCAGTTAATATCACTCATATAATGCCACCCATCCCTTTAATTCTGCCACCTGTCTCTCTTCATAACTTTGTAACCGATTGTTCACTCTCTAAAGCAAACAAATATAAATTGACAGTTGCATTTAATGTAGCGGTGCCTTAAGGTTCTGTACTTGATCCATTGTTGTTCTCAATCATTCTTTGGGAGATCTCATTAACTTGTTTGCATTTAAATGGCACCTGTATACTGATGGTACGCAAATATTTTTTATCAACTCATTCATTAAAGGGGTGGTTCACCTTTCAGTTAAGTTTTAGTATGTTCTATAATGGCTAATTCTAAGCAATGTTTTAATTGGTCTTCATTATTATTATTTTTTTTATATATTTTTTTTGCATTATTTGCCTTCTTCAGACTCTTTCCAGCTGTCAGGTGGGGGTCACTGACCCCAAATGCTCTGTAAAGCTACACATTTGTTATTGCTACTTTTATATTGACTCCGCTTTCTATTTATGCCAAATAATTCGGACCCTAGCAACCAGAGTGCTGAAATGGCAAACTGGAGAGCTGCTGAATAAAAAGCTAAATAACTCAATTACCACAAAAAATAAAAAATGAAAACAAATTGCAAATTGTCTCAGAATATCACTCCCTACACCATACTAAAGTACCACCCCTTTAAGGGTTTAAGAACACGGGCAGATTCCCTGCCTGCTATAATGACAAAACGCCAGTGCCAATGCACTTGTGACGCTTTGATTTCTGAAGTCGCCCGAAGTTGCCTCACAAAGAAACTTCAGGCGACTTCGGAAATCGAAGCACCGTGAGTGCATTGATGCTGGCGTTTTGTCATTATAGGTAGGCAGGGGGAAGGCAGTTCGGGGAGATTGTTGCCCCACAGAAGAGGCGATTAGTCGACAGGTGACTAAATCTCCCCGAATCTGCCCGTGTGCTCTGTTTGATAGGACACCTGGTTTTTATGCAACCAAAACTAACCTTCAAGCCATGAATTCAAAAATAAGCACCTACTTTGAGGCCAAAGGGAGCAAAATTCAACAGCCCTGTCTTTTTAAGGGCAGTACTCTATTAATGGGGCACAAATCGGTCTCCAAGCACAATTTTAGAGCACAGAGATCGGCTGCAATTCAAAAAAGTATAGGACAGGTTGGATTCATGCAAAAAACACAGTTTATACACTTTTTATGCACTTTATAAATTACTGCTGCTTTGTTGACTTATGGGCACACTACTTGTACAAAGATGGTCTGCTTTGATATAACCAATACTGTAAGTTAATTTTGTAGATAAAGAGCTATAGTTGAATTTAAACTGCATGGAATCCACTGTTGAGTACTAAGGTTTGCCCTTCAAGTATAAACAGAATGAATTTTACTCAAGGACAGTTCTCTTATTTTTATTTTATGATTGCCTTGTTCATTACTTGTCTGTACAAAAATCCTTTACCCAAGAGTATATAAATAGAAGCTTTAAAACCAATAAAACCTATCAAAGCTAATAAATACAAACAATAGTGCAGCTTGACCCAATATAAAAATGTTCAGATGTATACAAACCTAATCCCTGTAAATAGTTTGGCTAATACCAGTATCGTGATATTGATCAGTATAGGGTAAAATGCATACTTTAAAAAAAAAAAAAAAAAAAAATCTTGACTTTTAAGGAGCATACTAGTAATAAAACGTGGGTTGATATATTTACAGTGAAACACTGTGGGATTACCTTTTAATTTTGGTGTTTTTACGGAATTTATTATATTGTGCCATGAAGCTGTATAGAGGCTTTCCTGGAAATGAGGACCTGAAGGTCAAGTAATAAACCTAATGGAAATATTGTTACTTTTGTTATGTGCAGAGGGAAGGTCAGTCTTGCTTTATTGCTTCAGATAACTAACAATATAAGGCTTGCTGTATTTTTGGGCTGTAAGATGCACACTAACATTTTGAGTGGAGAAATTTATACCTGCAAACATATTGTCTGTCTTTTTCAATATCAACAGTTTTTATTTCTTACACGAAGATCCAAATGAAACCTCCCTCACTTTATTGTTTCCTGCTGATATTTAAAGGAGAACTAAAGAAGGAGCTAGAAATGTTGTACATTTTATTCGGGGCTTCTGTACCAGCCCAAGGCTACCACAGCCCTTTAGCAGGCAAGATATGTGCCTCCAAAGATGCTCCAGTAGCTCCCCATCTTCTTTTCTGCTGATTCATTGCACATACTCTGCTGCTGTCACTTACTGAGCTTAGGGATCCACTCACAATATACAGTACACAGAATATAAATGTCATAATATAAAGCAGATTAGTAATTAGTACAGATAATTACTACATGGCAGCATAGAAACCAGTACAACTAACATCAGAATTTAATAATCAGCCTTGTAGCATCAGCTAATATTAAAGGCCAATCTAATTTTCTGCTTATTAATTTGCTATGACCCCTAAGTTTAGCTTCTCAACAGCTGTTCAGAGACCAATGAGCATGTGAGTGTCACAGACACTTTCCAAGATGGTGACCCCCTGTGACAAGTTTGAAGTCCTGGATCATTGCTGCTATTGAGAAGCTGAAACTTTAGGCTGGTGCAATAAGTTCAGTATATAAAATATGGCATTTTAAGCCATATTCATCTTTAGGGTGTAGTTCTTATTTAAACAACTTCCTGGTTCTGCCAATTTCCAAAAATGTCTCTCTAAAGTATGGGAGAATCATTATTTTACCCAGAAACCAAAGTTGGTATTTTAACCCTAAATCAAATCTTTACAACCTCATCTTTCCAGAATATTGTTTTTATGCCCGGCATGTTTTTTTCAGTCCTTGCTTGATGAGTTGCATCTCTGTAATATTCAGTTTCACCTCCTGTTACTTGTTAAAAAGTGATAATCTTTTAAAACTGGGTGAAAAAAACCTTTTTTTCTATCCTAAACTGTAATAAACTCCCCAAATAACCTGACAACTGCTGGATAACAAAACAATATATGAACTCCTAATGCAGACAACAATTTGTGGGTGCAAAGTAAGAGAAAGGGGGTCACGTGTGTTGTCACATGCGTCCCACATCATTTTGAGATTCCCCATTCAATGTTTCCTGGGAAACAGAAACTGAAAAATGAGCCACTGCAATTTTGTTAATTCTCTTAGACTATGGCTCATTTAGCTTAAAAAAATTTACACTTTTATTAATATTCAAATCATAGTTGAAATTTAATGGAACAGAAACATGAAAAAAATTGTGTTTTAAAGAAATACATATATAATGCAGTGTTGCCCAGCACTTGTAAAACTGTTCTTTGCTTCAGGAACATTACTATTTATATAAATAAGCTGCTGTGTAGCAATGGGGACAGCTATTCAAAGGAGAAAAGGCTCATGTTACACAGCAGATGGCAGTTTTACCAGTGCAGGGTATCAGTGTATGACATTTTCATTACTTTAAAAACACTTTAATTTTTTGGTGTTACTGTTCCTTTCAGCTAATCTAATGACTACATTTATAGACCTTAAATAACACTACCTAGCCATTATGGCATTTGCCATACAGAGGTCTTTTTTGAAATCCGTAAGTGAAGATCTTTGAACTTCTGTAGAATGAGTTTGAATAATAGGCAATTAGTGAAGTTATAATATTGATGTAACCATAAGCTGCATCGCTAATTAACTTCGAACTGACCACAGAGTGGATGAAGTTATTTTATTTTGTAAAAGGCTTTTTTTTTTTTTTTTCCTCTCCCTTAGTCTTGTTCCAGGAGGAGGATGACAGCGCCAGTGATTATGGCAGCTATAAAAGGCTGGGGAAAGTCACAAGTCGTACGGTTCCTGCAGGAAACATGCTATTTCCAGACCTATTCCAAACCAACAACCTCCTTTTCTATGAAAGATTTGAGACTTACAAAGACTATATGCTTGGTAAGGACCTTATCATATTCAGTTTGAGTTTTAATGTTGAGTGCCTGTTTTTTTTTTTTTTTTTTTTAGTTTGTCTCCATGGTTATCCCCCTGCTTTTAGCTAAGTGGGTGCAGCTGGCAGTTGTACTACTGAATAATTACATTATGAAAAATTAATTATTTATAATGGCAAAAGCGTCCACACTCTGACCTTTCCTCTTTCTGGGTGCACAGTTAATGTGTATTCATATAATGCATAGAAGAACTAGCACTTCCAGTTTTGTGATTCAATGTGTCTAACTTTTATTTCACTACATGCTGCATCCAACATTTCGTTCCCTTTTGGGACCTTATCAACCTTGATATATATTATGCCCATCGGTCTCCTTTGCCATCTATTAAGTCTCTCTCACTTCTGGCATCTTTACCATACTCTCTGTGCAGACTCTCTCCCATTCTCTGTGGAATTGCCTCCACCCGTCTCCATGCTGTTTTGCATGGCCCTCACAGCCTCCTGCTGAACCACAGGGATTAGTAGCACCAGCTGCCATATTAGTACCATCTCTTAAGGGTAATGTTTACTAGGCTTTTAAAAAGGCGTATGTCTCTTTAAAGCTCTGCCCGCATCCAAGCATCAATTGTGACATTAGTCACACAGCAAAAGGGCAGCACTCCGTGTTTGAGTAAAATTGCCTTTATTTCCACAAGCAGGGCAACATATGCAGCAACGTTTCGAGCCTAGCACGGCTCTTTGTCAAGCTAGGTTAGCTTGACAAAGAGCCGTGCTAGGCTCGAAACGTTGCTGCATATGTTGCCCTGCTTGTGGAAATAAAGGCAATTTTACTCAAACACGGAGTGCTGCCCTTTTGCTGTGTGACTAGTGGTTCCAGTGTGGAGGGACACTGTGGGACGTGCACCCGGAATAAAGGAGATTGGAAAACAAGTGAGTGCCCCTCTAACTCTACCTCTACATCAATTGTGACATGCCACTGGCCTGCACATGTACTTTGAGCGTTTGGTAGGCAGGTAGCGTAATATTTGGAGCTTAGAGACAGGGACACCAAGGCTTCGGACAAAACACAGGTTTATTAAGCACTGGGCATTCCCAACCAAAAGAAGGCAACAGAAAAGTGTTCAGGGTACAGTTCAACTACTTCAATGTAGAACATGCAGGGTATAGTTCAACAACTTCCAAAAAAAAAAAAAAAAACCTTCAGGATTGTCTCCCCTCTGGTCGCTCACCATCAAGGGAAACTCTCAACCTCTGGAACTTCAGAGCCTTTGGGCTTCTCACTCAGCCCTGCTGGCTTCCCCTCCTGGGACTCAGGAGCACTAGCCTCTGCCACACTCTTGCTGGCAGCAAGACACCTTATCCCAGGCACTGTCTCTCCCAGCAGAACCACACTTCCCTCCACTCTAGGAGGTATAAGGAAATATTATAATTACATTGCTGAGAAGGAATGTTAACCCTACTTGAGCTGAGTATTCCCTTTCCACACATATAATGCAGTTTAAATGCACTCCTTTCAATGCTTTTTCCAAACACCATGTCACAATATCTATCTAGTTAGCTAGCTCTATCTAGCTATCTATCTCATCCACATTGTCTGAGATAAACAGACAAAAGGCAAGAAATAACAATGTTCTAAATAAAAACACTGTATATCCAAATATAAAAGTCCACCATAGGGGAAATTTACTTATTCCCTAGTGCAGTGATCCCCAACCAGTAGCTCACGAGCAACATGTTGCTCTCTAACCCCTTGGATGTTGCTCCCAGTGGCCTTAAAGCAGGAACTTATTTTTGAATTCCAGGCTTGGAGACAAGTTTTGATTGTTTAAAAACTAGGTGTACTGTCAAACAGAGCCTCACTGTAGGTTGACAATCCTAACAGGGGCTACCAAATGGCCAATCACAGCTCTTATTTGGAATCCCAAGAACATTTTTCATGCAAGAACATTTTTCATGCTTGTGTTGCTCTCCAACTCCTTTTACTTCTGAATGTTGCTCACAGGTTCAAAAGGTTGGGGATCCCTGCCCTAGTGCAACCCCTTAGTGCTCATGTAGTAGTATGGGTATTAAAATACTTGTTTGAGTGTTAATGATGTCTATGAATACAGGTATTGCTTTACTTGGGATGCTGTACACTTAGATCATCTTCAATACATGTTCATTGTGAAGTTATAAAACAACTTTTGTTACATTTACAAGCTTTTTTTGACACATCTAAAGCACTGAGCATTTTTTTTTTTTTTTTTTTTTACCTTCCAGCCACTTGTTCCCAAACTTCTTTGTTTGACAAGCTTGTTTGAAGCAAAGTGATCATCTTACATTGTTCATAGTTACTCGTTAGGGAAGGCGCTTTTCTGCAGTGGGAATCCATTATACATCCCAGTGCTAAGAACGTGTGTCTGTTGTCCACATGATGTTCAGATAATAGATTTACATCAAATGCTTAAAAGTAAATGCCTGAAAGTATTTCAGTTCAGTAAAAAGTACATCTGCAAGTCTGTAGAACAGAGAGACTGTACAGTAGAAAGTGGTTTCAGACAAAATGTTTGAGCAGCAGCCGCTTGAAGCAGCATGTTTAGCCTAAGGCTACTTAAGTGTCACATCAGACATATTGTACTTGGCAAATTTGAGAGTAAGTAAAGCAATACCTTGGGCAAATGTAGTGCGTTTCTTCTAAATATATAGGTTCCCTTTTATACTACTTTTCAATATATTATCCAGATTTTTGTACAGGGGTTTTTTTTTTTTTTTTTTAGTGTGTGTGTGTGTGTGTGTGTGTTTGTGGCTTTTGGCACACGACAAAGATTGTCAAAATTCCATTGACTTATTTGATCTTTACTGCCTTCTGTTGTGTTAAAAGGTTTTCTGGACAGATGTTGCCACTTTTCTGTTATGAGACAAGCATCCAGCCTCGCACGATTTTTAAAATTTTTTTTTTTTTTTTTTTTTTTTTTTACAACCAGTATTCTTGATCCATATGCAGTCAGCTTTATCCTTAACCAAGGATACCTCAACTATAATACCATGGAGATTCTGTGCTAAGTATCCTAAGATATTGTACAGTCTCACTGTTATTATTTGGAATAGCTATTTGATTAATTTATACATAGTGGCACTTAGATCACAAATGCATTGTGTTGCTACTAGGATATTTTGCCTTTGTTTCTGTACCTTAAGTTACTAAGTTGGTTTTGAATGCAAGTATCTCTGAAGCTCGGACATCCCTGCTGGAGTCCTGCTATGGCTGTACTTAATCTCACTGCCATTGTTGTACAGGATCAGCACTGGCTTGTGGTCCTGAACAGCTCAAATGTGTATTAGGGATTTTACTGGTCTCTGCATATCAAGGAGGTTTAATCATAAGACTATTTAACTGAGAACTGCAAGCTTTCACTGAACCTGACTTGCAAAGATGAGGGCACCATCCGATACAGCAGGACTCTAGCCGAAAATTCCAAGCTTCAGATAAGCTTTGCAGTCAAATCAACCTAGCAAGTATATAATCAATAAGTCATACAAATGTATCTTTTTAATATATTTTTTTTTTTTTTTACCTTTTAAAGGGATGGTTCACCTTTTAGTTAACTTTTAGTATGTTATAGAATGACCAATGCTAAGCAACTTTCCAATTTATTTTTATTTTTACAATTCTTTCTTCTTACTCTTTCCCATTGTCACCGACCCCATCTTAAAAACAGATCCTCCATAAGGCTACATATTTATTTTTTCTTGCTACATTTTATTATTTATCTTTCTATTCAGACCCCCTCCTATTCATACTCCAGTATGAATTTGAACCCTAGCAACCAGATTCCAGAAACTGCAAACAGGAGTTGCTGAATAAAAAGTTAAATAACTTAAAAACCACAAATAATAAAAAATGAAAACCAATTGCAAATTGTCCCAGAATAGAATTGTCTACATCATACTAAAAGATGAGGCGAACAACCCCTTTAAGTAGATTTAATTGTACACACTCTTTATTTTTGCATAAAAAATCCCATTGTCCTTTCATATGTAGTGTGAAAGGGTTTCATTTTTTAAGAAGCCTTGTCCATTTGTTTGCATGGCTTGCAATTTTTAAAATGTAACCCCCCCCCCCCCCCGGCCATGCAATCCCAGCATTATTTATTCTGTTGAGTATCTGAAGCAGGCTTTTCATTCACTAGGGCCTGACCTCATTAGATCATTCTTCTTTTAATATATTATGACTAAGGCACAGTCAAGTATTTATTGTGATTTGAAACATTCAGCCCAGTTCATGGTTTCTGTGGTGTAAACTGTAAATGGATATAATGAGACAGAAACACAATGACATCTGGTTTCCAAACTATGCAGATTATTACTGTGCTGTGCCCAGCAGGCATACACACATTACGTTCTCAACAGAAGCTGCAGTATAAGTGGTAAAATTAGACTAACTAGTCTGATCTTGTAAAAATGCAAATTCAGAATATGATAAATACATTTTAATTTTGACATGCTCTTTAAACAACTCCTTCGATACTGTCTTATTTTCTGCAAGGTGACTGTAAACCCTCTGAGGTGAAAGAATTCATAGCGGAGTACTTGGAAAAGGCCCTCAAACCATCTGGCTGGAATGCAATTTGGCACACTGATGTCTTTGATGTTCTTGTAGAGGTACATTTTATACACTGTTACAAGGTTACTGTGGTAACATGTAATATGACAAATACCACTGTAGGAATCACATGACTTATAAGTCCAAAAGGTGATTTAACAGTCTATAGAAACTGAAGGCCAAGAAATCCCCATAGCAAGCAATGTGCTAGCAGTAGGAGGACCCACAAGGTTAGTGAGAAGGAATGGGCTGCCCTGAAGGTATTAAAGTAAGGAAGAAGAAACCAAATACCTCATTGGCTGATGTGACTGGGGAAGTATTGTGAACCCAAGGGCCTGAAGAAAAATACCTTAGGAGTAGCTTGGCCAGCTGGCATATGGGCAGATTTTGTGGAGCTCTTTGCTTAGCGGGTGAAAGTTAGGAATAGGGCATCTAGATGATCAGATTGGCTTCATATAAGGATATTGCCCTGATGGACACTCTATCAGTACAGGACCATAGTGACAGGATTAGGGCAAGTGAGATTGTTGTAAACCTTTGTCAGCAGAACCCCTTAATCATGTGCTGAACAGACTGCAATACCCCTAGGCTTGGAGAGCTAGGTGGAAGGTGATTTAAGGAGGACTGCGCAGTGTCTGATTGATTCCTTGTAGTGGCAATATATAATGTGGTGAACTGATAACACTAATTTTGAAGTGCTGTAAATAAATTTTAAAAACTGAATGTACTGGCAACCATAACAAATCCTCACATTACACTCTTCGATCCACGAAGTAAACCAGCAGTTTGTAAACACAAAGTCTGAGACATTCTCTTCCAAAATACAGAGACAAGTGATGCAAATTCATTACATGGGATACTCTTAGGGTAGGACTACATGGTAGTTTTTGGCGCTATCCAACGTTCTGCCAAAAGCGTCAGCGTCAAATAGCATGCGATGGAAATAAGGTAAATTAATGCATTGTCGGATGGTGTCGCAGCGTTGATCTGACACGACACCACTGTCGGATGCAGATGCTGCACACTGCGTCTGCATCCGACAGTCATGTCATGTCAGATCAATGCTGTGACTTCATCCGCCATTTCCATTACTTACCTTATTTCCATCGCATTCGATTTGAGGTCAGCGTTTTGTTGCAGCGCGTCGGATCGCACCGAAAACGTCCATGTAGTCCTACCCATAATCTGATATATTTGCATCACTTGTCTACTTATTACCTAAATAAACAGGCATGAGGACAGTGCTTATAATACGGCCCAGTGACAACTTATACGAGGTGACAATTTATACGAAAGCCAGGTTACTCATTGGTTGCCATAGGCAGCAATTTGAATTAAAGGAGAAGGAAAGCTACGGAGGCATTTTATTGCCAATAGATTAGCCACAATAGTGCAAGCTAGAATGCTATATTTAATCTGTAGAATGTTTTACCATACCTGAGTAAAAAGCTCTAGAAACTCTGTTTGTTTAGAATAGGAGCAGCAGTATTAATGTGGTGTGACATCACTTCCTGCCTGAGTCTCTCCCTGCTCTGGGCTCAGATTACAGTAGAGAAGGGAGGGGGTGGGGGGAGAGGAGCAAACTGAGCATGCTCTTGCCCAGGGCAATGAGGTTTAAGCTGAAGGCAGGAAGTCTGATACAGAAGCCCATGAGTACACAATAGAAGGAAAGAAATGCAGTGTTTCTTTTGACAGGGGACTCAGAGCAACATAACTTTGGGGGTTTACTGGTATATTTAGATGGACCTTTCTGATAAGGCTTACTTAGTTTTAACCTTTCCTTCTCCTTTAAGTGGGGTTTTTTTTATCAACTTTTTAAAAAATCTTTTAAACACTGAAAGTTCTGCCACTTCCATAATGTCATGCAATTTAACCCCTACCCAGCAAACTGCTTTCATTGTATTTTTCTTTATCTAATAACGTCTAAAATGTCTAAGAATGCTATCATTATACAAACGTATTTTCATTTGAAAGGAAATGGAAATGTAAAATGTGATTTTCATATACAATGTATATCTGCATAAAGTTTTTTTTTTTTTTTTATAAAGTGTCTTGATATTTAAACAATCACAGGTAACCGATGTAGAATTCTCCAGCCTTAATGCCATAGTGCGGCTGTCTGAGCCTTTCCTGTGTGAGTCTCATGTCAGTAGCATTGCTCTTGAAAGTATCAAAGACCTGCTAGATGTGAAGGATCAGAGGGTACCTTTGCAGGAAATCCGTGTTGTTTTTGATGAGTCTGGGTTATATAACCAGACTGCACTCGCTATTGAGCATCTCAGGTGAGTCGCTTAGAAATGTCCACTTAATTAACTCTACTCTGTATTTGCCCTAAAATATGTTGAACATGTTGAGGGTGTGGTGCAATATGTGTGTGAGAGCCAACAACTGCTTTGTGAATTCAATTAGCTTAATTTTATAATGTTTCCTTTTAACTACATTAAGCATTATTTTGCACGTCATATTAAAGGGGAACTATCGCGAAGATATAAAATTAGCTTCAGCATCTTGAAATAAGAAACTTTCTCAATACAATCAATTAAAAATTCTGTGCAGTTTCTGAAATAATCAAGTTTATCTTCACTATTCCTCTCTCGGCATCTGTTTCTCATTCTGTCTTCAGTCAGGAGTTGGGAATGCAGAATTTGTGCAAAAGGCAGTTATTTTGTTTGTACTGGAATCCGTTAATGTCTGAACTCTTAATTCATCTACTAGGAAAGGATCCCCCCTAGAAGATATATTGGATTTAACTGTCCATGAATATCTGACACCCAACTGCTGCATGAAGAGAGAATGAAGGGGATAGTGAACATAAACTTGATTATTTCAGAAACAATGCAGTATTTTTAATTGATTGTATTGCGAAAGTTTATTACTTCATTATAAGGAAGCTTATATTAAATTTTTATTTTCGCCTTAGTTCCCCTTTAACATTAATGTTAGCAAAGCAATCCTGATGATGCACCACAGTAACCTAAGGATAATGTTCCCATACTTGTCCTCTATACTTTTTATTAAACAGTCATTATAGAGGTAGGCAGACTGAAGATGGGCCACCAGGTAGACAAAGTGCAGTAAAGGTTTATTTGCAGGAATAGTATCTCCAAACAAACTTCCAGTAATATTAACTGAGCTAAATATGTATTGCTCATACTCCATGTTCAAATGCATGGACTTTTTTTTTTTAAAGGGGAGGGTCACATTTAAAGTGATACTGATGCTAAAAACGACTTTTTTAAATATGAAAGTATATTAAGTTACCTTTGCTTTCAAAGGCAATATTGTGATAGATGTAAAAAATAGTTAAATTTCTGGTGTCATTATCTCTTTAAGTTAAATTTTAGTATATAGTTGCATAGTATGCGGAGTGCTGCTGGCTTCCCTGCACCAACAGATAATTCAGTGGGTAGGAAGTGGACTAGTAGGGATTTCTTAATCCATGAATACAGCACTGCCTGGATTTGGGGGAGGCACATAGGGATTTTTTTCCTTAAAGTGGACCTGTCACCCAGACACACAAATCTGTATAACAAAAGTCCTTTTCATATTAAACATGAAATCCAATTCCTATTTTTTATTACAGCATTCATAGCTGTTGTAAGCTCACTTAAAAATCTCAGCTGTCAATCAAATATTGTCTGCCCCTCCTCTATGCCAGTGGCATAGATGCGGGGCAGACAATTACTTTCACTTTCCATTCAGCACTTCCTAGATGTCACTGCTCTCCACACATTCCCCAGTTCTCTTTACCGTTTAATTGTGTAGCCAGGGCAAGGAAATGGATATCAGGTCCCCCATTCTGGTGCACAAACAAGATTCTGATTTGATGCAAGACTTGCCTTAATAAAACTGGCCACAAAATGGCTGCTTCCTGCTTGCTATAATTATGTATTTACCCCAGACTGAAAGAAACAAGATCCAAATAATTTATATAGTGTAATTAAAGTTCATTTTGCTTGACTAATCTGATAATAGGATTTGGAATGTTTTTTTTGGGTGACGGGTCCCCTTTAACATTTATGCCCTAGTACCTATTAATGATATTAACTAAGCCAATTATAATTGTAAAGGACTGAAGTCATAACATTGGCTGAAAAAGCTTCTGTGTGTTGGATATGTTTTAGCCATTCATACACTGCAATAAAAAGCCAATGGAGTTTGTGCAGACTTTGGTTTGTTGTAGAGAATGTTGTGCTAGCCTCTCTTAGTATGTCTGATAGCATTTGAAATTTTTTGTGCAGATTTTTCTACCAGCAGATCTGGCGGCCCTGGGATGAGGAAGAGGAAGATTATTTTGATTACTTTGTGAGATGCGTGGAGCCTCGTTTACGCCTGTAAGTCTTTTTTGTTGCATCATGGACGGCTTCAAAATAAAACGGATACGAGCAAAATGCTCATTGGGTTTATTCCTGGTTAAGACCTATGGCTCAGGTGTGTTCTTTCAGAGTGCCAGAATAAGCAATGCACTAATGTCTACTGCTACAAAGTGCTACACATATCTGTGTACATTTATATTTTCCTTCAGGTATAAACCTATAGAGCTGCATAATGGCGCTTTTGAATGATATATACCGAGCTGTAGACTGCTGAAACTAGCCCTATTTTAATATCCATTCAATTGCTCTTTACTTTTAACAATGGCAGCATATATTACAAATTGTGCACATTTTGTCCTTACTAAAGTTTAGGATATAAAGTTACCATATTAATGGGACCCTCTGTAGAGGAAGACCCTTTCACCTTTTAATATTTTCAAGGCCAGGATTTTTCATTCCTTGTGAGTAAAAATATGGCAATCGTATATTGATCTTTAGCCACTGGGTGGCACTGCATATCAACAGAAATATTGTTAGACTGCACAAAATAGTTTTACTAAAAATATAAATTAACTGTATATATGCTTCTGCACATTTCAAGCTCGAACACACAAAATAACTATATCTAATTCTGGATGTATCTATCTTAAGATAAGAGTGTGTGTATAATAAAATTTGATTTTATTTTTTATATTATCATATTAAATAACTGCTGATTAAATTGAATGGGAGCACCTGACATTACACTATATTTGCAGTTTTGCATTAATGATGAGATGGTGCACCATTTACAAACAAGTGCAAAAACATGTGATATCCATTATAACCACATGGGATTGTTTTTCCAGATTTGATGCACTATTTTATTTTCCCAAAATGTGCCCTGGTGAAAAATATGAGGGAATGAGTATTGAAACTCTGCCCTTTGATGTTGTGTGCTTTAAACAGGGCATGCCACTATGGGAAGTGGTGACCTAGATAGATAGATGGATAGATAGATGGATAGATAGATAGATGGATGGATAGATGGATGGATAGATGGATGGATAGATGGATGGATAGATGGATGGATGGATGGATGGATGGATAGATGGATAGATAGATGGATAGATAGATGGATAGATAGATGGATAGATAGATGGATCGAGAGAGATATGGACTTTTTAAAGGACTTTTTAGCCTGATTACACTGCCCCTTGTGCTGTTACCTTTTTAGTTGCAGTTCTGTTTAGAATAGTGGACTTGGCCCATCCTTTTTAAGTGGATTCTAGTACTCTGCAGTATGACTTCTAACAAAAGAGTATTCTATTTTCTCCCTACAAATTGTCTCTAATGTACCCTAACAAGCTCTTAAAGGAGAAGGAAAGGTACCGAAGCAGTTTATTGTTAATAGATTAGCCACAATAGCGCAAGCTAGAACACTAGTTATTCTGCGGAATGCTTTACCATACCTGAGTAAATGGCTCTAGACACTCTCTCTGTTTGTTTAGGATAGCAGGTGCCATATTCCCTTGGTGTGACTTCACTTCCTGCCTGAGTTTCCGTGCTCAGTCATAGCTCTGGGCTCAGATTACAGCAGAAAGGGGAGGAGGGAGGGAGAGAGGAGCAAACTGACAAGCCCTGCCCTGGAGGTTTATGCTGAAAACAGGAAGTCTGATACAGAAGTCCATGTGCACACAATAGAAGGAAAAAAATGTGGTGTTTCTTTTGACAGAGGGCTCAGAGCAGAATTACTACCTGGGGTAGGGGGTACTCGGTTTTTTACAAATGAGTTACATTCTCCTTTAAGACAAGTCAGCTATTTAACAGTAGGGATGTAGCGAACCGCCGCCAATGTGTTCGCGAACGCCGTTCGCGAACACCGGCAAAAAAAGCGAACGGTTCGCGAACTTCGAACGCTCGATAAAATCGTTCGATCGAAGGATTTTATTCGTTCGATCGAAGGATTTTCGTTCGAATCGAAAGATCGAAGCTATTCGATCGAATGATTTCATTCAATCGAATGCTTATAATCGTTCGAACGAATGGAAATCGTTCGATTTTAGCGATCGAATGGTCGAACGAAATTTTACTTCGAATCGAACGTGAACACCAATTGGCGAACGTCGCGCGACGTTCGCGAACATTCGGCGGACGCGAACAGTCGAAGTTCGCGCGAACAAGTTCGCCGCAGAACAGTTCGCTACATCCCTATTTAACAGACATGTCTTTGCTGGGGAACTCAGACTTTTGCAACATTGTTTAAAAATTAACAAGAAAGAGTTAGGCCAATGCTGCTTTCAATTGCAAATGGGTTGAATTCTCCTCTAAGGTGGCCATACATGGGCAGATTTAAGAGGCCAATTTGGTTCCTTTAGACTTCTGCAGCTTATCTGCCCATATATGGGGCCCTCTAATGGGCCTCCCTGACGGATAACTGGCCAAAAATTGTCCAGATCTCGATGGGGCAAGTTTGATTTCCCTGCCCCATGGAGGACTGCATCGGCTAGTTGATTCTGTCCTCGTCCAATCGGCCAGTATTTCTGTCATTGTGATTCAATTGTTTGGCCCTAGGTCCAAATGATCGGATTAGCCCAATATCGCCCGCCTTTGAAGGACATATCGTGGGGGGGGGGGTGGAGAAAGACCACTCACCAAACGAAAGGATCTCAATATATTGTATGGCCACCTTTACATTGTTTCCACATTCTGAGCCATCAGGATAGAGAATAGAAAGGGACAGACAAACCCTGCTTTCAATAGTTTACATGCACAATGAACTTGGAAACCATATGAAAATTTTGTCTATAGCAAAGTTGTTTTCTTTTTTTAGCCGAGAAGTTTTGGGTTAACATTCCCTTTAAAGGAAAATTCAACCCACACTGTGATAAGTCCCCACTGGCCCCCTCCCTGCCTCCCCCTGCTAAGTGTTACCCCAGAATTGTGTCCCCTGTAGTATTACTGATGCAAATGCAGAGTGAGCGTAGCGGAGCTCACACTCGCCACCTTCCGGCGATTCGGTAATCTTTGGGTCTTCTTCTGGCGCTTCAGGAATTTCCATGACTTCTGGCGCAGTTATACCGAACCGGAAAACTGCTCCAACTGTGCATGTGCTGATACGCCACTCACTCTACAAGGATTACCGAAGATGGTGCCCGTGAGCTCCGCTGCTCTCACTCTGCATTTGTGGTCAGTAATACTACAGTGGACACAATTCTGGGGTAACACTTAGCAGGGAGGGGGACCAGTGGGGTCTTATCACAGAGGGGGGGTTTAGTTCTCCTTTAAGTGGTTGTTACTTAACTGAGAAAAAATAAATGCTTTGCAAACCTGGGCACGTTGTACAAAATGTGGTGTAAAGTTCCCATATCTGCGCACTGTGTCCAGTTATACAGTACATGTTAAGTATTAAAGAGGAAAACCAAAACAATGATGGTGCCATTTAAAGGGGCAATATATCCCTTGTTCAGTGAATAAGGCTTGTGCATAACATACTCTTTGCCTATTATTTTAAACATGAAAAAATCTATGGTTTTTCTTATTTCTTGACCAAAACATGGATTTTTTTCCCATATCTATGGCTAGCTTCAGATGCTCGATTGCTGCAGGACATATAGCATCAAATAGTGTAAAATACCTTTAATACCTCTAGTAGAGGTACCTCTAGTGGTAGCGGCTTCTAAACTTATTCTAAATATGTTACGAGTTTGAGAATACTATTGCTTAAACTTTCCCTTAACAAAGTCAATAAACGTGATTTGCTACCATGTTCCTAGGTGTATATATTTTGACTCCTTTAATTCTATTATTTATGGAGGCAGCATGTCTGCTGTTCTCTTTTAACGTTTAAGTAGTTTTGCTTCTCGACAGTGAAACCTGCTTTGACAGCTTTAGTCCATTCAGTGTTTTCAACACCCATCGGAAATTACACTAGGCTGGAAAAACCTAAATCTGCAAATGACAAAAGGCATTTGTCAAAAAGATGTGTGCGCAATCCAACAGATGGCAAAGCAGAAGGAAGGAGGACTCTTGTATCAAAGATAACTTTTCTTGTCACAGTATTTGTGAGACAAACACATCTCCAACCTTCTTAAGATGATAGGAGGTGGAGGCTGGCATGATAAATTACAGCAAGAGCCTTTTGTGTACTATTCTGTGTTATTGGAGGGTAGACTGTGAGCAGGGGAGATGAATATAATAAAGGAAAGTTGCACGGCTGAATTCCTCCTCTTGATAAATTGTAACTTTTATCTGGCTTTACACTGCGTTATTTCAATTTGCTTTTCTGTAAATTATTATGTTTTTTTTCTTTTAAAGAATGTATAAAGGCTACTGGTAGTTTTCAAACGTGATTTCAAAAACTCACTTGAGTCAATCATCATGTCACACTATATAATAGGAACAATTGCACATCTTCAATAAATTAAAGAGCAATAAATTCAATTGCATTACATGGCATTAAATCTGCAGTTTTTTTGGTCAACAAACTTGCATCTGATTAGGGTGATATAAGTTATTTAACTTTAAAACCAAAGCATTATCTTGATAAAATTCTTTTCAGGATTTTTGCTAGCCGTTTTGTTTTTCAGAAGCAATTAAAAAAAAAAAAGACTGCTTATGCTTGTGTGTATTTTTTATTTTGTAGGCATTATGACATCCTTGAAGACCGTATCCCATCCGGACTTGTGGCTGAGTACAGTAGCCTTCTGTTGCAGTGTGAAGAAGTTTATATGCAATTCACCAACCTCCGAAATAATTTATCCAATAAAGACTCTGATTCAGAATCTGAACTTGACAATGTGTCCATGGTTGAGGGTATGAAGATGGATAATGAAATGGAGAATCTGAAAAGGAAGCTAAAATTAATTGAAAATCCACTGCTGAGGTTTTATTGTTTACTGCACTATTTTGAATGTTTTATATTTTATACATCTCTTTTGTGCAGTCATTTGAACTTTTTTTCTTGCAGGTATCTATTTTGTTATCAGAGAAATTCTGGATGCCACAATGTGCAAGCCAAAGGGCCCAGACCCAATGGTGGGAAGGTGATTCATGTTGTATCCACAAGTATGTCCATCCTCACACTGCAGTGTCTGACAAGAGAAAGACTTCAGCCAGAGTCTGGTAACAAAGATTTGGAAATCCAGGTTAATACAGCTATTTAGCACAAGCTAAAACATATTTATTTTTTCTCTTATGTGTCCTAGATTTTCTCTTGAATTTTAATAAGAACTGCACTATTTGCAGTTTGTAGCTTCAGGTGGCATTTGACCATATACTGACTTGTATAGTGACTTGATAAGTAATTTCATTTACTAGATTCATACAGAGTAGTTTTATGAAAAACATCCATACGACCTGGTTTTATTTATCATTTATTTACTCAGCACTTTACAATTTATAACTGGCACCTTACAGTTTAACAAACAAGGTGAAACAAATTACACATTTGCTTTATATTGTATGCAGGCCTTATGAATTTTGAATAAGAATCCAAAAGAATTCATCTTTACACTTTGTAACATTGTTTTTGCTCAAATTTTAAAGGTGATCCAAAAATACAATTTAAACAGTACAGCTTGTGAACATATTTTATGTACTTTAGCAAAGGTCTGTATTTACTCTTTGACTTGATTAAAAACAATAAACCGGATTCATAATTAAGGGTGGTCTAGTTTAGCTATGTGATTTACACAGACTTTTCCTATGACATGGGTTTTCTCTACCTGAAATTTTTCTGCAATATGATTTTCAGTTTCACAAAATCTCTAAGCATGTGCTATACTAATTTATACCTGCACACGATGTTCTCTTTCTACCTCTGCTGTTTGCCTTCACAGCATATGACTTCTAGAAATCACTGCCTTGTGTATGATGAATAAGAATTATCTGATCTTGCCTCAGGGAATAAAATGTTTTTTCATTTTTTGCCAGGCTTCTTTAAATGGAACATTCCATTGTCGAGTCCCATTTGTGGGGAAGATAAATTAATAGTTTTGTCAAGTTATTAGAAGGAAAAATATTTACAAGTATTTTAATATTTTTCTTTAATCCTGATTCCACTAAAAATAAGTCACTTCTGGGGTAAATCAAGATATTTCTTGCACCCAGGCAGAAGCAGAAAAGAGCATAGACCAGCAAATTGACTTATTCTGTCCCTATAATTATATGCAGCCTGAGAATCAACCCTCTGATTTAAAGAATGGTCTTGTTTTTTTTTTTTTTTTGCTTATCCTTTATATTTAAGAATATTTGTATCTATACCAGAAGTACTTTTGAGCAGCCTTAGATAACAGATATTTACAGGTTAGGAATAACTATTATCTAAGCCTCCACTGATCAAAAGAGGCCCATAGTTGCTGGCTTTTACCAAATACTGAATTCTCCAGAAAAGTTTTAGCCAGTTGCTGACCTGAGCCAAAGGCCTAATTTATAAATATAGGCATTAAATACATTTACAAAATCGTATTATCTGTGAATACAAAATTGTTGCATTCTATTGTCTAGATCTGTGTTTGTATATTTTTATTTGTATAGCGCTAATTGAGGGCAAAGCAATGTACATTGTACAGCTTTAAAGTTACGTGAGATTTATGTGTTTAGCTGAACCAATAAACACCTTAAGAATTTGGCTGCAAATAAACCCTGCAATAAGTTCTGTGATTTTGTCTCTATGCTTGATTTGGTGCATCCCTTCAAAATAACCTGGCTGGGTCTTTGTTTAGGCAACTTAAAAAAAAAAAAAATATTTATACCAATTCAAATGAATGTCAATGTAGAAGTCATATATCTAGATAATGCTTGCCTCCTGTAGGTAAGACCTAGTACTAAGAGCAATAAAGCAAATAAAAAAATTTGCATACTGGCCTTTTATTAACTCGTATAAAGCAGTCCTTCCAATTGAATACTTGGCAGTTGTCAAGTTTAAGTGCATACCTTTTTTTATTTAAAATCTAGATACAGCTTTTTTTTTTAATTTATTTATTTATTTTTTAAACAAAACTGATTTTTCTCCCACCTCAGTTCCACAGAGATCCTCTGGAGGCAGTGAACGCATGCTATGAGGGAGATCTTGTCATAATTTGCCCTGGTCTTTATGCTGTATATGGCCTGATCAACATTATGGACTCAATAGAGATAGAAGGTAATGCAAATGGAGTCTAATCACATTACCTTAAAAATGTGCCACATAATTATTTAACTTTATTTTAGGACTTAAAAATTGCATTTATAGGTTATTGTATAACTCTATATCTATATATACCAACGTTTCACATTTCTACAAAGTACAGCTATGAGCTTCTTTCAGTGGTTTATTTATTACCAACCATCTTTTGAAAGGTAGTGGCTACCAAAGCTGTGTTTTGTGAAGTTTTATTCTAAGCAACTTTCCAATATGCATATCTGGTTGTTCTATTCTACGGTGTGATGGTTTTGACTCCAAAAAACAAATTAGCAGAACAGACTTGGAGTAAAATTGATATTGTTTCAAGTTGCAGAGCCAGGATTGAGTGCAGATAATAGAAATGGATAAACAATTACTACAATTGTATTTACATTTACAAATTAACATTTTCATTGGCTTTAATGTATATTGGAAAGTTGCTTAGAATTAAAAAAAATGTTGTCATGTTAAAAAGGTCGGTCTACACTTTACTGTGGCAATAACAGATCAAATGCTTTAGCTGCTGAAAGTCAGAAAAAGGTGGTGCAGATGTCTTCAATATTCTTCTTCATCCACAGGATATGGCCTCCCTGATGATGTTGTAATAGAAAAAATGGGCAAAGGGGATACTTTTGTGGCCTGCAGTGGGGCCCATATTAAAATCTCCAATGTGAAGTTTGTACAGCATGAGGCAGTGGAAGGGATTATAAGTGAGTACAACTTTTGATAACATTTTGAGTTAAATAAAAAAAAAATGTAATATGAGTTCTATTGCAGAATGCTGACAGGAGAGATGCTGAAGAACGACTCTTTTTACAGAAAATATTAGTGTATTTCCATAGGATGAAAAGATGAAGCTTGTTAGATGATAGTTCCTCATTAAGCTTATGGTAAATCAGTGCTATTGAGATATAGATCGATATAGATAGATAGATATATATATATATATATATATATATATATATATATATATATATATATATATATATATATATATATATATATATATATATATATATATATATATATATATATATATATATATATATATATATATATATATATATATATATATATATATATATATATATATATATATATATATATATATATATCTATCTATATCAATGGAGGAGTCGGCACTCACGACACAAGGTTCACAGTTGCCTGGGTGCAGTGTGCAAAATAAGATGCAATATTGTACAAATAAGGTCCGCACTCTCAGGACTTAGGAAAAGTTAAGATTTTTTTTATTCACATAGGAGACTGACGTTTCAACCTCTTCAGAGGCCTTTCTCTTTTTCTTTGAAAAAGGCCTCTGAAGAGGTCGAAACGTCAGTCTCCTATGTGAATAAAAAAAATTCTTAACTTTTCCTAAGTCCTGAGAGAGATAGATAGATAGATAGATAGATAGTGAAGTGAATCTGGCTCTCAGCAAACCTTGCTAAATTAAACTAATGTATCTTTAATAAATATTTTTTAGCAATTTCATACAATTTAGCAAATTGATAAAACAACAGTAGACAAATCAAATTGTTAAACTATATTTATTAAAAGAAACATTCATTAATACCTTGTATATACCAGAAGATTCACATAGCTAATAGGACCTTGGTCAGTTAATGAGGTACATTACTACTCTCATATTTTTTTTTATAGTAATAAAATTTGCTCATATCATCACCTGCGTCTCACGTTTCCTTTCTACTACTGTGATATATATCTATATATCTATATATCTATATATCTCTCTCCAAGGAACCTACTTTAGTGCAGTTGGTAGGACTAATACATTGTGGCCAACAAGTATGATATTTATGTGCATGAACTGCATACAGTGAGATATAAAAAATGTAGTACAGGTATTTAATACTATATCCAGAAACCTATTATCCATAAAGAATTACGGGAAGGCCATCTTCCAAAGACTCTATTTTAATCAAATAATTCTAATTTTTTTTCAAGTCTTTTTTCCCTGTAGTAAGACTGTATCTTGTACTTGATCTCAACTAAGATATAATTAATCCTAATTGATACAAAACAACCTTATTGGGTTTAATTAATGTTTAAATGATTTTTAAGATTAAGATATGGAGGTCCAAATTACAGATAGACCACTTATCCGGAAAACCGTAGGTCCAAAGCATTCTGCATAGAAGGTCCAATACATATATGAAACATTCCAGACTAAAAGTGTCTGCAGTGGTCATTTTTACATTTGTTACACTGTTCTGAGAATAAAAATATTGTTTGTTTTCAATCTAATATCTGTTTTAGATCCAGAGTGCAAAGTCCTGTTCTTAAATGTTTTTCTCCATTACCACTGCTCCCTGGTTGAACAAGTCCCTTATTAGCAGAAGCTGTGAACAGCTTGAGTATAAAAGCTTCATGCAGGCTGGGGTATAAATGAATATTATAACAATAACTACATATATTGTTTAATATGTTTTGAGATATCTTAACCTCTTGTTGGTTTTTGTTAATCCAGGTTAGAAAAATTAAAAACGTTTTAGTACATTTTTTTTTTTTTTTTTCATTAACTACCGAGGGCATAGAAAATTACCATAGAACAACTTCAAAGGAAAAAACTGACAGTAGGAGTTTTTTTTTTTCTAACCAGCCAGTCCCTAGGGCAGATTTCACTGCTTCTGGAATAATGTATACAACACTTGGGTTGTTCTGCAGTTCATCAGAGGACGTCTGTGTTTGACAATTCTTTTCTCTCCATTAAATTGATGAAAGCATTTTTTGTACATTGAATTTCATTTTCCAGTGCACTTTTAAAAAGGGCATAATCAGTTCCTTTAAAAAGAAATGCACTTAAAATGTGTTTTGCAAGGCCATATGCATTTAATGTAATGGCTTTCTTTACTATATAAATTTCTGTACATTACAAGAATTGTATAGTTAGCAGAATTTACACACTTGCAAAATGGAATGTAACAGAGCAAAAATGAAATGAAACTTCCTTAACAATACAGTCAACACACCTGACTTTGATATAGTTAGACAGCAACATTTAAAATCTATTAATCTACAGCAGGCATGTCCAAAATCAGGCCCGGGGGTCAAATACGGCCCGTTTTCCATTCACATCGGCCCTCAGCCTCCATCATGAAATTAATAATAATGCGGCCCGCCAGAAAAGTGCAAGCAGGAATCGCGTAGCAGTAATATTTGCCCATATTAATGATCTACCACTTGGTCTATACTGCTACCTGTGTGCTGAAGGTGTTAGCCATAGACACGAACTGGCACGTAGTGATGTGCCACTCTCACATACTACTTTAGGGCTGAAGGTGCAATAAAAGTACTGACGTGCCAGTACAGTAAACTAAAGAAGTATGCGAGAGCAGTGCATCACTACATGTCAGTATGTGTCTATTGCTAACACCTTCAGCACACAGGTAGCAGTATAGACCAAGTGGCAGATCATTTCACTAATGTGCCCATATATTACTGCTACGGCTACGTGATTCCTTGTTTAAATTAGTTAATTGATGGTTCAAAGGATATTGGGCTGAATGACGGCCCCCACACATTTTAACCTCACCAAATCTGGCCCTCGTTGCAAAAAGTCTGGACACCCCTGATCTACAGGGTTACATACAGTATGCTAAACCAGAGTTCAAAATCATAATTTCTTTTGTTTATAGCATGCATGAAGAAAATGTATTTGACCATTAGGTCACCACCACAAATGCATTTAAGGACCACTGAAAACAGAGAAGAATACAAAAAGCAATCTGATCTAAAGGCATCCAAAAGCCCCAAAAAGAATAACAGATTTCCAAAAGTTGGAGACTGTCCATGTGCTTTGATCATGGCTGGAAGGATCATTCCTTCTGTTGCTTTTGCTCCCTGATTGCAAGTTTTCTTTCAGTCTTTGGCCAATTGTTCACTCCCATGCTGTGACATTTACCATATATGCAAGTCTATTATGTCATCCAGTGTCTGTGAAATTCGCTGCCTTAGAGACCGATGACCCCCCAATCCTGTCCTGATTATATTTTTGGTACTCTTCTGTAGGGGAAAGGAGTGTTCTGTTTTAGAATAAGACATTGCTGCTTCCTTCACAGAAACAAGCAAAGACGTCTTTCAGCTGGCAAAGATCATCCGTTTCAAGTAGCTGTTTATCTTCTTGAAGGGTCACATGTCCCCAGGGGATGCAGGCTTGTAGTATCCCTTCTCAATGTCACTGTTGGCCTTACATTATTTTTCACTGTATTGCTATGTTATTTACACAAACTTTTATTCCTAATTGGATTTATGGTTTCTGCCACCAATGTTTGAATGCTTTGGGAAGTTCAGTAAATTCCAAATCTGTTCATTTTAAAGTAGGCACACAAGATGGTCCTTAAGGGTCATTTGTTGTGGTATTTTGCAATCAGACTGAGAATAGTCACAACATGTACATATATACACATAGTACACATATTCGGGATTGTGTTGAAAAATACTTTTTGCCTGTTCAGTTTATTAGGTTGTTTCCCCTGATCCCCAATCTACATCTAGAATAAGGACTATACAAATATAGAGTAGACAGTGATGCTATTAAACAAGTTGTACACCTTTGAGAACTCTTTGTATGATGTAGCGCAGTGATCCCCATCCAGTAGCTTGTGAGCAAAATGCTGCTCCACAACCTCTTGGATGTTGCTCCCAGTGGCCTCAAATCAGGTGCTTATTCCTGGCTTGGAGGCAAGTTTTGGTTGCACACAAACCAGATGTATTGCCAAACATAGTCTGCTAATCCACACAGCTCTTATTTGGCAGCCGAGGAACTTGTTTCATGTTTGTGTTGCTCCCCAACACGGGGGGAAAAAAGGTTGGGGACCCCTGATGTAGAGAGTGATATTCTGAGACAATTTGTAATTGGTTTTCTTTTTTTATTATTTAAGGTTTTTGAGTTTAGTTTTTATTCCGCAGCTCATCAATTTTCATTTTAAGCATTCTGGTAGCTAGGGACCAAATTACCCTAGAAACCATGCACTGATGTGAATAATAGACTGTAATATGAATAGGAGAAGCTTGAATAGATTGATGAAGAATAAAAAGTAGCAATAACTATACATTTGTAGCGTTACAGGGCATTTGTTTTTTAGAAGCGGTCAGCTACTCCCTTTTAAAAGCTGTAAAGAGTCAGAAGAAAAAGGCAAATAGCTATAAAGCTATAAAAAAATTGAAGACCAATTGAAAAGTTGTTTAGAATTTGCCATTCTATAACATACTAAAAGTTACCTTAAAGGTGAACCACCCCTTTAAGATGTGTATTGTATGAAATAATTGTTCTCTCAACATCAATCTCTTGTGTAAAGTGTTACTGACCTGCCACACCAAATTCTCACAGTGAATTTAAGACCGAAAACAATGATTAGGTGCAAGAGCTACTGCACATGATCATTGGACTATCCAGTCAAGCCTCTGATTAGGCTATGAAGCAAGATGTGCGAGCCATGATGTCATGCTCTGCATCCAGTGAACCTCAAAAGAGAGCAATGAAACTGTGACCATAACAATTTCTTGCTAGTGGCCGTGTCAATGAACAAGTTAATTTTGGAGTTGTATCATTCACACATGTACACCTAAAGCTTTTTTTATTTATTTATTTTTTTACAAGCAAGCTCAAATGACAAGGCTGTAAAGCAAATTTTTTTTATTTACATTTTTTAACTTCTCGTGTGTTAACCTTTATCTTCAAAGCTATCCATAGTGGGAAGACAGAGCTAGACAACTGTGTGTTGCAGTGTGAAACTACTGGAGTCACTGTCAAGAAGTCTGCAGAGTTATTGATGAAGTATAGTGATTTATATGGAGCGAAGGTATTAACCATTCATTTACATTCATGATGATTATTTACATTCACTCATGTTTGATCCTGTTTTATTATATTGTGAAGCAGTATTAACAGAATGTTGTCTACATGTTTGGTTCATTCTACTACTTACTCTTAGGCTTTTCTGTATCTGGATAAACTGTTTTATGTGATAGCAAAGCTCCCAGCCTTTTCTAATATACCCAAATACACACATGACTAGAAAGAAGGCTGACGGTAAATTAAATAAGAGGGATGAATTATCTTACCTACTTTACTTTTTTTTTTTATAATGCAGGGTGCTGGAATGGAAATATACCCTGGAAGTAAGTGCACCTTAATTGGAAATGGCATACACCACTGCAGGGATGGCATCCTTATTAAGGTAAAGGTTTTTAACCATAGAGGGGAGTTACATCTTTTATGCGAGACTGACAAGAGACTCTTTGCAGCACAACAATAAATGTTTGTTTATTTATTTTTTGCTTGTAGGACTTTATTGATGTCGTTTGCGAGATCCCTAAAATAACCATGGAGAATAATGTCATACATAATAACGAAGGCTATGCAGTTGTCTTGGTTAAACCATCTCTAGACATAGAGAAGAACTCTCATAATGAGGAACTTGAAGGTAACTAGATCCACTTAAAAGATAATTTACAGATCAATACGACTTTTATCAGCTTTGTCATTAGTCCGTACAGTATTGCTTTGGGGTTATTAATGTTTGTCCAAAGAAATGGGTCTTGCAGTGGTCAACCTACCTCAAGCATGCTGTTTTGACATTTAGACATTTCGCCTGACTGACTCATGTTGGTAGTGCTTCAGCCTAAAATTTTTGTTTGTAACTAGGAATGTACCGAATCCACTATTTAGGAATCCTTCGTGAAAGATTCTGCCGAATACCTAACCAAATACTAATATTTGCGTATGCAAATTAGACCCAGGAAAGGAAAAGGTGGAAAACATTCTTTTACTTCCTAGTTTTGTGACGAAAAGTCCCGTGAGTTCCCTCCCTGCCCCTAATTTGCATATGCAAATTAAGGTTTGGCTAGGCACAAGGATTTGGCCAAATCCTGCAAAAAAGGCCAAATCCTGGCCCAATCCTGGATTCGGTGCATCCCTACTTGTAACAATCAATTGCTTTTGAGTCTGGAACATGTAGACAAATACTGACATAACAAATATTGACATGCTTAGAGCAGTTTCATTTCCCTATTTTTTCGTTTTTTTTTTTTGTACAGGTGGACATCTTGATGATGATGATAAAATGATAGAGGAACAAACTAGTTCTAATATATTGCAACCTAACCTAAATAAAGCTATGGGTGTAGAAGACAAAGCAGTCGAGCACACTAATAATTTAGAAAAAGATCAAGGTAATCTGGCCATTGCTAAAGAAGAGGTTGAATGTGAATATGCAATTGACTGTGAAGAGGCTGAAGGGAATCAGGTCATTGCTACTGAACTGGTTGCTAACACAAGAAGAAAAACCAAACTACACAAGAAGAGGCTGAGCACATTGGGAATTGTAACAGCAGATGATAAGCTAACATCCCAAGAGATATTTGTTTCCATAGTTGGGAACCAGTTTAAGAGAAACGGAAAAGGAACCTTTGGAACATTCCTCTTCTGACTTTGCACTTTGATTCTGCATTCCTAATGCTTTCTTGAAGAACTGTGACCTCTGTATCCATTTTCTTTACTTGGCTGTATGTCACAAGCTGTTGTCTTAATTCACTTTAATGCCATAAATTGCACATGTACATAAAGAACAGTGTTCCAGGGTTTCCTCTTGTGTAAGTCATTTGTAAATTTGAGAGGTTGTGTATTCAACTTCATTACTGTCAACTTTTCACAAACGATACACAATAAAGGGATTACACTTCCAGCCAAACCTGTATCTTCATTTAATAGAATAGACACTTGCTTTTAATATGACTATGTCCTTTACACCTTGATTTTGACCTATTTTAATTATCAGTATTTAATTCTGCCCTTTTCAGAGGTTTGGAAGACTATGCAGAAGCTACTGAACAGGCATATCAATTTATTGCTGGTTATGGGTGATTGGGTAAACTTTTATTGTCATACAATCTTTTTAAACTAAAATTAAAACCTATTGTAAAAACACTGTCTAAGAAAATATTGCTGTTTAAGTGCTACACCTTAAGATTAATGCCACAGAGGGCTGTTTCAGAAACTCTTTACTTTTTTAAGTATTACAAAAATGTAGCTCTGAAACAGTCCCATGTGGCCCTTAAGTTTTATGCTCTCATGTTTTCCATAGCATGTGCATTTTGCATATCTGCTTTGTACATCCCTACAAGGTGAGCTTGTTGAAACTGGCACTTGAAAATAATTTTTCAAAAGCATTTTACACTTTTTTTATTGGACACAAATGTTTAATGAAACTTTATATTGTAATTTAACATTTACACATTAAAATCCCTTGCTTATGAGAAATGTGTGTTCGTTTGTAGACTTAACATAAATTTAAGTAGCTGTATAGCTGTAAATCAAATTTCCGTTAAATTCTTAATTTTGAAGCAAATTAATTCCTTGTGTATTTACCGACTCTTCATTATAGTAACATAGTAAGTTAGGTTGAAAAAAAAGAAAACTTGGGTCCATCAAGTACAACCATAACTCTGTATATAACCTGCCTAACTACTAGATGATCCAGACCCCATTTGAAGCCTCTCCAATTTGTCCCGGGGGGGGGGGGAGATTTCCTTATTATTGATTTGTATGGGGTAAAACACTTGCAGAAGTATATGGCTAGGCTACTGATCCTCTGCTCATCACCGGCTTGGGCTTGAAAACATTTTCCCTGTCTGTCCCTGGATTCCTTATCTTTTTGTTTGATATTTCAGCATGTGTAGAAAATGAAACATAAATGGGGGGCAGTTATGTGGTAGTAGGATCAGTTTGCAGTTAGGAACTATATGAAAAAATGTTAAGCTGCTAGTTCATTAACAATGTACTTTATTTCACATATTCTTAACAGAAGTCAGTGATCTGGCTTGGAGTTCTACTTAAAGAGATTTGTCAAGATTTTTGATTTACTTTTTATTTCTCAATTACACAGTGAATATTGCAAATGATTCACTTTACCATTTAATATTTTATTAATGGACCAACAAATATTGTTTTGTTTTTTTTTTGTTTTGTTTTTTTTTTTAGCTGTTATATTGGTGTGTGTGCTTTCTGCCTGATTCTGAACTTTGAGAAGGAGCCAGCGTTTCAGGATGGAACTGCTTTGAGACAGCTATTGTTTTTCTCCTACCCATTGTATTTAACCTGACCTAGGTCATGCTCCACCTAGTGGTAGACATAAGAATAGCACCCAAGCAGGGGTTTTCCTGCTTGTATGCTATTTTCATGTCTTCCATTAGGGAGCACCTTTAGCAATGTAAACAAATCCTTCAGCGGAGATGTCCGGTATCTATCTGGTAGCTGTCCATTGTTCTGTTGATGGGGTGCTGCTGGGGAGGTAAGAGAGGGATGATATCACTCCAACTTGCAGTATACCAGTAACGAGTGATTGAAGTTTGTCACATGACCTGAGGGCACCTGGGAAACTGACAGTATTTCTAACCCCTTGCCAAATTTCAAAATTAAATATAAAATAATATAAATATATATATTTGCTCTTTAAAAAAAAACCCACTTATTTCAGTGCAGAATTCTGCTGGAGCTTTCCCATGACAGTATTCATTTAAACTGCCACAGCACATGGCATAACTGAGAAGGAATGTAGGGCACACATAGAAAGACTATTCATTCGAGAAGTCCTTGCATAAGAAATTGCACCCTGAACTGCCAACCCTGCAGTGATCCTTGGTTGCTGTAGAAGCTGTCACAGAAAAAAAAAGTCTTTGCTAGGTCAGAGAAAAACAAATGGAAATTGCTACAGGGGAGAATTATAATAGCATTTTGTTTTTACTGAGACATTTTTTCCCTTTGCATTAAAACCACAAATATAACACAATGCAGTATGTACTGCTTCAAACAGCCAAAAAATTAGCTGTCCCAGTATTCTCTAATGATAACTATATGATTGTAACTGGCAATTGAAGTCACAGTACGTAGAAATAGATATAGCCTTATCAGTTTTTTTTTTCTCTGTTGCATTTAGAGTATTACTGTAGTTAACAAGCCCCCTGGGCGCTACACAATTCCCCACATGCCAGTTGTAGACTTTTTCATGCACTTTCCGTCTTATTTATGTATGAATCGTTGGCTATGACACTTATTAAATTATTAGCTTTATGGCTGAAATGTACAACACATTTTATGCATCTGCTGCTGCCAAATTTCTGAGCTAATTTTTAAAAAGTGAATCCAATTACAACCCACCATAAATTATGCTCTTACAAATTAGATCTACCTCTATTTTTATTACAGACATAAAACACTGCAGGTGCTAGTGAATGATTCTGTTAAAAGTCGTGTGTACTTAATAAAATCTGGAGAGTTGGCCTTGAGTCACGTCCAAATCTCAGAGGTGATAAGGAAACTTGATGAATTTCCAGAGGCATCCCGAACACCTAACTTTTGATAAGAGCAGTGGAATGGCACAGCCCAAGGCTGGTTTCCTTTTTTTTTTATTTTTTAAATTTCCTTTCCAGTTGCCGTTTTATGTTGTTTTCAGCTAATTCATGTAGCATAAAACACTTGTAGAAACTGTCAGAAGCACAAGCCGACGCTATGACCAATTATTGTTCTAATTTGCTCTTTCTGGCCCCACCAGCAAATTCCACGCAAGTAGCAGATTTTGATTTATAATTTTAATTAAGTGCATAGAAAATGGATACTGCAATCTGTTCCGAGGCATCGCAGGGACCCAGGGAAATATGATGGATTTGAGATGCTATTGTTAGGGAACTGGATGGATTAGTATTGTAATGCAGTGTCTTATTTTAGAGAACCAACAGTATTGGTTTCTTCATAGATTATTTATGTAATAAGACTGCAGTGGTTACTGTAAGCTTTCTCCTAATCATGAGATATGGAGATCATTACAAAAGTGATAACATGAACTTGAGCAACAGTGCTTCATGTGACAATGGAAATTAACCAGTTATGTGTAAATAAGAGCAGCAAGGATTGTGCCTACAAATTATATTTTCTTATGGTTTCAGAAAAATAATTCTATTACTGCTAAGGCGACATCAGCCATCGGTTCTTTTATGCTCTTTACTGTCATTGCTGTGTAAATACGTAAAAGTTCACAAAATTAATTTTTGTTGCTGTTCTAAAGAGAAAGACTTTTGATTTTTCAGTACCCAAAATAATCATGGTGCATTTAATAATATGCTTAGATTAAATATGATAAAAAGAAGAGTGTGTATTCTTATAAAACATATATTAAAATTGTTTGTAACTGTTGTATGGAAGCTATGACAGATGATGTTGGCATCTGGCACTTATAGTCCTGTTAAAATTAATTGTGTGTCATATGAATCAGGAAGCCATCCACTAGATTATTGTGAGTATGCACCCAGAGATAAAACTATTGGTGCAGAAGGGAAAAAAATGTTTCCTCCAATCCTGACAGTCTGGGTTTGGATCCCCAAATAAGTTTTAAACCACCACATTCTGAGTTTCACCAAGGTTTTTATTCTATAACAGAAAGCTGGTTTGGGTGATGGCCTTCATCAGAGAATGGATCTGGTAATTGACCAAGAATAGTATGTTGCATTACGCATAGGAATTGCATTGATAAATGTAGCCAAATTGCACAGTATCCATGTGGCTCTGAAGAAAAGGTGCTTAAAGGAGAAATAAACCCGTACCCCCACCCCAAGTAGACCCCCCAGGCTAACTGCCCTCTGGGGAAATACCCCATACTTTATACTTACCCCTCGGCACAGTTTCTGGCATCCGAGTTCCACACAGCCATCTTCCGGGCTTCGTCTGCTTCCTGGGCTTCGTCAATTTTTGGTGAGCTTCGGCACATGCTTAGTTGTCGCAAACTGGCAAATTGCTCCAACCGTGCATGCGCCGACGTGCTGATCTCCCACTTAGCTTGCCGAAGACTCAGAAGATGGCTGAGTGGAACTCAGATGCCAGAAACTGCACCGAGGGGTAAGTATAAAGTATGTGGCATTTCCCCGGGGGGGGGGGGTGCAGTTAGGCTGGGGGGAGGGGGGCCTATGTGGTGTATGGCTTTGTTTCTTTGGTTGAATTCTCCTTTAAGGAGGGATGGGCTAACTACTGTATATATAAGGGGATCATATAATAATCTCTCTAATGCTTTATCAGTATGTTCTTCCAGCAGACAAAAGGCATCTATTCTGATTAACAGAAAAGAGGTACCATCTAAATATTCAAAAATGTTTTTTTTTTAAGTGAGAGCTGTAAAAATATGGAACTCTCTCCCTTAATCAGTTGTACTGGCTGATACATTAGATTTAAGAAGTTCGATGGCTTTTTAGCAAATAAGGGAATACAGGGTTATGGAAGATAGCCCTTAGTACAAACTTGATCTTGGGACTGGTCCAACTGCCATCTTGGAGTCAAAAAGAGACTTCAGGCGGGGTTTGTTTTTTTGCCTTCCTCTTGATCAAATAGCAGTTAGACAGTTTTATCAAAATACAAGGTAGTGAAAAAAAACACGCAGACAAAACGTATGCAACTTTTTTTCTCTTTTTATGGCTTATTTAAGAAAAAAAAAGCAACATACTTTTGTGCGCATTTTTTCATTCATTTTCAATTAGGCTGAGAATCTCAAATATTTTAATAAATAACGTTGTTACAGAACATTCCCATTGACATCTATACAACCTAGCCAGCTTTTACTTGCCAAGTATTTTCTGGCAACTTTAGTGGTTTTCTTTAATAAATTGACTATTCAAGGTTTCGGAAAATACTTGCTTTTTTCTTTTGTATCTGTGTTTTTTCCTCTTCTTTTTCTCTAATCAAGAAAAAAAAACCTAGATTTTTGATACATCAGCCCCAAAATGTTGAACTTGATGGGTGGGTGTCTTTTTCAACAGCATATGTTGTGCATGTTGGTTATAGTTCATTTCTTTCTGAAAATGGGTTGTTCCAGACATTGTTCAGAAAAACAGCGTACTTTGATAAAAAAAAGTTGATTGGAGAGGGGAAAGCTTATAAAGAAGTGGATAAAATGATAGGCTGCTCAGCTAAAATTATTTCAAATGCTTTAAAATGGCAAGACGTGGAGGATAATGGAAAACTACCATTCAAATGGATAGAAGAATAGCCAAAATGGCAAAGACTCAAAAAGACTTTGCCAAAGAACTGGCCTACAGAGAAATGGCGCACCATTTTGTGGACTGATGAAAGCAAGATTGTTCTTTTTGGGTCTAGGGGCCACAGACAGTTTGCCAGACAACCCTCAAACACTGAATGCAAGCCACAGTACACTGTGAAGCATGCTGGTGCAAGCATCATGATATGGGGATGTTTCCCATTCTTTTTATCGTATACCAGTCATCCTGGATCAGTTTCAATACATTAAATTACTTGAAGAGGTCATGTTGCCTTATACCGAAGAGGAAATGCCCTTGAAATAGGTGTTTCAACAAGACAACCACCCAAACACACCAGTAAATGAGCAACACCTTGGTTCCAGACCAACAAGATTGACATTATGGAGTGGCCAGCCCAATCACTGGACCTTAATCCAATAGAAAACGTGTGGGTAACATGAAAATGCTGTTTCTGAGGCAAAACCAAGAAATGCAGAAGAATTGTGGAATGCTACAGGTGCCAGAAGTAGGTTGACTCCATGCAATAGTTCTCAGAAACACTGGTTATACCACTAAATATTACTTCAGTGATTCAAAGGAAAGCAAAATCTGGAAAAAAAATGTCAGTCTATACAGTGAATGTTTGTGAAGAAGAATGCAGACACTGCTATTTTATTTTGAGCAGCCTAATATTCAATTTTCTTCACTTTCTGTAAAGGAATAACACAGATTTGATACATTTTTTTTGGAATAGAATGTGTAGTGTTCCCAATGCATTTGCATGTATGGAAATAAAAGCTATTTTAACGATTTTGAGCTTTATTTACTTTACTTTAACACACTTTACTTGAACTTTAATTTAACACACTGCTATTATTCTGAACACAACTGTACAAATGCTAGCCTACAATTTTCTCTTTTTATTTACTTTCTCTTTATCAATAAACCCAGCTTATGTTTCCCAAGATTTTGCAGCAACTCACCATACCTTAAGGATTTAACCCAAATATGAAGCTTGTGATTAAAAAAATTTTGCTGAACAGTGCTATGTTTATAAATAGCACCTATGCTGTTATACATACAAGTAGTGACTAATACGTTCTTTCCTTTGTTTTCTTTTCCCTGTGTAGACAGTTCAAAGCTAACTGCTTATTGGTTTCCGCTGGTAATTGTTTCGTATTAATGGTTATAAATAAACCCCATAAATGGAGATGTAAAGCAGAACATGTGCATACTGACAATACTTTTGGAAGACATTGAAGATAGTTTATGTGTTCACTAAGTTAATATGTGTGTATATAGACAAGCTTTTAATTCACTTGGCACTGGGCATTGTTTCCAGGCAATATTTTTTTAATTAAACACCCTCAACTGTTTAACTTCAGAATCATTCTCCAGGCTGCTGGACTTCTGCTTAAGGGCTCTTACAGACGAGCGTTTTTACTTGCGCTCCCCTGCGTTCCATTTTTTTATTCGTGTAGGCGCCGAACAGAGGTTGAGACGCAACATGCTGCATTTTTCCTGCGTTCGGGGCCTACACGCGCCTGTGTGAGTACAGCCCCATTGGAAAAAATGTAATGCGTCTATCCCTGTGCTCCCCTGTGGCTGAACGCAGAAAAACGGAACGCAGGGGAGCGCAGGTAAAAACACTCGTCTGTAAGAGCCCTAAAGCATTCCATCAGTATAGGTTCATATCCAGTGCATTTTGACAAAATTTTAGAAATGCAGCAAAAAGATACACAATCTATATTCTGCATACAGTAGACAACAATTTGTAGTGATTGTGGCACAGTTCTGTGTGTGGTTTTTTTTTCGGACAAAAGTTGAATTGAATTAGTCCAATACAGAGGGAAAATGGCAGAAGGGGCTTAGTTTTATAGGAAGGCTGTTACATCATCTCAATGAAAAAAATACAGTACCTGTTCAACTGTTTCCATGGCTACTTACTTTTTTCTGCAGGCAAGTCAAAAGGAAAAAAATGTCCTTGTTATGTGAAATTAAATAATATGCACTCTATGTATCTTGTCAAAAGTGATAATTAACTATTATACAGCAGCAGTAGCTGTGCCAGAAGCAGCAGGAGCCAATGTGTCAGAAGAATGTTTTTCCAGTGCAAAGGATCTTGCCAGCAGCTGGCTGATTATTACTCTTTTTGGTAGGTGGGGGGGATGGAGGTGGGAAGGAAAAACTTTATGACTTGCTTCTATTAATTAATATGTTTTAATAAATCCTCTAGCAAAATATGCTAAAGTGATATGTGAAACAGTGGGCTCTGTAACACTGCTGCAGGGAATTTGTATCCAGGCAAACCGATTCTGTTTTGTTATCTTAATCTGACATAACTACCTCAACTGTAGCTAATTATCTGCTGGGGAAAGAATATCAGGTTTAGAAACAGAACTGAGCAGCCAAAACCTTTACACATATGTGTAAGGGTAAGATCCTCTTTAGTAGGCCACTTGGAAATCTGAAAAGAGCACAATAATCCTTAAAGGGATACCATCGCAGAAAAAACATGTTTATTTCCAAACACACCAGTTAATATTGCTGCGCCAGCAGAATTCTGCACTGAAATCCTTTTTTTAAAAGAACCAATTGATTTTTTTATATTTCATTTTGAAATTTGACATATTGTGAGTTTCCCAGGAGCCCTTAGGTCATGTGAATTGTGCTCTGATAAACTTCAGTCACTCTTTAATGCTACACTGCAAGTTAGCGTGATATCACCTTCCCTCCCCATCAGCAGCCTATCAGCAGAACAATGGGCAGCTACCTGATACCTCTGCAGAAGGAACCATGAACCGAAACGTCGATGCGGATGCAATGCATAATTGATATGCTATTCAATAAATTCAATACGGTGTGCGTGTAACCTTGTAACCTTATATATATATATATATATATATATATATATATATATATATATACATATATATATATATATATATATATATATATATATATATTTATGAAGAAATATAACATGCAGCAGAAACATGGGATTTTGTAGCAAGCCATAGGACTTAGCTTCTTGAAAACTGCAGTTGGAAAAGCAAAGATTCCTTGTTTATCAAATAAAAGCAGCATAAAATTGAGCAAACAGCTAAAAAGTAAAACTTTTACATGATCTGAAATAACCTGTTATGTATATATACATGCATTGGATCCATTATGCAGAAACTCTTTGTCCAGAAAACTCTGAATTACAGGAGGCCATCTCCCATAGACTGCCTTTTAAACATGATTTCATTTTTGTAATAATCAGTACCGTGTACTCAATCCCAATTGGAGGCAAAACAATCTTAGTAGGTTTATTTAAGGTTTAAAGGGCATGTAAAGGCAAAAAAAAATATAATCCCATTTTTTACTTTCTTTAATGAAAAAGAATATACCTCCAATATACCTCCTTAAATAAAAAAATGTGTACCGTTTTTACAAGAAACCTAACTGTATGCAGTGAAATTCCCCCTTCATTTACTGATGTGGATAGGAATTGTCAGACGGTCCCTAACTGCTGGGCAGGGAAACAATCATACTTATGATCAACAGTTGGAGCCCCCACCTTACTTCCCGACCATGCAGAACTCAAGCAGCTTTGTTTGTGTCCCTATAGAGCAGTCGGCGACTGTGTAGAGATTTGTATTGGATTTTATTTTTGCCTTTACATCCCCTTTACTGTTTCCATCTGCAGGGACAAAGATCACAGAGCCAGATTTAAACAGATAAACTGAGATTCTATTTGGAGGATTATTTTACTGCAGCCACTGGTTCTGCAGAGTTGGAGAAAGTTTGTATTAAACAATACAAAAACTATAATATCCACATTAGATTACACAACAACACAGGACCCAGTACAGTCTGCCTATTCTGATTATCAATCAGTCTTGCTGTATTGGCTTCTGGCAGATATTATTTGACTTGCTGTTTTGATAATTTATGATGATCCCTAAGCAGCCCAGACCACACTGAGCATGTGGACAGTCTTGGTCTTGCAAAGATGTTTAACAAAGTTACAAGATGGTGACCCTCTGTTGCCAACTTTGAAAGCATAAAATCATTTGTTTGATTATGCTTGTGATTAGGCATGTTTATGTTATGTTATGTATACAAAATACAAAATTTCTAGCCTTATTCTATTTTAGACTTTACTTCCCCTTTAAATGTTTTTTGTTTTTTTAGCAGATTTAAGCTACAGGGATCCAGGAAGCCAAGCATTCTGGTCCCATAACTATATATATATATATATATATATATATATATATATATATATATATATATATATATATATATATATACACACACACAGGTAGAGGATCCCTTATCCGGAAACCAGATATCCAGAAAGCTCCAAATTACGGAATGGCTGTCCTATAGACTCCATTTTATCCAAATAATCCAGATTCTTAAAATTGATTTCCTTTTTCTCTGTAATAATAAAACGGTAGCTTTTACTTGATCCCAACTAAGATATAATTAATCCTTTTTGGAAGCAAAACCAGCCTATAAGGTTTAAATTAATGTTCAAATACATTTCTAGTAGATTTAAGGCATGAAGACCCAAATTACGGATAGATCCGCTATCCGGAAAACCCCAGGTCCCGAGCATTCTGGATAACAGGTCTCATACCTGTATATATATATGTATATATATGTATATATATATATATATATATATATATGTATATATATATATATATATATATATATATATATATATATATATATATATATATATATATATATATATATATATATATATGTAATTGCTAAACATACAAGTCAGTAGGGACTTGAAGTTTCAAAACGTAAAGAGTTTATGGAATGTAACGGCATTTAATTGGTACAATTGGTATAACTAGTGCCTGGGTTACTGGAACTGCTCTCACTGTTAAGGTGTAAGTACTCGCTAATGCTTTACAAACACTACTTTTAAAATGCTTACAAATAATAGTCTCTTGTATTTTGTTATGATTGTGTGTGTGGGGAATGGAATAAAGCTGTTTCACATGTATCAAGGCACATTTTCAACAAAGAAAAGTCTGCAAATTTAACACAAATACAGTTCTTTACAACCCATTTATAATTAACTTACTGGAGAAAGAACCTTTCACTCTTCCAATGGATTACTAACAAGTGAACATACATGGATATAAATGAAATGGTCTCCCATAGCTATTAGTACTCTTTTTACTAACATTATTGTTGAATACCTAATAATGTCAAATTTACTGATGTATTGCAAAGAGCTATCAAAAAAAAAAAAAAAATTCACAAAATGATCATAAGGTCTGGCACCTAAGTCATGACTTCATTTGTGCTAATAAGTAAAACACCACACTGTAAGCCCGCATGTAGCCTTTGGGACAAGACCACTGTAAGACCAAATCATCACTAAGACCATACTGGTTTAGATCCAAGTCAGACTAAATATGGAACTAGTAGATCCTTTGTTGACTTCAGGCAAAACCCACTCCTAAATAGTGAGACATTGTTTAGGGTAGGGGCGCACTGGGCGATTCGGGGAGATTTAGTCGCCTGGGGACTAATTGCCCCGTCTTTGAGGTGACCAATCTCTCCGAACACCTTCCCTCTTTCTCGCGCAAGCTATAATGAAAAGTCGCTTGAGGCATGGCATATGCGGCACTTCGTATTCCGAAGTCGCCCGAAGTTGCCTCACAAGGAAACTTAGAGTTTAGACCATGACTGATATTGTGATGCATGCAGAAGTGGCTAGCAGCAAAAGTAGTGCTAATGATAAGACAATAAAAATTTAAATAAAAGTTTATCTAGCCAAAACCACAGGTTTAAACCCATGGCATGTTTGGGTGCAAAAGTGTGCAAGATCCAGGTCAAGACATCTAGGCCTATTTATCAAAATAAACATTTGTGAGGTTTGCAATTTATTCTACGTCAAATAAACTCACCCCCACAAAAATGTTGATACTTTGGTGGAATAATAAATGGGGTAAGCTCCCCAACTACATATATTTGAGTGTGTGTGGCCCCGTAGATATTGTGCATTGTTCCAGGACCTGGCCAGGCTAACGGGCAGCTTGCACCACCAGTGCAGTGAATCTGAATGAGCAGGTGTGCTGTGGATCAACTGTGGATCACAAATGGGGGTGGGTGTAGGTAGCTGGCCTACTGACATTATAATGGGTAAATAAAACATACAAACAAATACATTTGCACTAAGAATGTTTTGATAAGGATCACAACCACCAAAGCAAGTTTCTCTCCTCCCATGGTGTAACAACTCACCCTGGTGGTCTAGTGGTTCGGGTGGAGCCCGCCACGCCGTTCCTCTTAACTGTGTGCCAGTTCCTTAGGGTGCGCGCGGAGAGCATCCTCTTGGTTTATAGGCACATTCGCAATGGCAATGGCGCAAAATCAGATATTTAAAGGGACCTTTTGTATTTGTTCATCCTAATGAATTCCTGGGTGCTCTCTTTGTGTATTCTTGTTATCTGATTCCGGGTTTGACCCCTGCCTGATTGACCATTCTGAACTTCTGTGATCCTGACCCCTGCCTGGTAATTCGACTATTCTGATATCTGTATTCTGACCCGTGCCTGTCTTGACTATTCTGATTGAACTCCCGGCTTTGACCCTTGCCTGTCTGACTTCGCTAGAATTCTGCCCGCACCGACCCGGCCTGTTTGACTATGCTTTCTGTCTGCTCCTTGTATTGTGAACTTCTTCCCAAAATGACTTTGCTAACGATTGTGCCCCTCTGCTCATCCAGAAACCTTAGCTTGGCTCCTCTCTTAATAAGACCTGGCGGCATTCAATTAGCCGAAGGCTCCTCCCGAGGTGAAAGGCGGCTGTTAAAGGCGGAAGCAAGAGCCGAGACCAGGGGGCCTAGCATTGGTTCTGGGTGCCGATATGTCCCAGTGTATGTTCAACATTTCTCTGTTGGTAACTGCATTTGTCTATCAAGGGAGTTTTTCAATAAATGCACAACATCAGCTCACATTATAACATTCCTAACTTTTCTCACCTGGTTTTCTCCAGATCACTGCGTTAAATGATGGGCAAAATAAAAAGACATAATCACTGCTAGGTTTGATTTAGAATCTCCATGCATTTCTGCAAAGCTTATTTTTGTGTGTAAACAAACAAATGAATGTTTTTTGAACTGCAGCCAGTGAAAGGTTTCTTGTAAGCTGTTTGTTCAAGCATATCAGTAAAGGAACACAGCTGGGGTTACCGACTAAACAGAATTCTGACCGGGGAACAGACACTGAGCCAAAGAATGTGTCATTTCGAGTGAGTTAACATTTATGTTCATTGGGATTGTCTTTGTGGCAAAATAATCAGCAGCTTTCTGCGTGTGATGTATTTAGGCAATAGAAAAGAATGGGCACTTTTTATGAAGTGTGGTCTCAAATTAGCATCACAGTGCCCTCTCAGTGCAACCATTTTGGTAGCTTTTTTTTAATTGCATTGTGGGAACGCAGCCAACAATTATCATCCTTGCTTTATTGTATAACGATCCATGTAAATTCTTGCTGTGAACATGATCAGCTTTGCTCTGTACAAAAGCGTGGACTATTTAGCTTGCTGGTGCATTCTCACATCCTGCAGAGAGGTGCTTTGTTTTACTGGCTGTTGCAGGTGGATACATGGAGACATTCATACAAGAGCTACTTCGGCTGCTTGACAGTAATTGATACTCCTAATCCAGCTGCTGGCCCCTTGAACGTTACAGTATAAACTAGGTAGAAAAGCATCCATATGTTAAGAACATTCGTTTTCTATGGGTTGTGGGACAAGAGATACTACAAGATGAACTCATTGCAGGAAAGTCATTGGGCTTTCGTTTTCAGAATACAGCATACATTGAATCAAGTAAATACTGTTCCCTTTTCCAGTAAAGATTCCCATTCCCATTGCTTGTTGGAACATGCAAGGCACTGTGGGAATTAAAGTCTTTGCTTGAGGAGAGCTGACTGTAGTTTGATTGTTTAAATTGTACATGTAATCAGAGACATTTACTATTATCTGGATGGAAAAATCCTTTAATAGTTTTACCATGACTGGAATGCAAATTCCACCATACGCAAACATATTATCAATTGAAACTTGCTGAAAACAGAGCTGGAGTTCTAAGACAAAATAACTCATAAAAACCTGGCTTTTACTTGTTTTGTTTGTTTAGTCATTGTTAAAGCAGTAAAAATATTCCTTCTAGCTCTATACATCAACATAGCAATAAATATGTCATTCTTATGTTGGATTATTGTGCATGATTGGCTAGAAAAATTGTAAGGTAATTTCATGTCAAGTAAAGGTAGGAGGATCATCCTAGTAATGGAACCACGAGTTTAAGTAAAAAGCTTATTTTAGGGTTTTAATTAAAAGGTTAACTGATGTCCCTCATGGTGCGTTCCACCTGCATGGAATTTGGATGCTCCTGTGTGAGTACAGGCCTGGAAGAAAGAATTGGCTGTGTTTCGTCCTGCAGTGGGGAGCGCTGGAAACTGGCCATAAGGAACACAGGGCGAAACGACTGTGAGTATAAGCACTTAAAGTGATACTGACACTAAAAAACTACTTTTAAAAATATGAATGTACATTAAAAGCTACCTATAGGTCATGTTGATTGTTTTTTCAACCTGACTGTCCCATCTCAACATGTCAGTTAAATTTTCTAATGCGAACGGACTACTGCTGCACAAATATGGCAGCCCCCTCAAAGATCAACACAGGGAGTCAGACAGGTAATGGAAAAGCATCAGGCCAATACTTTATAGCAAAATTATAAGTAGCATGCAAAGCCAATATTATGATAGATGCAAAAAGTTTAATTTCTGGTGCCAGCATCTTTTTAGGTAATTCTTAAGCCTAAGGACCCATTCAAATTCTCAGGGCTTCCTGTGACAAATGTGTCAGATCAGCCCTTCTGCCAAGCAAATTTGGGATTTTCTCCTTCCAGTCAAGATCAGGTTACTTAAACACAGCCGTGGCCCTTGTATCATAATCAGTAGAATACATATGCAGAGGGACTGGAATTACACCTTTAAGCAGTGTAATGTTTATACAAATGTTCTTTCTTTTCCAGTCTAGCCTCTAATTCTATTATACAGACGAATAGAGTGGAAAATTGATTTTTATTTAAGAGGGAGGTGTAATTAATATATCTTACCAAGCAGATCATTGGTTTGGAAAAGCCGTCCAATGCAAAGAAGAGAAGACATTTTTCTTGATCTCTTTCCTGTTTCTCCCCCTCTTTAATCCCAGAGAAGAAAAACATGAGAAGATGAAGTGCTTAGATTTAGATTCTTTCAACTGTCTCCTTCTTACAGCTATAGACCTTTATATTGAGAAGCCTTGTGACCATTTTTTAATTTGTCTTAGATGTAAATGAGGTTGTGTTTGACAAGATAAGGGATATTCTAGTGATGTCCAGCCTTGACAGCTGAAGCCGGAGAGCTGCAGGTTATACAGTCTTCAGCTAACCTTTATAAAAGCAACTTGTAGGCTTCCGATATATATTTCTTCAGCAAGATTCTGATAGAAGATGATGGGATCTATAGTCTAACAGACAATGGTTGGATAATATCACTGTCCATCTATTTACATACAAAAGACATTAAAGGGCAATTGCATATTTATTTTTTTAACTCCCATTGCTTTGAAATCATAATTATTTTATTCTAATCAACTGTATCCAAAAACAACAGCTCTCTTGAATAATATGTACTCCGAGCCACTCAAATCATATATTGGACTGAATGTTTTAAACAGTTTGAGCCAATGTTTTTATCCCTTTGGATATTCAAGCATTTAATATGAAAATGACTTGCAAATGTGCGGACTTGGAAGGACAGGTGACAAAGGATTAAGGATTTGTTGTCCAGATGCTAATCCGGTGCCTAGGAAAACTCTTCCAAGGGGAAGAACAGAATTGACATAATGAGGAGATTTGGAAACAGGAAAGCCAATCATAGCAATATGAGGAGATAAGTATTTTCTACCCCCAACTGATGGCACTATGATGAATTTTATCCTGTCTATGCTACTCTGAATTGTCGCTCATTTGTTTAAAGGAATTGCTCTGTGTAAAAATAAAAACTGGGTAAATAGATATTTAAAAAATGTTTCTAATATAGTTAGTTAGCCAAAAATGTAATGTATAAAGGCTGGAGTGAGTGGATGTCTATCAGAACAGAACACAACTTCCTGCTTTTCAGCTCTCTTGGTTTCCAGTGACTGGTTACCCTGGTGACCAAGCAGTAACAATTAGTGACTTGAGGGGGGGGGACACATGGGCCATAACTGTTGCTTTTGACTCTGAGCTGAATGCTGAGTATCAATTGCAAACTCACTGAACAGTTATGTCCCATGTGTCCCCCATCCAAGGCGCTGACTAACTCAGAGTTAGAGAGCTGAAAAGCATGAACTAGTTTTCTGTTCTGGGGCTAAAAAGCTACTCGTTTTTCAGTGCGCAATTGTCTTACTACTCCATCACATTGGTTGCTGATTTTGATTTTAAATGCACTACTACAAACTTAAATTGCTCACAGATAGTGTAGGAAGGGAATTACTCACAGGTATATGCTTTTGGCTGGAGCTTAAAAGTTCCATGCTTTCTCAGTAGACCTCCTGAGCTAAGGGTAAACACACAATAGTCTTGCTACTCAGTCACACTGGTTGCTGTTTGACTTGATTTCAAATGCACTACAAACTCACGTACAATGAGGGGCCTTGACATGGCACATGGGCTTACATATTTTGGCCAAAGTGTGGTAATAACACCTCATTTTTTGTAATAATTATTTTTAAAGGCAAACCGATCGCTGGCAAATTTTCTTTCTCTATGTGTACAAATATTGGCTTTTTATAGTTTATAGCAGCTGGTCAACTCCAGAATGTGGGTTAGACCGAGCGCTGACTATTTCTTTCTGCATTTCGTGTATTAAAAACCACAGAGACTGCCAACTGTATAATACACTGCTCACTTTATGACAAATGGTGGAAAGAAACAAAAGTGATCAAAAAAAAAAAAGACCCCCATCAGGGGTTTCTGGTTTGCCAAGCAGTGTCTGAGGACCAAAAATAAAAGGCAGGGGCAAAGTCAGTGTCTCAGTTTTTTGGTTATTGACCACTTCTGTTTCTTTTCACCACTTTGGGGGAATGTAATAAAGGTCACAAAAACAAGAGAAAAACAATTTGCACAAATAAGGATAAAAATTAACATTTTGCAATGTAATATTCCTCCTTCAACTGTTATTGCATATGCACACTTTTAAGAAGTGCTTGCATATGTCTTTTGGAGCAAACATAACCTTTTCAGTAAGAACTTTTATTACATTTACTGTGCACTAGTGCAAACTATAAAATTCGCAAACCTTCTTCCAATGTCGGAAGAGGTCGCTAAAGAGTTTCAGAATTCGCAAAGACTATATAAAATTCACGCGAAGGCATAATGTTTCGCATTGCAAATATTTTTCCCACTATCAATTTTTATTGATTTTATTACATTCGGTATGTTTATGCTTTGATTGTATCCTATAGTGTTGCAATGCTGGCACACCATAACAATTACACAAATACAGTATGCTTATGTTTGATTATGCACCAGTGTAAGCACCGTAAGGACACGGCACCCATACTTGAGACAACTCTACACTACGCCACTCTGCCAAATATTGTATTAAAGGTTTGTGTCTTGTTTATCTATGGGCTTATAAAATGCTCAGATGGCTATGCCAGTAATAATGGTGACTACCAGTCTTTATGTATCTCTCTGTCTAGGAGCAAGTACAGTATACTTAAAGCTGTACTGTTCAGCACTACCCACACTATACAGTGATGAGCAGGCGGCAAATAGTCTAATTATAATTCTAAAAGGACCAGAGTATGATAAATCTCGAAAATCAAATTCATTTTTTTTTTAAAAAAAAACTCTAATCGAATTTAGGTAACTCCCTAGTCGAATTTGAGTATTTTGACCATAAAAAAAATTTCTAATTTGAATTTGAATTTTCAATTGGACCCTTTATAAATCTGCCCCTAAGTGTCCTTTCAGTGATCATAATAGATACCATATCTGTCTACTCCTTTTGAACTGGACCGCACGCTTTCCTAATTGACCCAACTGCATACCTCTACCCCATTGTTATATATATATTGGGTGTAACCAAGTTAGGGATGCACCGAATCCAGGATTTGGTTCGGGATTTGGCCAGGATTCGGCCTTTTTCAGCAGGATTCGGATTCGGCTGATATAAAGGTATATCATTTATTTTCTGTACACCCCCCTAAAATGTGGGGCTGTTTCAGACAGTGTATACTGTAAGATCCAGTGCTCAAAAGGATATTAGCATGTGCACAAATGTTGTAGCGAAGTAATTTCATACAATTAGGGGCAGTACAAGATGAAGATTTTATTACTGTGTTAGCTAGGGATGGGTGAATTTTTTCGCCTCGTTTCGCCGAAAAAATTACGCCCATAGACTTGTATGGCAGCGTGCGTCAAAAAAAAATAAGACGCACGTCAAAACAATTTCGCTGCGCGACAAAATTTGTTTGACACCCATAGACTTTAATGGGCGTTCCTTGCCAGAATATCAAATGTTTTCACAAGTTTGTATTACCAGATATTATTTAATTTTCTGTTTTAAAATTGCTTTGAAATTGTCATGTTGTCAAGGCTGTAGTTGGGGGCTATTTTCCTGTTGTGTACATTTTAGTAGTTGGTTCCTGGTGATCTTTGTGGCTCTATGTATGCTGTGGTTTACATTCCATGGGTTGTATACTCTGTTAATCAAGACTTTTTTTTGCAAGGACCAAACATAAAGTAGCCTTGATTTCGCTGTTTATGGAAATAAAAAAATATTGATTTTTTAAAATTAGAACGATATGCAAAATGTATTCAAAGTTCTGATCGAGGAGGCATGTCTCTTAATGAAAAATATATGGCCATTTCCCATGTGTGGCCACAATTGGAGACTGTTGTTTTTTTACTCAAAGTTTTTTATTTTCAATAGAGAAAGTAAAGAAGAAGCATTCAAGTTGTATCCTTGTCATAAATGAGTAATGCTTATGACTATTATTATAATGTATAATAATGTGGCAGTTAGAAAAAATTAGAAGAAAAGGTCTGAGAAACAGTTAGGAAGAGAGAAGAATCTACCTGACATAGCACGCTTATTTAAAACAAAGTTGTGTTATATTTCCAGTACATAGTTTATCCATGGGAACCAGGTTGCAGAGAAGGTATCCATAATGCCTTTTTACTTATGAAGCATGTTTTAGTTGGTTGCCTCAAAAAAACTGAGCTTGTGATTTTTAAAAAGTTGTTAGTTACTCCTAGGATCACCTTCTGCTTCTAAATTCCCTCCCTTATTTTTTCCATAAAAAAGTGAGCAAAAAACTTGGTACAAACATTTAACAAGCATTTATCTAATATGAATAAGAAAGGTTCGTAAGAATGAGGCCCTTCAAGGGACCAGAATAAAGTTCATTCTGTATAAGACACATTTTACAGTTCACATTTACATCAGATCTGCAAAAAAAACCAAAGCCCTTACCGTCTCAACTGTAAATCATGTGTCTTATAAACTCATTATAGGTTCTTACCATGTCAGCTGTGAGTCAACATTCTATACATGCCAGGCCCCCACAATTTATTTAATAAAGAAAAATTTGTACTTCCAACAGGTAATAACAATGATGGCATTATATAACATGACAATTCTGGGGTCACAAAGCTTTTCTCTACATATGGGAATATACAGTATGTAGATTTCATTCCCAAAAGCGTTAAAATGTATTAATCCATATGTTTATAGTGTGGCATTAAACCTATAATGTTATAGTAAAATGTAGGAGTATTTATTAAACCCATGTATATAAATTGTATAGGTTACTGTGTATAAGTTAAAAAGTGTTTGTGAAATAAAGAACAAGACCGTGTGTATTATTCTTGACTTTTCAGGTCACACAATCTGTTCAAATGGGAATTTAAACCAACTAATCAGATCAGAAATATGGATTGTGAGGATTTGTTTGTGTTTCCCATCTGTATTTCATGGCTCTTTGCCCCAATAAAATTCAGCTGAAAATAGAACCAAGCTATGGATCCAATGAGCCGCTTCCATATCACTTTTAGTTTTTATGGGGATGAAATCTACATACATTTAATAAATACTCCTACATTTTACTATAACATTACAGGTTTAATGTCACACTATAAACATATGGATTAATACATTTAAAGCTTTATTTCTGTGCATGTTCACACTGCAGAGTTTTTTTTAATGAAAGCATGGAAAAATCATTACATTTTAAATGTGATTGTGCTGTTTAGTATTTTAAAGTTTACAGTACTATACTAAAGAAAACCTCGGCACTGCCAGGTTTGTCATAAGTGTTAGCAAAATAAATATAAACCACATTTTTCCTACCTACATAACTTCAGTAGTTGCCTTTGGCTGTCTTCAGGGGGATGTTGGTAGTTTAACAGCTGGTTGTACAACCTCTATTATCAAAGTGTAAGAGATGCTAGGGGTCATTTCTCATGTACAAAACAGAGTAAAATGTACAACCCCCAACCATATTTTTGGCAATTTGCAACCAACCTGTGGATGAGCAGCCACAGACATCAGACGGTAAGGACAGGGCTGCGCCACCAGTGCTGTCTGTTGCACAGTGCAATGAATTATTCATCCACTGAATGAACAATAAGGGCTGCGATTTTGTGATTTTTTATATTTTGGATAAGGGTAATTAATAAATGATGCCCACCATCTTTCTTTGCTTGGAGGGGGTGCCTTTTGAAATAACGCCTTCTCTTGAATTAATGACTTCTAGGCATGAGTGGGTCTGTTGTTTGCGGGGGTTGTCCTATGCAGCCTATGTTAATTGTAGTTAATGGGTTGCTGTGCCCAGCAATGGCTGGACTTCAGGAGCTGGATCTCGTCTGGGTTAAAAAATCCTACTTTAAATATAAATATATAGAAAAAAAGAGACAAAGTAGAAATATGATTCATTTAATGTTTTCCAAACATGGGTGCTTATGCTGTATGTCTCAGATAAGAGAGCCTCAAGGCCAACAGGCCCCGGTAAGCAGTGATGTGTAGCAACTTCTATTTGATTGCCTGCAATACAAAAGAGTGAAATGTGATTCAAGGCCTTATAAATAAAATGCAGTAAATGTAGCTCTTTACTTTTTCAGCTACAGTATTGATCCCACTAAGAGATTTCTGGGCTGCGGGCAAAATAAACATCCAACAGGCACTTGGAAAGGGAAGCTGAAATATTTCTCTCTGTATGTGCGGACTATTCTACATGTTATGTTAGCATCAGCTGTGGTTAAAAACATTACTTTATTGAAATCATTCCTGTGTCATGAAGCAACTGGAGATTTGAATTTGTGATTGTAGTTTCAGTTTCTACTGGTACAAAAATGGATTTCTTATTTGTGGATATGATTTTATCGCCACGCATTTTCCTAGCTGTTTTAGTGCAGACTATCAACAAAATTAGTTCAGTAGCCTTAGCACTTCCACATAATTGTGGCTCTAGTCGCTCTGTGCTGGTTGGTCCTCCCTGTCACCTATTATGAACTGCACACAGTGGGGGTCATTTATAAAGTTTGCCCAGTCCATATTTTTTCACAAATGGTTGTATTGCCCATGTTTGTTCCTGAACGATAATATATTGCACTGCTCTGCGCATCTTTCCATTTTTTGCAAATTCGCAATTGTGAATAAATTTTCACAAAGGACTCGCAAAAGAGACATGTGTTTGCGTGAGTGCGCACATTGTGCGTAGTTGTTTTGCGTGAAAATAGCATTAACAGTAACTTGTGAAACTGTTTTGTGAATATTTTCTCCGCCACCAAAGTTGTGGCGTAATTCAAACGCAGAGTGTGCACATAAATAATTGCAATTTGCAATTTTTGACATATTTAAAAAGCTCTTATAAACATTCACACTGTGAAAAAAATTCACATATATTCACTGTGCGAATCAAAATGAGCCCCAATGTGTATTTTGATGCAGGGGAACCTTGAAGCTACCAGCACCTCCAAAGCTGGTCTGCATCAATAGGCACACCTGTGTTTTATTTCTCACTGAGTGCCAGAAGAGATAAATCCAAACACTGAAGACTTTATATCAAATATATACCTTACCAGTATATAATGTATGCAGCCAAAATTATGGTGGTATTGCATTGTGTGCAGTGCAATTAAGGATGCAGTTCACCATGCTTTTACCTATAATGCAGCATTTTATGTCCATAATTGCTGCTGCAAAAGTGCATTGTGCTTGGCGCAATTGCACCTAATACATCAAAAAATGTCCAATGGTAATTGGGCTTGGAATTGGCCACAATTGCACTAAAAGTCTGAATGGTCTTATTTCCAACACTGGGCATCAATATTACATCTGCACCTGATTCTTTAGGCACCGTGGGAATAAGTTTAAAGTGGCGGTAGCTCCAGAGTTCGATATGCACACTTCCATGCGATTCATCCAAATAAACAGTCAGGCTAAAATGGCACTTAAGACTGACCCAGAATATACTATTTGACTGCAACATTTCCCATTTCTTCCAAACTTTCAAATGCTCCCTAAAGAACCACATAATCAATGCATATTGATTGATCACAAACCAACTTAATCTTTTACTTAAGAAAATAATTTCTTAATTATTTTTATCTTTCTTATGTTTCAAATGTTCCCTAACCCTTTAGATTGTAAACTCTTATTAGCAGGGCCTCTGATCTCATTTTTATTCTGAAGCTCTTGTTTGTTAAATTATTGCAACACCCCTGTTTGTTATAAATGAATGTAAAGTGCTGCAGAAATGGTGCCATAAGATGCTTCTTGCACTTCCCTATAGTTGTAACTCTGGCTTCTTCTTCTGACTCTTTCCAGGTTTCAAATGGGGGGGTCTCTGACGCCTTCCAAAAACAAATGCTCAAATGCAGACTTTTTGTTATTGATAATTTTTATTACTCATCCTTCTAATAATAAATGAAAACCAACTGCAAATTGTCTCAGAATGTCGCTCTCTACATTTTACTAAAAGTTAATTCAAAGGTGAATAACCACTTTAAAACACAAGACTTGTTTTGATGCATCAAGCTGGTGCAACTCCCCCTTGTGGCTGCAAGTACAATAGAATAGCACGGAAAAGCTCCAAAGCTCTGCATTTTGGGTTAAAACAAAGCAAAACATGGCTAATTGCTTTCAAAATTGCCAGTGGCCCTACTGTATCTGTCTGTGCACTTTCTATGCTTCTGTATACTCAGTTAACCCTAGTGTTGCTGACTGACTTTCAAAGAAAGCTATTAAGCCATACAGTTTTATTAGCGATATAAATGTGTTAATATCTGAAACACTAAAAACAGAAATGAATGTAAATGAATGTAAATTGCAAAAATGCTCAGGGAAGCACGCAGAGTAAGTATACATGAATAATTTTTTTGGTTCAGATCCCTTTAAGAAGATTTCTGGGCAACAATAAAAAAACATGCATTTATATAACATATTATACCTGTGGACATGACTAGGCCATAATAGCCTTGGTCCCAAAAAATGGTTATTACCCAGCTTTTATATGTCTTCTGGACATGGGGGCACCTTGAAATTTAGTACTGAAGTGAAGCAACATCCAAAGGCAGTTATTAAAAGATCACAGGAACTAATAGTATAGAACGCTACAACTCCCTAACACATCATTACTTCTGCAATGTGCTCTGAGCTTCACAGGCAGTTCTACTTTACAGACATCTTTCCTATTATGTCTCCCACTAATGCACTGTTTGCTTCTCTCTTCTAAAGCCCTGAAAAGTCTTAGCAAATGGCTCATCATTTACTTGGCAAGTAAGTGTGAAGCTTTCCCATCAAATTCAGTGCTCCCTTATACACTTGCGCCGCTCAAATAATAGAGAGAAATCCTAATTAGCAGTGCATTACAAAGCTGCTCAGGGAACGGCCTTGTTGTTGTTGAAAAAAACATACACACAAGTGGATATTTCTTAATGCAGCAAGTATTTGCTCTTTTAATAAATATAATGTTATATTATGGCTTCCTTTGACTGGTATTAATGTATATTTTCACAAGGAGCTCTGTGGTAGGCGGCTTTGTTGTGATCCACTGCATCTACAAAATGTTGTGTATGTGTTTTGGATGAAGGCATTTACTGAATTTGCTCTGTGTGCTGTGTTAGCACAGCATTTATTTTCCATGTTTACGCCACAGGAGGTGTACAGTATAATGCACATAATGAAGCCATTTTGACTTTTTATAGAATTCTCCTGTTAGATCAATAAAGGCTTTTGCTCAAAGCTGCATAGAATGAACACTGATTGATTCTGCCGGTCACATACAAATGTCGGCATGTCTCTATTAATGGCAAATCAATGCTCACATTTGACTGCAAAGTTTTATGAACCTCCACAGTAGTTATTTTCTGCTTACGCTCTATGTCTCTTGTTAGAGAAAAAAAAGCGAACAGGGGAGGATATGCACAAAATTTAATTGGTTAGAAAAAATATATATGTTTTCCAAGCGTATTATTCAAACAAGCTATAGTTGATGTAAAAAACAACATAGAATAAAAAGAGTCTGATGTTGGGCTTTACTGTTCCACTTTGGTGCTATTGTAGCGTTAAATCTTGCAACATGCAGATTAAATTAGTAAAAGTGATTTGTTACTATTTCACAATTTATCATCATTTTAGTAACTAATTTCCCTGTTATGGATTTTCTCTTGTAACTGAAAAACTGTTTGGTTAGCTCTTAAAGCAGAATAACTGAGCATGGGTTTTGGTGATCAATCATAATAAAGCTGTCTGTGTTCCTGGTGCAGTTTGGTTTTCTTTCCCAATTAAGCTTTACGGGGATGAAAATGTTTTCAGCTGTGAGTTTTGCATATGTATGTGATCATCAATGCAAATCATACTGTATTCACAGCCTTTCCAGCTATGGCTCCAGAGTTTAAAGGAAAACTATAGTCCAGAATGAATGCTTAACTAACAATTAGTTTACATCATATTAAGTGGCCTATTAAATAATTGTACAAAATTGGATTATATATCACTAAATATAGCCCTTTTATCTTGAGCCACCATTTCATGATGGTCTGTGTGCTGCCTTAGAGATCACCTGACCAAAAATACTGCAGCTCTAACTGTAACAGGAAGAAGTGTGGCATCAAAAAACAGAACTTTGTCCATTTATTGGCTCAGGGCCATAACAAGGGATAGGCAGAAGAGGCACCTGCCTAGGGCGCAACAAAAGGGGGCCACTGGGCAGGTACCTGTCTGCAGCCTACCCCTAGTCCATGTTCGCTGCTCTCCCCTCCCTCCCTTCTGATGTGGTATCCCATCTGGCGTTCCCTCCCCTCACCTCCTGCTATCTCTCCCCTATCGCTCGCTCCCCTCCCTTCCGGTGCTACCTCCGGCTCTCTGTGCATGGATGTGCAGTCGGTCAAGGAGGAGCGCGGTGGCCGGCCGTGGCATGGTTGGCTTGGCCCGGCACTGAATTGGCTCATGTGACCTAACATGTACGGTTTGTGTGTACTGTGAATAGTAGGATCCCAGGGAGCAGCCCTTAGTTCTTTTAAATGGCAATTTTCTATTAAGGATTTCCCAATAGACACATACTACTAAAAAAAATACATTATTAATTATTAATCCTGCTTTTATTTAAATTAAGCAGGATTTTACATATGAGCCATTTTATGCAATGTACTGTATATTTTATAGAGATGTAGAATTCAGTCGTAAGCTGGCACAAAACTGGATTCCCTGGAACATCTCAGATTGTGGCCTTACGCGTTTCGTGCCTAAGTGCCCATAAGGCACGAACCGCGTAAGGCCACCATCTGAAATGTTCCTTTTTACTTAATAAAACTTTTTATTTGCATCTATTGTGGAGTGAAGTCCAGTTTTGTGCCAGTTTACCACTGATTTCTACATGTCTGATATTGCCTCCCCAAGCTGAAGGTTTGGGGCTTGAGCACCTGGACCCCCTGTTAGTATAGGTTAGTGTACTTTACTACCCACCATTTTTGCAATATTGGACTTTTTCCTATTCCCCACCCAATGTTACCCCTGTAAAATGTACTACTTTTATAGAGATCTACATTGTTTAAGGGTATGGTTTTCATTTAAGCATCAAAATATCTTATTTCACTGACTTTTCTGATGAATGATTCTTCTCTCGGAAATTGTAAGTGCTATATAGCTTTATTTGAATAAGGTGCTGATACAATTTTACATGATGGGAGCGCCCTCCTTTAATATTTATTTGCAGGCTTTACCTGCTTGGGACCAGCAGATTAAGGAGGCAGCAGCCCATTTGTAACACTTTTTGGAACCCCATGTGGAACACTTGTTGGAGCTAGTATTGACCCATTTGTATTTAATCTTTGGAGTACCTGAACTTTTTCTTTCCCCCCCAGAACGTTTTTTATTTTTATTTATTTATGTGCATTATTTGTTTTGACACACAACTGCTCTAAAACTTTTTCTTATATACATGTACAAACAACAGACTGAGACCTCTATTTTCTGCCCTATATGAACTCCAACAAGCTCCAGTCTGGGAGATCATTACATAGAATACCCAGCTGGCATGGGATAGTATTTATAAGAAATAGACTTAAGATGAACTGTCTGATGGACTGACTGTTAGCAAATTGCCTTACAATAACAGCTTATACATGAGAAGTAGCATTTTTGATACAGTCCATTACAATCTTTTATTTTTCTCTGCCTTGCCAGTAATAAATTCCCACATTTAGTGATATAGAATTCTGCAAAAAAAAAAAAAAACATGCCTCGTGAATTTTAACAGAAACATGCAGTTTCTTCGCAATTAACCTCTGTTGGCAAAACAAGAGATTTCATGAAAATTGATTCTGAAAACAGACGAGTATTTGTATTGTGAAAAGGATAAGAAATAAATCTAAAGAAAAACAATACCCCCAAAACAATGTAGGTACTACATTGCATAAAACAGCTCATGTGTAAAACCCTGCTTCAGGTAAATAAATCATATTCATAATAATATATGTTCCTAGTAGTATGTGCCATTGGGTAATCATAAATAGAAAATTGCCATTTTAAAAAATAAGGGCCGCCTCCTGGGATCGTACGATTCACTGTCCAGACAAACATACCACCAAACCATACTTGTTAGGTCACATGAGCCAATTAACAGACGGAGTTGTGTCTTTTATTCAACACTTCTTCCTGTTACAGTTAGAGTTGTTATATTTCTGTTCAGGTGATCTCTGAGGCAGCACACAGACCATCACAAAATGGTGGCTCAAGGCAAGAGATGTAAAAGGTCAAGATTTACTTAAATATATAGACCAGTTTGGTAAGATTCTTTAATATGCCATATAATAATATGTAAATTATCTGTTGCTTAAGAAAAATGGTCAGAAATTGGAAGTATTACATAGTGAAGACATACTGCTATTTTTGGACCTGTATTCCTTTTTGTTACACAATTGCTGGGTCATTGTCTATAAACTGACAATAACTTTGTTTTTTCCCCAGAGTGTAGGCCAGTAGAGAGGTATTTATAATACTGTGTCTAACCATTGTTAGGTGTTTTCACTATATTAAAGAAGATTCTTGAAAAACCCACAAAATAATATGTACCCAATACTAAATATGAGGATGTTAGAAGACATCATGGTGTATTGAGACTTTTTTTTAAAAGTGTTTGGCCTTGTGCATTGATATGGTAATTTTTTGGACTTTTAATATCCTTATATTTTACAATAGTAAATCAATTATTCTATAATTATATACATGTCAAACCTGCTGCATGCCAGCCTTTATTATACTCTAAGGGGCCGATTCATCAATAGTCGAATATCGAGGGTTAATTAACCCTCAATATTCGACTGGGAACTAAAATCGTTCGACTTCGAATATCGAAGTCGAACGATTATGCGCAAATCCTGCGATCGATCGATCGAAGGATTTTTCGTTCGATCGAACGATTAAATCCTTCGAATCGAACGATTCGAATGATTTGAATCCAACGATCGAAGGAAAATCCTTCGATCAAAAAATCACAGGCAAGCCTATGGGGACCTTCCCCATAGGCTAACATTGATTTCGGTAGGTTTTATCTACCGAAGTAGGTGGTCGAAGTATTTTTTAAAGAGACAGTACTTCGATTATCGAATGGTCGAATAGTCGAACGATTTTTACTTCGAATCGTTCGAATCGTTCGAATTCGAACGAATTTAACCAATTCGATGGTCGAAGTACCCAAAAAATACTTCGAAATTCGAAGTTTTTTACATTCGAATTCTTCACTCGAATTTTGTAAATCTGCCCCTAAGCATCCCACTGTCAGCCAAAAAACCTTGTATTAATCAAGGCCCCCTTTCCTCTGAATATCTCCCCAAATGAATGCATCTTTGTTGATTTTGCTTCCCAAGTGGTGTGAATATTAGGCTGATTCAGCTGTATGACCCCCTGGGCTATGACTAGACCATATTAGGGCTCCTATGTAAAGCTGCCATGAGAGCAAAACATCAACAGGTGATTACTGTCATTGTTTGATGGGATATTCCAGGATTCACAATTCCTATCTGCCTGAGCCCCAATCCATTATCTTTGGGGTATCTGTAAGGTATGCACCGAATCCACTATTTTGGCCGAACCCCAGAATCCTTCACAAAGGATACAGCCGAATACCGAACCGAATCCTAATTTGCACAAATTACATACTAAAAACATTGATGCTTCATATATCAGTGCATTGGAATTAGTGCTGTTTGTGTACAAATTGATTAATATGAACCAATTGAATTGTAACAAGTTGCAGTACATGCCAGCAAGCCATGTCATGAGAATTCTGGGAGTAAGCTCTTTGTGGTAAAGTTTTGCATGCACATTTTTTCATTCAGTGTAATGCACTACCATTTATACAGGAGCCCTTCTGTTTCTTGCTGTGAAGTCTGGCTACCTGGCTAGTATGTCCTATTGTTTTAATCTTTAATGTATTTTTTATTTGGTTAAAACACATTAATACAAGCCTAATTTTGGAAGCAAACTTCCATGTTAACTAGAATGTATCCTTTTCCCCATAATTCCAGATTAATGGGGCCAAAGGAGAAGTTGCTTCTGCAATGCAATTGCTTGTGCATATTATCGGTGAAAGTATAATATCCAATTCATGCGTAGATGGAGCACCAAGATGGCCAAAAGTCGATTAAAAACTTAGATTTTTATTTCATCATATTAAAACAATCGACAAACAGCATGCCCTTGTAATCCCCTGGGTCATGTGCTCAACGCGTTTCGTGACAGCTCGTCACTTCCTCAGGAGCTAACCCCTGCACACACCCACACCAATTTATAAAGGGAACGTGAACTCCACAGCACACCTGGGTGAAAAAATCAACCAACCCAGGTAGGTGTTGTATGTTTATAACACCCTCCCACAATTGACAACAGGTAATCCATAGCCCAACAATGTCTATACAAAATCAATACCTAAAACATATATACAATTAAAAACATAACTGATAAAGAAACAGAAAAAGGAAAAAAGAAGAATAAAGCTCACTGAACATGTAAAGATACTATGTTATTCCTATTATCTGATCACTCGGAAACTGCCACAAAAATTGTAACATTAATGAAACAAAAACTCCCTAAACATCAAATGTAGCAAAATGCGGGAGTACTTATATATAGAAACCACAGGGATAATCTACATTAAATTCATCAATTAGAAAAAGAATAATTAAATTGGAATGATTTAATAGAACATGAGTACATATATAATTTACTATAATTTAATTAATTTAATTTAATTTAATTTAATTTAATAAAAACAAGATAATTCCCATTCCCTATTCATTCCCCCAAGGGTCTCCGAAGTCTTTAACTGATAAATCCAATATGCTTCCTTGCACAATAGTTTCCTATCTAGATCCCCTCCTCTTACTCCCAGTTTAATGTTATCTATAACCTGAAAGGATATCCCGATCTTCCCATCATGTTTCTCCAAAATATGCTTCGCTACTGCTGATCTATAATCCCCTCTATTAACCGCTGATAGGTGTTCTAGGAATCGTGTGCCCACTTTTCTTATAGTTTTGCCTACGTATTGGGCACCACACTTGCAATTTATCAAATAGATCACTCCCGTCGACAAGCAATTAAAATATCTTCCAATAGTATACCTCCTACCCGTGTACGTAGCTGAAAATTCCTTAGAAACCTGTATAAACGAACATGCCTTACACCTGGTCCTGCCACAGCCATAGTTACCCTTGTACCTCAGCCAAACGCTGTTGTCCACCGTCTCCTTGGAGCTATATAAGCTCTTCGAAACCCAGGACGCTATGTTTCTGCTTTTCTTATATACAAACGATGGACGGGCATCCAAGACTTTTGCCAGCACCTGATCTTGCATGAGAATCCCCCAATGTTTCTTGATACTCCTTGTTACTGCTCCTGTTCCCTTACCAAAAGTAGTACAGTATCTCAGGGGTCTATTCTGTAATCCCCTATCTTTCCCTCTATGGTTACTCCCTTGTAGCAATATTTTTCTATCCATCGACACCGCCTTCTCATAGGCTGACCTAATGTCCTCATTATCATATCCTCTCTCAAGGAACCGATCCCAAAGTTGCATAGACTGACTATTAAAGGTTTCCCATGTAGAGCATATCCTTCTAAGGCGTATGAACTGTCCCACCGGTATACCCCTCAAGCAATTGGAGGGGTGGGCACTACTTGAATGTAACAAAGTGTTCCGTGTGATAGGCTTTCTATAGAGATCAGTGACGATCTTACCCTCCTTTACATAAAACATCACGTCAAGGAAAGGAATCTGAGTTTCGTGTGTATCCATAGTAAATGTCAATCCCTGTACCTTCTCATTACAATATCCAACAAACTTATTTAAGGAATCTACATCCCCATCCCATATGCCAATGCAATCATCAATGTAGCGAAAAAACCGAATTAATTGTCCTTTAAAGGGGTTCTCAGGGACGAAAATATGGAGTAGTTCAAACCACCCCATAAAAAGGTTGGCATATGTGGGGGCGAACGACGCCCCCATCGCCGCCCCGCATTTCTGTAAATAGAAACGTCCATCAAAAAGAAAATAGTTTGTCCTAAGAAGAAAATTGATAGAATCTAATAAAAATTCTGACTGTTCTCTTGGAAAAACCCGTTCTCTTTGTAGCCAAAAACTTATAGCCTCAATCCCCAACTGATGGTTGATGGAAGAATAGAGGGCCACAACATCCATGGAAAACCATCTATATCCCGGACGCCAAACCGTACCTTGTATCTTATCGATACACATCGTGGTATCCCTTAGATAGGTTGGAAGTTGTTCAACCAAAGGTCGTAATAATCCATCAACATAAGTTGACAAATTAGAACCTAGGGAACCAATACCTGCCACAATGGGCCGGCCCTTAACCTCCGTCAAGGACTTGTGTACCTTGGGTAGTACATGAAAGACGGGAATAATAGGGGACTTGCACCCAAGGCCTTCCCATTCTCTTTTAGACAGTACCCCATTATCATACCCTTCAAGTAGAATCGAATCCAATTGGTTCATAAACTTTTTTGTGGGGTCTGATTGTATACGTGAATATGTATCGGTGTCATTAAGCTGACGTAAAATCTCATTCTCATAGGTTCCCACATCCAGAACCACAACAGACCCCCCCTTATCTGCCTGCTTGATAACAATGCTTTTATCTTTACTCAATCCCCGTAGTGCTTTAAATTCTCTTGTTGTCAAATTCTTACATCTTGTGCCCTTAACGGTACCTACCATCTTTTCAATGTCCGATTGGACCAATTTCTGAAATATAGATATTTGTGGGCTCTTAGAATTAACTGGATAGAAGTCTGACTTTCTCGTCATCCCTGAATGTCTCACTGCCAAATCTGCATCGTCAATGTTTTCATTCAATAAATCATTTAGGACATTAAATGTGCATAAATCACCAAAATCATGAATATGACCCCCCTGTCCCACTCCATAGTCCCCATCCTGTAAAGAAATCATCGATTCAGTTAAAACTGAAGGTGTCAGCGTATCAGCCCCTGACAGAGTCACATCATCATTGTCCTCCTTGGCGGTATCCTCTTGGGCAAAATGTCTTTTCAGGGTAAGGTTCCGTATAAACCTATTCAAGTCCAGTATCAAAGAAAAATCATCGCAATTTAGATCGGGGATAAAGTTAAGCCCCTTAGATAGTACTGACAGTTCATCCGAAGTCAAAGTCTTAGATGACAGATTAATTATATTATCAAAAATAGGCTTACCCCTCTCATCCAATGGAGCCGATGTTATCTGCCCGTCGGTCCCAAACGAGACCCCGTCGGGTAGCCCACTCACCGCTGCTTGGTGCGTGCTCCTTTCCCCGAGTACCATTGTTGGGGGTATGGATCTGTATCTCCGTCCGCCCCTCCGCCTCCTCCTCTGCCCATTCCAAAGCTGCGGGTCTTCATAGGATCCATCCTCGGAGTCGACTGATACCTTGGATTGTATAACTGCGGCCTCGCCATCCGGTCGTTGTCCATGGCCTCCGGGTCCGACCTTAAAAAAGGAGAAGAAGGAGAAAGGGAAGGTGTACGGATGCCCCGCATCTCGCTTTCGTGTCCCACGAACTGCACCACTCGGTCCCTCTTAAGTATTGAGCGAGGTCCTGAGCCGGAGAGCACAGAATTCTGTCCCCCTCCCCCATGTGGGGAGCGCATGGGCACACTATTGGATCTCCAAACATACACCTGTCCACTATCGTAGTCACGTTTATCTCGTTGAAATTTGTCCCTCTTGTTAGTCTTAACCATATACTCAAATTGTTGCATCTGTCTATTCAGTGTATCCAATAAACTTTTGTCAAAACCTGCGCATTTCTTTGATTGTAACAATACTTGGCTCTCAGTTACTTCTTTCTGCACCTTCACCAGCTGTTGTTTATTAAATGAAATAATGAGATCCATTAATTTGTTAGAACAGTCTGTAAGTGCAGCATTCCAGGCCGTAATGAATTCAGCCGGCACCTCTGAAAAGGTAGGATATTTCTTAATCCTTAAACCGCGGGGTATCCGCTCACATTTAATATAATTCTCAAGTGAGCTAATATCCCACCATAGGCGTATTTCTCGTTTCATTTCCCGTTCCAAGGTACGGAACACATGAATGGGATCAGGTAACATTCCCTCGTCCATTAACCCCTCATTGGTTGTAGTCTCCGAAAATACAATCTCTGCTTGGCGTAGCCTGTGTTGATCCGCCATATTAGCAACAAAGCAATAAATAAGGGCATGCAATATCTGTAGTAAAAATCCGTTGGTTATAAACAAACAATGTGTCGGGTGCTACACCACAATGGGATCCACATATAGACAATGTCCAAAACAAGGTAAGTAGTGGGAGCACTCACCGATCACTGGCTCAGCTTGTGCTGCACATCCGACCGAGGTCCCATCGGTGAAAGTATAATATCCAATTCATGCGTAGATGGAGCACCAAGATGGCCAAAAGTCGATTAAAAACTTAGATTTTTATTTCATCATATTAAAACAATCGACAAACAGCATGCCCTTGTAATCCCCTGGGTCATGTGCTCAACGCGTTTCGTGACAGCTCGTCACTTCCTCAGGAGCTAACCCCTGCACACACCCACACCAATTTATAAAGGGAACGTGAACTCCACAGCACACCTGGGTGAAAAAATCAACCAACCCAGGTAGGTGTTGTATGTTTATAACACCCTCCCACAATTGACAACAGGTAATCCATAGCCCAACAATGTCTATACAAAATCAATACCTAAAACATATATACAATTAAAAACATAACTGATAAAGAAACAGAAAAAGGAAAAAAGAAGAATAAAGCTCACTGAACATGTAAAGATACTATGTTATTCCTATTATCTGATCACTCGGAAACTGCCACAAAAATTGTAACATTAATGAAACAAAAACTCCCTAAACATCAAATGTAGCAAAATGCGGGAGTACTTATATATAGAAACCACAGGGATAATCTACATTAAATTCATCAATTAGAAAAAGAATAATTAAATTGGAATGATTTAATAGAACATGAGTACATATATAATTTACTATAATTTAATTAATTTAATTTAATTTAATTTAATTTAATAAAAACAAGATAATTCCCATTCCCTATTCATTCCCCCAAGGGTCTCCGAAGTCTTTAACTGATAAATCCAATATGCTTCCTTGCACAATAGTTTCCTATCTTGTGCATATTATAGCAAATTGTATGCAAGTTGAGGCTAAAGTTTTCTTTTTCTCTACGTCACTTCCTGTGATTGGCGTTAAAATGACCTTTTAGTTCAAGTCTTCTACACTTTTGTGAGATTCAACAGGTAAATAAATAGTATAAATAAGCACAACATTTGCATCCATGTGTGTAGCTATGCTTGCAGCTGTTTTCATAAATGACCCTTCAGTGCAACAAATTTACTTTTGATAGACATTCCCAAAAAAAGCTAAATTCCATAGAAGGTTCGGCTTAAAATTCTAATATAGCTTAGATTGGTTTGTAACCTGCTGTTTAGCTATGCAAAGTAGCATTTTATATAATTCAGATACTTTTGATAAGCAATTTTGAACTGGTTTATATTTCTGTCTTCCATCACACACACACTACAGTTCCTCTTCCATTATTCTCCTGTTTGCTTTTTCCACACATTAACTTTTCTACAGTCTTTCCATTTTCTTTATTGCTAGGATATTCTTTATAATAACATCTGCAGAATCTGCATCCTCTGCAAAAAATATAAAAAAATGTATAGAATAGATGATAAAAATAAATAAATGCAGAATTGTACTTTCCTGTGCGAATTATTTTGTGTGCCATAAAAGTGCTCAAAATGACTATAGAAGTCAGAGCAACTATAGAAGTCAGAGCAATTGATCGATAATGACGTGCTGTGAAAGCAGTTTCTCTACCTTTTTATTTTTTAATGTTCTTCTTACATTTCTTGTACAGTGAGATAGCAAAACAACAGTTGTATACAGTAGCAGTTAATAGTCCTCTGTACCAGCTAATACAGACTATACTTGTACGTTGGACTTTGGGACTTACATGGAGATTAACAGCAACAGCCTAATATAAGGGATACTTCTTTAATGGTAGAAGAGTCTGTATTTGCTGTTGTTGACAAATATCAATATATATTACGGTCACAGGCATCTGCAGGTATTACTGTTATGTGTATTGTTGTAATGCATCTTAAAGGAGAACCAAACCTGATTTCTCAAGTTTTAGTTCTTATGCACGATTTTGAAAAAAAATGCTGCTGCAGAAAAAAAAAAGAACACAAATATACTTCAAAATATTTTTTGGAACCTCGAACAGTTGAAATTTATTTAATTTATTTTTTAGTAAGACTAAAACCACAAAAAGTCACCAGAAAAAAAGTAGCAAGAAAAAGCTTAATTTAATGATTGTCTACGTTTAATGCAACTACTGCATATGCCCGGCTTATAGTGATGGGCGAAATTCACGAAACTGGGAAAAATTTGTGAAACTTGAAAATGAAAGTAAATGGGTGTCCAAACCAAAATTATTTGACACGAGCAAATTATCTAAGGAGTTTCGCGAATTTATTCACCAGCGACGAAATGCAGAAGTTCACAAATTTATTCACCCATCACTACTGGCTTACCTTGATAAATTAATTTGATATAAGGGATTTACGGCCAGCATAGGGTCCTACACAATCAAGGGAAATGCTAATTTTGTTTACACCACATGCATCACTAGTGATGCCATCCCCACTATGCAAATGTAATCACAACCTGCACCCATTCATTGAAATGTGTAAAGCAGTTACTTGCCCATCACATACAATTGCACTTGATACACCTGGAAGAGTGTCCGCAGTGCTGATGGAATTTTGTGGAAAAATACTGCATTGTGGTGATGGTTATTTGTGGCCAAATTCCTGTGTTAGACAGAAATGAGCTTTTTTTCTGGTGCCATGAAATACACAAAAAGAGACAGAAAGTGATTGTCTCTGTGGAATTGTCCTCCAGTGTTCTTTAGCTGCAAGTCAGGGACATTAATTAAGAATCAATCAAATAATATGATAAAAGACGCAATGTTTGCGGGAGGTAAATAAATGTAATCTACTAGTTGGTTGTTGTTATCAGCAACCAACAAGTAAGACAACAGTAGGGTTACCAGAACTGGAGTATGCTTTGTGCCTGTTATTAAATAAAATTAGGTCATAGGATAGTAGTGAGGGTAGGTTGCACATCCCTGCTCCCCATCAAGTACTTATTTAGAGAATGTGTAGACTGTCTCTCTGTTATGGTATTGAACAGAATAGTTTGTGTATGTGAATGAAGATGAGGATACATTTACTCATATCCATCTGTATCGACTGAATTATGTTTAGGCTGGACCAACTATTCTACTATTATTTCTAGTTAACTTATACTATAAAATAATAAATTATTAAAACAATAATCAACTATAAAATGTGATTTTGCTCCTAGTCTAGTAACCTATAGTAACTGATTACAGTAAATGCTACATGTTGATTGCTATTACCACACTAGTACCTTGAGAATCCCATCTTTGTATATTATTTCTACATATTTTTCTAGCAACTCTTGTGGTAAACCTCTAAGCCTAGAACATATTATCCTAATATGTAGATGCACTCATTTTAAGACAGAACTCACCACATGGACCCCAGTCTGTTTTTTAGCACTGTAGTAATAGGACTTATTTCTCAAGGAGGCTGAAACTTCATGGCAGTTGAGAAGCATTTATGATACACACCATGATGCTGCCAACTTGAGTGGGAAGGTTGTTAAATTAAGAGGAATATTTGGCTGTATTTTAATCAAAATGATTTCAAAGAAACATAAATGATAATCATCAGTAAGTCTCAAATACAATAAACATAAATTATGGTGTGAAACAATTATATTGTAAATGGAGACAGCAATTAAAAAAAAGAGGCCCATATTGCCTATGTATAAATAAGGCATTTAATCAGGATGTTATTTTTTAATAAATGTGAGAAAAAATGTACCATAAAGGTGTTGAACACAAGTGTTGTTTATTGCACCGTGAAACAATTTGTCTGAAAGCCATTTTTTGCATGTTTGGCAGCAGTAGAAATTAAAAATGGAAATGAAGAATAATGAAGTCTTTATGAGTTAGTGTGACTTTTTATCACACAAGGATACAACAGGCAATGAGAGGGGAGTTATGAACAAATTAAAAAAAGAAAATAAAAGAAAATAAGACAGAAAAGCATGACTGACACTCATTTAATGTGAGGCTTGAAAATCAGTACATTAACGGATAACTGAACGCTACAAATGAATGTGACCAAAAATGCCTTATTTTATATACTGAACTTATTGCACCAGCCTTAATTTTATGCTTCTCAATAGCAGCAATGATCCAGGACTTCAAACTTGTCATAGGGGGTCACCATCTGGAAAGTGTCTGCGACATTCACATGCTCAGTGGGCTCTGAGCAGCTGTTGAGAAGCTAAGCTTAGGGGTCATTACAAATTATCAAGCAAAAAATGACTTTGGTCTGTAATATAAGCTGATGCTACAGGGCTGATTAATGATAGTCTTCAGATTAAATTCTGATGCTGGTTGCACTGGTTTCTGTGCTGCCATGTAGTAATTATCTGTATTAATTACTAATCAGTCTTATATTGTGACATTTATATTCTGTGGGGTATATTTATCAAAGAGTGATGTTAGAGATCACCACAGTGCACTAGAGTGAAATTCCGCCAGTCTTTCATTCTAGTGACTTATGTATTGAAGTCAGTGCTTGGGGACACAGACCCTCCCTTCATCTCTTGGCCATTCCTACAGTGTGTGCAATTTTAATTAATAGGCATACACTAAATAGCGGCAAATACAAAGTGTGTGCATGTGCGGCAGGGGACTTGATGACCCAGAGGGTGGCGGCGGCGGCTCCGCAGGGAACCTAGAGTCTGGGCACCCCAGTCCGACCCTGATCACAAGATTCCTTTTCTTGAACCTATACAGTATTTACCATCTAAGCTAACTATAGCATCTAGGTTCATGGAACACAACAATATATTTGAATTTTAAATAAAATAGAAAAATCTGAAGACTATCATTAATTTCCTAGAGAAACAAGTAACTGACTAGTTGTACTTATAGTAATATTACACTGCTTGTTAGTATAAGTCATTTTTGATATACGGTCACAGACTACAATATCCACACAGTGGTGCATATTCTGGAATCTGCCTAATCTGGTAGGTGACACCTAGGGTACTATGCTTAATGATCTACCAACTCTAATAACAACTATTATCCTATCTCTCAATCCTAGGGGTATATTTATCAAAGAGTGAAGTAAGAGATTGCCACATTCCTCTAGAGTGAAATTCTGCCACTCTCCATTCATTTCTATGGGATTTTTAAAAGAGTATGTATCAATGGGTGAAATCATCCTTTGTTAAATACGCCTTTCAAAATCCCATAGAAATGAATGGAGAGTGGCAGAATTTCTCTCTAGAGGACTGTGGCAATCTCTTACTTAATTTTTTGATAAATATACCCCTAAAATTAACTATTTCAGGAGGAAGCCCTTTTACTAACTAGTCCTACCTAACTCTAGGGGGCCGATTCACTAAGGGTCGAATTTCGAAGTTAAAAATACTTCGAAATTCGACCCTCGAATTGAAATCCTTCGACTTCGAATATCGAAGTCGAAGGATTTAGCGCTAATCCTGTGACCGATCGATCGAAGGATTTTCCGTTCGATCGAACGATTAAATCCTTCGAATCGAACGATTCGAAGGATTTTAATCCAACGATCGAAGGAAAATCCTTCGATCAAAAAATCACAGGCAAGCCTATGGGGACCTTCCCCATAGGCTAACATTGACTTCGGTAGCTTTTAGCTTGCCGAAGTAGGGGGTCGAAGTTTTTTTTAAAGGGGAAGTACTTCGACTATCGAATGGTCGAATAGTCGAACGATTTTTCGTTCGATTCGTTCGATTTTGTTCGAATTCGAACGAATTTAACCAATTCGATGGTCGAAGTACCCAAAAAATACTTCGAAATTCGAAGTTTTTTCATTCGAATCCTTCACTCGAGCTTAGTGAATCGGCCCCTAGGTGTCTTTTCTTATTGAGCCTTCATGCCTTAGGCTCTTAAACACCATCCAACCCTGAGCAAAAGAAGTTCAAAGATGCTAAACCATGTTACTACCTCAATTTTCTGGATAAGGGGACTCACTTGACACCAATTTTCAATAGGAGACTCTTCTTTACAGATGCTAAACCATGTTACTACCTCAATTTTCTGGATTAGGGAACTCACTTGACACCAATTTTCTATAGGAGACTCTTCTTTACAGACCTAGATAATGTATTTAAATTACATTTTAAATGTTCCCCCAGGGTGTGCCTAACCAAATCTTTACAGACCTAGATAATGTCTTCAAATTACATTTTAAATAAACCTTTAATAACAGAATTATTAAATTCCTACTCAAACACATAACCATAAAATATTCATGATGTTTGTTTCTCAGTGTTGAAGTGTTTGAATTTCAGTTATGCCTTGGCTATCATATAATATTTTGAGATGCTGCATATAATTTCAGCTTCAGAAAATGTTTCTTGTGTTGAATTTATATCAATCCTTTATGTACAACAACAAAAAGTATTACTCTTTAAAGAGTATGTTCTTGATAGAAAATAATTTATATTTTATACCTTCTACTAAAAGATGCAAACAACAGACTTGGAAATCAAAGCTCCTTAATTTTAACTAAAATTATCATATTGTACTAAGTATTTGTTTTCTGGCACTAAAGAATTATGTATAGTACACAGAGCCGCATTTGCATAGCTAAACCTTTGTTTTTCTAAAATATATAATATTGGGTCTATGGTGCATATTAAACTTCATCAAACACCAGATGTATAGCTTTTAAATGACTTCTGTAGATAATATGTATTTTGTTAGAAAGGGGACTTTAGTAAGACCATCTGCAGTTTATTTGAAATCATAAAAAGCATTGTCATCCCGGAGTCTAATCAGTGGGCATTTTGTCATGTTGCTTAAAGACATATATTACTCTGAAAAATGATTATATTTGTAGAAAACATCTCAATTTTCTTCTCCCCATTAAATGAATGATCAAACTCCCATTAGATGGTAATGTACAGTGTATTCAGATAGCTTTGCTAATAACTGATAGAGCAGGCAAAAACTGTGACAGAAAATGATGTAGAAACATATTATGTTTATCATTATTAATATATTGAATGGTAGAAGAAAAACTTTGCTGCTCTTAAGAAACATATTAAGACAGATATCCAGATGAAATGCTTCAAAAAAGCCAATCAAGCATATCAAGCTCAGTAAATCAGGTTAGGAAAACGCTTTCTTATTTTAAAGACTGTAAATATAATAAAATAACTATTTGCTGGAAAGCCACCAAGTACAAGATTTTAAGATTGTATTTGGTACCATTTTTCTGAGTGGCAAAACTCTGCATTTAATAATGAAGAAAAAGACTATACCCCTTTATTAAGGGACACTAAAGGCAAAAGTAGTTTTTATCTTGTTCTAAATTTTTTCCAAATTCAATTTTCTAATGAATTTATTTTCATTTTGTGCTATGATGACGAGTCAAACTTATTTATACCTCAATCTAATAGTCACTGTCCACTAAGAAAACACTGCCCTACTTGAGTCTTTGACCCCTTGTTTTGGTGATGATGCAGTGAGAACAAATGTTGAACATGATTTTTGCTTTTATATCTGCATGTTATGCAGCTGCAAAATACATAAATACAAGGAAAAATAAAAGTCACAAACATGGAAAGCTGCTGTGAAAGTAACAGGGAGTGGCAGTATTTCCCAAACTGTACTCAGCCTTTAGTCACAGCAGTTTCAGATTCTAAACAAGCTAAGTTCTTGCACACAAAATTATGCTCTAAGACAACATTTATTTAAATACATTCACACTAGTAGCTATTCGCAAAGCTGCTAGCAGTTATTATAAAACCTGAAGACTCACCAACAGGAGGGCAAAAAAACAAATGCAAAGCCCTATGTTTTTGCAGGGATTCTGTCATGATTTTTATTGTGTAGTTTCTAAATTAAACTATATACAGGGCAAATAATTCACTCTACCATGTAAAATGTCATTCCTAACACAAAAAGTGTATTTTTTTAGTTGTAATATTGGTGGGTAGCCAGCCATCTTAGGTCATTTTGCCTGGTCATGTGCTTTCAGAAAGAGCCAGCACTTTAGGATGGAACTGCTTTCTGGCAGGCTGTTGTTTCTCCTGCTCAATGTAACTGAATGTGTGTAGATTACCACAATGAATTTTAAATTAAATTGCAGACTTTCAGCTTTAATTCAGTGGGTTGAACAAAAAGATTGCATAAAAATGTGAGGAAATAAAGCGTTTTTTAACACAATTGCTTCATTTCAGGGGCTCAAAAGTAATTGGACCAGGGGTTCAAAATTGACTCAAATGCTTTTTCATGGGAAGGTGTAGGCAATTCCTTTGTTAGGTGAAACAAGGCATCCTTAAGCTATAAAAACAGAAAATGCTACAATATTAGGAGTGCCAAAATCTCCAGTTTGGTACATCCGGAGAAAGAAAGAAAGCACTGGTGAACCCAGCAACGCAAAAAGGTCGAACGTCCATGAAAGACAACAGTGGTGGATGATAGCAGAATCATTTTCATGGTGAAGAGAAACCCCTTGTCAGGTATTGCTGGGAGTCGAGCCGGGGACCTTTGGGTTTCTGGCTCGATACCCTAACCATTTGGCCAGGTGAGCAGCCTGTAGGGTTGCTTGCTAGGTATAACCTGGCTTCTGCAGTCCCAGCCCAGCTTCCGCCTGATTGGCCTCTCCAGCCCCAGCTCAGCTGCAGCCTGTTTGACATCTCCAGCCTCAACCCAGCTGCTACCTAGTTAATCAGCCAATCAGGGCTGACTCTTCCCTATTTAAGGGTAGCTCTTAGACCACTCCTTGCCAGAGCATTGTATGGTGTTCCTAGTACTGCGGCAGCGCCCCTAACTAGGTAGTTCTTGCTCTTGCCCCTTTTCCCTTGTTATTCCGCCTTGCCTTGTCTTTCTGCCTGTCCTTGTCTTGCTTTATCTTATCTTGTACCTTCCCAGCCTTGACCTTGATCCGACCCTACCTTGTACCCCTCTTGCTATCCTGCTCCAGTCTCCCTCTCTTGCTATCCTGCTCCAGTCTCCCTCTCTTGCTATCCTGCTCCAGTCTCCCTCTCTTGCTATCCTGCTCCAGTCTCCCTCTCTTGCTATCCTGCTCCAGTCTCCCTCTCTTGCTATCCTGCTCCAGTCTCCCTCTCTTGCTATCCTGCTCCAGTCTCCCTCTCTTGCTATCCTGCTCCAGTCTCCCTCTCTTGCTATCCTGCTCCAGTCTCCCTCTCTTGCTATCCTGCTCCAGTCTCCCTCTCTTGCTATCCTGCTCCAGTCTCCCTCTCTTGCTATCCTGCTCCAGTCTCCCTCTCTTGCTATCCTGCTCCAGTCTCCCTCTCTTGCTATCCTGCTCCAGTCTCCCTCTCTTGCTATCCTGCTCCAGTCTCCCTCTCTTGCTATCCTGCTCCAGTCTCCCTCTCTTGCTATCCTGCTCCAGTCTCCCTCTCTTGCTATCCTGCTCCAGTCTCCCTCTCTTGCTATCCTGCTCCAGTCTCCCTCTCTTGCTACCCTGCTCCAGTCTCCCTCTCTTGCTATCCTGCTCCAGTCTCCCTCTCTTGCTACCCTGCTCCAGTCTCCCTCTCTTGCTACCCTGCTCCAGTCTCCCTCTCTTGCTACCCTGCTCCAGTCTCCCTCTCTTGCTACCCTGCTCCAGTCTCCCTCTCTTGCTACCCTGCTCCAGTCTCCCTCTCTTGCTACCCTGCTCCAGTCTCCCTCTCTTGCTACCCTGCTCCAGTCTCCCTCTCTTGCTACCCTGCTCCAGTCTCCCTCTCTTGCTACCCTGCTCCAGTCTCCCTCTCTTGCTACCCTGCTCCAGTCTCCCTCTCTTGCTACCCTGCTCCAGTCTCCCTCTCTTGCTATCTTGCTCCAGTCTCCCTCTCTTGCTATCTTGCTCCAGCCCTCTCTTGCTCCAGTCCTCTCTTGCTCTCTTGCTCCAGTCCTCTCTTGCTATCCGCTCCAGTCTCCTTCTGCTACTGTCTTGCTATCCGCTCCTGTCTCCCTCTGCACTCTATCCTCCAGTTTGATCTACGCCCGCACTGTCCTGTCCCATCCAAGCTGTTCCACTCCTGCCCCGTCCAGTCTGTTCCTGTTGAGTCGTCGCCCTCTTCTTCCTGCCTAGTCCACTCCTGATCTTCGCCCTCTCCGTCCTGTTCTGCACCTGATCCAGACTGACTCTTCGCCCTCATCAACCTGTTCCTGCTTTCCCTTCAAGTGTTCCCTAGGCACATACAGCTCCTGCCTCAAGGACTCGCCCTTTCCCTTCAGTCTCTACAGCGCCCCCTACCTAATCCTTGACACCCCTTCACAAACAAGTGAACACTATTCTCCAGGAGGTAAGCATATTAATATCCAAGTCTACCATAAAGAGAAGACTGCATGAAAGTAAATTCAGAGGGTGCACTGCAAGGTGCAAGGCACTCATAAGCATCAAGAATAGAAAAGCCAGATTGGACTTTGCTAAAAAAAAAAAACATCTAAAAAAGCCAGCATAGTTCTGGAAAAAAGTTCTTTGGACAGATGAAACCAAGATCAACCTCTACCAGAATGATGCCAAGAAAAAAGTATGGAGAAGGCCTGGAACAGCTCATGATCCAAAGCATACCACATCATCTGTAAAACGGCAGGGGCAGTGTGATGGCTTGGGCATGCATGGCTGCCAGTGGCACTGGGACACTAGTGTTTATCCATGATGTGACACAGGACAGAAGCAGCCAAATGAATTCTGAGGTGTTCAGTGACATACTGTCCGCTCAAATCCAGCTAAATGCAGTCAAATTGATCGGGAGGCATTTCATAATACAGATGGACAATAACCCAAAACATACAGCCAAAGCAGCCCAGGAGTTTATTAAAGCAAAGAAGTGGAATATTATTGAATGGCCAAGTCAGTGACCTGATCTGAACCCAATTGAGCTGCATTTCACTTGTTGAAGACTAAACTTCAGACAGAAAGGCCCTCAAACAAAAAGCAACTGAAAACCACTGCAGTAAAGGCCTGGCAGAACATTAAAAAGGAGGAAACCCAGAATCTGGTGATGTCTATTAGTTCAAGACTTCAGGCTGTCATTGCCAGCAAAGTGTTTTCAACCAGTATTAGAAATGAAAATTTTATTTTCAGTTTTTTAATTTGTCCAATTACTTTTGAGCCCCTGAAATAAAGTGATTGTGTTAAAAAAAGGCTTTAGTTCCTCACATTTTATGCAATCTTTTTGTTCAACCCACTGAATTAAAGCTGCAATGAAAATATATGTGAATAGACTACTGACTGACAATAGAAGGGTTAAAGGAAGTAACTATCTTAGGAAGCACTGTGCATGCAAACAGTACAAATTTGATTAGCTTTGCCATTTTTGTTTACTAGCAGGTAAATTGCAGTAATGTCCTCAGTGGCGTATGACTGCAGCAGGTGGTTAAGCTCATCAGAAGTGCATCACAATGTCTTCTAATATTTTAAAAAGTCACTTTATTGCAGTAATTGAAAATTCCAGAGTCCTCTCTACTGGCTCTCCTTGTAGCTCTCCTTGTTGAACACCGTGTCAAACTCATCCACTTTTACTAAACAGGAAGGCTGTCGGAAGGTTCTGCTGTGGCTCCCTTATTGCTGCTATTGTTGAACTCTTTGTTAAACTCCTTTTCAGATCACTTGTGAATGGTTTACTTTGGAATGATTCACCCTTGCACTGCTTTCCCAAATGATGTCTTAAGATATAGGGAGATCAGGCCCAGTCACACCTGGACACAGGACTGAGGAATTTGAGCTGTTTGCAGCAAGCTAACCATTCAGCCGTGTCACAGGACCATCTTAGTGCAAGAGTAAAGTCCCAAAGATATCATCGCAGAACTACAAAGTTTGTTTAAAGAAGTTTACGAGGGGGGTCATGAAATCAACTAATTGGGTGAACATGGGAACATAGACATGAGATATTGGAAAGTACAAGGACTAAAAATAATATAGTGCAACAATTAAATAATGAAGGCAAAAATGCAGTATTCAGCGCCACAGTACAGATGGATTTGGAATAAATAGTGCAACAATTACCTGTAGAATAAACAGAAGAGAGAAGGTGTCAATTCATAACTCAGGCTGGGCCACTCCTGGACACAGTCATTGAGAAAGTGGAAAGCAGAAGTTCCAGGAAGCCAAGATGATAGGGACCCTAGAACTTGCTTATGATGGGAGATAAGTAAGGGTCTCCCCTTTGTCTGTTAGTACTGTGCTGTGTGTTCTGTGCTGGATTGTGCAGATCACTCTTTGCAAGGGCTAGGAGCAAGTACTTTTTTGTATCGGCTTTAGTAGCCCTAATGTCATGCATGGCACAAGTTTGCATTTTCTGTCTGAAATCCCTGCGTGCTTAGTAAACACAAGGTAGATGGCAGCAGACTGGCATTTTCTCTGCCAACGTTTTTGCAACTTAGCACTGTACTTTTGCACCTTTAATAAATGTGTCTGATCATTAATAGAAAATAGTATTATATATTACAGTACATTCAAAATCATATTTTGTTTTAAATACCATATATTTCCTTTAAACACATTCTGTACACATTATAAAGGAACTATACAAGTCTGGTGCATGCTCCATCTATTCCATTAGCAAGTATTATGCAAGACTTATAGCTCAGAGATCCCTAACATGATACTGTGCCTCATTCAGTGCTGTAAGACCTATCATGTACCAGTCAGCGAACATGCCCTGTTCAAGCAAATGCCAGTTCTATCCTTCGAGCCAGTCACAAACGACACATTAGCATAAGATGGTCCGATGGGAGAATCAAATGTTAAAGCTCTACATTGAATTTTGATTTTATGCTCCTGGATCTGGCATTGCTTCATGTCAAATGGGGACAACATTTGGTTTGTAAATTGATGCAAAACATATAACTTTGAGTATCTGATGTCACCCGAGGCTAAATTCAGCAATCAGAATAAGAACATCTGATAAATAGCTCATAAATATGCACTCTGCAAGAAGAGATTTAGGATCCCATGGACATTTGCTATTTTTCTCACTAATCAAATGCTATTTTCTTAAAATGTGAAATTCTTTTTCTTTCAACTAATGCTCAAACTATGCCATTAATGCCATTTAGCTATATAGCAGGCCTCGATGTATGCAGTAGTACCTTCTTTCTATGAAAACAACCCCCACAATAGCTAAACCATAAGTTTATATAGCATAAAATATACAAAAAAAATGTATGTAAGGATATTTTAATATTAGGATTATATATGACTAATAAAGAAATTAAAGTACATTTTTAAAGCAATTTTTTTTCTAATTGCCCTTTGCCCATTGTCACAGTGTAGAAAAGACTGAAAGCTGGGAGTACCTCCATACCAGCTGTGTTCTGTCTCTTATCCTTTATGATTTACCCTTCTCAATGATACTTGTGAGTATATGCCTATCTACTGCTGTTACTGTTACCTGCAAGAACCACTGGCACCCAAATATTGTGCATTATATACAGTTATAGTTCTACAACAACCTGCCTCCACACCCTTGCGAAGGCTCTATCCCTGAGGAATATTGGTCTCATCTGGAGCATTATTGGGGACTTGGGGTAAAGCTATCAGTTTGAGTAACAGTGCTGCTCCATTTTACTGTAGCCTTACATGTGTATTGTAAGAATACAGAATTGCTAATTGATTTTTACACTGCGAATATCTATAAGGGCTTTTTAAATAAGGCAAAAATTGCAAATTGCAAATATTATGTGCACACTCAGCGTTTGAATTACACCACAACTTTAATGGCGGAGAAAATAGTATTACGTTTTGCAAATTGCGAATTTAAGTTTCTGTCAATGCTATTTTCGTGTACAACAACCTTGCACAGTGGGCACACACACACAAACACCTGTCTCATTTGCGACCCATTTGCGAAAATTTATTCTCAATGTGAATTTGCAAAAACCGGAAAGACAGGCACAGCAGTGCAATATTTTAGCGTTTAGGAAAAAAAACATGGGCAATACAACCATTTGCAAATAAATATGCGCTGTGCAAACTTTATAAATGAACTCCCTTGTTTGGTATCATTCTCATTGCCCATGTATGGATCACCCCATGCCCCTATTTTTATTATAATATTGGGTACTAGCAAGTCCCAATATTATATTGCAGAAAAACTGCTCTAAAACCAACAACCATCTACAGGGTGGTCATTAGTGACATGGTCCTGGGCACTTCTACCTCATGCATAAGGTAATGAGGGTGAGGGAGGGTGTCTCAGCAGCCCATAAAGAGGTGGGGAGAAGTAACTATGGCAGTGATACTTCCTTATGGGAGTATGTGCCCACGTTTCCAACTTACAAAGAAATACTAGCTTGATATGTATAGGGTTTCTCAGTGTTTTATTACATTTTATTTACTGTTTGTATTTTATGTATGTCTTCTTGGTAACAACTTTTTTTAATCTATACTGCTTACGTCTGTAATATTAAATATAAAATTTGTCCTTGTGCTCTAAAGAACTCATCACCAGTATGAAAACTTGTGCCTATGTGTATTAACTTTCCCTTTCCACACGCATACGTAGGGGGTTATTTATCAAAGTCTAAATTTATCTCAACACTTCCAGCCACAAACACTTTTTCTGCGTATTTATTATTAGATTTCCCCCAAAAATTTGCGTGAAAAAAATCTGATTTTCACGATTTCTTCCGGATTTTAAACCCGGAAACTCAGATTTCTTATGACTTTTGGCCTAAAACTTTGGGGTATTGCAGCACACATCCAAAAATCATTGGGACTTCTCCCATTGACTTAGTCAAACGTGTGTGTAAGGTGACTGTGTAGGGTGAGTGTAACTAGTAATGGGAGAATTTGTCCTGTTTCACTTCTCCGCAAAATCCGTGAATTTCCTGTGAAATTCATTGGTGTCAGAATTGGCCCCGGCAACAACTCCGATGCCAGCAACATTTGCCGTGCATTAAAGTCAATGGGCATCCGTATAATTATCGCTGACGTCGTAATTGTCGACGAATTTTCGCGCTAATTTCACTAATTTATTTACTGGCTGCGAAGCGCAGAAATTCGCCTTAAATTCGCGACTGCCAAATTGTGTAATAAAGTGTAACCCTTTGTAACCACACCTAAAAGTCACTTGCGGCTAAGAGTCCAATTTTTCTGACAGACATCCCAGTTCTATTTCTACTTTTTGCATATTTCCCTCCATGCACTGCATTTTCCTCTATACTGTCTGTGTATCGTCTGTACCTTTGCTTACCTTTTCTACTTCTGCATCTCACCCGATGCTGTACTGACTATTTGTGCCCCCCACATGACTAGTACTTGACTGCTTAATAAGGAGAGCATGTGGGTTTGAGACCAGCTACTACTTAAGCCAGATGTTTCTCTGGCAATGTGCTCTTTGTTTCTGTGCCTAAACAGCCATCTATAAGTTAGAAAACAAAAGCAAAGATCCGATAGGTTTCTATGGGCAACATCTCCAGAAATCCCTCCAGATATTTATCTTCTAAGGTCCATGTATAGGAGAGAAATGTTGAGTATTCTACATGTATTTTCCGTCTAAATAAATTTCTTTTTTATTTTTCAAATCTTGAGAGTGCAGCAGCTTTGTTTGTATATACACGCCATGCATATCCTTTAAATTATATCCTTATAAATGGCACTTAGTGATGTAATCAGTGCTTAGTGATGTAATTTCTGTCACAAATAATTAAAGTCCCCCCTGTTGAAAAATAGATCTGTGTCTTTCAACTTAGGACATTCTTTGAGCGTCAGTGACACTGCACATGCTCAGTGTGCTTCTGTTAAGAAGCTAAGCTCAGCGGTTATTGGAATTAATGTTTGCAGAATATGATGTTACAACTGTCATAGAAGTTGATGCAGGACTGGTTGTTAATCAATAAGGACAAATAATGCACTCGTTTTTAAGCCTTCATATAATGTGAGTTTGAATTAAAAATTGATTAGCCATGTATTTTGAATTTTAGATTTAGTCTTAATATTATGAGGCAGTCCATACGCTAAGAGGCACAGTCCTTTGATGTTATAAGGCTGTCGAAGCCCATGGGCTGGTGCAAAAGCCCAGAAGATAAGGTGCAGCACTTTAGCCTAATTTTTTTCTGCTTAAATTAAAAATCTATTTAAAGCAGTGTTTGGGTGCAGGTTTTTTATTAAGACAATATGGACTCATTCCTCTGATGTTAGCTCTTGCTGTGAATGTAGAGAATGAAGAGTGACCTTGATGCAAATCAGATTTTGTGATCAATCACAGGATGGATGCTTAATGTACTTCGGGAAAATGGATAAGCTATAAAAATCAAGAAGGAAAAATATATTATTTATATAGCCTTGTATTTCTATAGAACTTTAAGGGGTTTTACAGCAATCAAGGCAGTCATCATAAGCTCAATAAGTATTGCAGGGCACCAGAAAATCAAGTAACTTGTTCAAGGTTACAAAGAATTTCCACAGATATTATAACCAAGGTCTTTATCTTGAGATCTCTGGGCTCATTCAACAAAGACCAATCCTCCATATTTTATGTACCTTGTGCCATTTCCCGCGGTGGACTCTTTGCATTCTGCATTTGTGTATTCATGGGGGTGGCTAGGAGTCATGTTTTGCTTCAATGAACTGCACCTAAATAGGTAAGGGAGGCTCATTAATGTGGGGAGGGGGGAATATTTCAAAGAATGCATATGTTTTTATGCAGTTAAATAGCCATTTCCTTACAAACCAGTTTGGTAGTTTGGCCTATCAATGAACAGTTGGATAAAAATGACTGGAAAGACTAGGAATGATGGGAATTGCTGGGATGCCTATAGGAAACCTGCAGGATTCCAAGTTCTGTCTTTGTTTATCTGTTTATCTGCTTGTGTCTGTTTTTTAAATCACAAGTAATTCCACCTTATCTTGGAAGCCCAATGTTTCCTTTTTCAGGGAACCATAAAAAAATAGTTTAAAATCTGGCAAAATGTAAAGTCAGGAAAATGCATTATATATCGCTGGGACCACAAAAAATTATGTAATATGAGGAAAAACTCATAAAGTCAAGGTCTCACTGTAGAATGTCAATTGAAATAGAATAGTATAAAAGTAGCACCTCAAGGACATTTCCTTGAAGTAAAATACTATGCCTATTAGAGTATGCAAAATATTCACCACATATTATTGCCAATGTAAAATCTAAGCATTTCTCCATTGTATAATAAATCCATCCTTTATTAGTAGAGATTTGTAAATCAGATGACAAATTTGCAGGCACATAGAGATGAGCTGCGCAAAGCAACAGAAGGATGTGTTGTAAGAAGTACCTACAAACCTTTTCATATTTCAGCAAAAGTCAAGGAAAAGGTTTGATTTCAAGGTGTATGTCTTTAATAATAAATCACCTGTTCTCAGTAGTCTAATAACGATGTATATCTTTCCCTGAAAAGTATTAAGGACTCAGCATGAGCCTGCACTATGTCTCATTAACGTTGGCAATGCATGAATTTATGTATTCAAAAGCCACATGAGGCAAATTATCTGCTAGGGGTCTTGGATCTCCTCAATTAGTTGATTCATATATTCTAAAGCTATTAAAATGTCAAACTGAGGTAAATAAGACCTATAATGGAAAGCGTGAGCTACAAAGCACTTCCAAATTCCAGCTCCTGTATGTTGCTTATTTGGCATCATACAAGTTAAGCAGATTGCATGTATCTCTGTGAAGGTTCTCATTCTTCCAGGTCATGGTATATTTATAGTAATAAGTCAAATCAACTGGCTGTATTTTTTTTTTCCTTGAAGGTGTTTCGCTAGTCACCCGACTGGCTTTTTCAATTCAGACTGCAGATTGCAAATAGTGTTTTTTTAGCAGCATGAGCTGATCAATAAAATGAAGTGTGATTTTCTGAATTTTTGCAGTGTACACTGTAAGTCAAAAGTGCCATGCTGCTTACATCACAGATACACACGAGAGTCTGCACTGTACATCATTAATGTTAAAGATCAAAAATAGCTGGTAGTTTTCTATAGATCTATAGAGTATATATCAACAGAGAAACCTGTAGCTTCCTTGATTTGCCTTGCCACATCAATATATGTGCCAAGCACTGATAATTACTCTCAGATGCCATCATTAGTTAGAAGGTACAGCTCCTTGCCTCCCAGTGGAGCTGCCTTTGTAATCCTCAGATGTAACCCTAAATTGTGTACTTGCCTTGCCTTTTTGTAGATCTCTTTTTATGACCTCCCCGGGGGTCATTTATAAAGTTTGCGCAGCTTATATTTTATATTATTCACAAATTGTTGCATTACCCATGTTTTCCTGAATGCGGATATATTGCGCTGCTGTGCCTGTCTTTATGTTTTTTGCAAATTCGCATTGCTCACAAATATTCACAAATGAGAAATGTGAAGTCATTGTGCACAGAAATAGTGTTGACAGTTATTTAAATTCACCATTTGCGAAAACTTTTTTGTGACTTTCTCTGCCACCAAAGTAGTGCCGTAACTCAAACCCAGAGTGTGTGCATAACTATTCAGAATTTGCGATTACACCATATTTAAAATTAAAAATCTGTAATTCTGCACATTAAATACACCACTCTTATCCAACTTTAGAAATGAAACCATGCGCAAGCCTAAAATGTTTACTGTGAGTATCATTCTTTATAAATAAGCCCCAGCGAGTCTACTTTTTGTAATTGGGTCACTTGTCCTGTTCTGGTCCTTATCACAGTTCTGTTGCTTCTCTTCAAGGTCCCTACTCTTAGGGACATATTTTTTACCCAAGTATCTAATATATTGCAGAAAACACAAATAAACTGCAGAGCTCCAATTATTTTGGTCAGTTATATTGAACCTGTTGCTTGACAGGTAATAAAGTAACTTTGATACTGGGAACACTGGACTGGACTGGTTGGTGCACCTTCTCTTTAACTCGAGTTTGGATTGCCTGGAGTTCCATTTCATTTTGCTCTAAATTTAAGTCTCCTGAAATCTCTGTTCATAGTCCAAATTTATGTTTATGTTCACCAGTTATTAAAATAAGAACCCTAGCTGTTTCACCCACTTCAACAAGGCCATACTGACTTTATTTACAACAAAGAAGCGACAAGTCAGATTGACCAATTCTATACATATGTATGCATAGCATTTCTGTCCTGACCTGCCATGACTAAAGGTGTCTCTCCTGCAGATATTACATTGTCTATGAGAACTTGCCCTTTGCTTGAAACAACATGCCTTTCTTTTTTTTACTACTGTTCTGAACTGTGTGGATCAGATAACCTGTCATGTTTCTGGCTTCTCTGTACAACAGTGAGCGGTTGCTTATGCCCAATCCATCAATTTCACATCTGTTTTAAATCCTTCATAAGCCCTGACATAGCAGAATAGGAGCTAGCACAAGGAATAAGACAGTCTCCTCTCTTTACTCTAAAGTAGACTTTGCACAATGCCTTCTGCTTTTGCAAAATAGCCACAGGCCTTGGCACTGTTTTCAACCAGCCCCTTTACTGAAGCACTTTGCTTGGTAGTGCTCTATCCCAGAGGGACAGGCAGCGGATGGGTGGGTCCACGTCTTCCTTTGTTGTTGTGTAATTAAAAGGTATTTATTGTAATTTTTATTGCTTTTCCCTTTCTGGTAGTGACATTGTGGTCAGTGGCATAACTAGGTGTTACTTGGCCCCACAGCAATTTAATTTTAGGGCCCTAACATATCCAGAGTTTGTCCTTTTTCAACAATATATGTTGACATTGCTAATAAATTAGGGCCTCATCGGGCCTCCTATACCTCCTGGGCCCCCCTGCAGCCGCAGGGTCTGCTTCCTCTGTAGTTACGCCCTTGATTATGGTAGTGCCTCACTAAAGCAAAGACTGTCTTGTTAAAGACAATTTTTTTTAAGAGTAACCTGAATACATTTTACTTTTTGACACACTAAGCTTGCATTATGGAATTTGGGGAATGAAATTGCATGAAAGAAGATGGATGTTTGAGGTTTTTTATTTGGATTTTTTTCTCATTATAAGAGATAAAAGAACTTATTCGATGCATTGTAGTTGTGCATTGTTGATGTTAATGATCTCATTGCATTCTTCATTAATCGCTGTCATTTGTTGGGCCTCTACATGCTACATACATATACGAATCCTATGCATATTGGATATTAAGTTGTTCAGAGGACCCCTGGCATGAATGAATGTAGTATATTTCATCTTTGTATTTAATGATATGATATGAACAGGTTGCTCACCAACCCCTTGGATGTTGCTTCTAGTGGCTATAATAATAAATAAATTTGCGAAACGCCTGCGAAAGGTCGCTGGTGAAAATTCTGACACCGGCGCCGATAAAAAAAAAACAGATGCCAGCATCAAAAACGGACGTCGTTTTGCGAATTTTTCGCCTTTTTGCGAATTTCGCGGGAAATTCGTGAATTTTTCGGCAAAGCAAAACGGCACAAATTCGCCCATCACTATTAGTTATGTTGGATGGGGTCATTCACATTTTGGAAATTTGTACCCAATCAGTCCATATTGCCAAAAGAACCATTTTGACAGCAAGGATATGATAAAAATAAATCACTTGCTTTCATCTTATTTTTTTTTTTGAGCGCAGTGACTCAGTTGGTTACATAGTTACTTAGTTAAATTGGGTTAAAAAAGACCAACGTTCATCAAGTTCAACCCCTACCTATGAAACTCAGTTCACATAAATACTCTCATACAAACACCAACCCCTACATACACTCACATAAACTATGTATACCAATATCTATACTAATTGTAGATTTTAGTATCACCAAAGCCTTTGATATTATGCTTGTTCAATAAATCATCCAAGTCTCTCTTAAAGGCATTAACAGAATCAGCCATTACAACATCATCCAACAGGAATTCTGCAACCTCACTGTCCTCACTGTGAAGAACCACCTGCATTGCTTCAAATTTAAGTTCTGTTCCTGTAGTCCAGTGCTGTCCAACTTCTGTGATAACAAGGGATAAAATTTTTTTGGCCTGTGTGGTGGAGGGCCGATAAAGGAAGCTAGTGTTGACCACTCCCTGTTTTAAGCCATGCCCACTTTAAACCACACCCATGTTACCACAAGACATTAATTGTGGTAGCACACCAAAAAAACAAATGGTTGGGGCTCACTGTAGGGATCCCACTCATCCCTCATATGAAAAAAAACCTTAAATCTATATGTCTCCTCCTCCACTGTGGATAATACAGCACCCCATCACATGATTAAACGCCTTAGGGGCCCCATTAACAACAATTTCAACAAAAACAAAACAACAAATGCTAACAAACTCCCAGAACAAACTCTATCAGATTCTCGTCCCACAGGTAGTGTAGGGCAAGCAGAGTTTGGCACACATGGGGCATGGAGAAGGCAGAGTATGGTGCACACACACAGGGCAGGTAGAGTATGACACACACAGGGGGCATAGGCCAGGCAGAGTATGGCACACACAAGGAACATAGGGCAGGCAGAGCATGGCGCACACAGGGAGCATATGCCAGACAGAGTATGGCACACACAGGGAGTATAGGGTAGGCAGAGTATGGTACACACAGGGACCATAGGACATGCAGAGTATGGCATACAAACAAGAAAGAAGCACAGGAAAGGCAATATAAAGCAGGGGACAGGTAAACCTATCAGGACCAATATAAGATGAACAGTACATACTGTGCTACATACAGCAGTTTGTATGATGTGTGAACTTTTGGTTTGGGTCTGAGGTGTGAACAGTTCAAGGCTTGAGCAACAGAGGTGTTACAGGTGATTACAGGTTCAAACAGTACAGGAGTTTGCTGTCTCAATTTGAGGTGTAAACAATGCATGGGCCAGTTAATCTTAGTACTGATGCCTTTTAAATCTTACACAAGGTAAGTAAGGTAAATCACAGTAGGCAGACTTTCATGTGGGGGCCGCACAAGGGGGGGGGCCGCGGGCCGCCAGTTAGACAGCACTTCTCTAGTATAAAGGGGTGGCTTCTGGTGCAGTGATCCATTTTATGAGGAAAAAAGATCCACTGCTATGTGTTTCCATTTACTGCCACTCTTTGTAATCTATCCTTCAACCAGTTCTCTATCCAAGCACAAATATTGTGCTCCAGGTTAATAGTCCTTCATTTAAACATTAACCTTCTGTGTGGTATCAATAGCTTTGGTAATGTTCAAGTGTATTAGATCCACTGCCATCCTAGAGTTGAGGCTTCTGCTCACCTCCTCATAATGGGCAATTGAATGAGTCTGGCAAAATCTGTTACGCACAAAAGTGCTGTTAGTTAAAAAAGCACGGAGGGAAAGCCAGGAAATTGTGCTGGTCCACTCTTTTCCTAACTCACTGCAATGCCCCTACTCCAGTGAGAATTCAACTACCCTTAGATGTTTTTCATGTTAGCAAAGAGCAAAATTAGAAGACAAAGGTGGTGCCATGAAGAGACAGTAGAGCGCTGGAGGTGATCACAGGTATAACAACAAATAAAGAGATAAAGGGTCAGATTAAATTCGTTGAGAAAAAGGTTTATTCTGTAAAAACTAATGGACAAAATTCAATTTGAAATGCAATTCAGTTCGGCAAAACTTATTTCACGATTTATCACATGAAAACTCTATTCAAGTCTATGGGGGAAAAGCTGTTTTTCTCCTCAAACTGAATCTCATCCATGAGTTTTTAGGTGATAACCGTGAGATAACTTTTTCCTCATTAAATTGAATCTTACCCAAAGATTGAACTGATCAAAGGGTCGGACTGGGGCACCCGGGGCCCACCTGGACTGCTGTCCAGGGCCCCCCTCCAGACCCCCCCTACTATGGGTAAGGCTCATGTAAGCAAATATAAATACCACAGTTTGCTCATGTTTGGATACTCACTAATATCTCTGCCTGAGATCTATGAAATCTTTGGCTAAACCCCAGTGTGCAGGAAATTAGAAAACAAATTTACTGTTTTTTTTACATAAGTACTATATTGCAAATAGTAAGGAAACTATCAAATCATGGAAATGTGATTTGTATAAACACAGTTGGTTAAAAATGGATTCACATATCAGAAAGATTGATTACAATATATGTGTCTGGAAAAGATTACTTCAGCCTAATTATGAAGTGATAAAGAATTTAAAAGAGAGATGTCAAATTGTATTAACAATCAATGTATTTGTCTGCTCTGTTTTACCAAGTAATACTATTCTATAATGATCCTTGAAGTACATAGATCTGCCCTATATTTCAGATTATTTCTAGTACAGCTATCAGTACCTTATCAAGAAACTCTGTTTTTTTAATACTCGGGTCAATAAGACCGACCTGCAAACTTGAATCGAATTTGATCAAATTCTATTCCAGTTTTTTCAAATATAAAATTTGATTTTCAAAAGTCCACCAAATTACTCCTATGAGATGGCGAATAGTCAAATTTGAATTCTTAAAGAGACAGTACATTATAAATTTCAAAATTCAAATTTCAAACTTTTTTAAACTCAAATAAAATTTGGACAACTCCCTAGCTGACTTACACTAATATAAAATCAAAATTCGAATTTAAAAATGTTTTTTTTTCAATTTGACCCTTGATAAATCTGCCCCTTAGGGGCCCATTTACATTTAAGGGTCAAAGTGAATTTTCGAATTCAAAAACTTCGAATTTCAAAGTAATTTTTGGGTACTTCAACCATCGAATAGGCCAAAATTCAATTTGAATTGAAAAAACTTCGACTTCAAAAATCGAAGTACTGTCTCTTTAAAAAACTTTGACTTTGACACTTCGCCACCTTAAACCTGCCGAATTGTTGTTTAGCCTATGGGGGACCTCCTATAAACTTTGGCTATGTTTTGAGTAGTCAAAGTATTTTTTTTTTAAATCGTTTGAATCGTTTGATTTGAACGATTTAATCGATCGATTGAACGATTTTTACTTCGATCGAATTTCGAAGTTTATTAAGTTCGAAATTCGACCCTTAGTAAATGTGCCTCTTAATGTTTAAATGATCGTTTAGCACGATGATCTCAATTATCCCTTATCTGGAATATGCCAGGCCCCTAGCATTTTGTGTAACAGGTCCCAAACCTGTATTCATCTTTCATCAATTAATAATATATTAAATATTCCTAGCTGGGATGCTTGCCACTTCCAGTATAACATTTGCATCTCACCAGCATTGGTTTCTCTTTCTAGAATGGAAAGCATGACCTAAAATTGTCATTTTAAGAGAAGGATCATTCAATCTTTTGGACCATAGTTAGTTAGCCTGGTAATTAAATGTTTTTTTTTTCCAAAAAGTCAACATTCATACATGTTAATTTATAGTGATGGGCGAATAAATTAGGCTGTTACGAACTCACGTGAATTTCCACATTTTACAGAAACTTTGCTGGCGAAAATTTGCCTGCGTCAACATTTTTTGGATGCCCATTGACTTTAATGCCAGCGTCGAAATTGACGGAATCGACTTTTCGCACATGCGTCCAATTTTGGATTTTGGATTTTCCCGTTTTTTTGTGAAATTCGCCCATCACTGTTAATTTATAAAGTGTGTGCATTGCATATTTATTCACAAAAGGTTCTATTACCCGTGTTTTATCCTAAACATTTAATTATTGCTCAGTTATAAACTCTCCTCAGTGGTCAGCACAGAATGCTTGTATGCCCTGTGTTAAAGTAACAGCCAGATGCATTACCAAATGTCTGAAGCAAAGATGGATTCAATATTAATTAATGTTTTACTGCAATATAATGTAAATATCATCATCACGATCTCTAGTATTTCTTGAAACTGATTTCTGCATTTCAATATCAATAGCTACATTACTGGAAGATGTGCTTCAAAAGACCATATGCAGACAAATTCTTACTAACCTTGTTAAAGGAGATAATACCAATGAGTGCATTTATGCAGTATGTCAAATGCTTCCTCGTTGTAGTCAATCCAGTAGATGAACAATTTCATGTGTATGTGGAATCATTTTATTCTACAGCAATTCTAGAAATTGCAAACATAAGATGTAATATATGCTGACCCTCACATTCTCCCTCTTTCTTTCATAGAAAACTTTTAAGAGGTTCTTTAATTTTCTCAGATTTTCTTTTTTAGTGGAATTGGACTGCACTATGTAAGCCAGCTGTTCCTTGCCATCTGCTTAATTTGAATTGTCTTAAACTACAGATGTCTGGATATTTATAGCTGAAAGCTGAATCAGCACTGGCCACTACACCAGAAGAATGCTGATTTTTTTTTTGTCTTGAAAGTTTTTATTTGAAATTATGCAAATCATTTCTTTAGAAAAAAATCCACATTTTCTTACTGAGGTAGCATAAGAGCTTTAAAAATCTAAATCATACCATTCATTAAATATAATTGAGGGCATTTATCGGATTGTAGAGAGTGAGAAATTGTTAGACTTGAATTTATAAAAGCCACTTTTGTATGTAGTAAGGAGCTAAGTGCCCAGATTATTGGCCTAGAGAAGTGGTCTCACATTCGCAGTCCACTAGCTATAGCAATACAATTCCAATAGGTTAATAAACAAAAAAAATTTCATTTGGTTTTCTAATTTATGGGCAAAGTATACAGTGAAACCTCAATTTTACATACCCTGATTTTGGGCTTCCCCTCATTTTACATTGTATTTTGTGGTCCCACTAATATATAATGCATAATATATTTCCCTTATTTTACATTTTCCCAGATTTAATACCATTTTTTCTGGTCCCCTGAAAGGAAGCCATTTAAAATACATGTTCAATCAATTCATATATGAAGTAAATCTGGAGGCTTGCATTTAATTAATGTGATTATCTAAACCAGTTAAAAAAGTTACAGAAAACCTACACTCAGCAGATACCAGAACCTTTCTAGTCAACAATTTATTTTCTGTATCATTATCCCCCATATGTGGTTTGCTTGATGGATTAATGATTGAGATGGTTGTTAGTGCTCTGCTTCCACACCTAATTACCGTCAAATTAGCATCGGTATAATCCAAAAACAAATGTCTAGGTGGTAACTGTATATATAACAGTGTAAAAAAATGAATACCAGCCACCCTGGAAATACAAACGATAGTTACTGTAATTTCCCTTTCCTTTGGATCCAAGCAGCAGCAAGGATCCCACCCTATTTAAATAAATGATTGATAAGCATTATGGTGTTACTTTTTATGACAATAGTGGAGATGGGGTAAGGGAGGGGCTTTAATGGAATGCTTAATTGTTTTGGGGGAGTGTCTAACTGTCCTATATTTTAAATGTGAGAATGAATCTCATGCTGTGCTTCTTCTTGGATCCAAAGGAAAGGGAAATTACGGTAAGAACAAATTTCCATTTTATATATTACTTACAAGGTGGCATCGAATGAATGATTTTGACGGCATTGTGCCATTAACCCTGGTTAATAAGGTTAAGAGTGAGATCTATTATCCTCATAACAGTGAACACCTTTACTAAAAGTGGTAATAATTATGAAGAGCATAAGACATCTATATCTAAGATGTTGTTTGTCCTAGTTATTTATAGTAAATTTGCCGTCCTCTCACTCTTCACCATTATCAATGATTAACTCTGTTCTTACACCCTTTTGGAGAGCATTGGGTGATGCTAATTTCTGCTACAGGTATGGGATCCCTTATATGAAAATTCATTATCCAGAAAGCTTAGAATTACTGCAAGACCTTCTCCCATATAAAAGGATTTAAACACACAAAGCTCTTACAACAGGGACTAGCTCCTATGTTTTTAAAAAAAAAAACACATACAGCACTGGGCTGCTGCTATCTTCTCACATTGGGGCATATTTATCAAAGAGCATAAAAAAAATTCCATCACTCTCCATTAATTTCTATTGGAATTTTGAAGAGTATATATCAATGGGTGAAAGTGAAAGTGCACCCTTTGTTAAATACGACTTTCAAAATGCCATAGAAATGAACGGAGAGTGGCGGAATTTCTCTCTAGAGGACTGTGGTGATCTCTAACTTCCCTTTTCGATAAATATCCCCCATAGAGTCCAAGCAAATAATTATAGTTTTTTTTTAAATTGATTTTCTCTGCAATAATAAAAACATGATTCAAATGTGTATTTTACTGCTATATAATGTTAGTACTATCATCACGATTTCTTGAAAAGGATTTCTGCATTTCACTACCAACAGCTGTTTTACTGGAAAATGTTTTTCAAAAGAGAAAAAAAGAGATAATACCAATGAGTGCATTTATGCAGTATTTCAAAAGCTTCCTCGTTGTATTCAATTCATAATGTGTATGTGGAATCATTTTATTCTAAAACAATGGTACAAAATGCAAAGTTAAGATGTAATATATGTTAACCTCATATTCACTTTCTTTCATAAACAACTTTTAAGTGGTTCTTCAATTTTCTCAAATAATTTATTTTATAGTGGCATTAGACTAGACTTGTACTTCATGGTAACTAAGCTGCATGAGTCCATATTGGTGGCAAAACCATACTATTGGGTTTATTTAATGCTTATAAATTTTTAGTAGACATGGTATAGAGACCCCAAGTTACAGAAAGACCCCTTATATGGGAAAACCGCAGGTTCCAAGCATTCTGGATTAATAGAAAACGTGCATTATTTTATCATTAATACTATATAGTGCTTTTTGCCTTATTGGGGAAAATGTGTATAATTGTATTAAATGTACCAATATGGGCTAAAGGACTACCTGATAAAGGAATTGTACAGTATAAAAAACTGGGTAAATAGACAGGCTGCGCAAAAAAAATTTTTTTTTCAATATCGTTAGTTAGCTAAAAATGTAATGTACAGTATAAAAGCTGGTGTGATTGGATGTCTAACATAACAGCCAGAACACTACTTCCATCTTTGCAGCTCCCTTGGTTTCCACTGATCGGTTACCAGGCAATTACTAATCAGTGACTTGAGGGTGGGGGCACATGGGTCATAACTATTTGCTTTTGTATCTGACCTGCATGCTAAGGATCAATAGCAAACTCACTGAACAGTTTTATTCCATGTGACCCCCCTTAAAGTCGCTGACTAACTCAGAGTTAGAGAGCTGAAAAGCAGGAAGTAGTATTCTGGCTATTATGTTATCTCCAGTCACTCCAGCCTTTATAGATGACATTTTTGTCTAACTAGATATATAAGAAACATTTTTATTTTGCAAGGGCTTTCTATTTACCAAGCTTATATTTTTACACTGAACTGTTACTTTAAAATTCTGTATTGGCTTGTATAATACAGTGTATAGGGAATGTATAGGGAATGCTATATCATCTTGAAGAATTCTCTGCAGCTTAAATTTGATTACATTCATTAACAGTCGGAATAGTCAAGCAAGTGTTTTAACACACCTATGGATTTATGTAAAAAAAGGCAACTTGTTTGCCATGGTGCAGTAACCCATAAAAACCCATAGCAACCAATCAACCGGTAGGATTTACTGGTCACCTGTTAAAAGCAAACATTTTATTGGTTGCTTTAGGTTACTGCTACTTATTTTTCTGTAAGTCACCTTTAAGCAGGCCTTAAAAAACAAGTACTTTTAAAATTTGCAATTTGATAACTGTCTTATTAAAAAATATATTACATTGTGAATTATTACAAATATATTACATTGTAAATTCTTTCCTTCTTTTTTTCCATTGTAGGGAAAGGACATCATATGCACAAGAACTGCTGCGACCCATTCTGTAGTAAAACTGCCTTTATTTCACATATGGCATAGGAACGTTTAGGACCTAGGTGGTCCTTTCTAAAGAAAAGTATCGTTAAAACCTACAACTTCCTTTTATACCCAAACTATTCCATTGCCCTCTAATGTTCATCACCAAAAATTACATATTTTAAAAAGATTCGCACCACATGGTTTCACAGGTAATCTAAACACGTCCGTTTAAATATGGGTATTATTTCATATTTAGTTCATAATAACAAAAACTTTTCTAATAAGGAGAGCCTACTTTATCAAATCACTTGTTTGTAGGATCTTTGTGATGTCCACTAGAGAATAAAAGAAAAAAATAGAAATATATTAAAACCAATTTTTAAAAACAACCTGCTCCATATCTATATCACTGGGTTCAACACGTATTCTTTATTCAAACCCTCAGGGATTAAAGTGCCTAATCTTTTAATCCAATCTGCTTCACATTTTAATAACCTTTTAACTCTATCTCAACCTCTGGGTTTGGGGATTTGTTGTAGCACCTGGAAATGGGCTTCCATATGACTTGCATCAGCAAAATGATATGCAACTGGACTTTGTCTCACAAAAGGATATCATACCCAAGGGCGAAAGTTTCCTACACTGAAATGTTGTTCTCTGTGAAACTGTTGTTTCAAAACAGCAAAACATAAGTTCACAAGTTTCATATTTTAAGGGGGGCTATTTACTGAGATCAACATTTTTCTCATTATTTTAATAAATCTTTGACCAAACTCCCATCCACAATTTTACTTTATTTATCAAAAAAGAATTCAAAAGATTCCGTGCAGGAAAAGACTCTATAAAATCTTGATGACATTGTGAAAAATTGAAATTGTGAAAATTCAACGCATGCATTTCTTTCTGTTTTTACGACCAAAAACACAACATTTTTCAGATTCTCTATGAAAACCATGAACTTTTCGGATATCATACACAACCCAATGCATATCATGATATTTTCCAGTTGCACAAGGGGAATCTTCCATTGACTTCTACATGACCTCAGCAGGTTTGTGATGGAGTATTTTTTTTTTCTGACAGCCTTGGGGTCTAATAAGTTTCCAAAACTTTTTGGGGTTTTTTCCTGCAAAAAGTGGTTTTGCCCCTTTAAAACTCTGACCAGAAAAAATCGGACTTTAGTAAATAAGCCTTTTTGACTCATTTAAGAAAACAGAACTAAAATGGAAGCGAAATTGCACGCACATGAATGCTATTCATAAAAGTTACTTGAGCGCATGCATGCTCCTTAAACACATGTGTCTTGTGGGTAGCGTTAATATGCCCACCCAACTCTGATAAAATACACCAAGTGCGTGTATTGACACAAGGGAGCCCTTGAATTGTCGACAGCCTGGACATGATGGTACACAAACAGCAGGATAATGGCATTATGAATAGCACATGAATTGGATTCACAAAAAAGCACAAGGCAATTAGCATGCATTTTGTCATATTGTGCGCAATTGTGCCAGACACAACATGCAAACTGCTGTAATGCTGTTTTTTTTTTGGTGTCAGCAAGTTATTATGGTCTTGGTTTATCTTGCTGACGACAAGTTTTGCTTATCTTAAGTTTGGCTCGAAATGTCAGTTCACTGCACTGTGCATCAGGTTTTTTAACAATATGGTCAGCCCCAAGTCATGTAAAACAGTCCAATTGTATAATATTACTCCTGCCATACAATCATCATGCCTCTACCACTAATTTTGAACCAGGCCTACAGACCTCTAGTTACAATGTAGTTGTAGGCAAATACACCTGTGCATTACATACATTTTAAAGTTAAGACATTACAAAAGGTTATCTCAGCAGCTAGTAACTTAATTCTTCAAATTTGCTGATAACAGCTAATTTGTGTTTATATAAAATATGCTTTTGAGCGTTTCCTAAGCACATGAATAGATACATTTCTATACGAGTAAACAACAAAAAAGTAATTATTGGTTTACAACTTAGTTCCTTCTGACTGTGAATTTCTGTTTCATGTTGAGCTGTTTAAAATGAGGGATTGGGGCTGTGAAAGGTATATTATATTTTTACAATTGCTACTGATAATATTCACTTCACTTTCGAAATCAGAAGATTTAGGAATTGTGTAAGTGTCTAACAATCTGGGTACTGCTGACTCCAAGACTTTTATAAAGTGTGTCTGTCATCCAATTATGCAAAATAACAAGAGAGTTGCTGCTAGGCATCCACTGCAGATGTACAAAATAGCTTTGCTCAAACTTCTCCTTCGAAACAATATATATTACAGGGAAAAATTGTGCTATACATGTCATGTATCTTTATATATTAATGTTTAGCTTTGAAATGAATGCCTCAGCAAATTTCTGATTTGTAAACAACTCCATACATTGAACCTGCAGAAGACTTCTGTTTAGAAACCATGGGGCAGATTCACTAAAGGGTGAATGTCGCCCTTGACCGCTTCGCACACACTTCGCCAGGCGCAAATTTGCTACCACTATGCTAATTCACTAATATGTGAAGTTGCGCCCTGGGCACCAAACGCTGTCGACTTTTTGCTAGCGTTACTTCGGCAGTGCGAGCATTTCATAGCGAAGATGCACTAACATTTGTTTAATTAAGGGAGTTGCTCCCGAAACATGTCAAGTGATGTTGGTTTGTGACCTGTTGCAATAAACCACCTTCTTTTTAACCGGAGTGCTGCCTTTTCCATCATCTAGCCTCTTGTGACTAGTGAAAATTTGCTAGTGATCTTGCGCTTACTGTAGGTCAATTTGCATATGGTGGGTAATTTGTATGGAGGTCTTTATTATAAATATCGCACCAACATTTATTATAAATGTTGGTGCAAATGCTTGAAGATAACACTTTTTATTACAAATGTCCAGAGAACCCTGATAAAGACAAGATAGTTAACATAATGCCCCACACATGTAAAATGAATGTTCCATATGTTATGAAATGTTGCAGGCAATTCCGCTTCAAAAAAGAAAATGTCGCCAGCGTTTTTGGAACTTTAATGCATTTTTCAGCACACAGGATATTATGTAAGTGACAGAAGATTGAGGAAGATCTAGCTTCTTTTTAGCACTTGGCCTGGTCTGAGGTGGCAAAGTCAACCTGGCAAAAGAGGTAATGTTCAGTAAAATGCGAACTTTAGTGAATTTGTGGAGTAGCGCCCATTCACCAGAACGATAATACGTCTGGTGATAGGGTCCGAAACTGCGCTAGCGAAGGTCTGGTTAGCTAGCGAATTGGCGCTTGTGCCGGTTAGTCAATTGCCGATGTCCCTGCGGGTGGCAACGCTAGTGAATTGTCGCTAGCGTTAGCCACTTCACTCTATTAAATCTACCCCCAAGTTTCTTGCTTAGCCAACATACTGTACTAACTAGATAAGGTGCAATGTTTGCCAAAGTCTAGTTTTCCATCTTAACCAATAACCTGCCTGCCACTGGTTACCAGTGTCTGCCAGGTCCCCTTGGGCCCATCAGAGAATCTGCAGCCAAGGGTGTATCCTAATTTGTAGAACTAGCCTACTAAGTCTAATCAGTAACAGTAACTTGGTGATATACTCCAAGGCTGACAAGACCATATACTAGTCATACCATTCAGTCCCCTAAAATGTAGGGCAACAGTACATTATTTATACCAGTGACGTAACTAGACTTTACTGGGCCCCACAGCAAATATTTTTTCAGGCACCCAAAATGTTTAGAGGTTGACCTGTTTTATCAATATTTATTGAAATTGTATATGAAATGGGGCCTCATGAGGCCCCTATAGCTCCTGGGCCCCCTGCAATTGCAGGGTCTGCTTCCTCTGTAGTTATGCTCCTGATTAATACAAACAGTACAGTAGTCAACAATATGTTGTATTCTGCCAGTAGCACTGGATTACATGAATTAATGCAATATAAATGCATCTCATAATTGGGATATACTCTATATCATGTTGAAATGCTTAAAAATTTTTAATAATGTGAAAGTTATTATTAGTTTAAGTAAACTGCCACTGCTGCTCTTCAAAACTTGAAAAGGGAATTTGATAGAAAAGGTAAAAGTGAAAAAACCTGAAAGGTATGCGAGCAGAATACGAGTGGAAAAGTTTGGTCTTTTAAACTCTTTAAAACTCTCTGTATTGCATTTGTTTTCGTACACGCTCTTGGCAGTCTGCTCCAGTGCTGGAACCTGAAAATGAATGAGATTTATTTTGCAATGTTCAACAATTTAAATTTAAACAGACAGACAGACGTTACTAATTAATGATGATTACTTAAAAATATGTAATTTAGTTGAAGAGATCTAATGATGCTATCAAGTGCCACACACTGCAGTTTATACAAAGAATTCTCATAAATATTTCAACTATGACTTAGTGCAAATCCTGTGCTACCATCAGAGAGAAATCCTAGAAGCAACATACACATTTAATACACACGCTTCTCATAACAGAGTGAAAATGAGAATTTCTTCTAAGTCTTATGAGACAGCAGCCCAATTTCCTTCAATCCTCCCGATACACACACCACACTGAGCACTATATCCTATTAAAGCTAAGCTCTGTGTGTTATGTAAAATCAAGGTTCCCTCCATGCAACTGTTAAGCATAATCACCCACATAAATGACTCCCTTGCTGCAGGCACCAATATTATTTTGTTGAAATATTATGAAATGAAAACTGAATGGAACAAACAGGAAGCTCCACAGAAATAATAAAGAACTGGAATCTCCCACACTGCGCTCTATGCATAGATAATGAACAATGTGTATTATTTTGTTCCAGGCAAAACTCTTCTCTGGATCCACTGGGACTGTATCTAAAAATTGTACATATCCACAATCTAATTGTTATTAACCATGAGCAGATGCACGTAAAAGGCACAGCAAAACAGCAAGTAAAAGAAATTAAATTCAAATATGTTTTCTCAGCTTCATAAAAAGTTTATCTATATCTGCAAGATTACATTTGATAAGATGGTATTTGACTACAGCCCAAGTCTTGTGATCTTTTCAACCAGGACTAAGGTGAAGTCGCCACTAAAAGAACACATAATGTACTCCCTTACTGTATATGCATTGCTTAGACATTTTAATTAAATAAATAGAGAAAGAACTATGTACCATTGTACTACAGATATGGATTTAGCTTGCATCATCCAATTTTATCAATAAAGATCCAGAGTCATTTGATTAGTCATATGGTCTAATGAGTAAAGGAACATATTGCTCTCTGACCCCTTGGATGTTTTTGAATTCCAGGCTTGGAGGCAAGTTTTGGTTGCATACAATCAGGTGTACTTCGACACAGAGCCTCTCATAGACTGCCAGTCCACACAGAGGATATGAATAGTCAATCACAGACCAGAATTGGCACCCCAGGAACTTTTTATCATACTTGTGTTGCTCATGGATAGTAAAAGCTGGAGATCCCTGCTTGAGAGGATTTAATACCTTCTTTTCACAGTGTAGAGTTTTATCAGTTCTTCTGGTGTGAAAAGCATTTATTTGCCATGATCTACACTCAACTTTTACATCCTTACAAAATAATCTAAAGCTATTCAGAGCAATCGTTTGCATCATGTGCATTTATATTGTAATAATAGGGGATGTTTTAACATTAAAGGAACAGTTCAATGTAAAAACTGGATAAATAGATAGGCTGTGCAAAATAAAAAATGTTTCTAATATAGTTAGTTAGCCAAATATGTGATTATATAAAGGCTGGAGTGACTGGAGATCTAACATAACAGAACAGACCACTACTTCCTGCTTTTCAGCTCTATAACTCTGAGTAAGTCAGCGGCTTGATGGGGGGCCACATGGGACATAACTGTTCAGTGAGTTTGCAATTAATCCTCAGCATGCAGTTTAGATTTAAAAGCAACAGTTATGACCCATGTGGCCTTCCCTCAATCACTCATTGGTTCAGTGGCGTAACTAGATGTTACTGGGCCCCACAGCAAATACATTTTAGGGCACCCAACATATACAGAGGTTGTCCTGTTTTACCAAATTGCTCATTAATTAGGGCCTCATGCTTGACAAAGGGGTATGCCCCGAAACGTTGCATCCGCAATACACGAGCAAGGGTAATCCCTGCTAGAAATAACCCATGTTGTGCTGGTGATTTTTCCTTCTTTCACGCTGAACTCGAGGTTGCCAACGCCTCCTTCATTGAGCACCGGGGATTGGCCTAGGACAGGATGGCCAGGGGGTGCGAGGGTAATTCTTTCTTTCTCCTCTGTAGTTACGCCACTGGATTGGTTACTGCCTGGTAACCAATCAGTGGAAACAAAGAGAGCTGAAAAGCTGAAAAGTGCACTTGAATCCCCAGAACTGCAGCAATCACATTGTATGCACACATCCATATTTCTTTGTTAAAGCAAACAACAAAAAAACCCATAATAAGGAAGTTGTAATGCAACAGTGAACCCAATAATTTCCAGTGATCCTGAAAAAGGTCTGAGCTTTCAACATTAAATATAGCAAAGTATAACCGGGAGCCAGATTTTACTATTTCATGTAGTTGTGTTTGATTGAATATTTACTTTTTTTCTGAAATAATAACACAAGTAATGAAAAGTAGTGACAAGTGCTATAGGCAAACCAAATGCAGATAAATGCTGCCATGTCTTACAAATTTGTCTGAAAGTTATTTATTTCACTGTCAGGATTTGTTCACAACAAATCTAATTAACCACTGTTGCTGAGCTTTAGCAAGAAAATCAGCTTCTTAGTTTGTTTGTGTGCTACTGTTCTGATATTTTAAAGGGGATCTAAAATTCCATATAAATGAAATGGCCCAAACTAAATTACAGATGCAATACTATTCACTAATCACAATCCTGTTTACCAGCATGTCATCAGTCATCTTGCTGTTATCTAACATAAAGAGATACCTGGGGAAACTGGCTTTCCAATATTCATGTGTCAGACAGAAGCACATGCTGTAGTTTAGTTGTGGCTTAAGTTCATGTCTTTAAATGTTTAGACTTGTTTAAGTACTAAGAATTTAGTTTCTTGCAGAAACTGCTGAGATCCAGTTTTATATTGAACCAAATCCTGCATTTGGTGTATCCCCAATTTGATGGCTGAACAGAACAGTTGTGGTATGGTACCTCTTGCAGTTAACAGTTGAGAGCACCACATGCAATAATGGCAGTCATTGTAAAAAACAAGTTTGTTAACGCTAAGAATGACCTCTTATGACAGATTGTGGAACCTAGCATACAAAAAAAACCATGGAGATACATAGCTAGGTCATTTTCATGAAGACAACCAAATGTTCCAATCATGGGGCAGATTCACTAAAGGGCTAATTGTCACCAGCGAACGATTTGCCACACTTTGCACCACTTCGACAGGCAAAAATTTGTTACCACTACTCTAATTCACTAAAATACAAAGTTGCGCCCTGGGTGCCAAACGCTGCAGACTTTTGCTTCAAAACTTCGGTAGTCCTCTTACGCTTAGGTCAATTTGATAGGTATGGACGTCTTTATTAGAGATGTTGGTGCAAATGCTTGAAGTGGCCACTTTTATATTACAAATGTCCAAGGAACCTGAATAAAGTCAAAATCAGTTATAAATGGTGCAAACCTGGTCGCTAACAACTGTGTTTGCAAAGGTTTTTTTGCGCTAACGAAACATATTACATTCCCCCATATGTATGGAATTCAGTTTGCTATGCTTTTTTACTCATCACTAACCATCACTGTGCATGCCACAAAATTTTGCCCACCACTAGACAACAAGCTATGTGCCAATAATGAGCTAACATTTTTATAGATTAAAAATATGCCCCAATTTTTAAGCCTTGCACAAGGGAACAGCTCTTAGCAAATTAAGCCCCTTATTTATCTCAGGTGTTCTCTTGGGTACTATCCATTATAAGAGAACCCTGATTTTATGTTCTTGGAATCGACACAGATTTTTTTGTGGTCCCATAAAAACAAGCATCTTTTTTTCCCGATTTTAAGTTTCTGGTTATTTTTGCCATTTTGATGCCTTCTCCTGTGAAATGTAAAATTGGGGTCCTACTGTATATCCTTTTAAGAATTGCTGCCAAATGTTTTTCTTGTATCAGTGTTGATTTCCACATCTCAGAAACATACTTGTACATTAACTGACTTTTGAGGCAATTGATTCTACTGTGCGAATATGGTTGGGATCTAAGATTATAAGGTTCACTCCGGCAGGGATTAATGTAAAAGATGAACAATGCCTGTCAAGTGCTGCATAACATGTCAGTACTATCTATATAAATAAATAAAGGAGAATTATAAATAAAGGCACTACTAAAATCCTTACCTCAAAATATGCATTGAACACTAAAATATGATTGCTAGTTCTATGGAAAATGTGATTTAGAAGTCAACCTCTAAAATTTACAGCACAACAGAAAATCACTATCCCTATATGTTATTCTGAAATCATTATTTATTATTCTAGTGTAATATTTAACATGTACCCCAAAATGAAACAGTCTGGTAAAGAAAAAAAAATTAATTCCCACTCTGCAGTGTGACATTAATTACCAAAGACATACACTGTGTTCAGAGCACTGTGAAAACACGAATATCTAATGTCTCTAGCGATGGATTGTCAGAATCACAAATATGTTTGTGTCTGTAGGAAACAGACGGATGTTGTGCCAGTTATTATCATCTTCATTGTAAAAGGGTCACATATATTTTCTTTTTTCTAAGTGTAAAATTGTAGTTTTCTTCCCTTGCTCATCTTCTTATCCCTTGTGTGGATGATAAAAAAATCATGCACACAATCTTATTTTTTCACACCACAGTTTGGGGAATTGAATTACATTTCAAATCTCATAAAAGGTTCATGTTCTTAGGTTTCAGTTATTCTATGTTAAGAGAACCATGGTTCATCAGGGCCAACCTTTAAAAACTTTTTGACACAGATCTGGGATTTTGTGAGCAAGAAAGTCATATTTATTTTTCTCCAAATAAGGCATGTGACAAGATGCCCCTCGGAGAGGTTGTTACCGAGCATTTGATGACAGCTTGTGTTCTTTGAAACTTACATCATCCAGAATATATTTGTCTTCAAAATACTTTACCTTGTGGTACACAGTAAATCTTTTTTTGCAATTGACATGTTCAAATAAATATATGTAGTCATTTTCAAATGCTTACTCAAAAGAAAACATTTTCGGGGTCATCTATGAATGCAACTGTTAAGTACGGTCATGAAAATAGTATAGAATGTTGCTCGTATTGTTGCACTTATTGAAGCTAGCCATTGAAGTACTTGCACCCTCTTCTGCTGAATTGCGCACCTATTGGCCCTGTTAAAATAATTCCCAAAGCTGGCTGTGTCAATAGGTGTTTTAATACCAAGTGCCGATGTAATATAATTTCTAAAAAATGTTAGAAAGCAACAAGCATCCATTAGCCTTCCATGCTTGTGAAATCACATCAGTTTTGACTTATCAGATTCAGCTGTGCTAGACACAATTATGCTGGAGTTATGGCAAAAATTGCATTGTGGTTAAAAAAATTATAGTTTGCATACTTCACTTGTGGTTGTAAATGACCCATTTTGTACTCTTTGTTGTCTGGTTGAAAGATTTGTACCCTTTGTTTTGATAAAATTTTCATTAATATATGTTTATGTGGTTGAAGTGCAAGGATTCATTCTTCAGAAAAATGTACATTAGAAACTCCTCTGAGACTTTTCTGTAATAGTTCTGAAGATTCTCTCCTAAAATTCCTCCTTTCTCCAAACTCAGCATAATCCCCTCAATATATGGTACACTCACAGATAAATTGGCAATATGATCCAAAACTACTCACTCAAGGTGTAATTTAAAAAAGTATATGTTACTTACACCAAAAATTAAAAGATATGGATGTAAAAAATGGCGTAAAATAAACCAGGTAACTGTTGGAGTCCTTACACTTGATGATGGCAGAAGTTGTCCATTAGAAAAACATACTGTAGCTATCGTATTTATAAAGGCATATCATTTAGGGAGTATTTATTAAAGTCCAATTTTTTCTGGTTAGACTTTTAAAGGGAAAACACAATTTTTTCAGAGAAAAAAACGTTATTTTTCATGATTTATTAAACTCCGATGGTGTTATAAGTCTAAATAAAAAAGTACTCCAACTCAGACCTGCCAAGTTCATGTAGAAGTCAATTTCAGATGTCCTGTTGATATACTGATCTGCGTTGGGTCCCGTGCAATGATTCAAAGATTTTGTGGTTTCAGGTGTCACATCCAAAAAAGTTGGAGGTTTTGGGCGTCAAATCCAAAAAGTTGGAGGTTTCGGGCATCATATCTGAAAAAGTCACAGTTTTTGGCGACAAATATAGAAAATTAATAGGATTCGGAGTTTTTTCCTGCAAAGTTTTTGGAAAGATTTAGTGATAAATAATGGGGTTGGTCAGAGTCATTTGATAAATTGATTATTATTGATAAATAACCTTATTGTCTATAAGGCTAAGACCATAATTAAAATTGCTAAAACCATATTTTACATTAGGATTGAGGCCTTACCAGGGACCTATAAAGAGGCATAATTATGTTTTCATCCCTTGAGTTAATGCCCTTTTTTATACAAGACAGAACTTTATTTGCTTTAGTGGCCACCGAATGAGACTGCCCAGAATTAGACAACTTGTTATCTATAAAAACCCCTAGATCCTTCTCAGTTAAGGAAACTCCCAACAAACTGACATTTAGGGGAAGATATATCAAAGGTTGAATTGAAAATTCGAATTAAAAAAATTTGAATTTCAAGCTAATTTTTGTGTACTTTTACCAGGGAATAATCCAAATTCAATTTGAATTTGAATTTTTTTTTAAATTTGAATATCAAAATTTATCATGTACTGTCTCTTTAAAAATTAGACTTCGACTATTCGCCATCTAAAACCTGTTGAAGTGCTGTTTTAGCCTATGGGGGACCTCCTAGAACCTATTTGGATTCAATTGGTGGACGCTGAAAAATTCGATCGAATGCGCTGTTACTTAGATTCATACGATTCCAATCAGATCAAAAACTGAGCTACTCCATCAAAAAAAGAAATATTCAGCAAAAAAAAACGTAGATTTTTTTAAAATATATTTTGGTTGGTCTTTTTTAATTTGAATTTCGAAGTTTTTTAAATTTGAAATTCGACCCTTGATAAATCTGCCCCTTAGTGTATAACTTGCATTGATGTTATTTTTGCCAAAGTGCATAACCTTGCATTTATCAACATTGAACCTCATTTTCCAGTTTGTTGCCCAGTTTTCCAACAAAGTTTTCCACTCTGCAAAGTGGCATCATCCTGCATGGAACCTATAGTTCTGCACAATTTAGTATCACCAGCAAAAATAAAAACAGTAATTTCAATGCCCACCTCCAGGTCATTAATAAACAAGTTGAAAAGCTAAGAACCTTCAGTACTCCACTAACAACACTGGTCCAATTAGAACATGTTCCACCACTACTCTTTGTGATCTATCTTTTAGCCAGTTCTCTATCAAGGTACAAATACTATGTTCCAGGCCAACATTCCTTAATTTAACCAGTAACCTTTTGTGTGGCACTGTATAAAATGCTTTAGCAAAGTCTAAGTAAATCACATCTACTGTCATCCCAGAATCGAGGTCCCTACTCAAGGGTATCCTGTGGTCGAAGTAAAATCGTTCGATCGATCGATGAAATCCTTCGAATCATTCGATTCAAAGGATTTCAGATTTCATCGATCGATTGAACGATTTTACTTTAACTTCCAAAAACGTAGAAAAATGCTCTAGAAGGTCCCCATAGGCTAACATAGCACTTCGGCAGGTTTAATTTGGCGAAGTATTGAAGTCAAAGTTTTTTCTAAAGAGACAGTACTTTGATTATCGAATGGTCGAATATTCAAACGATTTTACTTTGAATCTAATTCGAAGTGGTAGTATCCTATTCGATAGTTAAAGTATCCAAAAAATTACTTTGAATTTCAAATTTTTTTACTTTGAAAAATTCCCTCAAATTCACTTCGACCCTTGATAAATCTGCCCCAAAGTATTATGAAGTCCAGTATCTTATCGTTTATTAACCATTCCAAAAGCTTTCATACCACTGACGTCAGACTAACTCTCCTATAGTTTTGAGGCTGAGAACGGGATATGTTTAACCTTTATCTTTTTCTCATCATCCTTAATAATTTTTTAATTATAAGGCCTGGGCCACATGATATACTACACAATGAATGCATAGATAATTTGTCCTGCAATTAATATTCTTAAAAAAACCACTAATTTCAATAATGCTTAAAAAGTTTTATCCTGCGGTCTGGTTTGAATAAAGACCTTGTAATCTTTGGTTCCATTAGCCTTTAGTAGATGAAAGAGGAAGGTGATATTTGGGACATAAGTTTGAAAAGAAATCCTCAGACTTTTATATAATATAGATTATATAAAGATTATGTTAAATTAGGGAGAGATTTATCAATGTCTGAATCTGGATTTTTTTTAAACAAATTACTTCTTTTGGCTCTTAAACTCTTAAATACAAATTATGCTTACAAAAATGAGTGTATAATATTTATAATATCTAAAAATTGGTAAAGCTGAAATGTAAAACGTCTCCATCTAAAAGCTTCCAAGTACATGTAAAAGTCAATGGGAGCAGTATATGGAAATTTGCAATGACTTTTTAAAGGCAAGTTTTTCAAATTTTTCAACCTATTGAAAATGTAAACTGTTTTTCACAATTATTTTCAATTTAATTTTTTCTATTTGAATTTTTAAATAAATAAGCAAGCATTAATTTTTTTTAAATTAGAATTTATTTGTTAATACCAATGAAAAAAGAAGAGAAGTTTGTAGGCACACTTTCTTATAAAGTAAATACCGCTGTTTATTATGCCATTAAAAAAGAAGTGGCTGCTGTGTAATGAAGGCCTAACGTGTTTCAGGAACACCCCTTAACTTCATTTTAATGGCATAATACACAGTGTTTTTATTACTTCATAAGAAAGTGTGCCTACAAACTTCTCTTCTTTTTCGTTGGTATTGAATTATTGCAGTTGGAGGAGTCTTGCATGAAAGGACACACTGAATTCTCACCTGTTTGTCACAGTGTGTCTATATACATTTTTTGGTGTATACAGTGGCTGTAATTGCTACTATTTATAAATATCTAATTCTCTGAAATACAGTATCTACAATGGTAAAGCACTGGCTTGGAGCAAGAAATATTAGACAGATGAGTAATGCCACTGTTTCTGGATTTTTATTAATGTCACTATAGGGGACTGGTGATGGTCGAATTTGTCCTGTTGTCGCTTCGCCATGAATGTCACAAATTTCCCACGAAATTTGCAAAATGGGTGAAAAATTCGTGAGCTGTGAACCGGCGCCAATTAAAGTCAATGGTATCCGTTAATTGTTGCCAGAACGCGGAAGTTCGCTGCGAATTTGTGCCTGGCAAAGAAATTCGCCCATCACTATAGAGGACAGGAATTTCTGGGTTGAAAAATGGAAGTTCAGCTCTTAAAGTTACCAGGAGCAGTATTTTTGCCGTCTCTCACAACCAGGGGGGTGCTGCCGCCTGAGGTGAGTTTCTCAACTCGCCTCATTGACAGAGCACCCCTGGGACTGGAACAAACACAGCCAGTATATGCAGGTAGTACTAGGAGAAATTATGATAATAATAGGAGAAATTATATCTGCTACAGTTTTTGGAAGAAGTTGGAGATTAACCAGGTGCACACTGGTATGTACCTTATCCTAAGCAATGTTTCAGGTAACTTTGCATAGGCATACAGAAGGGCCTCAATGGTGTGTTTTTTGTTGCTTTTTACTGCTATTGGTATTGGGAGAGAACATGGCATATTTATTTTAAAGATAAATAACAAGGTATAGTTTACATTTTTATAAATATATATATTCAAGAAGGGTTGCTCTATCAATGGCTACTAAAGACAAAATAATTTAGCATGCATTAACATTTCACAATAATTTAGATTGTGTGTTATTTGGCTACATGTATATATAGTTTTAAAAACAACTAAGGAGTGCAAAGACAAAATAAATATAAATCTTAGGAGCTAAATTAAAAGTTTAAGAAAGGCAAAAAGAGGCAGGCATTTAAATTACTTATATTACAAGTCAGCTAAAATTGCAAGAGACAGGTAATATAAATTATGAAGAATGCAATGCAGAAAGCATCTTTTATTTTCAGTAGGGAGACTGTATAAATAATTTAACACTGAAATGAGTTGTGGTTAACATAGAAAAAGTAAAAAGACAGAGGCAATTTGATTCTGTTAAAATAAATAAGCAACTAGGTGTTAATGGCTTTCAACCATGGGTCCTTACGGAGTTAAACTCCAGCCCTCTCTTATTAACAATTATTGACTCAATTATTGTGCTGCTGTACTGCACCAAATAAACAGGGAATAGCAAATGCTGTGACACTGTTCAAAATAAGATCAAGATCATAAATGATCAACCAATGAGCCCAACATCTTTAGCTGAGGATGTCCTGGAAGGGACTGCTAACAGGATTGCCTAATAGAAAGTAAAGTAAATAAAAGTTTGTTTTTTTTATGAGGGCAGGTCATATCAGACTAAGCTCATCCAATGTGGACCTTCACAAAGTGGAAGAGGTAGGGGAGGGCATTGTGCAACTACACCTCTCTTGCTGCTATACTGAAAAATAAAGACAGAGGGCGCCAGTGGTTCTTACAGACGACAAAACAAAAAGTGTTTATTGAACATCCACAGGGTTTACACACAGCACAGTTTCTCAGAGGCCAGTGGTACAGGCAATATCACATGCAAAGCATAACACAGACAGACCTGACAAGAATCTCACTTCACCTCCACCTCTATTCTGATCCCTTTCCACTAGGATCCCTATGCTACAGGTAATTTGACCTGGGAGAGATACCTCCAAAACTGCCACTCCTATGTTGGAGCTCAGAGCTGCTCAAAGCAGACATCCACCCTGTTCCAAAGGTGGAAGGAAAAGAGGATATGCCACTCCTTTCCCAAAACTATACAGTCATATGAAAAAGTTTGGGAACCCCTCTCAGCCTGCATAATAATTTACTCCACTTTCAACAAAAAAGATAACAGTATGTCTTTCATTTCACAGAAACATCCAGGAGTACTGGGGTGTATTCTGAATAAAGATTTTTAGTGAAGCAGTATTTAGTTGTATGAAATTAAATCAAATGTGAAAAATTGGCTGTGCAAAAATTTGGGTCCCCTTGTCATTTTTCTAATTTGAATGCATGTAACTGCTCAATGCTGATTACTGGCAACACCTAATTGGTTGGATTCGCTTGTTAAGCCTTGAACTTCATAGGCAGGTGTGTCCAATCACGAGAAAAGGTATTTAAGGTGACCAATTGCAAGTTGTGCTTCTGTTTGACTCTCCTCTGAAGAGTGACAGCATGGGATCCTTAAAGCAACTCTCGAAAGATCTGAAAACAAAGATTGTTCAGTATCATGGTTTAGGGGAAGGCTACAAAAAGCTATCGCAGAGATTTAAACTGTCAGTTTGAACTGTAAGGAATGTAATCAGGAAACGGAAGGCCACTGGCACAGTTGCTGTAAAACCCAGGTCTGGCAGGCCAAGGAAAATACAGGAGCAGCATAAGCGGAGGATTGTGAGAATGGATTGTAATTTCAATTTCTTTCCATTTTATTTATTTTTTACTGTTTTTCCAAAATCTAAGTTTAAAGTTCAATGTTCCTGTCTCTGCTGTTTCAGTCTGGAAGCTCAGTAATTCAGGTGCAGACTCTACATGTTACGACTGTGAAGATTTTCATTCATACAGGTCATGGTATATGTAGTATAGGCAGGCCCGGATTTGCGGCCAGGCCACATAGGCCTGGGCCTAGGGCGGCAAAAAAATAGGGGCGGCATGCCGTCCAGCCGCATTATGGGGACGCGTGCGTCCCCATTCAATTACCGCAGCTGCGCCGGCGTTTCTTCGCCGGCGCGCTGGGAAGGGGAGGTGAGGTGGGAGCTAGGACCGCGCGCCCTAGGGGCGCCCCTCTTTGAAATCCGGCGCTGAGTATAGGTAAATCTAAAACAACTGGACTTGCTGAGTAATCATTGAAGACGTTTCACTACTCATCTGAGCAGTTTCTTCAGTTCAACTGACTGGTGTGGGAAGTTCATATAAACTCTTCCACTAATCCAATCACAATGGCACATTGTAACTCTACAAAAAGAGTTGACATCTGAAATTTGCAGAGGTGTTGATTCTGTGTAGTTACTGTGATAGGATTACCATTGTGTCATGCATCTCCTAAAAACAGGTGTTATTTATGAGAGTTGTATGAATGGATGTGTGAAGTGTTCTGAATCCGCCGGGGTACAGATGTTAGACCAGCATTGTATGTAGCAGACAGGTGGTGTCGAAGGCCCCCACCTCTGTTCAGGGATGGTTTCTCCACCTTGACATGAATCGCCTCTTTCACACCTCATTCAAACCAGCGGTCCCTTTATCCAAGATTTGGACCTTGCTATCTTCAAAGGAGTGTCCCTTGTCTTTTAGGTGTAGAAAGAGTCTTGTCCTGTAGAGTTCACCCTCCTATGCTGAGCCATTCGCTTGGTGAGCAGTTGTTTTGTCTCCCCAATGTATAGATCTGTGCACTCCTCGCTACACTGGACTATGTATACCACATTGCTTTGTTTTTCTTTTGGTGTTGGATCCTTTGGGTGTACCAGTTTTTGTCTCTTCTTCGGGCAACTAATCTCCCCAAATTGCCTCCATGCCAGCTAGAATCTAAATCACTGGCGGGATGGCACTTGGAGAGCTTTGTTATCCAAAGTCGCTGGAAGTTTCCTCATGAGGCAACGTCGGAAAACAAAGTGCTCTGAGTGCCATCCCACCGGCAATTTAGATTCTAGCCGGTGGGGAGGTAGTTTTGGGAGATTAGTCGCCCGAAGAAGAATTTCTTCTTATACCCATGCTTAGATAGGTCCTTGGAAGACAGGGGATGGGGGCTCCCATTCCATTGCTTAATGTGGAAGGTAACGGGCAAATAATAATGATTTCTTTTTCTGGTGCAGCAGACCATGTTTTTTTTCCCTGCAGAACAGACTGCATGAGGAATTCTAGCATGGATATGTAAGACTTTTGCCACTAGCAAAGCCATGAATTTCAGTACTGGCAATTATTTTTTTACTAATTTCCAACGTCTGGTGAAGTCACTTGCTTCATAAATCATTTGATCTCTTTTTGTTTCTTTGTGCCTTTGTAAAGTAATCATTAAAACACCCTTGTGAAAATATTAAAAAATTATTTAGTTAATTGTTATTCATGTATTATTTTAAAATTAGCTTCCACCGTTTAACATTATTTGGTGTCTTTAGCATTGTACCGTGCTGTCTCCAGGGTGATCTGCATATTGTTCCATATGCTTCTACAAAGGTTCATGTCCTGGCCCATGCTCAGACCACCTTATACTTACTATTTGTGCATGGTACTTGTAGTTCTTGAGTGTTTATTAAAACATAATCTATTCTAGTATAGTTGCAGTGGACACTTTTAACTGAAGTGTGCTGGCTCTCCAAGTTGTATAAATTATCATCATTAAATATATGTTGATTTTGCTTTGATATTATAATAGCCTTATGTTGTGATAAAGCTCCCTGTATGCAGATGGATTTTTGAATGTATTTAAGATGGAATTTATGGAGCCAATAAAACACTACTTGTAGAACTGAAAAGCCACTTAAAAAGTCTGCATTTTAATTTAAAAGCAAAGTATGCCGTTTTTTAACAGTAGGCCACTGTTATTTCTAAAAATATTTATAAAGGCCATGCCCTAGGACCTGAGCTTGTGAACCAACTCCATATATACAGTGTATAGTATATACCATATCAAATCCACAATATACGGATTATTAGTAATTAATTGTGAGTCACAACACATTGCAGCTTAAACACCGGAGCATGTACAGTGTCACTAACATCCATAGATCATGCAAAACAGAAGGTCAAACATATAGAAGACATTTTAATAGTGACCAATACAGCCCCCAGTGGAGCTTACAACCTAAGGTCCCTATCACACACTGTATAGTCAAATTATCAGGAGGCAATTAATCTGCCTGTATATTTCTGGAGTGTAGGAAGAATTCTACATGTGCAAATTCCTCAGGGATAGTGCCACAGCTAGAATAGAACTCCCACCCTCCAAGGCAAAAGTGCTACCCGCTAGGTAACTGCTAAAAATGACACAAAATACATGTAAATCAGAATCTGTAAACTGCTGACTAGCATTTAGCACTATTTAAATAAAGGATTATAGCAGTAAAAGAAATATCACAAGTATAAGAATATGGGATTATCCGCTCAATGGATGAGCACCAAGAAGCCATGGAGTGTATAATGTGAAAAATCCAGGCCTTTCCCCATAGTTATCAGGAGAGTTTTTTGCATTTAACAGGACCACTTAAAAGCTGTTTATCCTCTTGTCTTTTTGCATTAGAATCTTTATAATAGCCAAGTATTTGTTTAGTTACCTTAGGCCAAGAAAAAAGAGGCAAAGGTAGAACATAAAAAAAGAAAAATATGTAAAATATTAAGGCAAACCAGCTTTGTGGTGCATAACTGAACAAAGTATTTGCCAGACATTCTGGAATGTTACTTAAATGATTGCATAGTTAAGTTGTGTTCAAAAAAGACTAAAGTCCATCCAGTTTAACTAATGCAAATGAACATACACATGTATGTACTGTATACACTCTCAAGTCTAAAGTATAATGTATTTATATATATAAATATATATATATATATATATATATATATATATATATATATATATATATATATATATATATATATAAACAAAGTCCTGTACTGGTGCACTCAAAGAACAAAAAAAAAACAAAAGTTACTGCCTGGGTGCTGGTAAAACTCTATCACATTTTAGACTTAAAAAATCAACCGGACTTGTTGCAAAAATTGTGAACATAAAAAGATGTTATTCAACATTTCGGCCCCGTCATCAGGAAGTGATGCAATATTTAAATACTAAAATGGTGCCAAAACATCCAAGTGATGATGTCATAAGTGGGTGTGGTTTCAGTTAGTGCTTCATTGTGCAAATTGCATATACAAAAATCTTGTTAAAATATATAAAAAAGAGAGCTTGTTGTGCATATTTAAAGTGATAGAAAGTCAGATCATACAACAGGGAATTACCCCCGATAAAATCACTCATAGAGTGAATGAATCAAAGTACTATGGGCTGGGGTACTTTGATTCATTCACTCTATGTTCATTGATCTTTTTTATAGAAGAAAGATATCCCTGTATCTGTCTCTAATGTCCTCTAATGTACTTGTAAAGAATAATCATGCCCCCTCAAAGCACCTTTTCTCCATAAAAAACAACCCCTGACCGTGGCAATCCTCCCTTTTAGATTAAATTCTTCATCCCTTTTACCAGAACTCTCTCCAGCTCATTAATATCCTTAAGGACTGCAGCCCAAAACTGCACTGCATACTCAAGATGAGGCCATACCAGGGACCTAGAATTCCTTTTATGTATTATTATTTGCTTTATTAGCCACTGAATGACGCTGCCTAGAAATCCACAAAATGTTCCAGATCCTTCTCAATTAAGGATGTCCCCAACAAACTTCCATTTAGTGTATAACTTACATTTATGTTATTTCTACCAAAATAAATAACCTTTAACTTATCCACATTGTACTTCAGTTGCCAGTTTACTGCCATCTCAGGGCTTTTAGGTTCTTGATCACTGCCTCATATAAATAATTAAATTAATCTAGCAAGTTCTATTACACATACAAAGAAAATAAATATTTTGTTTAATATTATTTATTATTAGTTGTTTTGTATTTTTCAAAGGCAACCACAAGAAAGCACAAAAACATTGAGCAAGAGGAAGCCATAATACCACATTAAGGGAATAGTTGCAACTAAGTAAAATTAATATTTATTTATTGTGACACACTTGACACAAGTCTCATTCTGCACCTTACCTCATAGACAAATTCAGCTGTCAACCTCAACCTGTGCTCCTGCATATGCTGTAAAATGTTGTGTTTCTCTGGTACCTCTACACTACATTAGTTAATTCTTTTATTTCTGTTGCATTTATAACACAGAATACATTTTAAACTCATGGTTTAATAAAATATGAATTATTTAAGTTATTTAATTGTTGAGTTAAAAGTAAGTGAGAAACACAACAGTTGTTACTTATCAGGATTAAGGGATTCTTGTGTCATTTAAGAATATTTTTACACAGCTGTAAGTACTTCCTACTGGGTTTTCTGATCAAAACAATTTGAATGTCTAATGTACTCAAGAGGAAAAAAATGAAAACAGAAACAGATGGTATTAATTCAACCAGATTATTCTGTCTCTTTAGTTTAGATTGAAACAGTCTTCACAGGTTGAGAAAACATGTATGTGAATTCATATCCAGCAGGAAGCACCAGATGACACTCATTTGTTTTTGTAAACAGACACCTTTATGGCATTTTACTAGATATTGAGGTAGAATTTCACTGTAGGGACTGTAAATCTAAGTAAGGAGTCACAACCACTAAAGTTGGATGCTATTCGGGGGTACAAATGAACCAGAAGTGTAAAACACTAGGATCCACTGAGCTGGGCTATCTCTAGGTCACATCGGTACCTCATACTGCATATCTGAAATGCTTACACCCTTGGGGGTAGATTCACTAATGGACGAATATTCGCCAGTATCAGCTTTGCATCCCGAGTACCACTTCGCCAGGCGCAAATGCGATACAAATACGCTGATATTAATACGTGAAGTTTCGCTCTGGACGTCGAATGCTGGTGACTTTTTGCTAGCGTTACTTCGGCTGTAGGAGTATTTCATTTCATAAGATGTGCTAGCATATGTTTGTGCCTAGCAAAAATTCGCTAATTATCTTGCGCTTAGGTCAATTTGCATAGGGTGGGAAATTTAAAGTTGTATGGTGCTCTTTATTATAAATGGTGCAAATGGTTTAAGTTACTGCTTTTATTAAAAATGTCCAGCGAACCTAAATAAAGACAAGAATAGTTAATATAATGCCATACACATGAGCCCACTGTAAAATGAATGTTCCATATGTTATGAAATGTCTGAAGAAAACCTGTTACCCAAAAAAAGTGTAAGTCAGGACTTTTGCAGGCAATCCTGCTTAAAAATAGGAAAAGCTTGTGGGTTAAGGACCAAGTTCGCGGTATCAGAAGGGATTAGGAGTAATCGTCGTCAAATCCCAGGCAAGGTTCAGTAGGCAGGCAGAATACAGCAAAATCCAAGTTCAGCCATGCACGCCCAAGCCATCACACTGCCTCCGCCATGTTTTATACATGATGTGGTATGCTTTGGAAAATGAGCTGTTCCAATCCTTCTCCATATTTTTTTCTTGCCATCATTCTCGTAAAGGTTGATCTTGGTTTCATCTGTCCAAAGAATGTTTTTCCAGAACTGTGCTGGCTTTTTTTTAACTATGTAACTATGTAACTATCATTCTCGTAAAAGTTGATCTGGGTTTCATCTGTCCAAAGAATGTTTTTCCAGAACTGTGCTGGCTTTTTTTAGATGTTTTTTTTTTTTAGCAAAGTCTAATCTAGCCTTTCTATTCTTGAGGCTTATGAGTGGCTTGCACCTTGCAGTGCACCCACTGTATTTACTTTCATGCAGTCTTCTCTTTATGGTAGACTTGGATATCGATACGCCTACCTCCTGGAGAGTGTTGTTCACTTGTTTGGCTGTTGTGAAGCGGTTTCTCTTCACCATGGAAATCATCCACCAATGTTGTCTTCCGTGGACGTCCAGGTCTTTTTGCACTGCTGAGTTCACTAGTGCTTTCTTTCTTTCTCCGGATGTACCAAACTGTAGATTTTGCCACTCCTAATATAGTAGCAATTTCTCGGATGTGTTTTTTCTGTTTTTTTTTTTGCAGCTTAAGAATTGCTTGTTTCACCTTTGACCGCATGTTGTCTGTTCACAGAAAAATCTTCCACATACAAGCACCCCCCTCAAATCAACTCCAGGGTTTAATCTGCTTCATTGATAAACATAACAAAGGAATTGCCCACACTTGCCCATGAAATAGCCTTTGAGTCAATTGTCCAATTAATTTTGAACTCCTTACTTTTGAGCCCCTAAAATGAAGTGATTGTTTTATAAAAAGGCTTTAGTTCCTCTCATTTTTATGCAATCTTTTTGTTCAACCCACTGAATTAAAGCTGAAAGTCTGCAGTTCAACTGCATCTGAGTTGTTTCATTTAAAATTCATTGTAGTAATGTACAGAACCAAAATTAGAAAAAAAAGTTGTCTGTCCAAATATTTATGGACCTAACTGTAGTTATGAAGGTTAAACTCGTTCAGAATGGGAACATATTTTTATTTGAAAATCATGAGGAAGAACCTTAAAGAAAGTAAATTGCAGAAAAATTAGCAACAAATTTAAGTGAATTAGCTGTTGGAGCATTTAAGGGGCAAGGTGCAACCCTTTAGCGTGTTTTGTGGCCCTTAATGCACCTGCAGTTGTGTCTAGCCTTTTTTAATTGGGCCCTTCAGCTCCAGTGAGAAGTCTGTTTTAACTGAATCATGAAAGTTTCTGGGAAGCCGTAACTGCTTTGTTTGTTAAATCAGCACCACAGTTAAAAATAAATAATAGCTGCGGCTTAAACTTCTTAACACCCCCCCCCCCTTGCTGTAGCAGTATGCTTTGCAGGCCCATGTCCATATTGAAACGGCTGCTAAACAGATTCAAGTTTTGTTTGGATTAAGAATGAAAGAGATAGAGTATTAAAATCTAATTAATACACTGTGGTATTCTATAAAAAGGATGAAATGCCATTAAAGATTAATAAAGCAATAAAAACAGCTTTAAATCATGCAAAGACCATACATTTCCTCAGACTGAAGCAGAAACAAAGAATATTAAGAATTTCTATCAGAGTACTCTATGCCTTTGGGATCATTAGCTGAAGCTTTTGTAAAAGAGCAAATGAGTATTCAGGTATATAAAGAACCCAGCTACATTGGGGAATATTGTAATTATGTACAACAAGTACATTTGGATTTAGATAACATGTAGGAACATAATACACATTTACATGTTTTATGATTTTGCTGAAGGCATATTTGGTGAGAGAAAGCAATAAACAATTGTTACTGCTACGCATGAATTAAAAAGGCCATTACAACAGCTGGATTGTGAAAACAAGTTTTAGTAATTGCCTTCCTTATAAAATTATATTAAAGGGGAACTGTGAAATTCTACATTTACAAGGTTATTTTGAATAATTTTAAAACATATCAGAGCGCTGCTGTTGAAGTCCGAATGGCACAGTAAGCAGGGTATTTGTCTCCCAACCTTTCTGCATCCTATGCTTATAAGGAAATCTGATGCAGCGCATGCAGCAGAGAGTAGAGTGATGGGGTAACCTTAATATCCATACAAGGACTGAGGATTTTTTTTATAGATTATTATTTAAAGACATTATTATTAATCTTTGTATTATGAAAAGGGCAACACCTTGCTCTTGCATAGGCACCCTGGGTTAGAGACTACTTATACTATGTAACTATTTATGCCCTTTGTAAAGAATATATTATTACTCCTCTATTAGAAATGATTGCACCACTACCATTTTTTCAGTTCAAAAGTTGTTCTTTGTTGTAAGGTGCACAGCACAGCTCAAACTGTCTCAGAGGCCTGTACTTTGGCAGGTGGTGGGACTCCTTTGGTGCTCTGTGTTTTGCATGCTGAATAACACACAAAGTAGGGGCATGGCATGCATACCCTGCCCACATTCCACCCATATATCACACAGCATTGGCAGGTGCTACTTGTGTTGCATACAAAACAATATGTATCTCTTTGCCCTCCACTTTGGGCTTGTTTTGCAAGTGAGCCCTATTGAGTAGCATTCATTTGAAAGATTGCAACAAGATGCTAAGCACAGGGCCTCTATTTTTAAGGGGCAGATTTAGCAAGGGTCAATTCAAATTTTGATTTTTTTTTTTATGGTCAAAACTATCAAATTCAACTAGGGAGTTATTCAAATTCCATTTGAGTTTTTTAAAAAGTTTGAATTCGATTTTTGAGATTTATCATTCTCTGGCCCTTTAAGAACTTGAATTCGACTAAACGCGACCTAAAATCTTCCGAATTGCTGTTTAAGTCATTGGGAGATGTCAAGGAATACATTTGGAGTTGTTTACAGTATTTCTGAGTTTTTTCCTTAGTGTTTTTCTAATCAAGTTTTTAAAATTCTAATCAAATTTGATTCGAGTTTTTGGGTCGATTTAATTCATCCGAGTTTGAAAAATTAGATTTTTTTTTTAATGAACATCGATTGGTCAAATTTCGAATTTATGGAAGTTTAGGGGAGTTTTTAAAAACTCACATGAATTCAAAATTGACCTTTGATAAATGTGCCTCTAAGTAACTTCTAATTGCAATACCTTTATAATAGACCATAATCAATATTTCTCTGATGAATAACTTTTATACCCACATATATTTATGGGGGAAAAGATTAATTTAATCCCATTTTAAATTTTTTGTTTCCTGGAGAGAATATTGTTATCATCAAAGTACTGTTTTTTGTTTTAAAGAGAAATAATATTTTCTAGGAGATATTTGCAGGTTTGGATAATGAAAATGATAGGGAGGAAAAGGTCATGGTTACATAGTTATGCTGGTTTGGAAAAAGACCAAAGTCCATCAAGGTCAATCCCTCCCACTCAGTGCACATACATACCCACACTCACAATGACCTCTACATACATTCATATAAACTACTGTATATATTCCAATATCTGAATATTTTAGTATCCTATAGCCTTGGATATTATGTCTGTCCAAGAAATCATCCAAGCCCTTCTTGAAGGCATTTACAGAATCAGCCATCACAAGATCATCTGGCAGGACATTCCACAACCCCACTGTGCAGAACCACCTATGTTGCTTCAAATGAAAGCAAGTCTAAAGATTCCTCTAGTCTAAAGGGGTGGCCTCTGGTGCAATGATCCATTTTATGGAAAAAAATCTCTTGCTATCTGTTTATAATGTCCTCTAATGGGCTTATCATGTAACAATGTCCTCTTGCATCCCTTTAAGATGGCCATTAGGGATGTAGCGAACTTTGGTTGATCGGACAGGTTAGAAAATTTCTGTCGCCTGCCGATAATATCTCTGCGTGTATTGCCGATCGTACGATTTTCAGTGGGAGACTGTCACTAGCTTTTGTCAGACATAACTATCGTACGATTGTTGTCAGAGGTAGTACATTGGCTGATCTGTTCTTTTACTACTTTATTTGATCGGAATGGTAAGACTTTGATCTTTATGGTTAGTAGAGGGTCGGGAGACGGGAAAGTCCGATCGTCCGTTGATTCGTACGATCGGATCTTTGAGTCTATGGCCAGCTTTAACCAGTTTAGTTGCACATCTCTGCAATCTCTTCAGCTCATTAATATCCTTCTTACGGACTGGAGACCAGAGGTGAGGCCTTACCAGGGACCTTGAGTTAAAGTTAAGTAAAACTTTAAAATAAGTGAATATAAAATTGATGAAGGTGCTATTCTAAGAACTTTTGCAATGTACATTCATTATTATTATTATTATTTATTTTTTTTACTCCAAGATACATGTGGTCAGACTGGTCAAAAATTGACCAGCAGGTGGTACCGTTGAAAAACAAAATTCATTCATATTAACTACATGTATCCCTTAATATCTTGGAGTAAAAAAACAAATAATGTATGTAAATTACAAAAATCCTTAAAATAGCACTCTCATCAATTTTACATTCACTTATTTTAAAGGTTTACTATACTTTAATGCCTTATTTGATGCAAGACATTACTTTATGTGCTTCAGTAGCCACAGAATTAGAAAACGTTGTAATTCGGTTTTAATTGTTCTGGGATAGAACCCACTATTTAACAAATAACAACAAACTAATAATCAAATGATAATCTGCCCTCAGAACTTCGCCTCTTGCTGTTATTGGGTGAGTGTGTGCTACTATCAGGGGAGCTGCTGCAATGGCGCTCTCCGCACTAGTGATGCGACCCCCTACACCCACTCTGGCGCTCAAAATAGTATGCGCCGGGTGCGATGAGAGGAGGCATCAGAAAGGGTGGCACAGACCCTTGAAATGCCTCTGTCTAGTATCAGTACAGATGGGAACCACCTGCTAGCTGTCCTTGATTCACCATGTACAGCGGTGCCTCTTCCAATCAGCAGGCTATCAGTAACAGCAATACATAATCTTATCGAAATGTAGGAAAACATATCCTTGCATCCAAGGTATGAGTGCTCTCTGCATTGTGTACCAGCTTTAAAAAGGTGTAGTGTTGTCAGGTCATAGTCAGGTGGGAAGTACAGGGTGCTGCTGTATCTGGCACCTACTGATATACCCTAACTTGTGCATCTGACTGATGTGCAAGTGAGAAGGGGGGGATGGAGTATGCCCACTTGCTGACCTCTGACTGCCCCTCATGAGTACAACACTACCAGCATTCTGAACTGAAAAGAGCTGCATCTAGGGCGCTAAGTCCTGGCATGGTCAAAAAGTACAAAAAAACACTGCAGTTTGTGCTTGTTTTTTTTACATTTACATTCATGCCTTGCACTTAGTGAGCCCTAATGTCAGCACAGGGCTATAAATGAAATATAGTAAAACACATTTACATACGATCTAATCTGCTATTGTATGTAGTATACCTCCCCATAGTTATTTTTCTTTCATAGGCAATGGTATGTGTACTTACTAATTGTGCTTAATGGGCTGTATAGACCATGCAATGCACTGTGGGGTTATTACAAGATATACTCATTGCTGTGCTCCCTGATTTTTTTTTTTGCAAAAGAGAAAATGGGTGATTAAAAGTCATGCTTCAGCCTCCATGTGCTGTAAAACAGCAACTCATAGCATCCTTGCCATCCGAAATTATGTTTAAAATGTTGTTTGACATTTTTCATTTTGATTACATTGTGTATTAATGTGCCATATTTCACTTTCAGTAATACAAACATTAACATGCAAACTGATTTATGCCAAAAATATCAATATGTTACATAAGACTACTGCTTTGGGCTATGCCTTTGTGTAATAATGCTCAAATATTACAGCTTTCTGAAAATGAAATTCAGTTCTAGTTTCTCTAACCACTAGAAGGCACTGTGGTATCAAGGATCACTTTTTTTCAATTGTATCTTAAATGTTCAAAGATGCACCAAAATAAACACTCTTTAAATTTAACCTTATAAGAAAGAACGAAAACAACCCCTTACTCAAAGATCACTTTTGAACGACTCTGTGATTTGGAGTGTCTGCACATGTACGTTCCAGTGCTGGGGTAAAAACACAATCAGTTCCATACAGATACTGCTTGTTCGGTTAGAAAAAAATGCACATTTTCTGGCAATTATTTTCAAGCAATGGAGCAATATTTTTACTTTTTCTGCTTCTCGGTGAATTGTAGATTAGTGTTTGGTACGGCTGATTGCAATGTAAATATTTTCTATATATATTGTTCATTCTGGGTTCTCAGAGGGGCTCAGGAAAATGGTAGAGAAACAACAGAATCTGTTCACAGCTGCAACAATTATTATTATGCACATTGTTCACATAATACAGTACAGCTTTTCGATTCTCTATATTTAATACATTATATGAAGCTGAAGGGTCATATTAGTGGTTTAAAATAAAATATACATTCATCTAAATAATGTGTAAATATAATGTCTTTAAACTGATTTAAGTCTGAAAAGGGATAAGGGAATAGTAATATAAAGTATTAATGCTGACTGTAAAGGGGTTCATAGGAGCAACTCTATGTGCAAAAATTGGCAAAGACTATGGAACTCTCAGCTTGCACCATATTTGCTGGCACTGTGCAGCTGTTCTCTAATTGCGTATACTATTTTGTGCAAAACCTATCCCCTTTATTGATAATCAGTTGTCTGATGTCAGAGTGAGACCAATCTTAATGCAGCATGTATGGCATTATTAAGTTTCCAGGCAGATGGTGATTGATGTTGGTGTGAGAAATTAAAATTGCACTAGAGTAAGTCTATAAGATGGTAGACAGTGGATGACACCTATATGATGTGAGGTGACCCTATAGTTTAACACATGTACATTAAGTACCCTGCCCTTATGGGTAAAACAATAAACATGCTGTTGAGCTTAAATTCTTAATAAGCAAGTGAAGGACTGATCATGGTACTCTAACTTAACAGACAAATAGCGCATGTCCTAATTGAGCAAACATTTTTTTAATAGATATCACCTATTCTTGTCCTCTAGGAAAGTAGACAATTGGGATTATTTCAGATCATGAATCCAATTATGAACAAAGTTAAAAAAAAGGGACTTACAAGACAGGGTCAGCAACAGACCCATATATAAATAACAGATGTACACAGCAAGTACTCACATAAAAACAGCAGGAGAATCTAGCAAGTGCAAAGTGACCTAACGAATAGGTAGCTTGACATTGGCCTAATATTTTTCAACTGGGGGTACTTTATTTATTATAATACACAAGTTTCAGTGAGCCATGTGACAGAAATGACATCAGAACTCACCGTTTATTACTGATCACATCAGAACTCACCGTTTATAAGGATATAATTTACAAGATATTCATGGCTTTTGTGTATTATAAAGATAAAAAGTAATCATTTTATTTATTTTACATCAACCTATTCTGCAACTCTTTACCTAGATTATACATCATTCACATTATTTCCTGCCCTGGTTGATGAAATTTGCTCTTTTCCCTTTGGATTGTATACTCTGAATAGCAGGGTTCTGTCTTGTTTCTGTTATTGTGTTGATGGGTGAATTTCTCCCGTTTCGCTTCGCTGAAAATAGCAACCTAACTCTATGTCTCCAATTGACAAATACATTTGAAGTTCCCCGTAGTGTTCTGCACATGCTCTGGTTCTCTGCTAGACTCATATGCACAGAATTGCGGTCTTGGCCTTTCTACAGAGCACTTCTTTATGGGCAATTGTGGTTCAACTAGTCAGTGCTATTTTTGGAACCAAACTTCTGCTGCACGGAAATTAATGCAATGTTAGGTAATTCGGAAGCACTGTGCGACTTATTATACAAATTTTTAACTAAGAAATGGTATCAGATCCCAGACTGCATTGAGGAAGGTATAGCTGAAACTTTCCTATCGGGGGAAAAAGTACAACTGTTTTTATTATCCCGATTTTTGTGTTTTTAACACTATGTTTTCTTATTGAGATGGGTATGCACTATGTCTATTTAGAACACAATGAATAATGGAGTATCACATTTCTAAAAGATAAAGCAATGGACTATAATGGACTGAGAGACTACTGAATTCAATTGGACTCATCATTTTAATCACACTGGTTATACTAATTGATTTATGGATGCTAATGGGGCGGGTTCTGGTGTGGTAGACTCATACTCAAAGGTGGCTAAATAGTTTGAACACCAGACAGGCTTGAGAAAGGGCTAACGTAAGCCCGAAATGTTGCCTGGTTATTTCACTTAATAAATTAAATTTTTTACTTTTTGCAACAAAGTGGTGCTGCTCCCCTGTATGTCTATGCAAACCCCTGGCAAGGGTTTCCGGACTGCTTTGCACCCAACCTAAAAGGTTAAATACGGTGGTTGAAGCACACAATATTGACTACTCTGACTTATTTTACTAAGGCTTTTCATATGAGACAGTATGTTTGTTGGGCTTTTCTTATCCTTTAACTTTAGTTCTCTTTTAATTGGAAATGGGCATTGCGTGAAGCATGCAAACAAATTGTAGTGGATTTTATTAGTTTTTTTTCACAAATGTCTAACATGTATAATTCCTTGTTTTCCTGTAGAGGTCAAAGGGGGAGGGCACAAGAGCATGCTTATTAGTACTCCTCTACAGAGCACTTGCAGGCCCCTTCTACACTGCACTCTTCAGAAAAATCAGGTGCTTAGGGAAGAGTTCAGTGCCTGGATGCACAGCTAGCCTAACAATCTGCACAATGCTCCACCCAGTGGGCAAAGTACAAAAAATGGCACATTGCGTTGGGCATTGTGCATAAGCCCTTATGTGTTTACAAAATGTTAGGTTGAGGAATTCAACTCAATCAGAAAAAATTTTAGAGAGACTTTTTTTATTATTATTATTTTTTATAATTTAGTGTATTTTTGCAGATAATGAAGGTCCCTATCAGGTGTGAGCAATGTACATTCTCTGTTTATAAATTCATATATTAAACTTCACATTATCCCTTTCATTGCCTTTAATCAACAATACTACTGTCATTTTCCTTAGAAAAGACAGAGAGACAAAGTCACGCTGAAATGCAAAGGTTTTGCTAATCTACTATTAAGAATGCACTGACATTTACAAATATATCCATTGTAATATACTGCGTTAAATGTCTTCAAAGTGCATTGATACCGTTGAACAGATTGAATATATAAAAGGTTGATCTTTTAAATAAACTGTTGCACTTAATGTTTCAATACATAACAATCCAGGGGGAAAGTACAGTGAACCCATTTCATTTTAAAGGCTTTCTACATTTTTAAATTAATGCTTTACAGGTTTTTACTGCATTGCAAAGGATAATCTCTTCATCCTCAGTTTATAGCGATGATGCTATGTAAGATTACCATTAGAGGGACTACATTGTTTGTCTGCAGAAAATGTAGTTTAGATAAAGCATTATAGTTAAGACAAATATTTGAGTAAAATGGGAATATTATTGGTGCTTTTTCCATGAAAAAACACCTATAAAAAAATACCTTTTTTCTAGAGGAAGTTACATTATTGGTTTATGTTGCTCAATAAAATGCGGTGGATTTTGCAGCTGAATTGATTTTCCTCAGACAGTGCTTTGTGCTCTAGGAATAGCTTTATGACATTCTGTATGACAAAGAACTCAACTGCTGCGAGGTCACATTTACCTATAACAGGATAGGAACCAAGGTTTGAAAAAGACGTTCAAAAGAAACCTAACGCAGTGATTATGTGCGTCATTAGATATTAACAGAAATTCTAAAAAGTTTGTAGTAAAGTTTAAGCACCCGAAGCACTTTACACACTTTAAGGCATATTTGAGCCGTGAACTGTGATTAGCGAGATATATATATAGGAAGATTCCCATTATGGTTCTGCCCAACCACAATGGTATTTTGAGTGCAAGTTTCCCCTGCCTATACTTTGTGGTAATAAAAAAATGAATAGTAATACATTTTGATTTTTTAACAAGTTTTAGAAGATCTTCATACTCTTAGGAATCAGATTGATGAGAAGATATGCTTTACCTGTCCTCTTAAGTGTAATTAGGGACTGGCATAATAAATAACTATATGATGGCTCTAAAAATGTATGTAATGTGCTATAAGTTATTGTTGGGGTGGGGTTTGAACTCAGTGCTGGTCAATGCCAGCTGGCTGGCTACCCCTTCCCCCTGCAAGAGCATGCACCCACAGTAACAGCAGGGAAGGGGGCAATAGTGACAAGCATCAGGGAGTGGGTGCAGGAGTTGAGCGGCCCAACTAGGGGTAGGCAGTAAGAATATGTACCTGCCTTCGACCTCCCTACTGTTGTGCCCTAGTCTTGTGCCCCTTCTGCCTACCCCTAGTTCCTGCCTTGGTGTGACTCCAGTTTATTAACCCATAATAACGCTTCAGACTTTTGCTTTTAGGTTCACTAGACTGATCTGTAGCAACATGCTTATTGTTTGTAGCTTGTAAATAAACTGTAAACATTTGTTACTTAAAAAAATGTTGTGTGTTTCTATCCTAAGACTCATGAATTATGTAATTCTAATTATAGCTAATTATAGCTGGCCACACATGTACTGATAATATACTAAGATACAATTTTTGGTATGTGTATGGAAGCCTGGCAATCTCAACTGATATCTAATCTTCTGATGCTCTGAATGTGACAGTGTACATGTACTCTTCCTCTTCATTTCCTGCTGTTCTGATTATTTAGACTGACTGCCCATTTGATCTGAAAAATAGAAAGGTAGCCAAACAGATACAGATACTATGTCTGACCATCACTGCTGCTGCGACTGGTTAAAAAAATCAGTCAGTGCTATTTAAAGAAAGTATAATAATAAAAGTAATAGCTACTTCAATATTTTAATAGCCCAAAGGCAATTCAGTCTAAAGGTGGACAAAATGATGCATATCATATAAGGGACAGCTTCTCTTCACTTCTTTCACTGACCAGTGTAAATTACCCATCAGTACAGATAAATCTAAATCCACCAAAACCACAGAATTATCTAATTGAAGAGCTCCCAAACTGGCCATAAATGGATTGGTCAAAATCAGCCAAACATTGCTACCAATTCTGAACATTTCAAACCAATTTTAAACCTAACATACAGAACAGTATGTGGTTCACACAAAAGAACATAAATTTGTACTTATTCTGACCCATCCACACACAAGTTGAACGCGACCCTCTCTATATATATATCAGTTCTTCTTCTGTACTGCAGGATTTAGAGGACAGTTCATAGTATCAATTTCATTATATTTTTTCTTTTATTTTTATTACTACTGCTCCCCCACAACACTAACGCTACACTGGTTTGTGATATTGCTGCCTTCTTTCTGACAAAGCCACAATTCACACAATCCTCACAAAATACTAAGAAAGGAGGGCACATATAACAAACATATAAGTATATTATTGTGGGTGCAGAAGAACATGCAACTTTCCAGAAGAATATACACATTCTAATTTAGCACACCGTGGTGTATGCAAAAGCATAAAATGCTTTAATATGCTTAAAACATACATACAGCAATATACTGTATCTATATTACAAACAATATAATATACATACCACCAGTGTTCAAATCGCAAATTATCCAATATGTTAAAGCAGATACCTTGCAAAAGGTGAGAAACCCCAACGGTTCAGATAAACTCCTTTTTTAAAGGATTTCTAGTGTGAGAAACAATGCAAAAATTTTAAATACACTAAAAGTGGGGGCTAGTTACAGTATTATCCGTAAAGCGATGAATGTGATGTTACCGGCCGGTGCAAAATTAAAATATTTAAAGAGCCGTCTATGGGGAAATCATTGCCCAACGTAAAAGTATTTTCTTAAAGTTCCTGGGTGCGATTCTTCTGTGTATTCCTATTGTTTCTGATCCTGCCTGTCTCGGGCTCTCGTCCTGTCTGCTGCCTGTCCTGAATATTGCCCGTTTTGACAACTCTTTTGGATACTGATTTTGTATTGCGATTCTGGTGTGTTTGATCTGGCCTGTGTGTGTTTGATCTGGCCTGTGACCCCGACCTCTTCTACATCTTCTGCATCTGTACTGTATTGACTGTTTGTTACCGACCCGGCCTGGCTTTTGACAACGTTCCTTGTTTTCCATTCTACAATACCACACTTGGTTCCCTTGCTCGCTCAGAACTCTTTCCTTGGTTCACCCACAATAAGAGCTGGTGGCATCTGAGTAGCAGAGGACTCCACCCCAAGCCATATTAGTCTGCTACAGATGGAAGAGTGGGCCAAGGCTGGAACCTTGGGGATTGTTCTGGGTTTGGTATACCCTGTGTCACAGAGGGACATGCAAGCTATGTAATGCAAATGCCAAATAGTGAATGCTCTATGTCATTACACTGACCTCAAATCATGACCAGCGGTTGGCTCTTTTCAGTGTTGTCAATCAAAAGAAATAATTAACCATTTGTCACCCACAAGCAACTAGCTAACATTTTGATTACTATTCTTTGGTCAGTGAGTGCATCCATTATTAATTAATATATTAACCTCATTTTGATATCCTTCTAACACAGACAGTGCAAATCTCATAAAGTGCATAAAATGTGGGATAAGAACCATACAAGTATAGAACAAAGCACATAGTAGTGAATTTAATCACAATTTAAATAGCTACATTACATACAGTATATGCCATATAACAGGGTGTATGCTACAAATATTAAAATAAATAAAGCAACCATTCCGCTGCTGCTCAAAAAATGAATAGCCAATACTAACACCAAAGGGTCCCCTGTTTCTAAGACTGGTTTCTAGCATTACTTAACATGCCAATTAAACTAGACTCTGACCATACAGAGAAATACGCTTCTGTCAATTAAAAGGCAATACTACTGCCAAATGAAATTACTTGGCAATCACAAATTTTTGTTTGATACATCCTGTTATGGCTATGTTACTGCAAAACGTAATACCTCACCATAAAAATGCTTATTCAAAGTAAGAGACATACAGTATAGTGAATCCATAGATTATTATAATAAAATAATAAGAATATATTTCTTCATGTAAATGTGCATGGTTATGTGAGATAAAATTCTTCCAAAAAACACGATATTCAGAATGACTTCCAGAATTAATCTATTAATTTATCTACTTGTGCATTATAGCCTTTATCACAAATGTGAAGACATAAGACTGCAAATAAAATAAATATTAATAAACACACCAGAATAAAAACAATTCCCCACCAAGTAGTTAAACAGCAGGCTGAGGTTAATCATTCCAATCATTGCATTACCCAAGATTAAAAATAGATTCACGGAGAATCAAAAAAATAAAAATAATTCTCTTTCCTCATTTAACCCTTTAGGTGAAGCTATATCCAATCTGTATATCCATTCTAATTCCCGTTTCTCCAGCAAAAGTTCCCTATCTCCACCTTTTGCTCGTGCTTTAACCACATCTATGCCCATGAATCTAAGTTGGTTCACCTGATGCCACAATTCACACCTCAGGTCTGCAAGGGGTCCCCGGGGTTATATCCCAACAGGACGGTTCAATGATATAAGCACCACTTCTTAGCACTGTTGGTGCAATTGTGGGAGATGGTACCTTTAGTAGTGGCCATCTCTCAGATTTTGGCAACCTCCAGCCTGCACTTCACATTAAGTTTTTCTCCCTTCTGCTGCTATGCAAAGAGGAAGAGTTTGTGAGACCTCCAGACCCCAAAAATCATCTGCACTTGAAATTTATGCTCACACAGCCAAAAAAAAAAGCGGACGTTACATTAGCCTAATGCATAGTAGATTTTAAACCTGATGATTAAGTGATATTCATAAACATTGCTAATTATGGGGGCATGTAACTATTGTTTTTATGTTTCCAGAAGTAAAGTGCACTGAAATCACTACATTTTCAGCTTTGTGCCAATAAAGCTCTCGTAAAATCACACAAGAAAAGAAAGAGAAAATTGAATGATGGTGACCTTGATAAGGATGAGTAGTTGTTCCCTGAACTAAACATTCAGGATTTAGGAAATTAATCTACTGTGTGTTTCTTCCTTGAGAGAGACAAGGAGATTAAAGTGTTTACTGTATTTTATTATAGAGTATCTATCTAGAGGTATGCTGAACATCTGTCTCTGCTATCCCCATGCATGTCATCCCCTACAGCAGGGAAGTGTTTTTTTTGTTTTTTTCTCTCTTTTTTATTTCTTTAGCTCCAATATGTTTATAATAGATCATTATGATCTTCGACAGAAGTTCAATGGGTGAATGTAATAAAAGTCGGTAACGGAAAAACTATTTGCAATGCGAAAAGTTATGCCTTTGCACAAACAAATTTTGCTTTGTGCAAATTTAATATAGCTTTTGTCCAAACCCAGAAACTCAGGGTCGGACTGGGGGGCTTGGGGTACATGCTATTGGTGGGTATTTCCCCTGTTGTGATAAACGTGTGTAACTATAGCTCTACGTACAAAAACGGACAGGCGTAGTGACCTCTACACAAGTGTGACTGTCAATGTCCCGCAAACGGATGACCACCTGCCGGCTGCCATGAGCTGTCCTGGTACATCAGATCAAGACCACGGTGCACATTCCGGTCCACCCCACTAACCGTAACAAAATAGGTGAGAGGTCCTGTCACAGTCACACTGCAGGGCAGCTGCACGTTAAGGCGGCTCTGCGGACTGACAATCGGAGTCCATTGCTTGAGAGGCTTGTTCTGAGGTTCCACTGCCTGGCTTCCCTTCTATCTACCACCAAGGCATTTTAACTGCCAAACGCAGGCAGCCTCAGTATACCAAGGAACTCTCACCCATATATCACTCAGCCACGAACCCCACTCCACCGCCTCGACACTACTAGTTCCACTAATGCGCCATACACTGCAAGCCTTCATGGAAATTGTAATTTAAAGGTTGTTTATTGCAGGGAAAGCAAGCGAACGATGAACTACAAAGACCAACATGCCTTGCGCCGGAGGTAAGTTTGGTTCCATTGTCATCCCAGTCCCAGTGTGCTGTAACGCTGTGCCAGAAACTCCAACACTACACCAGAGAATTTATTCATGTACCACCTCGGGCCTTCAGGGGAGGGGGTGTGGACCTCTGTAATTCCATTCACGAGCGGATCTGGGCTGGTGGGGCCCACATGAGCCCGGGGCCCACTGGATTTTTTCCCGGTGTCCTGCCAACACTGCAGAAACTGTTTAATGACCACTTCCGACAGAACACTTGCGAATTTTATAGTTTGCACCAATGCGCAGTAAATGTAATAAAATTTCTTACTGAAAAAGTCGTACTGTTTGCGCCAAAAGATTACGACACCTTCAAGCACTTCTTAAGAGTGCGCAATTAAGATTCACAATGCGCAATTAAAATTCCCAATGTAATAACAGAAACAATATTACATAGTGAGATGTGGATTTTTATTCTTATTCTTGCAAATTGTTTTTCTCTTTACAACTTTAATTATATTCCCCCCTAAGAGCAGGGTGCCAGAGCATGGCCCTTAGTCTCATACAGAGAATAGTTTTGCCTGGGGACTGGCTGTATTCTGCACCATGCTCCAGATGAAAAGCCCAAGAACCTGTTCTATTCACTAGTTATTTGCAGTTTTCCTCCTGCCTTGGGGTAGTATGTCTGTAGCACTATATGAATATATTGGCAGAATCTTCATCTGTCTAACCTGAAAATAATCATACAAGCAAGTATGCCTAAAAGAATGGTTTAAAATCCCTCCTGAATAATGTTCATGGCTGGCATGATAGATAGTTTCCCCACAAAGACTTAAAACTGTTATGTTTGCTGTGTTGACTTTTTATGGGGTATGGGAACTAAATATTTCAGCATGTTTCAGTCTGTTTTTCGAAAGTCTTTTTGTACCCTAAAACACTTCACCTCACTACATTAAAAACAAAGTAATTTGACTTTCTGTACTTTAAAATAAGGAAACAAAGTTGCAGAGTAAGATTTGTTATTCAGTAAATAATAGGTCAATATTCTGAATACTTTTCCCAGGGAATATATATATATATATGAATATCTATATATATATATATCTATATATATATATATATATATATATATATATATATATATATATATATATATATATATATATATATATATATATATATATAGTGTATGATTACTGATTACCCTGCCTTTATAAAAACTGTGCCTTCTTTCAACACTATGTTGTCTGGTCGGAATATAGGGCCAAAACTGCAAATCAGTATAAGTATAAAATACTAGTGGGCAGTGAAAGGGGCCAGTGGAGGGAGTATAAGCTATTTGGCTTCTATAGCACACCAGTGAGGGAGCTTGTGCTCTCCGCTCTTATATACCAGAGGAGCCCATGCAAGTGAGATAAGCTTGATGATCACAAATAACTGCATGTTCATTCCTCAAGACTGTTCCTTTATTGTGGTAAAAAAAGGAAATATATATTAAACGGCCCGCAAAAAACCTGATAAATCCAGTGCCCAAGTATATGGACACAGCTGGGTGGTCTTATCCCATGGAGCTGCATACTGAGAGGGATTACTAAAATCCTGGACTCAAGTGCAAACTATGTTAAAGGATCAAAGCACAACCAGAGCTGCCTGCCACCAGTAGAGATCCTTACTTTCCTGATGCCCTTCATGAATACAGCACTGCCCCCAGAATAACATACCCGTCTCCCTCATTAAAGTTTTATTTGTTTCTCTGATAATAGCAGCTGAACTACAGATTTTTGTAGCTACTTCTTTTTCTAGCATGAAGCTCAGCCCCATGAGCTCTCCTCCTCTCTCTCAAAGAGGTGCCTTCTGGGCATGCTTACTGCCTTTGCTCCAATGGAAATAAATGAGACATGTGGAGTAGGCACTTGTTTGAGGTCTTCATAGTTGAAGATAGAAGGGGAGGGCCGGGGGCAGAGCTTCATGTTAGTTGTTTGTTTTAGAAAAAATAAATAAAACTAAATGAAGGGAGAAAGGTATATTATTCTGCGGCTGTTCAGAGTAATATTAGAGAGAGAAACATTTACTTATTGTTTAAGGGACTCTTTTTCAGTGTAAGCAACTGCAAATTGGTCAGTCTTTTTTCATAACTGCGACTTTTCATACCATTTACCAGCTTAGTTGCCCTTCTTTTGACTCTCTTTAATATCCTGTTTGAGCAATAAAGACCAAAACTGCACAGCATAATCTAGATGTGACCTCACCAGCTCTCAGTAAAGTGGAAGAATGGTCCTTTTCATACAGTTTTAAGCCTTGTTTGCCCTTGCAGCTGCTGACTGACATTTCCTGCTATAGCCAAGTTTATTATCTACAAGGACTCCAAGATCCTTCACAATTATGGATTGGCCTAGTGCAGTCCCATTAAGGGTATAGGTGACTTGCATATTTTTTACATCCCAGGTGTATGACTTTAGATATATTAACATTGAATCTCATCTGCCACTTAGCCACTCTGTATCAAACAAATTGGTACAATCCAAATAGAAATACATAAGGTCTCATGGTCAGATGTCATCTTAAGGCTCATATGACCTACAGTATTGTTTTCCTGTCTCCATAACATGTTGCCCGCTGTGGCCTTTGCTGAGCTAAAAGCCCTACCATTTGGCCAAGAAGACTTGCTAAAGAAAAAATAAGTTTTCCTTAACGTTCTGCCTTACATCCAACGTATTGATCCATTACAACTTGTCCCCAGTGTCCCTTACTTTTTCCAGTACCAGAATTTTAGTGTTTTCCAGTGATGGTTCCTCAATCTACTCCTATGCAGACTTCTCTGCTTCCTGCATTGGCATCTGAAGCAAGCTGCTGTTCATCAAAAATATAGCAATATGTATCCTGTGCCCCCTCCCCCATCTTGTATAGGAGATACTGTAAAGTCCCATCAGTTGCCGAGATTGTCACAGCCCAATAACATTAATGCTCTTCCAAGATGCCATAACAACATCATGATTTCAATACCAAATATAATATCCTATCCCTATCAGGTTTCAAGGACTGACTACAGGTCTGCATTATAAAAAGTGTGTTATATTTATTTGTCTTATCTGTTCTTAAAATGTGAGTATGAATCTGCTCCACTTGTCATCTTACAATGAGGGCTTTATAGGTCAAGCAGCAGACTCCACAGTGTGTATGACTGGTTCATGCTTAAGTTGATGAAGGGGGTAACTGTCCCTTGTTATGTCTTAAATTTGCAGTAGACCCGTAGATGGCAAATTATTACAATAATTGTACATGGGAGCCACTTTATCCTTTACTCTTAAAAAATGTATGTGTGCAGATACTGTAGATACTGCCTTCATTAATACAATAACTCCCACTATCGTTATGGGGGAGAATAAACCTTATCAAGATGATTTACCTACCAAAATTCTTATACTTCCTACACAACGCCCCAATACACATGCCCAAATCCGTTTTTAAAAAAATCAACCAACTAATGCTCCACTTTATATGGAATCACAAAGTACAGAGAATTGCCTGGGAGAAATTAACAGCAGAGAGGGAGGATGGTGCACGAGCTTTACCCAACTTCCAGTTGTACTACTTGGCTGCCCAAGTGTATTACCTACAATGGTGGTATCACCCAGACCCATATGACCCCAATATGGCACTGCAAGCAAAATAAAAGGGTCACTGGAAGGACTAAAGAATCTACCCTATCGCAAAATTTCAGATGAGGGCAGTCTATCATCCACCATCTCCACACCACATAGAGCTTGGAACCAAGTGTTGAAACTATTTAAGAAAGATCCTATCTGACTCAATCCCCAACTACCACTATGGGGCAACTCCAACTTACCCCACTTCCGAAACCTAGAGGACTGGGAGGAGGCCACCGAAACTATGTACACAAGTTTTTTTGTAAGATTATCTTTATTGATTTTATAGACATAAAACAAACAAGAAAGAGGAGAGTGAAGAAAAGAAAAAGAAAGAGATAGATAGAAGGGTGGGCAACCCCATAATATGATAAAGAGTAGCACAAGGTGAATAGCCAAGTTAAGATCTTTTCACTTCCACCGAGTCAAACGATTTGCGTTTCTGTAAGCCACCTATCCCAGATTTTGTTAAACTTATCTGGGCATCCACGCGTGATATACGTCAATTTATGACTGGGAAGAATGTCATTGATAATTTTTATCCAGAAAGCCAGGGTAGGAGGTTCCAGGGCCTTCCATGTAAGCAAAATAGCTTTCTTTGCGTAGTGTAAAAGTTGGCTGAGACACAGTCTGTCACTGGATGAAAGAGTTAGTTCCTCAAAATATCCCAAAAGGCAAAATGCAGGTGTCCGAATAGCTGGGAGACCCAAAGAGGCATTAATAAATGCCAGAATTGATGTCCAGTACTGTTGAATTTTAGGGCACTCCCAAAATACATGCATGTATGTACCACTATCAGCGTTACATTTGAAACACAGGTCAGGGTAACCTTGATATATTTGTGCCAGCCTGTGTGGAGTCAGGTACACTCTATTTAGAAACTTGGTGTGTATGTAACGGTCCCTAACTGAAATGTTGGTTTCTGGTATTTTCTCAAGAATATCCTTCCAGGATTCCACCTCCAAAGAAGGAAAGTCTTGGGCCCATTTACAGCAGATACACTTAATGGGATCGAAGCTATTCTGTAGCAAAATGGTATATAACCAACTTAGGGGTTTGGAGAGGTCAGATTTCCATAAGTATCCTTCCAGGGTTGATTGGGTAATAGATGGTGTGCCTTCAGGGAATTGGGCAGAAAATGCATGACGCAGTTGGAGGAATCTGAAGAGCATATGATTATGCAACCCAAACTCCTCTTTCAACTGTGCAAACTGTTTAAGCTCCCCTGCATGTATCAGGTCACCCAGATATTTTATTCCGGCCGTGGCCCACACACTGGCATTCGGAAGGGATTGAAATTGTGACAGAGATTTGTTGCCCCAAAGTGGAGCCCATTTGGATCGGTCACCTAGCGCCTTGTAGGCAGAGAGTACCGTTCTTTGAAAAATTAGGGTTACAGTTGTCATGGGAGGTGTTAGGGCATATATAGAAGGGAGCCCTCTATGCAGCTGATTAGCAAGGGCCTCAAAGGATGCAACCACTGCTGCTTCCAGGACTGTAGCTGGATTGTTGGGATCAGGATTAAGCCACCACCGGGCGTACACTAATTGACTGGCATAGTAGTAAAGTGTAAAGTTGGGAAGGGCCAGTCCCCCTTTCTTAACCGGCGCTTGCAGCATCTGGATATTAATTCTTGGGCGCTCACCTGCCCAAATAAACCCCCTGACACAAACATCCAGCTGCTTAAACCACACCCTGGGGAGTACACAAGGTGCATTATGGAAGGCGTATAAGAATTTAGGTAAGAAGATCATTTTCAGGATATTAATTCGGCCCGGAAGGGTAAGTGGCAGACTTGACCAGTGTTGCATTTTAAGTTTCATCAAACGGACTATTGGGGCCAGGTTCAACTCAGAATATCGCCTGGGATCTCTATGTATCTCAATTCCCAGGTAGGTAAACGATGAAACCCATTGTAATTGGGATCCATGCTGTGGGTCTCTGATATTCCCAGGGTCAATGGGGAAAACTACTGATTTCGCCCAATTAATATGTACACAAGTTTGATAGCAATGAGGGATAGATTAGTGCAATACAAAGTATTCCACCAGCTCTATATAATCCCACTTAAACTGAATGCAATGGGTAAGAAGGATAATGACTTCTGCCCCAGATGTGGTACTCCTTAAGCCAACTTTCTACACATGATCTGGGCATGTCCCCACGATATGTTTTCAGGAGCGTAGTGGAACACCTAGTACCCACTACCTATGTGAGACTGAGGTTCAGGGCACTGTTGTTTTATGCAAAATAATGCGTGGTTATGCACTGGATGGGACCCACCCCTCCCACAAGGGACTCCTGTATAAAATTAGTTGACTCTACGATACCCATGATAAAGCTCGCTCATGAAGCAAAAGGCACATCAAATAAATTTGAGAAGGTATGGAGTCCTTGTGGGAAATGGGCCCGGGCACGCAACTAAGTGATAACTATGCAATCCAATAAAGTACCCCTTTTCTTTTTTCTGTGCCTGAAATTACCTGTAAGACCAATTCGTACTCAAATAAGTGGAAACATTTGTAAGGAATTCAGTAAATACCAGTGACACGTTTAAATGTACACATATTTATTGATGTATCAATGTTTTTGTTGTAATGTTTATTAAAACAAATAAAACATAACCATTAAAAAAAAATTCTTTACCATTTCTGAAATAATCAAGTATTTCTTCACTATCCCACTCTCAGCATCTGTTTCTAGTGATGGGCAAATTTATTCGCCAGGCGCGAATTCCCGTGATCTGATGCCGGTGAATAAATTTGCGAAACCGCCGTGAAAATTCGTTGGCGTAAAAAAAAATGGACGCTTCAAAAACTGCGCCGTTTCGAGAATTTTTCGATGTTTCACAAATTTCGCAGGAAATTCACAAATTTTTCGGCAAAGCGAAACGCACCAAATTCGTCCATCACTATCTGTTTCTCTTCATTCTGTCTTCATGTAGGAGTTGGGTGTCAGATATTCATTGACAGATCCAACATATCTTATAGGGGGGCTCCTTTTGCCTAGAATCAGTTATTTGAATGAGCTCTAATACATCTGCTAGGAAAGGAAGCCCCCCTATAAGATATATTGAATCTAGCTGTCAATGAATATCTGATAGGGATACTGAAGATAAACTTGATTAATTCAGAAACAATGCAGAATATTTAATTGATTGTATTTGAAAAGTTTCTGTATGATGAAGCTTATATACATTTTTTATTTTTGCAAAAGTTCCCGTCACACAATCATGATAGTAACCCAAGGACAATGCTTTATATTTACCATCATGGTTACTATTCTAAAAAATGCAATGGTCTCTAGTATATATATATATATATATATATATATATATATATATATATATATATATATATATATATATATATATATATATATGCGTCCTGTGGGTATCAGCACTCGATACTTGTATGAGTTTGAGGTGCAGGATCAAATTAATGATACAGGTGATGCAAGGATCAGCACACTCATTTGTAGAAAAGCAAAGTGTATTTTATTTCAACACAGCATTGTGTCCAACGTTTCGGTTCCTCCTGGGATAAAGGTTCCCAGGAGGAACCGAAACGTTGGACACAATGCTGTGTTGAAATAAAATACACTTTGCTTTTCTACAAATGAGTGTGCTGATCCTTGCATCACCTATATATATATATATATATATATATATATATATATATATATATATATATATATATATATATATATATATATATATTTGAGGTAATTTCAGACCTGATTTATTGTTTGATATTCTCATTGTTACATACAGTAGCTATTGTTTTGTTCGCAATTTTTCATTTATTTTTTTATTTTGCAAAAAAAGACAATATCTATTCTGTGTCACTGAGAGCACACTTCAACAAACACTTGGATCAGAACACCTTACTCTTAAAAAAAAGCTGTATCCAAGTTAGTGTGATAAAATGATAAAAATAACAGTTCAGTAAGCTGTAAGTCTTCTCACAAAATTATTGTTCCATATTCTAAGCTTAAGAAACGAATTTACAAATACATTATACTATTCTAATGAGACAGATTTCTGCTTTGGTTCTTTTTTAAAAAAAACACCAAAATGAACAAGGAGGAAATATATTTCATGGGGAGAACACATCATTTTAGTTATCTATCATCAATAGGATTCACCTAAATAAATATGTACATTGCCACAGCACAATAGCATTAAATTAATGTTTATATCCCCAGACTGCTACAGCTTAGCAAAGAAGTAGGGAAGAAATACTGCACTATGCTTGGGTATTGTCTACAAGCTCAATCAAACCAAATTGAAGGTCTGTGTCTAAAGATGTCCCAGTAGCTCCCATCAACCTGAGTGCGGGTGTTTTTTAGCCCACACCTAAAAAAACTATACTAGGTTAACTAATACCCTTTAAATCCTTTTACTTCTTTTTTTCTTATTTGTTAAAATATACCCACTAGGTATAAACATGACAGCATTTGCAAATGTTGAGAAACAAGATTTTATTCTCAATGTTTCATTCACACACTGAGACTTCCTGATGAAGGTCCGAATATGTGACCAAATGTTAATCATACCTCCCAACATTTTGGAAGTAAAAAGAGGGACAAAAAAATTTTTCCCGCACGTAGCACAGCATTTTTTGACCACACCCCTTTATGTGGCACACCCCCTAATTACCATGTTTGTTTTACAAAATTTGGCAGGTTATGAAAGTTTGAAAATATTTCTCCTTATCTAAACTGTGTTTTTGTGTCTCAAAATTGTTACAAAGTATCTTATTTGCACCTGTTAGGTGTTCTGGGCTCTCTGCTAAAAGCCAATTAAGTGAGAAACTTTGTTTCTTTTTCTGGCTGTTCAGTGCAGAGAAAAGAGGGACTTTCCAGTACAAATGAGGGACTGCGGGTTGAGCTGTCAAAAGAGGGACTGTCCCTCCGAAAAAGGGACAGTTGGGAGGTATGTGTTAATGAGTGTATGTATAAACATGCAACAGAATGGCACTCTCAGGATTGCCTGAATACCAAAGATTTTTTTTGATCAACATTCTTGGTCCCCCGCAGGGAAGTTGCTGTGAGTGCTGTTCTTCTGCATTTAATTATGTTTCCTAGATTAGGTAAAGAAACTTTTTCGTTCCTGTGCATAGAAAAAGTGCTGAATGCTTGGATGCTTAAGAATACTAATTTAACGGAATAATGTGGACTTAGAATACCAAGGGATTTAAAAAAAAAAAATTCTTTAAATAATTTTATTGCATCGTAATTGATCTTTTATTCTAGGTGTTAAGAGATTTAACCTCATATATTTAGCATCCTACTATGTGCACAGACTGTGTGAACATTGTATTGTGGAACCATTATTAGTATAAATGGACAATGCGTTACTAGGTTGTTCACCTGATTTGACAAAACAGAGAGTACAAGCCAGAGTCCTGCACCGGGATGGGTATATGTGAAATACCTGCAAATTGGTCAGGTTTTGGGCAAAAAGTCCCCACTTTCCTGGTTGTGGCAGTACCTGACAAAGGTCCCCCACCCTACCCTGTATTTGTGTGAATTTGACGCCTGAGGGGCATCACATCTGGTCCAAAATGAATCCGGTGTGCCCCCAGGTTTGATGATAAGTAGGCCTATTGCAAGCATTTTGCATGGAAAGAGGGATAAAAATACATGTCCTACACAATTTGGCAGGCTATGGAAATTTTAGAGTAATGTTTTATATGTTATTACAGGAACATTTCAGTGTAAAAAGAAAAACTGGGTAAATACTGTAGATGTAAATGGTATGTAAAAATGTTTCTAATATAGTTAGCCAAAAATGTAATCTATAAAGGCTGCAATGAACAGATGTCTAACATAATAGCCAGAACCGAACTTTCTGCTTTTCAGCTCTCTGAGTTAGTCAGCGACTTTAAGGGGAGCCACATGGGACATACATTTTCAGTGAGTTTGTAATTGATCCTCAGCATGCAGGTTAGATTCAAAAGCAAACAGTTATGACCCATGTGGCCCCCCTTAAATCATTGATTGGTTACTGCCTGGCAACCAATCAGTGGAAACCAAGAGAAGCAGGAAGTTGTATCTGTTAGTGACACAAACTCCTTGTTTGCCAGGACATCACTTGGTCTTTTCTACTTAGCACAATTACTAGCCAGCAGTTTGCGGAATGGTATTCCTTCTAGAGTCCTAGTTACAGCTAGATTAATACAGTGAAGCCTCAATTTTACATACTCTACTTATAAGTTCTTCCATATGTTATACCCTTTTTTGTGGTCCCCCAATATATAATGCATAATACATTTTCCTGATTTTACATGTAAAATGGGGGTTCTACTGTACATAAAGTAGAGTCTGTGCACCACAAAAAGTCACTCGCATTGAATCTATGTTTATGCATCCTATTTCAGTCTAGGGGAAAGCTGCATTGTTCCCAGAGTGGCAGAAGGGTTAAAAGATATATATATAGTCATCCAAAAAAAAAAAATACAAACAATGACGTGGATACAGGACAGGAGCAGAACAGGGGGCTGAGGTTCAAAAATATATATTATAATATAGATATTTATATCTATGCAACTAATGTATAAAGAGTGAAGCAGAGAGTTATTAGAGATGGAGAGGTGAGTGTGGGGTAACTCAGCAGAATGAGAAGGATAAGGGTAAAAGAGGACAGTGAATAGAGTGAGGCCTTGGATAGATGGGGGATTCAATGGAGCAGCGGGGCAAGGAACTGTAGGGGTTAATGTGCTTTGTGGCAAATGCACTGGGAGAACCACAGCCCACCTATACCTATAACGAATTAAGTTTCACAGCTCTACACAGATTCATTATAGTCTCTATAACACACACACAGTTTGTCAGACCTTCTTAAACTCAATTGCCCTTACACACATTAACACAAACCGTTAACACAAACAAACATACACTGACATTCACACGCTAAGCTTAACACACCTGACAGATTCGCTCATCTGCCCTAGGAAAAAAAACTGCTTAATCTGGAGGAGATTCTCTACTTTGATTCTCTCATTCCTCACACAGTTGAGGAGCAGGAAGCTTCTCACAGAGAGAAGGGGCAGAGCTAAATCCAGACTGTTGCTCTGAGCAGTAGAATAGGCATTGAGATAGTCCATTATTTGAAGAGGTGCTGCCTGAAAAGATGTGAGCCTTTTATAAAATTATTGCAGGTTCTTAATGGTAATTTTAAGAAATGTGTTCATATAAAAAGAACAAAACTATGGTACTATGGTGTACATATGGTAAGGGAATATCTTTAATTATGAAGTACAAGTCCAGACAGGGGCAAGTGCCCCTCCCCCATGCCCCTATGGCTGGGAATAGTTTCATGTTGTTCCCTGGAAGGAAAGTGTGCAATAGTAATGTGCAGGACGGCCTGATACCCGTGGGTTTACCCCACGGGTCAGGCGGGTTTGGGCTGACCTTGCATGCTTCTTCATGGGTGGTGGGTGGGTTGAGCTCTTCTCATTCTCTCCCATCCCGCGTCAAATTCCTGCTTCCGGGTTTGTCTTTTATAAATGCCTGCCTGGCCCCTTTTGTAATGTCATCGGCGGGGCGGTGCAGGTCTATAAAAAGAAGCGCGGATTCGGGCGGGCGTGGGCTAAGGGAGGGCGGGTTAGGGTCTGGTGTGGGTCGGAAAATCCTGATCGGCACATCACTAGTGTACAACCTCCCAGCAGCCAGTATCGTATGCAGAGGGTGATTTTTTGTTTTGTTTGGGGAGGCTAAAAATGGGCCATTCATAAACTGATCTAAAGTTCATGTGAGGCTTAGTGAATGTGCTACTGGAATGAAAATGTACTCCCCCACAACTACCTGTAGCGGTTCTGTGGTTTTCAAATAAGGTCATTTTATATGGATTCTCCATTCATTTGTGTTCACAGATGTTCCCTTAAGTTTAACAAAGAGGTGATATATTTGTAAAGTGTTAAAACGTGTTTAACTTAGACAAGCACATTATATGCAGTGAGATGCAGTGGGTACTGGCCCCCAGGGACAATATGTAGTTAGGGTTTCCACCTGCCCAGTATTCTAGCAGCCTGGCTGGTAAAAATGATTTCTGAAGCAAACACAGCAATTTTACCAGTGCAGGGCAACACTACATGATATTTTCCTTACTTTAAAACACTTTAATTTTTTGGTGTTACTGCATACCTTCCAAAATTTTGGAAATAAAAAAAATAAAAAGAGGCCATTTTTGTGACCACACCCCCTAATTACCATGCCAAGATTTGGCAGGTTATGAAAGTTTGAACATCTTTCTGGTTTTTTTTCAGTTATTACAGTTTTGCTAATGAAGGTAAATTGACCTTTTAGCTGTGAGTTTAACTTCTCCCAAGAGACCTGTTTATCTAAATTGTTAAAATTACTTATTTGCTTTTCTCAAAATTGATACAAAAGTATCTTAGTTGCACCTGGTGGCTGTTCTGTTCTCTCTCTGCCAAGAGCCAATTAAGTTAGAAACTTTGTATCTTTTTCTTGCTGTTCAGTGCAGAGAAAGTCACAACTTTTCAGTACAAATCCGGTTGAGCTGTCAAAAGCGGGACTGTCCCACTGAAAACGAGACAGTTGGGAGGTATGTTCCCTTAAGTATAGCAATATACATTTTCTCATAAATCAATATTTAAGTAATATATTCCATTGAACAGAATGCTAGAAATACTTTTATAGATGTAGATCCCTAACAGTAGACCTTGCATTACTAAAGTATAGGTACTCCTGCTGTAAGTGAAATTGCAAACACAGGAGTTAAAGTGGGGACTATGCAAGTGGAGTTGCAAATACAGGAGTTTTAAACTAAATGAGGTTCAAAAGAGGTAAAAACAAAAATTTGTTCTAGATGCTAATTTTACTCATCTTTCTGTTCATAAAGATACCATACGAAATAGCTGTTTGTTGAATATAGCAATATACATTTTATCATAAGTCAATATTTAAGTAATATTTTCCATGGAACAGAATGCTAACAATGCTTTTATGGATGTCGATCATAATAGGACAACATCACTAACAGTAGACCTCGCATTAGTAAAGTATGGGCACTCTTGCTATAAGTGGAGTTGCAAACACAGGAGTTAAAGTGGGGGCTATGTAAGTGGAGTTGCAAATACAGGAGTTTTAAACTAAATGAGGTTCAAAGGAGGTAAAAGCAAAAGTTTGTTTTAGATGTTAATTTTACTCATCTTTCTGTACATTAAGATAACATAAGAAATAGCTGTTTAACAAGGTAAAAACGATTCCTGTTTTTTGATCTGTAACTGGGATAATGATCGCTAGCAAGACTAAGCCGAGTGCACATATGCCATATGTATGCATATGTGGAACAAGTGCAAACTGCTTACCTCTGAGATGGTTGTGAGCCAATTTAGAGAAGCAAATTGCCACACTGTGGTCAATTGCTCACTGAGCAGGACTAAGTGGGGTTAGATAGTTTGGGGGGGGAGAACAGCAGCAGGATGAGGCAGTTAGCTGGGTGACAGTTAGAAAACCTAGTGTGGGCAAATGGAAAAGGGAGGCTGCTCCAGGGTTTATACACCCCAACAGATTTGCTAGACCATTTTCTCTAGTACAGGGGTGCCCAAGATGTCGATCATGGTCTACCAGTCGATCAATTCAAAGTTCCTGGTAGACCGCGCCCATTCCTTTAAGTGACCACGCAGGCACAGCTCTCCCAGTGCTCGCACTCCCTTCTCTTCTGAAAGCAGGTAGCCAGCTAGGTCAAATAACACAGCAGCGATTGGCTGAAAGACACAAGCAGAAGTGCTTTCAGTGGTGATCATGGTAACGCCCCTCCTGTAGCTCTGTGTTTGCATTGGATATGTTCAGGCGGGTAAAGAAGAAGCAAGGAGCCACCAAGCCATAATTCAAACTAGTAGTGATAAAGCCTCAGCCTGCAGACTCACTACCCTCTCTCTTCCTCCTACATGGTTAGTCAGAGCATCTGGTTTTGTTATATTCTGGCTGGTTTATCCCAGCAGAGCCAGGCCTAAATGGATTGTGGTTATAGGAGATTCTGTTATTAGGAAAGTGATTAGGGTAATTTGTCATCCGGATCGCTACAACCAAACAGTTTGCTCTCGTCCTGGTGCCAGGTCATGCCTAGCCCCACCCAATAATTTGTCTACCCTATCAGCCACATGCCAAACCCTGGCACCAGGACGACAGCAAACTGTTTGGTTGTAGCGATCCGGAGCAGTGGGATTAGTAAGGGGTCACGGTGGAGGAATGAGGTGAGCATACAGTTTACCAGCTAAGGAGATTCCTCTTTTTCAAGATAAATTATAACTAGTAACAAGTTACTTCTAATTCTCCATTAATAAATATAATTATCAGAGGGAAAAGTAGTAACTTCAGATGTACAATATGCTGGCAAATGCATGGAGCTTGTCAGGTAAAATGGAAGAGCTAGAGTTAATTGCATGCACTAGAAATACAGTAAATGGTATCACTGAAACCTGGTGGGATGAAACATGTGACTGGGCTGTCTATTTAAATGGACAGAGGTATTAAAAAAGGTGGAGGAGTTTGTCTTTATGTAAAACCTGAATTAAATAAATAAATAAAACCTAAAGAAATAAACATGGATTGCACTGGGGAGTGTGGAGTCCCTTTGGATTGAGATTTCAACTGGGTAAAAGGTCACAAAGAAAATTTTTGTATAAGCGATGAGCCCCGCTACTTTTATAAATAGAGGTGGTTTCTCAACTTGGCCAAGTTATTTTGTTGGGTGACTTCAAATATCATGACTAGGGTAATGGTGTTGCCAAGTCAGAAAAAGCTAGTGGGTTTGTAAATATGCTTAATGACAACCTAATAGTGAATAATGAACTACTGGGAATAACTTTCTTTTGGACCTGGTAATAACTAATAACACTGAACTCATCTCTAGCATTTTAGTGTGTATTTGAGTGTGTGAGCATTAAGGAATTAGTGATCATAACATGGTCTTCATGGTCTCCTTTGAGATTATGTTGAAGAAACAACTCTATGAGAGAGTAACTTAAATACTAAATAAAGTGCAAACTCTGCATCATATTGACTGGGAAAGGCTGTATGCAGGGTTAAACACAGTATAAACGCAGGATGTCTTTAAAATGCTGCTTAAGAAATATAAATGTCAATATATAACCCTTGTAAGCAAGGAATATTGTCACAAAACAAAACCTTTGTGGTCTGACAGAAGTGTTGGTGTTGAAGTTGGTAAGAAAAGATGCACAACTTTCAACTTTGCGATAGCAGTAGATGATGTCCTGCACCGAACCAACAAGTCCCAGACCTGACCCAGCAACCCGGAGCCTGTAACCCGAACCGCAACCTACATATTTAGCCACTTTGAATTGCTACCCGACCCGGACCCACAACTGCCTTATCCACAACCCGACCTGCAACCCGCCGACCACCATCAAACTGGAAGTGGTGTTGCTGCAAACCAGAAGTGACATCATCAGCCGTGTGATGTAAGAGTGCTGTACCGGAAGTCAGATGGAAGGGGGAGATGAGTGGAGGGAAAGCTGCAGCAGGAAGAGACCCGCAACCCACCCGCATCCCACAGACCCGCATCTATAGCCACACCTGAAAAGCCTACCCTCATTCCGCAGGGTACCCGCTTTTTTTTAGCTAGCTGCCCTGCCCCAGGGAAATGCCCCAATTTTTTTACTTACCCCTCGATGCAGATTCAGGCATCGGAGTTCACCGCGGCCATCTTCCGGGTCTTTGCGTCTTCTTCCGGCGCTTCGTCAATTTCTGTCCATTTCGGCACATGCACATTTTTTGCAAACTGGTAAATTGCTCTAACTGCAATTAAAATGCCTGTGGTGAACTCCGATGCCTGAATCTGCACCGAGGGGTAAGTAAAAAGTTAGGGCCATTTCCCGGGGGGGGGGGCAGCTAGGCTGTGGGGGGACTACGTGTGGTGGTGGGAGGGGTTTTTTTTTTGGTAAAGGATTGATTTCTGCTGTAAGAGGTATATAAATGAGCTAAAGAGAGTGCAGAGTTGTGCAACTAAACTGATTAGAGGGATGGAAGAATTAAATTATGATGGTAGATTGTCAAGGTTGGAGACTTTCTCTCTGGAGAAAAGACACTTGAGAGGGGATATAATTACTCTTTATAAGTAAATTTACAGGAGATATATTCTTTCATAGTAGTTGAAGTAGCGTAGGTGGTTCTTCACATTGAGAACAGAGAGGTTGGGGAATGCACTGCCAGATGATGGCAGTAATGGCTGATTCTGTCAATGCTATTAAGAGGGGCTTGGATGATTTCTAGTAATATATATATATATATATATATATATATATATTTGGTGCAGGAGTCTGTAGATTATAAAACATCATATTACACCTATTTTGCTATTAGATGTTCTATGGGGCATTATTACTACTGTAAATGCTCAAAATCTCTTTTATGTCTACATAATGAAAGGGAGATCTAGTTTCAGTCTGGTTAGGTCACATAATATCAATGACTGAATACAAAACTTCCCTACAAATGCTCATTAAGCCTGTGAGTTTGATGCACTGCTACTCCCTGGAGTTGCTGGAATGCCATGTCTCTGAACTCTGAATATATAATAGCTATATTTTAGAACATTTGTGTTTTGAGTATAACACTTCAAATATAAAAGATTCACCTTTGAGAGATATAGTAGTGGAACACATATTAGTTAAGCTATTCTCTGGTATAACTGTGAGCATTCATACAGCCACCTGGGTGACAATTTAGAATATTCTTTGGTTTCTCTAACTACTTATTCTATATCTCCCTTGTGTCCTGCTGCTAGACTTAATGATACCATGCACAGAGATTTGGGACCCACTGTGGAAGATTGAAAATCATATTTCTTTTTTGCAAAAACTGCATTTCTTTAATCAATTGAATCCAGTGGGAAGCGAGCCACATTAGTGTGTAACATTAGTGGTACAGGTAAATCCATATTATCAAATGCTGTGCATTCCCTGTACTCTAAGGGGCCCATTTACTTAGCTCGAGTGAAGGAATAGAATAAAAAAAACTTCGAATTTCGAATGTTTTTTTGGCTACTTCGACCATCGAATTGGCTACTTCGACCTTCGACTACGACATCGACTTCGAATGAAATGATTCGAACTAAAAATCGTTCGACTATTCGACCATTCGATAGTCGAAGTACTGTCTCTTTAAAAAAAACTTCGACCCCTACTTCGCCACCTAAAACCTACCGAGGTGCCATGTTAGCCTATGGGGAAGGTCCCCATAGGCTTTCTAACAATTTTTAGGTTGAAGAAAAATTGTTCGATCGATGGATTAAAATCCTTCGAATCGAACGATTCAAAGGATGTAATCGTTCGATCAAACTATTTGCGGTAAATCCTTCGACTTCGCTATTCGAAGTCGAAGGATTTACATTCGGCAGTCGAATATTGAGTAATTAACCCTCGATATTCGACTCTATGTAAATCTGCCCCTAAGAGTCTAATGTCTATTTCAGCCAAGGCAAACCTATAATTGTATATCACTCGTTAATTATATATAGGTTTTTAAAGCTGTACTTCCTAAGTGAAAAGCATTTCACTTTTCCTTTTCAAAGGGTGATTTAGATTTAAAAATCAGACTTTGTAGCTAGTGTTTCTCCTTTAGCACCGCACTTACAACTCTATAAAAATAAATCTTACATATGTAAACCTATTAATTAGAATTATGCCCAACAGGCTCAGTAGGGTAATAGTTAGACTGAAACATCTGCATCAAACAGGATTTATACCCCAAAGTGACTCTTGATAATTAAAAAGCTTGCCTTGGTTGGTACCTGTGACTCTGATTAGATATGGCATTACATAAAAAGTCATAAAGAATGTATGGAGCCTATATAGGTTCCAGAGATGACTAATCCTGAGACCCAGCGGTAAATACAAACTTGCTGGCTGCTCTCTTGGCCCGGTGGTTAAGGTGAGCAGTCAGTAGCCAGGAGGTATGCTCAAAGTGAGTGAAAGAAATCTGCAATGCAGTAGCAAAGTGTAGTAACATTTAAGAAGGCTTTATTAGGACATGTGTAGCCTAATGCGTTTCATGGCAAATGGGCACTTACTCGTTACTCATGAACCTATGAGTCCATTTGGTACGAAATGCATTAGACTACACATGTCCTAATAAATACATCTTCTTTGCTACTCCATTTACTAATTGCGGATCTTTTTCACTCACTAAGTTATCATTGGACTGGGGGCTTTTGTGAAAAAGACTGCTTAGTGACTCATTTTTGACAAAATATTTATATTCCTACTTTTACAAAAGCAGAAATACCTGCCATTTTTTCAGTTTATTCAGTAGCCAAGAGGTCCCAGGATCAAACGCCAGCAGAGCCTGACAGACAAACACACCACATTAAACCCAGCATGATATGACAGAGCTTCTATTTCCATTCTCAACTCTTTTGATCGTATATCTGAGCCAGAAGTCTCTAAACTTCTCCTATCCTCTCCATCAACAACTTGCTCCATCAACAACTTGCTCACTTGATCCTATCCCATCACCTCTTTTAAAGTGGACCTGTCATCCAAACACAAAAATCTATATAATAAAAGTCCTTTTCAAATTAAACATGAAATTCAATTTCTATTTTTTATTAAAGCATTCATAGCAGTTGTAAACTCATTTAAAAATCTCAGCTGTCAATCAGACAATTACTTTCACTTTCCATGCAGCACTTCCTGCTCTCACCACATTCCCGTGTTCTCTCAACCATTTAATTGTGTAGCCAGGACATGGGGATGGACATCGGGTCCCCCATTCTGGTGCACGAACAAGTTTCTGAGATGATGCAAGACTTGCCCTAAAAACAGTATGTTCAAAATGGCTGCTGCCTGCTTGCTATAATATTGAAATCCCAGACTGAAGGAAACAAGATTCAAATAATTTATATAGTGTAATTAAAGTTCATTTTGCTTGACTAATGTGATAAAATAGGATTTGAATATTTTTTTTGGGTGACAGGTCCCCTTTAAAACAGTGTGCTCCTGTGCTCACTCCAGTACTTACTCAATTCCTCACTAACTTCTGCTACTTTCCCCTCATTATTCAAACAGGCCTGTGTCAAGCCCATTCTGAAAAAGGCTACACTGGACCCATCCTGTTTGTCTAACTACCGTCCTGTCTCTCTCTTACCGATAGCCTCTAGACTGCTGGAAAGTCTCGTATTTTCCCTTATTACTAACTTTCTCTGCACCAATAATCTGCTTGACCCTATGCAGTCTTGCTTTTGACCTGCACACTCCACTGAGACTGCCTTATGTAAAGTTGCAAATGATCTTCAGACTGCTAAGGCCAAAGGGCATTACTCTATTTTCATTCTCCTGGACTTATCTTCTGCTTTTGACACAGTTAACCATTTTGTTCTAATGCAAGTTCTCCATTCAAATGGTATCCGTGATCAAGCTGCATCCTGGTTCTCTTCCTACCTTTCTGACTGCTCCTTCTCTGTTACTTTCGCAAACAAATCCTCTCCTCCTGTTCATCTTAATGTGGGGGTGCCTCAGGGTTCTGTACTTGGTCCTCTGTTGTTCTCCTTGTACAATCTCTCTTTAGGAGACCTTATATCTTCATTTGGCCTTAAATATCATCTCTATGCCGATGACATTCAGATATATTTAGACACTCCCTCACTTACCTCTGATTTTCAAACCCAGATAGCAGACTGCCTAGTAGCTATCTCTTCCTGGATGAACCAACGCCACCTCAAGATCAATTTGGCCAAGACTGAGCTCATGGTTTTCCACCCAAACCTAGCCCTGCTCTCCCTTTTACCATTACTATTGATGGCATGACTATTAACCCGGTTAACTCAGCGCGCTGTTTAGGGGTCATCTTTGACCAGTCCCTCTCCTTTTCTAATCATATTAATAATGCTATCAAAACCTGTCATTTCTTCCTTCGCAATATAGCCAAGGTATGCCCGTTTTTTTTTTGTCTTATCCCGTTTTGACTATTGCAATCTCCTCCTAACTGGTCTTCCTGACTCCCATCTCTCTTCCCTCCAATCAGTTTTAAACTCTGCTACAATGATCCTTTTGCTCTCTCCTAAAAGGGAACCTGCTCAACCCCAACTAAAATCCTTAGCATGGCTGCCTGTTAAGCAAAGGATAGCATATAAAACCCTTCTACTAACATTCAAAGCCCTTCACTCCTCTGCTCCTCGCTACATTTCTTCTCTTGTCTCATTATACGTTTCTGGTCGTCTTCTTCGCTCTTCTCAAAGCCACCTTTTCCTCACACCATCCACATCCACTGCCACCTCTCGTTTCAAACCCTTCTGTCTTACCTCTGAAATTCCATCCCTGAATTCCTCCGTAAGGAATCCTCTCTTAATCTCTTAATGAAGAGTCTACCTTTTGGACGACTAGGACATTAGCCTAGTCCTGTCCCTACTGACTATGCCTTACCTTGTGCACTTGTTATCTTCAATTTGTACCTGTATGTTAGCCTCCCATCCACTTAGACTGTAAGCTCTACGGGGCAGGGGCCTCCTTCCCACTATGTCTCTTACCACAAAGCTCTTTGTCATATGATTCTGTATATATTTATTATGTGATTTGTCTTCCCATGTATACTTTTATATATATTGTACTTTTATGCACTGTACAGCGCTGCAGCACCTTAACAGCGCTTTACAAATAAAGTTATACATAAATACATACTTATATTATAACCCCAGAGCACCCTCACAGATGTGTAGAAAATAGTAAATCTACTGTTTTTCAAAACTTTACCAGAGACCACACAGGGTTGCCTACCTCTTATAAACAACCCTCTGGATTATGTCAAACCCCATACGTGACATAGACTATGTGAATGTAGGAAAGGCACAAACTCACAAGCAGTCCATGGACATGGGGAAAAAAACTCTATTACCCATTTAATATCAGCATATTTATATTTTTTTCTTAAAACTAGAGACCAGTCACTATATTGTTCAGCCACTCTTCTAGTATTAATAATACTATTTAAACACTAGAATTGATATCCTATATCTTATTTCCCAAGTCCTCCACACCTTAGTTTAATACTGATATTGCTGTGTGACATTTAATCATACCTGTTTGCAAATCATGGCATGCAAGTGATGAGAATTGTCCTTCTATGACAATTTGATTTTCACAAGAAAATAACTTATAAGATAGAGGGGAAAGGAACACAATTTTATCCATGCGACTATCTATCATATCAAAGCAGCAAGTGAGTAAATAAATTGACTGCAGTGCACAATATCCACATTTTAGTCTTTGACTGCATTGTTGAGATAAATAATCTGTCCATCCTGAGATAACAACATTTAAACAAGCTATTTGGGATGCATAGTTTTCTTTTCAAATTATACTAATAGTTGGTGCACAATGCATCATGTTTTCAAGCAACAGTTGCCATGGTTCCCATTAAAGACTTTTACTTCGTCTTCCTTTTACTGTAATCTCTAATGCAAATAGCTTATTGTCCATCTAACAAGCATTCAACATTTTATAAAGAGAAATACAACAATATTTTGTCAAAGCTTATTAATTTAAGTTTTCAATTCTCACGTTCTTAACTGCTAGCATACTGTATATTGTGATTTTGATACTTAAAAACCATGCATATTGAAACTGGTTTTCTGTCAAAGAGACTGACAAGTTGTAATAGCCAAATACAGTATATTGTAGGGATGGACAGAATTCACATTTATTAATATTAGGGCAAAAGCTGAATGATTCACAAAGAGGTTGTCAAAATACTGAACCTTAACCCTAATTTGAATATTAAAACTTGAAAAAAACCCAGCATTTTTATTTAGTTGTTCAGATTTGTGCACATGACATTAAAAGGGTCCTTGAAGGTCATAAGAATACAGTTCCAGTTCAGAGGAACACTTTCAGTCAAACTTATAATTTTTAGGTGATTCAAGTGAAAAACTGATTTTGAATATATGTTGCATTTTTCAAACAAGAAATGTGAAAAAATATTGACAACTTGACTGAAAACCACTGCTGCGTAAAACCTGTAGAGATTCTATACAAGTCAAAAGGGGATTTATCTGAAGCATTTGAGCAAGTTGATGTTTAGATTTTTTGTCTGAAGGTTTTTAAAACAGTTAAAAAATGTTTCTAGCCTTGCTGAAATGAATGAAACAATGCTAAATGTGAATGTATTTAACCCATTCAATGATTTTCTTAAATGTAGTAGTGATCAAGGAAAAAAAATGTTCTCCAAAACTGATATATTCGAGTCCCTGGATCCACCTGACAACGTGCTGGGATTCTGCCAAGTCCCATACCAAATCCTTGATTCATGTATCCATAGTATATAGCACACAATTGTCCATACCATATACATTTGAAAAATCATAGAAGAGACAGCATCAACTTGTATCTTAAATGTATGTATAAATGTATAACTTTATACCTATACCTTTATATATCTATATATTTATATAGAGGTGTAGGACTGTGCAATTTTTCAGTATAGAAAAGTGCTCACAGGAAGGGCAAGCATTGTAATAAATGATACATGAGTATCTATACATAGATTAATTGCAATATGCTTAGGGAGCAAGCCACGGGGTAAAATGCAAGGTAAGGGCTATGCAAACTGGATCGTATGAAATATGATGAACAGTTTCAGAAAGTTCAGCTCAGAATCTACACAGTCCGAGAAAAGTTCATAAACTATGGTAGGAGAAGAGGAATTTAATGAAAAGAAGAGTAAAAAAAGGAATAAAGGGAAGGAAAAGAGAGAGAGAGAGAGAGAGAGAGAGAGAGAGAGAGAGAGAGAGAGAGACGTATAGAGAAGACTGAGAACGTTATAGGAAGTGTATAGTAAAGTGATACTAAATATGGCCCCAGCAAAGCAATGAATCATTAATCACTATCACAAACATTTTTTGTTTGTTGCTCTGTCAGGTTTCTCAAGGATTTGAACCTTTTCCTGCATGATAGTAGGGTTGTGTGTTTTCCTTCTGAGACACTGGGGATTTTTAGAGCTACAGAAGGAGGCTGGTACTACTATGTATCAAATATCGCACCCTTAACATCTGCCTCCGCCTACCTGGTTAACATCATGTGCTGGTGATTAAACAATCTAGGGCCTTTATAAGATGGCTACTTGCAGCACATGGTGCTTGATCATCTAAGCTCCTAGCCTGATCTAGCCTTTGACTTGTGATTCATGTGTTTCCTGCTTTAGATCCTGTCATCCCTTCCTGGTTCTGGCCTCCTGTTGCCCTGCTCTCCTATTCCTATCTGAGTGATACCTGTTTTCTGTAGATCTCCTGGTTTGACTTTTGGCCTGTTCCTCGACCTTGCTTGACTGCTGCCTGCCACTAATCTTGGCCTGCCTTTGCTATTCTTCTGCCAGCCCTGACCTTTTCAGCCGTTACTGGACTCTGCTCAGTCTCTGTCTCAAATCAACATTTGTTTGCTTTAATTTTGATCATTAAATCTTCCTTCACTTTACCAAGGCTTCTGCTGTTAATACTGCAGTTAATGGGTGTTATGTTGGTTAGCCAGTATATAGGCTTCTACCTACTGGGCATTCACCAGTGTTCAGACATGACATGGTCCTCATTCAGACTAACTGAGGCAGCACTGTTTTCAAGGTCTCTGCACTCTGAGACAAATTGCAGAGACCTGTGGCAATTCAGCCAAGGCAGCATACAAAGTGCAAAAACGTAGCTGCCTTTTTTGCACTATGCATACTAGTTCGGCATAGAAAATGACACCTTTTGTATGCATATTGATTATGTATGTTCTGATTTATGGGCTACATAAAGCAATGGAGTGGCATGTTTAATAGTCTTAGTTAAAAGTAAAAGAGGAATAGTTGTTTGCATTTAAATGCAGTAACCCATTGCAACCTATCAGGTTTTTTTTTTGCTTCCATTATTCCTCCTGCAGCTCACTGATTGGTTGCTGTAAGTTGCAAACCAAGCACAAAAAACAAATTCACTAGGCCCAACAAGCAGGAATAAAGAAAATATTATATGTGTGTGAGCATGTTGATGTTAGATTGTATTATTTAGTGGTATAGTCCATATGATATTTGGGGCTGTGACCTGCAAAACAAGGCAGCTAATTGACCTCTACACCCAGTTGAACTGCTTTGGCCACTCCATACATCAGGTTGATGGAGACTATTTCTGTATTTCCCTCCATCTCTTGGTTTTCCCGGCTGTGAGAATGAATGAATATTACCAGGATAATGAACCATTTAATAATGACTTGTACACTGATTTATCAGATGGAGCTGCAAAGGCCAATTTAAAAATATAAAGTCATAAGTCACTGAGTCAGTGTACAGCCAGTAGGAGCAACCAGGCTCTCCTTTCAGTGATTGTGGTGTTAATCAAGGTGTCATTAGTGTTGGCAAGCAGTAAAGGTTCCTCAATGCACGAGTCTTCCTTTTGATGTGTAATTGATTTGAAAAAACAATTCATTATTTTTCATCAGCCCCACAGAATAGTCTAAACTAATAAAGTCTCGATGTTTCTGTCTCCTCTAATTAGTTGGTTCTTGAAAATTTCATGTGAACTATCTCTTAACTCTGCATCCGAGAACTAGATTAATGATGATAATGACTTAGCAGAATGTGCTAAAATATTTTTTTTTATATAATTTTAAGGATCCAAAGGGAAATCAACTGCCAGCACATTCTATTTTCTCATGCATTAAAAACTGCGTTCCCAGAAAAGCATTAGGATGTTGCTCTGGAAGTTAATAGGTGCTCTGAGACGTGTCTCTCAAGGTTACATGAGGTGTCTTTCTTATTGTTTCTGAAATCAGACAGTAAACCAGAAGTGAATGTTTTCAACCCAAACGTCACAATCACCATGTTAGGTGTAATTTCCAAAAGGTTTCCTGTCCAGTAAATTAGATTGTCTCCCCCCCTTTACATTATCTATCATCTATCTATCTATCTATCTATCTATCTATCTATCATCTATCTATCTATCTATCTATCTATCTATCTATCTATCTATCTATCTATCTATCTATCTATCTATCTATCTATCTATCTATCTACTCTATCTATCTATCTATCTATCTATCTATCTATCTATCTATCTATCTATCTATCTATCTATCTATCTATCTATCTATCTATCTATCATGTCTATCTATCTATTAATATATGCTAGATGTGTACTTAAACAAATCATCTGATACAACAGTCTCATAATTGAAGGTGATCTTTAAACACAGATAAAAGAAAAAGGTTCATTGCACTAACAATTTTTTTGAATTTTACAAAATAACTAACATTTTGTAAAACTGCACAATATGTTAATTGCTTTTTTGCCTGCCATTTGTCATAGCCATGCATGTCCCAGCTTGTGCAATCAGGATGATTGTGTGATCACCTTTAACCTGATATAGTTCTTGCTAACACCTTGTTAAATTCTTCGCCAGGCTCCTACCATAGATGGTTACAGGACCATCTCCAGAAAACAGTAAAGCACTAAATAACTTTTTGTAAGGCTACAGGTTGGACATTGAAGGGCTGTAGAAAGCCACTCACAATCAGTAGCTTGTGTATCATGTTACTTGAAAGCCACTATTTAGGGATCTGTTATATTGACAATTTATGAGTAGATTCAAAGCAATTGAATTCCTGGCTTAAAGAAAAGTTTTGGCATTATAAAGACACAAGCCTACTGGCAAACAGAGTCTACTGTAGGCTGGCATGCAACATGGGGCTAGAAAATATCCAATTATAACATTTATTTGGCAATACCAAAGAACTTTCTTCACACTTTTGTAGTTCCCCAACCTTTCTACCTTTCTTTAAAAGCAGGTGCTCTGTGCTGTATACAAGTTCTTTGGGTAGAACAAAGAAATCCAGCAGCAAATTTCAATTGCAATATTAGGGTTATTAATTGAAATGCATCATTAGATTGCAACATTTCAGATTTGTTTTGTTTTTCTACAAAAGTGACATTGTACAACAGACCAACATTGTTTGATTATTGCTAGAAATTCAAAGGAGTATACTGGATCAGTACATCCCATTTTATAATGGTGATGAAGGTCTTTTATTACTTTATTACTGTAAATTTACTTTCGTTTAAACAGACTAATCACCACATGTTTCTAACAATGCATTTAAACCAATTTATGGTGCTTCAGGCAGTAAACCATGTGAAGGGCTTTAATGTAGAATTTGTTCTGCATGCAAATATAAACAATGTACACATTCTGAATGTTAAAGAACTGTACTTTAATTACACAGTGCTCTGATGAAGGTTATTAAGTAATCAGCAGCTTCTGGATGGTTTATGGGATGTTCTTAGAATGAGGTCATATATACAACATATACCAACATGAAAGCATTGTCACATTCTGGCCTTGGAATCCTCAAGTCCACATACTGTGCAAGCTGGAAGCTGAGATCCCTTTTTACTGACTTAACAGTACTGAATATGAACTTTCAGATATCCATTAAAGGGATACTGTCATGGGATTTTCCTTTTTTATATTCAATATACAGAGCTGTTATCTGGTTACCTTCCCATTGTTCTTTTGTTTGGCTGCTGGGGGGAAAAGGGAGGGGGTGATATCACTCCAACTTGCAGTACAGCAGTAAAGAGTGAGTGAAGTTTATCAGAGCACAAGTCACATGACTTGGGGCAGCTGGGAAATTGACAATATGTCTAGCCCCATGTCAGATTTCAAAATTGAATATAAAAAAATCTGTTTGCTCCTTTGAGAAATGGATTTCAGTGCAGAATTCTGCTGGAGCAGCACTATTAACTGATTCATTTTGAAAAAAATGTTTTTTTCCCATGACAGTATCCCTTTAAAAACAAAGGCCGTGAAGTTGCTCCTCTAAACCTTCCTGATGGCTCCCTGGATTTGCCCTATAGCAATTGGTTTAAACAAACATAACAGTAGGGTGTCTAGTTCAGATTTATAGGGTCTGTTACTAATGCCAAGATTAATACAGTCTCACTGGTAGTGTAAATTACTTTTAGTTATAGTAATGATTTTTCTATTTCTAGAAATTACATTTAACCAATGTTTAGCAATAAAGCCAGTACTGTGAATGCCAACCATAATAAAGAAAACTAAACCAGTTTTTTGAAAAAAAAAACAATAGACAATCGTTTGTTACATTACAGTTTTAAGTTACTTAAAACTGCTTTTTTTTAGGGATGTAGCGAACTGCCGTTTATGTGTTCGCGAACGCCGTTCGCGAACACCGGCAAAAAATGCGAACAGTTCGCGAACTGTTCGCGAACTTCGAACATCCGAAAATCGTTCGATTCGAACGATCGAAGGATTTTAATCGTTCGATCGAAGGATTTTCGTTCGAATCGAACGATCGAAGCTATTCGATCGAATGATTTCATTCAATCCAATGGCTTCGATCGTTCGATTCGAACGAAAATCCTTCGATTTAGCGATCGAATGGTCGAACGATTTTTGACGCGAACGCCTATTGGCGAACGTCGCGCGACGTTCGCGAACATTCGGCGGACGCGAACAGTCGAAGTTCGCGCGAACTAGTTCGCCGGCGAACAGTTCGCTACATCCCTACTTTTTTTATGGTACTGTATAAAGTGTACATTATAATAAGAAAAAAAGTTATTGTATGAGAAGGCAGTATGCCTTAAAAAGGACACCTCAGTCTAATTCCCTACTGTCCAGTGTGCTCTTTGGCAATATTACCTTTTATTGTTTTTTTGCTTCCTGAGAAAGGTTATATTATTGTAATTTCAACATTATTCTGCAGTAGATATGCTGGCAGCAAAATACCGAAATCAATTCCTTCATCACTGCTTCTCTCTGTGGGTGGATTCTGTTAGCTTTGATAAGGACAAGTAAGGGCAAAACATGAAATGCAGTTTGTAAGAACATATTTCCGCAGTTTCTGTAATTTTATTACATGAGGGATTTTACCTTTTTTCCTGTAACTTTATCTTTTCATTTGGTGAAACTTTCACTTTTGAGGGTTTGTTGGACAAAGCAATAAATGAGATTCCCTTGTAGATTATTGGCTTTACGTCTCCTTAAAGAAATACATGTTCTGTTTTAGCTGCAATAATGGCATGCACATTGAACACCTTTTCATAAAAAATACATTTGCACTAGGAACTGGTGCTCAGTCTAAAATAGAATCTGCTATGCTTTCCAGGTGTAACGGTCGGCACCCTACACCAGAACAAATGCTAAGCACCCTGGTCTCGGCTCGTGCTTCACCTGTAGTGTGAACGCCTTTGGCCTCGGGAGGAGCCCTCAGCTACTTTGATGCCACCAGGACATAAACGAGAGGTGCAAGGCTATAGGTTCTGGATAGGCAATAGGGCACGACTGTAAAGCAAAGTCTTTAGGCAGAAGGTCGTAGTACAAGGCGTTTAGGCAAAAGAGAATAAACGTAGTCAGGCAGGCAAGGGTCAAACCAGGTAGTCAATCAAAGGGTTAAGCAAGATCAGAGTCGGTATTCAGGCAAGGGTCGGGATTTAGAAGTCAGGATAGTCAACAAGCCAGGCAGGGGTCACAACAGGAATCAAAACAGGTTCAGGAAACAGGAATCAATAGCACAAGGCTCAGGAGCACCAGGAAACAAGATCCTATCATGGGCAAGGTCCCACAGCCCTAATGGGCTTTAAATAGTGTTTGAATTTCGCGCCATTGCGCGCTGACGTCATTACGTCAGCACGCCTTTAAATCTCACAAGAACGCGCCGTGCGCGCCCTAAGATGCCGGCGCCTGCAGCCTAATGGAAGCTGTCCCCCCACTAGACCACCAAGAACGTTCCTTACACCGGGCTTTTAAAACATGTAACATAATAACATAGTAAGTTAGGTTGAAAAAAGACACACATCCATCAAGGTCAACCTTTTAACTATTTTTAACCTGCCTAACTGCCAGTTGTACATGCCAATTATGTGGCCTTCCCCAGGGAGGGTTTTAAAGCAATAAAGGCATTTCATATTAAGAAATGTTTTCTGAATACCATGGAGCCAATGTTTTTGTCTATTTTTATTAGTGGTAACAATTAATGCTTTACAAACAATTTTATTGCATTACTGCCGATTTGTAATGATGCAGAAAATGACTTTCACCAAATCAGTAAGTTTCCCATAGATGATCATAGCATTGAAAAGAAGACATGCCTGGAAATGTTTTTGTTTGGAGTCTTAATGGTAGTTTGCTCCAACACCCCACGGGAATGGACTGAATTCAATGGCTGAAAGCAATAAGCTGACAGTGAAAGGTCATGTGTGCCACTGCCCTTAGTCAAAGGAGTCTTTTTTGAAATATACTGATAGCCCTGTCCTACCAACAGGCCTGGATTTGTGGAAATGCCAACAAGGGCCGGGCCGAGGGCTGCAGGATTTTAGGGGGTGGCATGCTGCCCAACTACACCCACATTGGTTCAGAAACACTGCGGATGCTCAGGAGATACAATCGTTTTTTAAATTTCCTGTGAGCCAATCCCCATTGCTCCTGTTTTTTTTGAAAATTTGCGCAAATAAAAGGGTGGAGACGGGGCTGACCAATGTCAGTGGGCCTAGGGGTGCCTGCTATGTAAATCCGGATTTGCCTACCAAACAAAAATAACTCAGCACTTTGCATTTTCTAAACTGTATTTCAGTACAAACATATCTTTCTACCCTTGACAAGATTTCTTTGCCTTGCAAATCACACTCAAAAAATGGGAATCAAAGAACATTAAACCAGATTGCTGAAAGCCAGCCTATGGCACAATATGTCACTTACAACAACTGCTTTGCGACAGCTCAGCTTCAGACATAGTTAAGCCTAATATGTAAAAATATATTTTGTAAACTGAAAGAATGCCACAAACATTTTTTTCTTTTGCAAACCAGTATTAGTTGGTTTGTCAGCATGTCTGATAGGGATAACTAACTGCTTGTTTATGGCACTGTAGGATACTTTTCTTTCTCTATGAACAACATAAAGAAGTTGGGCAAATTAAGAACAAATCCACAACAAACTGAATTTCTACTGTATAAGCAAAGGCTGCCTTTGTGGACAGGATAATTATTACTTATGTGACACCATACAAATTATTTCCCTCCTTTTTCAGGAATGCATTCAGATAGGCATACTTAAACAAAGCCACCCATTTTCAGAATTACAGTTTCAGCCACATATACACACACAATTAGCTGTTTAATACTTATTCATCTGTGAACTATAGGTAACTGCATGTGAGATTTTGGATTGAAAATCACAGGGGCATAATAGCAGACTGCCAGTAGATTGCTAGATGCCTCTTCTAATTGTGTCTGTTGTAGTCCATGTAACCAATAATAATTATAATTAGCATTCTGCATTGCATGAAACTGGCTGTGAGTGGAATTATTTACAACATACAGCTTTTGTCTAGTTGTATTTCTTTTCAGGAACACCTAATATATCTAGCTATGTTTGATTTAACTTTAACATATGTGCTTCTATCTAGCAGTGCAAATATGCCATCATTTTATTGATTTTATTATGCAAAGAAATTGCAGTAACTATTCTGCCCTTTGGCACAGAACGTACTAGGGCTTGCTCAAACCAGCAACTAAAATAGGAAATGAATCTACGATTTATACAGCTGGCATTTAACGGTAATTATGCTGCTTCTAGGACCCACCGAATATCATTTTTAACTACCTTAACTTTGCACTGTAAATCATACCAAAGATAGGACATAGAAACCGATTGTAGTACAGAGTTAGCCATATAATTCACACACAAATGGAGCCTGCATTATGTGCTGACAATGGTTATACACTCTGAGGCATTTTTTAAACATCAAGGTTGAAGATTGGGGTTTGAGCCTAATGGCAGCTAATTAACTTTGTTTCATTGATGACTGATTTGCTGATGAAAGCCGTTCAATTGAAGTTTTTGTAATCCTAAAATGCACATTTTGGAAATTTAGGATATATTGAAATCAAATAGATTTAGAGAGCCCTGCTCAGATTTACCAATACCACTGAAATCAATGGAAACTGGATTTTCTTATTTTGTTATTTAGATAATTCATTAGATCATTCATTAGATAATTCATAATATTTTGGACCCATTGGGGTGTGTGGCAGACAAGTAAGGTTGGAGAAACCGCACACCTCACAAACCCTGAAGTCTTATCCTGGTGCTTGGTGATAGATGAATCGGCCACCTCACATCCAAGGTATGAAAAAATTCACAGGCACACGGGAACTGTGATACTAGGCAAACATTGCAATTTTATTTTATTTCGAAGTAGTGCGATGTTTCCGGGGCACGCCCCTTTGTCAAGCACATGACAAAGTGTCATGTGTGGCAGACAAACCCATTTCTACCAAATTGTGAAGACCCTAGTGTATCTTCTACCAAGCCAAGTTAGTGCCTGAGAAAGAACTGCACAGGAGTGGTACAAGGCTTCCCTGGATATTTAGACTCTCTCTCTTCTTCCTTATAGGCCATTTACAATTTCTCATAATAGTGATGCAAGTACTTAATTAAGTGATGCAAGTATTCAAGGTGATGTCACCACCTGGAGGAGAGGAGCTCAGCCAAGGGTAGTAATAAGGTACAGTATATGCTAAATGAGGGTTTGTGTGGAAAAACTGTGGAAAAAAACAAGACTGTTTAAATGGATATATGGACTAACTACGCTAAGTGGGGGCTAAGACTTTGTTGTAAAGAGGAAGACCTGTGTGACCAGACTGCCAATGCAACAGGCTGTTCTAGTTAATGAACAAACTCTGTAAGTTAGTGTTATATTTGTTATATACTGTTACAAGTTACTTCTTTCTTGAAAACTCTGTTGTGCTTACAGGATATCACTGCCTTTCTACTTTGATAAGTTATTGCTTTAGTTTTTTTTTTCCACACTATTTTAAAGCATCTACTGTATAATCCCAATTTATTTTTGATTATATGCAATAGGTTAATACCTTGGTAACAACCAGTGTATTAAGCCTTATACTTTCTGGCTGCTTTTCTCTGTCCTCACATTAGCTACTCCTACCTTCAATTTTTTAGCATCATCCACCCACTCCAGCAAGCAGGGCCGAATTTACATAGAGGGCACCCCTAGGCCCGCTATCATTCGTCGCCCCTGTCCTCTCCCTTTTATTTGCTCAAATTTTCATTGGGACTGGAGCAATGCTGGAGCAATGGGGAGGTTTAAAACACTATTATATCTCCTGCTCATCCCCAGTGTTTCTGAACCAATATGGGTGTGGTTAGGTAGCATGCTGCCCCCTAAAATCTTGCCATCCTAAGCCTGGGCCTTGGTGGCCTCTCCACAAATCTGGGCCTGCCAGCAAGTTGTGTCAAAAAGAAAAGAATTTCATTGTATAATTTTATAGACTACAGGCACCTGACATCCCTGGCCAATTAAAGAAAAACTGGAAGACTATAACCTGGAAAGGGAAGCTGCCCCCCCAACACTAGGGTCCAGCCCAATGCTGTATTAACCCTTTATGGGATTTTTAAAAGAAAAGTTGAGCAAAACCTTTTCCCTCCTACATATACAGCAAATATGTGATACTCTTTTAAACAGTGGATGTGCAGGAAGACTGGGTGTTGGGATTGTGCTTTGCTGATGACTATGCCTACTGTCTTGGGAATTGTCCCTTGTCTTATCTAGGGCACTTGTTTAGAGATTCAGCATTATTTACCATTTCCTGACTTTTAGGCCACATGGCACAACCCAATTTTAGGCCCACTTGTCCATCCCAGTGTGTATAGGCAATTCAAGATGTAAAAGCACACAGAACACTCCTAAGCTGCCTTCACTTGCCTTTTCCTTATTGCATTCACACCTGCAGTACTTGTTTTGGCTAACCTTGTAGTCTCACATGTCACAGCCTCTCTTATGTTTCAGCCCACAAGTTGGGCACCAAATGTATCATTGTTTTAACTGGTGTGCTGTAACTCTTACTTATCACACTGCCTCTTTACCTCTACATGTCACTCAGCACAGCTAGGTGGAAACTGAATTTGTCTTGCATGATCTAGTTTGTAAGAAACCATATTGAAGCACATTCATAGTACAGTATTTTGATTTGATATGTTTTCCAATAACTTGTAATGTGGCTATCTGGCTTACTTTTATTTAGGTATTTAAAAAGGACTTGGGATTCCCTTTACTCTTTCTTTTTTCCTTTTTCCTTTTTGGGATTCCTTGTACTACTTTTTACTCTTCTCAGCAATGAACTTTCATTTTCCTGAATATGCCTGATATTTGCAGTCTTGGTTGGCTTCCTTACTACAAAAAGTTATGTGTCTGTTCTGACATCTTGCTTATCTCCAGCACTTTTCTTCTGTACCATCTTTTCTGCCTGATTCTGAAGCTATTTCTCTGTATAGTTCAACACCTGTACATACATATTGGTCATGCTAATTTAATGTTCTTGTTTAAATTTCTAAAGACAATAATTATTACAGAAAAGGCAACAACCTTACCAAATCTTTATACAGATGAATGTATCTATTTTTCAAATATTTTAATTTTTATTTATTTGTGGGCATCACATCAGAGTTAATTTAGAAATATATACTTGATAACATGATAAACTAATTTGTGAGATACAAGAGACATACTTACTTAATCAGAGACCTAGGATTAATAAGAACACTTTGCTGTAATCCTTATAATTAAAAAGTAAAATGATTTATAACAGTGTCCTTATGGTACCATAGGAGATTTGTGGGATTGAGGCCAATTCGAATAAAGAAAACAGTGGAGAGAAATTGTGTGTGGAATTCTAATTAAATATGTTTTTTTTTGATCTTTTAAAATATGTGGGTGTGTGGTTTATTCATAATGTTCCTGACTTAATGAATACAACGTCATCTAACATATAGAAAACAATTTGTTGTAATATACAGTCTTTCAACACCAAGAAGGTACAGTTTCTAAAATAAACTTTTAGTACAAAGTTGATTCAAGGACTCGTCCATCTTGGAGTTAAAGTGGCCATACACAAGCAGATTTTTTAGTTCCAAATGACCGATTCCAGTATGTTCCAATAATATCGGTAATTTATCAGACTGTTGATTGTGTACAAATGATCGTTGGACTAACGATCGGTTTGACACTATTGTTTGCAAAATTGATCGGATGAGTTTAAAAATTTTGGTCGCTCAGGGATAAAATTGGCCAGTGGGTGTGAATTACAGACATTTGCCATAGAACGATCCTTCTTTGCCCATGTCAGGATTGTAGTACAAGCCAACGAACATATACAAAAGGACCCGAAAGTTCTTTGCTGAAAGCTTCATTTGTAACCATATGAACTATGTAGAGAAATAAACTGGTGCTGACTGCAGGAATATCACCCTATCACCTCATATGTGAAAGAAGTTTATTATGCCATAGCAAGACATAAATCCATATGTCTGCATGGAGCAGAGAAGGAGAAACTGACTATATACTACAGACAGTGACACAATGCTGGCACCACTCCTACTGTCTGATGAGGTGAAAACACTGCTACAAGGGTTAAAGTTCAGGGTATACAGCCTGTGTCTGAGGGTTAAAAATGCAGTTGCAGCTTTAATCTCAGGTAATCTCGTTATAGATACCATAACTGATTATATCAGATACACAAAAGCCAGACAGGTGGTGCACAGCAATATTAACTGATATACATAACTACGCAAAGCAGTCACAGCAGTCAAATAGAGCAGTCACAGCAGCCAGACAGATGGTGGGCAACACAAGAGGGGCTTCCACTTGTACAGCACAGACATAAAAACATTATAAACCACATAAAAATCTCTATATATTAAAAGCCATATGTATGCAACAGGTAATAGAAATAAAAGCAAGTCCATTGCTTTTTTTATAAAAATATTTATTTAAAAAGCTGCGAATCCAGCAAGCAACGTGCTATAGCATATTATGTTCATACACTATGTGCTTTGAAAGTTGACAAAAAATGATTCAGCAGCAATTTTTTTAGCATTCAACGAATTTAAAAGAATAAAAGATTGGTTCAATTGGAAACATATGCAAAACATTATGTGATAAACATTTGTTTATAACTTGAGAAAGAGCACAATATTTTTACTTTAGCAAAAACACAAGATTATTCACTAGCATTGGAAACTTTTTTTCATATGTTCTCAAGTGTTTCTAATGAACTTACATATTTTTTAATGTTTGCAAAGATTTGCTTGCATGTTTCAATATCCCCTAAGATATTTTGTTCTTTTTTGGATCAGAGTCTTTCGTTGCTGCTGCAATGGAAAACTCTTCTACAATTTGAACATCTGGCTGTTCCAAATACAAAGATACAGCAGTTTTTGTTGTGCAATGTTTTCCTCTGTGAAATAAAGTGGAAAATGGTATTAGTTTTTTTTAGAACTATAATGTGGTAAACCTACTTGTACAGGTCACTAGGATGCATGGGCTGCTAGGAGATGTGTCACTCAACTGTTCCACTGGATTTTCTGTTGCATCAGAGGTTGTAGAGGTTTTTGACTGTTTAAATGGATCAATGGTCTGCCATTGTATTTCTGGCTATCTTTCTGTTTCTATGGCTTTCTGTTTCCTGGCTCTTGTGGGCAGTGTCATCTGAGTCATTATTCTCCTCCCTGTCATCTTTCTCACAATCCTCTGACTCTGGCAGATCAGGCTTCCCCACAGAAGAAGGCACCTCCTCTAAAATATTTTCTGGTCCAAAGCAACTTTTTATGCTTTTGTTCTGTAAAATAAAATATTAAATGGTAAACACTTTTTAGAACATAGATATGCACACCACAGAAAAGTTCTATTGAAGTAATAAAAATGCTCGCTTTTTTAAATCATCCTTCCAATGCTTAGAAGTTGTTCTTGCTCTCTCAAGTTCAAATCTGACCATCTTTTACAAAGCTGGTATTTTGATCTGGTTACTCCAAACTTCTTGTGAAGAAATTGTGAAGAATTGGATGACCAAGATATTATTTTTCCTAGTATTTAGCCTTGAATACTCTGCCTCTTTGCAGACATAATCTTTTTTTTCCAGGATGGACACAATGTACACCATCTCCTGTTTGGACATAGCAGTCCTACATCAGCAGGTTAAAACAACACTATCAATTTTTATTGTGGATAGATTTATGGCGTAATGGAAAATACAAAATCGATTAGCTAGTATGCCAAAAGCATTTTCTATGACCCTTCTAGCTTGGGTCGATAACTGAAAATTCTTCTTTCAGTTGTAATATTTTTGTGGGAAAGGCTTTAAACATGTTTATGTAATGCAAAGGCTTCATCTGCAACATAATTCATTCCTTCTCTTGAATCAGCATTTGATGGTAGGTGTAATTGGTCATTTTTGAGCTGCTGATAAAAAAAAGGTTTCTTCCAAGGCTCCACCATCTGACACTCTTCCATTTTTCCCCATATCAACCATTAATAATCATATTTGGCATTAACTATTGCCAAAAGACCTCTTATAGTTAAAATAATAGGAGCCGGAACTGGAGGGTGGCTAGATCCTCTCATGCTTTTCATCAATTGCTCCAACACAGTTTGGAAAATTCCAGTAATCTTGTTTAGCTACAGCTTTCCACTCCACTTGAGTTGAGGGGAAATGCAATAAAAAAAGGGAACAAATTTTATTCATTGTAATTGATATGTTACATTTCCTACACTTTTTTAGCAGTACTATTGCTTCCAGCCTTCCAAACACAGATGGATGAGAAGATAGTACCTCACAAAAAATTTCCAAGGGCAGGAATTTTCCAAGGGCAGGAAATTATGAAGAATCAAGACATAAATCATTAAACAAAGCTGATGCTCTTCTTCACAAGCCATCAGATGAGTTTGTTGCATCTGGGTTCGCTACTGCTTCTAAACTGAGAAGAATGGATGAAGAGCAGTGGCTGTTTGCAGAATCAATTATAACTGAAGCCCTGCAAAGGGGCCTAAGAAAAAACTAAATGACAAAACTAGATGCATGGACAATCCACATGAAAGCACTAATAACTCAAACTGGTTTCCTCCACATCAATTTCCTCAGCACATACACAGAATGTCCACACCAAATTCTGTTGTAGCATATGACCAACCAACGACATGGCCATCTATGGTATCTCCTATACCAACAAATAATGGATTTAACAATAATGTTTCCATTTCAGAGCAGGAACAACCACAATGATCTCATCTATAAACCTGTGCACAATTATACTATGAGTGAATGCTTTTGCACTTTTTTTGTAATATAGTTGATATATTGTTAAATTACAATTCCAGATATATAGTTTGTATGTATTATTGGTACATCCTGTGCACTTTATGCAAAATGAATGCACTTTTTATGCACTTCTGTTTATGTTTCATTTATGTTTCATTTCAATAAATGTTAATCTTTACAATACTCTGCCTGTCCAATCATGGCTGTGGGGGGTAAACCTGGCAGGGCTTTAGTCTGGGAGTTTGTAAACCAAACAAGCAGAGATTTTACCTTTAAATATTCTGCATTCAGCGCTTCCAGGTTTCTGGAATGATATGCCCCAAAGCCTGTACAGAAATTCCCTCTGAGAATTTTAAATCTTCAAAGGACCTTCCTGTTGCAAGATATCGTAGTGTTGCAATTAGTCTCTGCTCTGCAGGTATAGCTTGCCTCATGCATGTATCTTGTTTAGAAATCCGCAGTACTTCTGCTTGTAGAAGAGTGTTAAAACTGGTGTCCCATATCCGTAGGTAGTTTTTAAAATCATCAGGGTTTCTTTCTCTCAGCTACTTCAATAGACCAGTGTGAATAATGCTCACGGTTCATAAGCCATTACTTGCTCCATAATGATCTCTTCTTTTTTTTCTTTTGTACTGATGTTAATAAAACTATAGCAAGTGCAGCTCTTTGCTTTGAATCCATAAACAAAGCCATTCCACAGATCATTTGTTATTCTCCGGTAGATCATTTGTTGAACAACGTTCCTCCAAAGGAACTTTCGGCCACAAACCATCCACGATGACTAATGTTTTACATCACTTCCTGTATGCTGTACATCCTGCTTCCACCACAAGTTTATATCACATTGTAAGTTGATGTATAATATTTTGTTTCTTTTGGCAAACTATACCATTATATTTATTCATATAATCACTCTCCGTGGATGGGATATCGCATGGTGAAACAATTGCCCCCCACCCGAGGCAAATATTCTTGACCATTCTGAATCTTTTAGTAACTTGTCCCCATATAACTGAGCCCTACCTTTCTAATGCAAGTTTCTTTTTCTAAGATTATTAATTCGACTTTGTTGTTTACTTGGGTCTAATGTATAAAGAATCTTTGGTGTAGTTCTTATTAATTAATCTTCTAGCGTGTATTCATTTCATTCTGAGACCTATTGTTCTGGTTTTTCTTTTGTTTAATGTAAAATAGTTCACCTAGTACTTTCCCTATAAGCTGTATTATTTATATCCAATTAATACATTTTCAATTTTAGAGACAGACTTGATGAAGAAGGAGTTAAGATGAACATAAAGATGTATATATTCCCCCAGACCCCCTTGATTTAGATTTTTCTTATAGAGATCCAATTTCAAAATCAATCCTTTTAGAATTTGAGTTTGAGTGTTAAAATTAGGACTTTAAGGGCTCTAAAGCCAGCTTTCCTTCCTTTTCAGTCAAATTGGATACTACTGCAGTTCTGAGTTTTGGATTTAAATAACGGCTGTTTAGCAGAAAATAAAAGCATAAATGAAAAACATCTTAAATGCAGTCACTGTCACTTAAATTATTAAAGCAGTGTAAATAAAGCAATATGATATCTGGCATTAAGGCACGATAAGTATTAGTTTGTCTATTTACTTCATGCGCAAAACTTTTTTTTTCATTTTGGTTTTATTTGTGGTTGCTTTAAAGAAATCATAAAAAGAGCATAGTATTTCTAAAGTATTAAACAATCTATAAGACTATAAACCTACATACTTACTGTGCTGCTGTGTGTTAGAGACATCAGAACTGCATTTAGATGCTGAATTAGTTTGTAGAAATGTTAAATCTATCATATTCAAGCCATGTTTCTTGCTGCAGAACTGAAATAAGGCAAAAAGCCGGAATGAAGTTCCTACCAATTTTGCCTCAAGAAGGAAAAAAACCTTCCTGACTCCTAAACAACAATCATCTCTCTCTCTCTCTCTCTCTTGGATCAATATTCTACTTGTGTTTAAATTGATTACTGTACACCTAAATATCCTGCTTTGCTGCTTATCCTGCTCTTGCTGGGAAGGGTAATTTCCACAGCTGAAGGTGAAATCTCCTTTTCAATAATTTTAAGTTATGACATACTGTTCTCTTTTGTTTTCTTGGAGAGAAGCTATCTACAGACTATATATTTCATAAGGGTCTCATTTTCTACAGAAAAAACATCTGCCAGCCTTTTCTTGTAACTAAATATATTGTTCTATCATTCTAGTGATGATGTCCATCCCTATGGTACAAAATGCTTCAATGTTAGTTATATTTTAGAGCATAAAGTAGCCTCTGTTGTAAAATAAAAGGATATTAAAAGTCAACAAGGACCTCTGTTACCATATAAATGCATGAGGCCACAGGCTGAGTACTCATATTTTCAAGAGGGGGTACATTGTTGCTTATAATACACAAGTTGTGTGTGTTACAAGTCACATAACTATGCACCAATTACAAACAACAAATATAAAAAATATATTTATGGCATTTGATAAGCAAGTGATCAGTGAAATTTTTCACCAGCTATGGCTGAATAAATTCTGCATTTCTCCACTGGCATATAATATTGTGTAACTGCTAAAAAATGTTAGGACCAAAATTTTTTGCCACAAAAAAACAGCAACAAAATGCCCATATACCCCAAAGTATCTTGCACAAAAACGTCACCTTGAAAAAAACACCCACAAACTCTGAGAAAAAAAATTACAACAACAAAAAAAGGTTGCTATGAAAAAATGGCCATAGACTGCAATATATTTTGCAAAAAAAAAGTTGCTGCGAAAAAACACCAATTCACGTGACAATGTGATTCCCTCACTACAAATCCTGCCTTTGGTTTTATATATGGATGCACCGAAATAATAAATGGACCTACTGCCTACCTCCCTTGCAGTCTATACAAAGTTGACCACAACAATCAAGTCTAAGCTGGCTCAACGTGGGCCCCTTATTTTTAAACCAAGAAAAGGACAAAATGAATGAAATATCAGTATTTTCTTTATATTCTGTAGAAATATTGCCCTTGACAAATCTATGTTTAAAACATTTTCATGCTACAGATATTGTTCTCTGTTGCTTACTGAAGCAAATCAAATCTTGCCTTGCTAACCCCTTCTATACGATAATATAGCCTTACAAAAACTGTAACTGCTGTAACTCTGTCGAGGACAGACAACCTTCTGACCATGCTGAACTACCACTGCCAGGTTAGCTGTAGCATTCATATAAATCAAATGACATGGCAGCAATTGGGTCCAGGTCAAAGTAAAAAATATCTTCTTACATTTTTCATAAAAAGTAAACTACACAGTTTGAAAGAAAAGCCCAGTGTGTAATCTCAGGCATACAAACCACATGCACACGAAACCAGTCACCTCCACAGGCTCATGAATGACAGCTATATTTATACAAGCACAATGCGAAATCCCCCTAACATCAACTGCTAATACAAATTATTACGCTGCATTACCCATGATATCTTTTATTTTAACATCCCTATCCAGGGGTGTGAACATCCCTGTCTAATAACAGTCTAGCATTGCAATTTCAGTGTCATGTCCCCTTTTTATATATAATAAAAATAGTATTATATGGAATGCAAATGTTTTTCTTTTTATAAAATACACAAAGCAATAGATTAATTCCTTTTCTGCTTTTGTGCTAAAGCTCTGCCATCATTACAGAAGTAAGTCCGCAAGACCTGCCTACAGCCCTGAACACTGAGCTACCAGTCAAATCCAATCTGCTCTCTCATTCATCTATCTAAAGTCCCCTGATGAGCTGCTTGCCCTCAGGTGCACTGTGTGCCACTGTAAGTGGCAGTAGCAGATTTCCTATGTCAGATGAAATAAACACAAATGATTCACTATACTCCACAGAGACTGGTGGTTCCGGTGATCCAGATTAAGAAAATAATAGTACTGGCATGTAGAACTCCATATAGAAGTGATGGAAAAAACAATACAGTATTTACCAGATTCAAGAATAAGCATGTCTATCTATTTATCTATCCACAATTAGGACCACTGTTCTGTATTCACTGGCACAATATAAACTACAGAGAGATTTAACCAAACAAACATGTTAAGAGATCATCAGGAAAGTCACTCAAAATGATTTGTTTGTAGATCTGCTGTTAGTTCACACTGATATATTAGTCAGATGCAGGTCCATACTGGCATGTCTAAGGGGGATAAACAAGAGAATCTCTTTACAGAGACTAATTAAAGTTGCTTCAATAATGCTGTTCAGAAGTCAGGGTACTAAAAGGTGAAAGATTACACCAAGAGAGAATATAAAAATATTATCAGTAGTGTGGGGATCAGAGAAAGAGCAAGACAGGTCAGGCAGAGAAAAAAATATAGCAATCAGAAAACAAAGAGCTGAAAAGAACATCAAGGAAAGGTATAGACCCATTTCTAAGCAATTGGTCTCCCTGGGTGAGACATGAAAATGCATACACCCATGAAATATTACTTCACCCATTAAATAATTGTATTAGTTTTCATTACTGCAACAAAAAAATGAACCATGGCTCAGAATCTACCAATGGTGTACCAGGTGTTGACAGTTGGGGTACAATTGTGTAATAAACCATTGTTGACATATAATCATTTAATAAAGATTAGGTTTGCTAAAATGATAGTTTTACTCCCACAGTGAGTTTGACTCACAATGTATGCCAAAATATGTCTATTGCTTAAATGTATTACTGGCGCTCAAATAAAAAAATCAGTACTGAAACGTTTCTAAATTCTAACTCACATGAAAATAATTTTAACCTATTGCTAAAACAAACCAAATATGGAGTACACCGTTTTCATTTGATTGTTTGCCATTGTTTTGCTGCTGTGGTGAGTAGATTTTTCAGGACATGTAAGTCTATCCAACCAAAGTTGTAGTTTCAGATCTCTGTCTGAAGGAGCATAAATAAAGGGCCCACATTCTGTTCTCAGATCAGTTTTATTGCATCAGTTGGAAGTTATTAAATATTGATGTTTACCTGCCTCATTAAAACTTAAAAGGACATTGTACTAACCAGGCATGGATTTTTAGATGCATATACTATATATAGATTTTTATCCTGATTAAAAGAATGGTACTTCAGTGTAAAAAGAGATTCTGCTTTTTTCATTTATAGAAATATTGGAATGGGTTTCTTAAAGTCTATAGATTGTATTTTATGTTATTTTATCTTGACCGGGATCAGTAAGGCAGATTACACATGTTATAGAAATTACATCAATATTGTTGTCTGCAAGTGACCTATGCTCATGATTTACTTAATGTTTACAGACCTACGATATGCTTATATTCACATTTCGATTTAGGCACATAAAATACACACTTTACGGGTCTTTGTGCAGAATAATGTATCACAATATGTTGTAATAAATAAAAAAAAAATTTGAAGTAAAAACACTGGGGATTATGGGACAGAGAAATTTGGTGAGGGTTATGAAGTAAGACATAGACATAGTCAAATTGAGGTCACGTTTTTTGGTGTGGTTATCGTGTGGTCAGAAATGATTCCCAGAATGTTTTAGAGGTGGGCACAGAATATGGAGGCAATAGTAGGAAGCAAGAAGAAGTTGAATAAATCAGTCTGTGTATTTGTACGTAGGTTAGAGGGTGTTGTGGTCTGGCACAAGGAGCTAAAGCTGGGTCTTCCAGGCTATAACAGGGAGGATGGTATGCATTTGTCTGCATTTGTCAATTTAGGTTTGGCAGATGAGGTGGAAAGATTCTTTGGGTTGTTGCATGGGGCAGTGCGGCAAGCATAAGTAGTTATGCTGGCAGTGCTGGTGGCGTGGTGGGGCTGCCCTAGTGGGGAGCCAAAAAGGGGTTAAATAGACTATGGTGTTTTCTGGAGGAGCAGTCCCGGGGCTAGGTTTTTGTGGCAAATGGCCACAGGAGGCAGGGAAGTTTGGATGAGGATGCTAAGTCACAATTTTGGTACTTTGTGTTTAAATAGTTAGGCCTAACTTAATGTTAAGTTGTTGTAAGTTTCGATACAGTCATTTTAATGCAGCTTGCAGCTTAATGTTACACATGCATGTTGATATATCTGTTTGTGTAAAGTGTATTTATTTCAAAGTTAATAAAGCTGTGTAGTGTTAATAAATTGAGATGTGGCCTTTCCAATCATAAATTCTGAATTGGTGTCTGTATGTTTTTTTTGGGAAGATAGTAGTGTTTTTTTGTTAAGGGGACAGTTTTTGCAATCTCCCCTTGTCAAGTCTCATTGATATGCAGTAATTTATGGCAATGTGCTAAAATGATTTTCCTGAGATGATGATGGCTATAAAATGGTATGCACTATTGCCCTATAATATTGTACCTAGGTTTTAGGGGCATGGCAGAGGCTTTGCTTTTTTTAACCCAGTGCACTGCAGCTGGCCGAAAAGCCCATAATACCACCTCCTGCACATGCTACTCACTTCATTAGTAAATTCTTGAAATCTGTGGTGCAGTTGCTTTTTTGCCTTAAAATGCAAAACTGATATTGTGAAGTCACATGCATGGCAATATTTCAAATGGGTTACAATATACTTAGACCATAAAGGTGACCATGAGCTTTAGGCAGATTGCTATTGCATTTTATAATAAAAAGCAATTTATGTCCACAGTTTTCTGCATTCCTAATCAGTTAGCTAATATCATCTGAATGTCTCCCTTCAATCTGTAATATCATTGAATCCATAATATAGTCTTTAAAACAACACTGCTGTCACCTTTTTATTAAAGGACTGTGTGGCATTAACTTCTGCATCAGTAAGTGTTCTTTAAGTTTTTAACAAATAGTTAATTTCATTGATGTATGACATCCATTTAATAAATTGTTTCCCTTTGGCATTATAAAACCATCTGACATTTACCTGACAGATATATATGCATGACTGTATATATTGTCACTGAGCACATGTAGGATTGTTTTTTTTAAAGTTGAATAAGTCTAAAGAAACAGTTTGTGCCCGTGAAGCATAAAATGCCGCAGGATGTTTTCATATTGTTTTTTCTTCCTTTGAGGTATTTACACGAAAAAATATTTTATTAAGTCTATGAGTTATCTACAAAATTGTAAATATATCTACTGAGAACTGCATATGGCTAGTGATGGGCGAATCTGTGCTGTGTACTTTATTAAAATTGGCACTCACATCAAAATCGACACCCATTGAGTTCCATGTGTTTCATAATTTTTTTGCCGTTTTGCGAAAGTACTATTTTTCGGCAAAGCAAAACGGCAAAAAAATTATGAAACACATGGAACTCAATGGGTGTCGATTTTGATGTGAGTGCCAAATTTAATACAGTCTAAATAAGGTCCATTTGGTCCAAATGCATTAAAGTCAATTGGCGTCCAAATAATTTTGATGCACAACAATTTTTTTCTGACACAGCGAATTTTTCGCCGGGGAATTATTGCAGCATTTTCGATTTTTTTTTTTAAATTTATTCGCTTATGCCCAAATGTCGAGATACGTGTCTGGCGAATTTATTCGCCCATCACTACATATGGCAAATTAATTCAAATGTTTTCATTCTGTCTGATTCTTCATATAACAGCTATAAGAATTGTTACGTCCTTTGTTAAGTGAATTGCTCCCTCCCTGACCCTTACTCTAATCAATTTCCTCCTGTCTCACTAACTGCATATTTTTCTGTCCGAAATACTGTATGTCATGAAGACTCTAGTACTGCTCAGTGTGTTCCTACAAATTGGTTCCATGTGGAACAAGACATTTACTTCATCTGCCAGGCAAAATATATTGTACCATTGTCATTAACTTAAGTCTCTCCTATTTTAAATCAACAAATAAAGAAGAACAGTCCTTAAAATCACATAGTCTGTAAAATGCATGACTGAAAAGTCATGAAGATTTGCTGTATTGCTGAGATTCTGCCCAGCTGCTAAGACTGATGGCTTTCCTTTGTGGGATGGGATATACCTGTAGGCTTAATTGGTTTTCTTGACATGAAACCAGAGATCTGTGAAAGTAAATATAGTAAGTAAATATTAGGAGCTGAAAAGAACCTTTTGATAAAAAAGTGTTTTGTGTAAATATAGCTAAATCAACAAAATCATATCCCACTGCTAAAAAAACTGGAAAACTGGAAGGTATTAAAGTTTTCATCATCTGGCAGAATTCAAGCGAATTTATGTGTTTATGCCCATACTTTTGTATGTATGTTTTGCCTATCTACATTCCCAAGCCCTTTTTCTCTAAGGTAAAATCCATTACAAAATTCATATGGACGAAACAATGTCCCAGACTCAAATATACTTAACTAACAACACAACATAAATAAATGGAAGCCTTTCCCTACTCAATCTGTATTATGTCTAAATAAATAATATTCCATCCTGATACTTAGAAACAAAAAGGTTAGACATTAAAAAAGTCAATACTCTCATATTGCTTTGGGTAAGGGAAAACTGTTCATAGAAATTTTAAAGCCTCTCCATTGTTCTGCCTCACTACGAATTTAGAATAGAAATAAGGAAACACAAAATTTTACTATTTCCTATGAACTACAATCTCTCACACAATTTAGATTTTCCTCAGGCTTATTTTGTCTTGGGAAATTTACCATAATAGGAATGCTAGGATCTACCATGGGTCTGTTGTTATAAAATAAAAAACAAGGAGACTAGTGGAATTTTCACCAACATTTCCTAACTAAACTTAAATTTACCGACTGGGACAAGTAAAAAAAAAAAAAGGTAAAAACCTAGCATGACAAAATATACTAGAGGATATAACTAAAATTATAAGACCTCTCTCTGAGATATATAAATTGATAATCAAAAAGGAATGTTCTGCCCCCCATGCATCATAAGATGGGAAATAGAATTAGTTAAACCATATTTTCCTATCAGCTCCAACGTAACTTAGAAGTAAGATCTTTCATTCATATCTGGCTCAGATCCCACCCTTTAAACACCTTTTAGTTTTCGATAGTGATGAGCGATCCTGTTCAGGTTTACTTTACTGAAAATGCATTAAACCGCAGGAAAATTTGTGAACATTTAAGTCAATGGGTGTCTTTCATGGCAACCTTTTTAGAATACATTGGAGTAAAGGAGAAATTTTATGGTGGATTTGCTAAAATATTTTGCAAGATTTTGCCTCGAATTGATACCTAGTGAAAAATTTTGCTAATCACTAGTTATCAGTGAGTATTTCTAGACATAGAATAACCCACATAAACATTGATATTACTGATGTTTCTCCAATAATATTTCACTATGATCAAAAACATATTTTCATTCAGGCTGCACGTGACTGAAATACTCTGCAATTTCAAGATCGCACCAGCAATTCTCACGTCATTATATTGGTTATAACCTAACAAAGTCATCTATATTGATTGCCATTAAGTTTTCAACAAACATTAAATTAATTTTCATAAATGCCACAAGACAAATAAAATGTCAGCACAAACAGTAAAAGCTAATTCAATGCTCTCAAAAGAATTGCTTATTTTTTAGGAGATTTGGATGCCATGTAGTAGATCTAGAAGTAGCTTGCAGCTCTGATATGGTTTGCATAGCAATAACTACAGTTTATCTTTTCACTTTCCTCAGCTAGTTTTTTTATTGAAACCATATTTAAAAAGCATACATCAATTTCCAGAAGTGATTTGTGACCAGTAGTCAAGCTTAAATTCTTCTTCTTCTGCCTATGAATATTTCACAATAGTAACATTTTCTCTAATTAGATTTGTAGACAATCTGGCTATGGCTGATTTTTTCATTTAGGGGCATATTTAACAAGGGTCGAATCTCGAAGTGTAAAATACTTTGAAATTCCACCATCGAATTAAAATACTTCGAATTCGAATATTGAAGTCGAAGTATAGCACTTCGGCTGGTATTGAAGTCTACGTTTTTTAAAGAGAGAGTATTTCAATTGTCGAATGGTCAAATATTAGAAAGATTTTTACTTCGAAGTCGTAGTATCCTATTCAATGGTCGAAGTATACAAAAAATTACTTTGAATTTAGAATTTTTTTACTTCTAAACTTCCCTCGAATTCACTTCGACCCTTAATAAATCTGCCCCTTTAAGTGTTTGAGCAGATAACCCACATGTATGGCACTCATGGAAAAATAATTCTCTTATCATGTCTGCCACCAGACAGCCCATTTAAAGACTCACCAGAAGTTGGGCAGAGGTGGCTTATACTGTAATTGCTCTACATACCCAAAACCTCATTTATAAAGTGCATGCCAGGGTGCAAAGTTCATAAAATGGATGCAATTTTTTTTTTGCATATTTGCATTCAGCCTGTTTTGCTGCAAAAAAACAGGTCTCTTGTGAAAAAAAAATCATTCTTTGTTGTCCCTTACTTTCCACATCTTCCAATGGGATGAAATGGGATGTTAGTTCATTCATCTGAAAAACAGCTCCAAACCCATTATTTGCAAGAGAACTAAAGTAACAGAAAAGCAGATTAAAAACATCACACATTGTTTTTTATTTACTGCTGAAAATGCATGCCCCTGAAGATGCCCCAGTAGCTCCCAAGCACATGATCAGGGTTCTCACTCACAATCAAGTATACATAGAATATAAAAGTGATTATACAAGACTCATTAGTAATTAATTCAGTCTCACATTACATTTTAGCCAGAAACAAGTGCATTCTGTACCAGAATTTAATAATCAACACTGACACATGAGCTTCTATGATATCGGAACCACATTTTCTGCTTGATGGGTTACCATGACCGATTCACAGTTTCCAGGAGAACACAAAGCATGTGCAGTGTAAATAATGATTTGCAGCCCATTACTAAGTGCCCACAAGGCACAAAACGTGTAAGGCTACATATTGAGATTATTTTTCTTTAAATAAATCTATGTGAAGCTCTATGTGAAAGTCTGGTTAGTGTCAGCCTATATTTGAAGATAACAGTGTAACTGATGACCTAACAAGATCAAAGATGGAGAGGTTTAGTGGACACATTTAAAGACCTGGATCATAGCTATGAAACCTCTGTGCTGGTACATTAAGTACTTTTTTCAAGTTTAATCAGTTTAATGATGGAGAAGAATCACTGTTGTGCACCTCAGCTAGTTGCCTTGTTCAACCTTGCCCCATCTTTTTTTGTCATCTGTTCTTTAGGGATTCTTGCCCAATGAGCATAAAATCACTAGTTCCAGTATATGTGTTTAAATATAGACTAGTAAATAGACACTGTGAAGAGAGAAATATATATATTTTTAATTTGTTCCACTGCTAACAATTCCCAGTTAGCAGATATTTCAGTTCAATTTTAGTGTATATTTTACAAATTTTCTGCATAATTTATTTGTCTTGAAGGCAAAATTGTCATTGCTTAGACTTGAGATTACTTGTCTTGCTATGTGTTTTAAGTGCTTATAAATATTTAAGTAGATGTACATTTGTAAAAGCAAATCATTAATTCTGTTTGAAATATCTGTTTTCTTCCTCAAATCTTAGCCGATGTGTAAAACAAAATGAATTCTCCGAGTAGCACTTGCATTTCAAACACATGCCCTACTGATAAAAAACAAGAAAACTGAAACCTTATGTTTGCAAAATTTACATTAAAGGAAAATAATAGTCAGAAGGGATTATTGTAGGCACCAAAAACTACTTCTCATTGCTATTTCCTGTTCTACCATGTGTATATGTGAGAAATGTGGTGGAAAATGCAACTGTAAGGAAAGTAAATTTAGCAATAAACAAAGCAAAGGAAAGCATTAGCAGCATGGCTTGTAAGAAATCAGGTCCTGAGAGTAAATGGAAAAAATATATAACAAATAACTCCTCTGCAAATGCACATCATGCTGAGAATCTGGAGCAGTGCATCATGAGCAGTGCAGTACTGGCTGATAAAAAGTTTGCAGCAACCGAAAGCAATGATAAACAGTGTGGCAGGTGGTAGGTGTAGCAGAGGAGAAGGAAACAAGATCCCTGTCAAATATAGGGGAAATGCACCAGCAGTTTAAGGAAATATCTGTGAATTGACTGAAAGCTGATACAGAAGGTGGTGGAAGTAAATAAAGAGACAATTGCTAAAGTCTTAAAAGAGATTTGCGGTTTGGACTTTAAAATAAAATAATTGTCAGTATGGATAATTTTTAAGAAAATAAAAGGGCAATGTGTATAAGGAAGATGGCTATCTTTTTCATAAAGAGAATGTGCTTATATGGATAAATAGATAATATACAGTAGTATTCTTACCCTCTTGAAAAGGATTTGTAATCCAAACATTTTTGAAAGAGCGAAAACAGTTCAAATGAGACTGGATATAAATCATCATGTTCCTTTCTACCCTTACCATTTGTTCATCAAGATGAACAATGATCAGGTTTGTTTTTAAATCAAGATATTACTTTAAATGAGAATTTGTTATTTGATGTTTAGTACAAAAATATGCCTTTGCTGGTAATATAATACAGCAAAATAATGCAAAATGACTTTGATCGAAATTGGGATTGAAACTTAATAGATCATGCAAGAAAACATGGCAGAACATCACAGAAGCATGTCCCAAAAAAAAATTCATAGGGTTTTTCATAGGTTTACATTTTTCAAATATTGCATATGGAATTCCAGGGTGGGATAAGTGTGTGGAGGTGAACAGAGAAACAGCATATACTGTATAACTGCAGTTTTGCAATATAATTTATGATGTTTGAGATAATTACCTTGGGTCAGTTCAAAATAGCAACATAGTTGCAAAAATTGCTGTGGGATATTTTTTTCAATGAAGACAAAAATAGCTAGAGAATCAAATGAAAAATGTAAGTATCCACTTCATTTCAGTATAATTAATGATTTGCTGTTTATGCTTTTTTTTAATAAGTATTGCTTTTAGGTATCATTTTTATCTAAAATTCCCAAAAATATGATATATATAATATATAATATATATATATATATATATATATTTATATATATATTTATATATTAAATATTATATATATTTGATATGAAGAGAAGAACCGATGAAACATGGGAATACTGTATGTCATTTCTCAAGGGCTTTTCTCTTAGGGGCAGATTTTTCAAGGGTTGAATTTCGAGGGTTAAAAAACCCTCAAATTCGACCCTCGAAGTAAAATCCTTTGAATCGAACAATTCGAACGATTTTAAGCAATTGATCGAAGGATTTTTATTCGACCAAAAAAAGCTTAGAAAAATGCTGGGGAAGGTCCTCATAGGCTAACATTGGACTTCGGTAGGTTTAAAATGAAGTCGAAGAGACATTACTTCGATTATCAAATGGTCGAATAGTAGAACGATTTTAACTTTGAATCGCTCGAAACGTTCGACTCGATCAAATTCGACCAATTCGATGGTCGAAGTACCCAAAAAATTACTTAAAATTACTCTAGCGTCTATCTTTTTGTGCTCTCATTTTTTAAACACTTTTCAATTAAGCATTGATTTTAGTCCCGCGAGTGCTCTGTGTCAAAGAAATTCATAATAATAAGGCAGCCATATCAGACCATTGTGTCTGATCCAGTGCTTTCAGAAAGAGCCAGCACTTCACAATGCTTTCAGATAAGCTATCGTTTCTCCTACTTAGTGTCAGGACTTGGGTGAGCCGGAATTAGGGCGTGGAGTATTTTTAGAAATACAGGTGTTAGGAAATTTTTACTTTTTTGTCGCTTTAAAAATTCGACTTTGACCATTCGCCGTCTAAAACCTGCTGAATTGCTGTTTTAGCCTATGGGGGACCTCCTAGAACCTATTTGTGGAGTCAATTGGTGGAATTTGATCGAATGCACTATTCCTTCGATTCGTATGATTCAAATTCATCCGAATATGGACCTATTTGATCGAAAACTGACCTATTCGACCAAAAACCTTCAACTTAATATCGGTTGGTCTTTTTGAAGTCAAATTTCAAAGTTTTTTTCAATTCGAAATTCGACCCTTGATAAATATGACCCGTAAGGTGCTCAGTATATCAGTATTGATCTTTTGTATTTATTTAATTATAATATTATATAGGTATGAAACCAGACTTAAACAACTATTACTCGCATGTTTTATTTCATTTAAAAGATACTAATAGTATAATGATAGTACATAGTATTGTGATGCACTTTTAGGGATTATTCATTAAAGTTAAAAATAGGAACCATTTTCTCATCTATTTTTACATGTTTTTTTAATTAGAAAATTAGCAAATATAATAATTATTCAAAAATGTATTTTTCCTTTTTAATGCAGAATGTTTTTTCTATTTCCATCAATTTGCAAGCTTCATATAGGCATCTGTCACGGCCGGCACCCAATACCAGAACAGGTGCCAAGTACCCTGGTCTCGGCTCGGCTTCACCAGTAGTGTAACCACCGTTGGGCTTCGGGAGGAGCCCTCAGCTTACTTGGGTGCCACCTGGAATTAACGAGGGGTACAAGGCAAGATGTTCTGGCTAGCAGAGGGGCACGGCAGGTAGCAGAGTCTTTTGGGCCGAAGGTCACGGTACAAATGGAACAGGCAACAGAATCGTCAGACAGGCTGGGTCGAGGCAGGCAGATAACAAGAATTGTCAGACAGGCTGGGTCGAGGCAGGCAGATAACAAGAATCGTCAAACAGGCAAAAGGGTCAAAACCGGGTAATCAATTGAAGGGTTAAACTGTAGAGTAGTCGTAAGCAGGCAAGGTCAGGATCCAGAATTCAGAATAGTCAAAATAGCCAGGCAGGGGTCAAAACAGGAATCAGACAGGTTCAGACAGAATCAGATAATAGCACAAAGCTCAGGAGCACCAGGAATACAATCCTATCATGGGCAAATTACAAGCAGCCACCCTGGGCTTTAAATACTATTTCAATTTCGCGCCTTTGCGCACTGACGTATGACGTCAGCGCGCCTGCGCCTTTAAATTTCAAGGAGACGCGCCCTAGAGAGGAGCCGCCCTAGAGAGGAGCCGGCGCCAGCGAAGACACGCTGGCACGGCTAGAGAGGAGGACGTGTGGCGGGCGTCCTCGCCGGTGGACGACCCCGCCGCACCACATGTACCCTGACAGCATCTTTATGATTTCTCACATGCTCTATTCACTAGACTGAAGAAACCAGCACTTGCAGGGGATTCCCATCTGGTTTCCAAAGGGACTGGGTTTGCATTGTGTGTCTATAAATGCCTGACTCACCTGAAGTTTCTGTGTAAAGTATCCAAAGAGATTTTGTGGGGGGACAAGGAGCGCTTGAAGATTTTATAGACTGAGTAAAAGGACTTTGCTTTCATTTAGTTAGTCAGACAGTTTGCAATTGCCTAGTTAGTTAGTGAGGCCCCTATTGCCACCTTAGGAGTGCTGCTCATATTAGTTGGCCATATCCTTTTAATAAAACATTATTTTGTTTATCAAATACTGTGTGTGAAATATTACTGTTTTCCTAGTGGGGTCGCCCATAGGTGCATTCCACTAAGTGGAAGCACTGCTCTAATAAGTACCAGCGACTGGTTTCTGTGCTGCCTCATAAAGAGAATCTGAATAAATTACTAATAAGCCTTGTATTGTGACATTTATTTTCTTGCTTTACTGTTTATTTTGAGTTGATCCCTAAGCTCAAGTAACTGACCACAAGGCAAGTGAATCAGCAGAAAAAAAGATGGGTGGCTACTTGGAGCATTTTTGGAGGCACCAGGTCTTTACTGCTAAAGGACTGTGGTTGCCTTTGACTTCCATTGAACCATGTAACCTTGAATTCTCCTTTGAACACTTGACTAAAGAGTTCTATCTGATAACTGGTTGTTGCATGTGATTAGACTTGTAGCATACCTTGCACCTTTAATTGCATGTCTCCCATAGACTCTTATTAAGAGTGTAATTCCTTATAAAGCAGTGGCTTCATTTATAACTTGTACTACTGTTTTTATCATCTAATAAACAGTATTTTATGGCAGAGTAATATATATTGGCTAATGAACCTGTTGAGAAGCTAAGCTTAGGGGTTGTTGCAAATCATTGAGCAGAAATGGAGATTCCCCTGTTGTAGAACCTTATGCTATAGGGCTAATTATTATATTATCTTGCTAATTGTGCTGGTTTCTGAATATCCTTGTAATGTAATGTAATCTGAATAAATTACTACTCAGCCTTCTGCTGTGAGATTAATATGTTATATATACAGTAGAGTATGTCTGTCCCTAAGCTTGGATAAGTAACAGCAGCACAGAGCATGTGCAGTGAATCTGCAGAAAAAAATGGTGAGATACTAGGAATGGGAAATGAAATACTATATAGAAAACTAATATGATTTGTAGAAAATATAATATGAGTCACATTAATGGAACTAATGTGAGTTAATAAACAGTTGCATTGAGGTGAATGGGAAAAGTCACATACATATACTATAGTATATATCCAAGAAAAATTAAATGAATGAGAAGTAATACTATACCACACCCTTATATGGTGTGAACCATAGAATGGGACTAATATCAAAGAAGTTTGTTGTTTTTATAGATATTTTATGTAAAATAAAATATAATTGAATTATATAATTGAATAAATGTTCAAAAGGTTGTATGTACAACTACCTATAAAGTTATGCCATTTTGTATGATACAAAGTAAGTGACCCACATGGTTACAAAATGCGTCGGCAGACACTGAAATGAAGCACAAAAGCATAGCAACAGCTTTTTAATGGGTGAAATAAAGAGATGATGTTTTAAAACAAATTGTGAGAGATTACTGTTGATCCTAGACAGCGAGTACGTTATATACTGTATGTTGGACACACTTTGCAGAGTGGGAGTGTCCAGGAACCCAAAAAGGAATCCTGGGAGTGTGAAACGATGAGCCCTCAGTGAGCATACGAGCAGAGATTTAGATGCTGGGACATGTTCGGATGCACATTTCTTCACTTCTAAAGGGCTGTGGCTGCCTTGGAATAGTACAGCACTCCAATAAAGCCTGTTTATCAAAATTCAAATTTGAGTAGTTTTTTACTCACTTTAAAAAAAAAAAAAAAAAAAAAGCATGAATGTCTACTTATTTATTAAAAGATTAGAATCTGAAGCATGAATGAATAAAAATGCAGAATGAATCAAAATAAGAATCTGAAAATCTCTAAATCCTCAATTTTTTTGTGCGTTTAACACCAAAACAACAATTAAAAAACTCAAATTCCTCTAAGTAAATAATATTTTACAATTTGCCTAAAACTTCACACGATATAAAACATCTAAAATTACATGTTTTAAAAGCATTCTTTACATGCAAAAATGTTTGTGAAAAATAAATAAATAGAAAAGCTAATAAATCAGCCGAATGTGTAGCATTCTTTGTTTTGCTTTAACCAGCACCACACTTTTACTATGCATATATCTATGTCCTTTCCAGATAACAGACTGGCTCAGAATGACATGGTGGGCTCATAGAGACACCAAACAGCATCTACAGGTATTGCAAATGAATGAGTTCAATAAGTCAAATTCATCCACGCATTAGTGAACAACTAGATATTTGCTCATTTAAAGAGTTTTAACTTTATTTGCAGTACCCTGTATTCCATTTGCATTATACATCTTTTATAGCACAAACCAATTAGTAATTAGAATTAAAATGAATATGAAACATGTAGAATCCATTTTAATTGCCATTTAATTGATTTAAATTACTGTTCATTTTTCATTAAGTATTTTCATTATTTTATCTCTTCAAAGCTGTGAATAACAGATGGGGGATGGGAAAGAAAGAGGTCACAGCTGATATATAGGACAGAGCAGTTAAACTGAGCAAAAAAGAAGTTCCTCATATGTACATCTCTCTTTAAAGAGAGAAAGCAACCTAGTTAGGATGAGAAGGGCTAAAAGGAGCTAAATAGCCCATCACAATGCAAGACATTCAGAGTAAAGCTTTCCAAAAAACAGTCCATGTTCACGTGCATCCAAAATGGCTGGTTTAGTAGCAGAGATACAGCATAATAAGAACCATATATAATCAGCATAATTAAGAACCATCCAATATATCCAAACAGCCGGTTTCAATCTCCTTAGATTGAACTCATTAGTGCAAGATACTGGAACAAAGTGCCTGCAGGGGAAGGACTTGGAGATCAACAAATAAACCATCCCTTTTTATGTATTTAGTAGATTTTAGAAGTTTTTGTCAGCAAAGTTATGAATAAAGTTCACTGCTACTGGAGAAACCAGCCTTAAGCTGTTTCTTACTTGCACTTTATTTGGATGTGTTTTAAAGGTTAGCTGACCTTGGGTCTGCCATTAAACTGCTTTTAAAAGGGCTAAAAGCAGTCAGAAAGCTCATGCATGCAAGACATGCAGTGAAAATGTTTGTAAAAACAAAAAAGTTCTCTCTTAGTTTTTAATTAGCAGTTAATTGCATCTATTAACACAACTGAGTTAGAAAATATGTTAGAAAATCCTGTACTTTAAACATGCTATATATCACAATATATTTATATGGCTCCCTGTACACTTCACACCTGCAGTCACTGCACCGGTGATATTGTAATTCATTCCATTGAGGTGTATATAGGTATATTATCATGTCCCTCCGTCATGATCACCATAACGTGTCAGGGAGCCGGGAGCTCCCTCCAGGGAGGTAGTCAGGATCGAGGAGGAAGCCCTCTTGAGGGAGCAAGGTCGCGGTGTCCAAAGGGTTAATCAAAGGAGTAGTCGGAATCCAGGCAAGAGTTCACAGGCAGGCAGATATCAGCAAAGTTCAAAGTCCAGGCAAAGGGTCAGGATATAAATCAGGAACAAGATTTAGCAATATAAAGTCACAGGGAACCCAGGATACACACAGGAAATGTTTCCTATACTTGGGCGCCATTCTGGCGTCTAGGTAGCGTTTTTATTTTCAAATTTGGCGCCATAGTGACGTCATTGGTGTCCTTGCTCGCTGACGGCATCGCGCCAGCGCCGCTACCCATGTGGCGGCCATGGGCACCGCCATTTTGGGAGCGACGCCGGCAGGGGAGGACGCGCCGCCCGGAGCTCCAGGACCTGCTCCGGGCGGCGATCGTGACAGTACCCCCCCCCCCTCACGGGGGGGCCTCTGGACCACCAGGACTGGGCTTCTGGGGAAATTTAGAGTGGAAATCCCTCACAAGACGAGGAGCATGCACATCAGAGTGTCCTTCCCAGGAGCATTCTTCAGGGCCAAAGCCCTTCCACTTGATGAGGTACTGAAGAGAGCCCCTGGAGATTCTGGAGTCAAGGATCTTCTCCACCTCATATTCTTGTTGACCATCCACAGAAATAGTAGGAGGGGGAGACTGGTTCACAGAAAAGCGGTTGGAGGTAGCGGGTTTCAGCAAAGAGACATGAAACACGTTGTGAATTCGCATCTCAGGGGGAAGCTGAAGTGTGAAAGCCACAGGATTGATCACCTCCGAGATGGAGAATGGACCCACAAACTTCGGACCCAACTTAGGAGATGGCACCTTCAACCGAATGTTCCTGGAAGACAACCAGACTTTATCACCAACCTTGTAGGGAGGAGAGGGTCTATGTCTACGATCTGCAAACGTCTTGTGAACCAGAGCAGAGATACTCGTAGTGCCCATCACGAGTGTTGAATGCTGTCTTCCATTCGTCACCTTCCCTGATGCGGATAAGGTTATACGCCCCACGGAGATCCAACTTAGTGAAGATTTTAGCCCCCTTCAGTTGGTCAAAGAGTTCAGCAATCAGGGGCAAGGGATACCGGTTCTTAACGGTGATTTTATTAAGACCCCGGTAGTCAATACAAGGACGTAGACCTCCATCCTTCTTTTCCACGAAGAAGAATCCAGCCCCGGCAGGAGAAGTAGAAGGGCGAATAAACCCCCGCTGGAGATTCTCTTGGATATATTGCTTCATGGCAGTGGTTTCTGCTGGAGAGAGAGGATAAGTACGACCTCTAGGGGGCATGGTTCCAGGCAGAAGATCGACAGGACAATCGTATTGTCGATGTGGAGGAAGGAATTCTGCAGACTTCTTACAGAATACATCAGAGAACTCCCTGTAAAAGGAGGGTAGAGTCTTAAGATCAGACATAGAGATATTCACCCTCTGGAGGGGTTCAGCAGGAAGACAATGCTTCTGGCAAAATGGGCTCCAACGGGAAATCTGTCCTGCGGACCAATCAATGGTGGGATTATGCAGGCGCAGCCAAGGGAGACCCAAAACGACTGGAACGGAAGGGCAGGAAATAATTAGGAACGAAAGTCTTTCTTTATGCAGCGTCCCAACCTGCACAGGCAATTCACCAGTCGTCATGGAGATAAATTCAGCCTCCAGGGGTCTGTCGTCAATGGCAGTGACACGAAGCGGAGTGGACTATGGGAATAAGGGAACTTCCATGTATTTGGCGAAAAGAGCGTCCATGAAGTTCCCAGCAGCTCCAGAGTCAATGAAAGCTGAGCCGACAATGGTCTTAGTGGCTAGGCGAATCTGTAAAGGAAGCAGAAACCTGTGAGTGTTCTCTTGAGACTTCGGAGTAGTGCCCCCTACATGAGTTACCCTAGATATACCTCGGGGAACAGAACTCGTGGGCTTCACCGGACAAGAGTTCGCAAAATGAGACTGTCCGCCACAATACAGACATAAGCCAGCCATTCGTCTACGGAGTCTTTCTTGTTCGGAGAGACGAGCCCTTCCAACTTGCATCGGTTCCTCCGGAGGAGAAGGAGAAGCTTGGGCAGCTGGAGTTTGCAAGAGAGGTCTCTGGAAGCGAGGTGCCAACAAGGGTTGAAATCGTTTACAACGCTCCCCCTCTACTTGATGCTCTCTGAGACGAGTGTCCACCTTAATGGATAGTGCAATCAGATCTTCCAGTAGATCAGGGAACTCCCTGGAGACAAGATCATCTTTAATGCGAATAGACAGACCTTGATAGAATACGGCCTTATAGGCATCTTCATTCCAGGAAGTCTCAGCCATCAAAGTTCTAAAGTCAATAGCATAGTCACTGACACTGCGGTTTCCCTGACGGAGTTGCAGAAGACGAGAAGGGGCATTTAAAACAATGTACGAAATGCTTGAAGAAAAGCCTTGGCATCAAAAGTCAGTGGAGAATTCTTCTCCCAAAGAGATGTTGCCCACTCAAGCGGTTTGCCCACCAAACGAGACATCACATACCCCACCTTGGAACGTTCATTGGGGAAGTGCGAGGGTTGAAACTCGAACTGGATCTGGCACTGTGTAGCGAAACCTCTGCAGGCCTGTGGGTCCCCACTGAAGCGAGGAGGAGGCGGAATACGAGGCTCACCAGACGAGAAACCTGTGCTAGACGAGACGTCCGCCATGGGAGGATTTACAGCCGCTTGGGAAGCAGGAGACGCTGGAGGCACTCGGGAGAGAAGGGTATCGAGTGCCTGACCTATGCGGTACTGCTGGGCTTCATATTCCTCCATGCGGGATGCCAGTCCGCGGAGTGCTCGTCCGACATCAGGCGTAGCTTCCTCAGTAGGATCCATGGCCCAAGTATAATGTCAGGGAGCCGGGAGCTCCCTCCAGGGAGGTAGTCAGGATCGAGGAGGAAGCCCTCTTGAGGGAGCAAGGTCGCGGTGTCCAAAGGGTTAATCAAAGGAGTAGTCGGAATCCAGGCAAGAGTTCACAGGCAGGCAGATATCAGCAAAGTTCAAAGTCCAGGCAAAGGGTCAGGATATAAATCAGGAACAAGATTTAGCAATATAAAGTCACAGGGAACCCAGGATACACACAGGAAATGTTTCCTATACTTGGGCACCATTCTGGCGTCTAGGTAGCGTTTTTATTTTCAAATTTGGCGCCATAGTGACATCATTGGCGTCCTTGCGCCGACGTCGGCACGCTGATGTCATCGCGCCGGCGCCGCTACCCACGTGGCGGCCATGGGCGCCGCCATTTTGGGAGCGACGCTGGCAGGGGAGGACGCGCCGCCCGGAGCTCCAGGACCTGCTCCAGGCGGCGATCGTGACAATAATGACCATAATCAGAGCTTGCCTCAGCAATATGGTAAAAAAATACTAAATTGAAAATGTTTTTATTGTTTGCCAAGTTAATCTGCAGGAATTTCAACAAAACACCAATACAACGCCAATACAACTTGTAGCAACTTGATGCCTAATAGGAAAATGAAGAGTAAATATGATTGGTGAAGCCATCTCAGTTGTTCAATGGATTCAAATAAGTAAATTAAAATATAATCATATAACCAAGCAACCGAACTAACAAACCACCAAACAGCGCTCAGCGAATGTTACTAGATTTAAAGCAAGGGCTGTAAACAAAGAAAATATATCAACATATACATTGAACCAGCAAAGATTAGCTGAATGTAACAAGCCCAAAGTGCATGTTTTGAAGCTAGAGTCAGTTTGATCTAAAAAAAAATACTTTGCAGTGACTTTCAGTGGGTGCAACTCCACCAGCATTATTTCAATGACCATGACATATTGCACAAATTTTTGTACTTAATGGTCACATCAACCTATTTTTTTTGCAATGTCAAGGACACATTAGCTATTTTTTGCATTGGCTGTTAACAAAACCTCAGAGCCTCATTTGGTTTATTGCGTTCTGAATGAGCTAGACAGGACCTGCTGCTCTCAAGATGCGCTGTACTTGTGACTTTTCATGTTCCAATAGATACGCATGACTTCGTTTAGAGCATTCATTTTTTTACAACATTAAAAATTGGTGCTAGCTAATTCCACGTGAAGGCCAGTGTATACAAAATGTGCTTAGCCTTTTTTTCTGGTCATACTATGTATAGAATAAGCCCCATTAAGCAACCTAATAATGTCTTATTGAACATCCCTGTTAAAAGCACTGTAGTGGCAGACCCAAGGCCAGCTAACCTTTAAAACACATCCAAATGAAGTGCAAATAAGAAAAAGCTTGAGGCTGGTTCCTCCAGTAGCATTGAACTCAAACATCACTTTGTTACCAAAAACTATCTAGTAAATACAGTACATACAAATGAGACCAGTGATACACTGATATAAATAAGATTGCTTTGGCTCACCATTTGGAGCTCAATTCAGTGTTTTTGCCAACTGTATTCTGAAAAAAATAGGCATATATCTTAGTTTCAAACACAGCAAATCAAACTAAGATGATAAAACCAATATTAATGTGTGATTAAAAACGTATGTGTCCCTCTAGGTTCTTCACTGCATTCAATTCATTGGGATTGAGAAGACAAAAATAAAATAAAAATTAACCTATATTGCCTTTCAGAAGGATATCTGTGGGAGATTCAGGGACTGACCTACTAATGCCCTCTATTCAGACAAGAAAGTAAAGTGTTATTGATTAACTAACGGTAATTCTCTTTTTTGAATGAGGCAACAGAAAAAAAATTGTATTTCTCTTGGTCCTATTCTGTTTGTAAGGATAATGCTCTCAAAGGAGACTTTACTTGATACAATGCAGCCTTTACTAGAAATAGATGATGTGTTACTGAATGTATTCATTTGTAAATATGATAAAATAAGCATCTAACAGCTATGACGACAGTTGGGAATTCTTGGATAATGTCAAGTTTGTCTGGAAACTTAATCAGAATGCTTATAAAAATACAATGACTTAAATATTTCCATAGAAAAAAAATCATGTTTTACCTCTCTATTAACAAGTAAATACAACAGCTGGAATTGCAGGTGCTCTAAAATGGATGCAATGGAGATCCACATGTTGTCGAAATCAGTTATTTGTGGCATACACACTTTTGTGCTTTCATATGGGTACAAATTGCTTCCATCCTGAATAGTATGACCCTTGGCACACCAGTGCACTTATTGAGGCTGGGGAACCCTTACGTTATTGGAACCTAAACTTATTGGTCCTGGGTTCCCTCAGCATATTTCATCAACAGGTGTATCAGTCTTGCAAATGCAAATTAGATGCAAACACTGTTTTATAGTGTCACAACCAACTTTGGAAATGCTGGATGCGATTTGGACCCAATTTGCAAAACAGTGTAAGCTCAATTGCATCTGTTCCAATCAGGTAATGGGTTGTAATATCATACACTTCTACTAAAAGTAGCTGCTTTTAAAACAATGCTTTCTTCTGCTGTATAACCCTATGGCAGTGCTGTACATATTCTGTGGTACAGAGGGTCGGAATTTTTCTGGCCTACATGGTGAAAGGTCAATAATGGAAGCCAATGTTGACAACATCCTTCTTTCAAACCACACCCATTTAAACCACACCCACATTATCTACCCTTAAATATGACATAAACATGCCCTTAAATCTATATGCCATCTCCTCCCCTGTGAATAACACAGCACTCCCCAGGGGCCCCTAACAACATTTTCCAACATTTGCTAACAGACCCCCCAGAACAAACCTTACTCTCTGCACTAGCGATGCAGCCCCCTGGACCCGCTCCTGTGCAAAAAAGTGGATTGATGGGGAACGAGGGGGGCCGCATCTCAGAAGCTGCTTTAGGAGGTGTAGAATTGACTCTGCACACACATGCAGCATAGGGCAGGCAAGTATGGCACACACACAAGCAGCATAGGGCAGGCAGAGTATGACACACATAGGGAGCATAGGGCAGGTAGAGTATGGCACACACACACAGAGCATAGGGAGGCATAGTATGGCACACACAGGCAGCATAGTGAAGGCAGAATAGAGCAGGAGACAGGGAAACCTATCAGGTTTGGTAAATTAGGTTATTTACTAAACAGTTGGTAAATAACCTAAGTGCAGTTGCGGTTGTGCAATTTATTGTGTGCCATTGTGTGAAAAAATCATATTCATTAAAAGTACTGGTGTCAAAATTGCACTTTGCACACTGCACTTGCGGGTATTACATGCCCCATCTAAAAGATTGAGAAACTGAAGTTTGAAAAGGTTTTCTTATCTTTTATTGTAATTGCAGAAATGTTAAACCTACGGTGCTGTCAGTCAGGTCCTTGATATTAAGGTGTCCTGCATAAATGTTATGATCTATGACAGGAATGCAGTTAAATGTAAGTAAAAATCAATAAACCATAGGAGATCAAACCACTGCTGGGTATGGTATGCTGAAACCCCCAGCTTGAGCTTTTATTTTAAACTAATCATGTCCCTTTTAGTTACTGACCCAGTAGGTGTTTTTCTGGAAGAATGGGCACTTACTGCGCTACAGCACTCAACATACAAATCAAGTAGCATGAAAATAATAATACAAGATTTACCTACAGTTACTTAAAGCAAACAAACTCATCGTTATCGATTAGCAAACAAGGCAGCTATGATGAATGAAAGTACTAGGAAGTATGGACCTTGAGGCAAAATCAAACCCTTTTAAATGACAACCCTGCAATTTGTGGAAAAGAAATAATTCCCTGACTGCATGCTGAATTTTCAGCTTTCAAATTGTTCAGTTCTTATAGAAATTGGTTTCTGCACAGAGGCAGATAATGTCAGTCAAAAAGAAGCTGGCTTTCCTGATCTGCCAGAGCCCTTCAAGGGAGGTGGAAAAGTCCTGTTCACACAAGAGCACTTACTCAGCTGAACAGCTGTATGTACAAGTTCATTCTTTTCTGACACTGGCTACCATATTACACCTGAGAAAAACTACATTTGCTTCAAATCTTAATGATTTCACATCAAAGCAAATAACATGCTTGAGTACAAAAGTAGGCTGCTGACACACAGTTGTGATTTCCATATTTAACAGATATGGATTTAAAAAACACTTTCCATTGACTCAGAATCACTCCATTAATGCCTGTGCAGGGAGATTGTGGATACATATCCCATCCCGTGTTCCTCTTTCCTGGATCAGCATTTGTCTAATCTGTGTTGTTTCTGTGCATGGAAGTGAAAGGAAGACCCTCAGATGATGTCCTTGAAGTGGAAGCCGGCAGGGATAAAGGAGTGTTTTGTGTTTTAAATTCCAAAAAAACAATTGTTTGTACTAAGGTCATAATCACATGGACTGAGAACACAATCACATGACAAGCCATCATATGTAATAATCAGTCCCATTTCACTTTGCCGAAATTTTTTTACGCATGCAAACATTTTTTCTCACTCCAAATGCATTAAAATCAATGAGCATTTTTTATGGCAACTTTTTTCTCAGCGACAATTTTGTCTTGACGACTTTTTTGTCTCTGTGACAATTTTGTCACGGTGACTGCTTTGATGCAAATCCGCAGGTGGCAAAGTGAGTAATATCACCATGAATCCATGAGAAATATCACCATGAATCCATGTCTGGTGAATAGACAATTCCCTAGTCAAATTTGACAGTTTTGGCCATAAAAAAAAAAAAAACAATTCCCTAGTCAAATTTGACAGTTTTGGCCATAAAAAAACCCCGCAAAAATTAGAATTCGAAATTCAAAATTCAAATTTGAAATTCAAATTTTCACTTCGACCCTTGATAAATCTGCACCTCATCTCAGCATGATCATCATTAAATATGATATAATATAATACACAAGAGCTTTAAATATCTTGTAAAATATAGTGGTTAATGCACCCCCTACTATAATTAAATAATAATAATAATTAAAGATATTATAAGTCACCAATGAGCTATGTGACCATATAAATGAACAGGGACCCCACTGATGTGGGTTACGGGGGTCTTAGACATGTGGATGGTTTTAAGTGCTGATACCCACAGTTATGTCCATGTCTCTGCCCTTCTATTTCTCTCCCATCCAGAGTCCAATATGTGCCTTCCCCTGTCTCCATTTTGCTTCTATCCACTGTTTCCATGTCCTTCTATTTTTCTACCCACCCCAGGGTTACAGAGCAAGAGTTGCTGCCAGATAGGAGCCAGTATTATTTGGGTATTGGAGGTGGCTGAAGTTGCTAGCTTGAGGGCAGTTTATACTGTAGACATCAGTAGAGTGTGGTGGCCAACGGCTATATAAAGGTTGCAGGCCAGTAGTAGCAAGTGGCCAAGTGAGGGGCTGGAAGAGAACTGCTTTGGAAAGCACCAGGCCCAGAAGTGCCCCTGCCCACACAAGAATATGAGATGGATGGTTTGTTAGTATGAGTTCAATAATTTCTTATCTGATGCAACCAATTCACATTTTAAAAGGTTTGGTAGCTTCTCTGGCCATGTCCTGTATCTTTTATGGATCCTCAATAGCTGCATAGCAAATAGCAGAGAATCTTATTTGAATCACTGGTCAGTGGTGCTAAAGGTTCCTCCTTACTTGTGGCTCTCTATTTGTAAAAAAAATTGCATACAATAACAGTTGATACAAAAACAAAATAATTACTTAAACTGTATTAATAGAAATCATTTTTGAATAATTTATTTGTGTAACTAGCCTCTTAAACTATATTGTGATCATGTTCTAAACATGGGGAGGCAGATTTATCTAGGATCGAATTTCAAGTTCATGGGAGTTTTTTTAAAACTCCCATAAACTCCCATGAACTCTAAATTCGACCAATTACAAATTTATTATAAATATCTAACTTTTCAGCTGAATAGAATCTACCTGAAAACTCTAATCAAATTCGATCCAAATTCGAGTAGAGTTTTAAAAACTTAATTTGAGTTTTTTCTCTGAAAAAAACTTGAATGTCAGGAAGGCTGCAAACAACTCCAAATTGAATACAAGGCAGTCTTCCATTGGCTAAAACACCAATTTGCCAGGTTTTAGATGACGAATATTTCAATTTGATTTCTAAAAGGGCCAGTGTATGATTAATCTTGAAAATTGAATTCAAATTTTTTTAAAAAATACTCAAATTTTAACAATTCCCTAGTCAGAATTTACAGTTTTGGCCATTAAAAAAAAACTGCAAAAATTTGAATTCAAAAATTCAAAATTCAAATTTGAAATTCAAATTTTCACTTCGACCCTTGGTAAATTTGCACCTCAATTTCAGCATGATTTTTATTAATACAAAAAAGGGGGGTTGTGGGTACACACCTAAGGCTAAATTTTAATATATTTAGGTACAATGTAAGTGCTACTGATCTGTCCATTCAATCAATGCACATTCCCTGATGCCCTATCTCAGTAATTCAATAAATATGCAAGTGCATTTATTTTAAAAACAGGGTTTTTTTGTTACAAAGTTATGATCATAAAATTGATAAGCCTCCATACTATGTCAAGGTAAACCCCACACGGTGGTCCCTACCTTGTTTACTTCTGGCCATAGTATAAAAGGTCTTTTACCTCTCTGCTTTATTTGGAGTAAATATCTCCTGCACCTTGGTTTCAACATGTGGGCTAAATCCTCCCCCGCCACCTGCATATGCGACTTTTAAGAGTGAGAAACTGCCTAAACCAACACCCGATTTTGAAAAAAATTTGATAGTGGAAAGAAAATGAAGGCAAAGTGAAATGATATGTATAGTTGCACGCATGTGTATGTATGTTTGTAGAAGTGAGTGTAGGTGTGTGTGTATAGATATGAACAAGAAATGTGCACCCACAACTCCCCTTTTTGTCTTTATGATTTTTATTATATCTCTCAGTTAAAGACTGATTATGTGTTATTGCAAATATGTTTGTATACTTCTCATATACCTAGGAAATACATAAGACATCTTTAAGTAATAAAACATTAAAGTATAAATAGCTAATGTGACTGCATTGCTTTTTCAAATAAGCATTCAATTGAAAATATTTATTTTTTATTGAAAGTTTATTAGAGAACGTTTAAGATAACAATACAAAAAATGGAATAATAAAGAAAATTAAAAGTAAATAGTTAAATAGCCACCTCGTAGGCAAAGAAAAGAGACAAAGAAAAAATAAAAAGCAGAACATTTTAAAGAAAAATATGTGCAAGAATCATACACTTGACTTAACACGGTTGAAAAGAATGATCAGATATCAAACTGCGGAATAAGCAATTTGATGTTTTCCACATTTATGAAAACTTTCCTGTCTGTCAGAAACATTGCCTTGACATTCAGAAAATGTCTTAACAAACTGACACCTTGCTATTGATACTCAGAAATCTAAAGCAGCATTAGAGAAAGAATCTAAAGATAGAGATAATTGCATATCTTTCAGTAAACCTGACATTTTTATTTACAGTAGGTTGCAATTTTTTGAGCTACTTTCTGTTTAGCACTAGTGATGGGCGAATTTATTCTCCAGGCGTGAATTTACGGCGTTTTGCAAATTTCGCAGGAAATTTGTGAATTTCGTGGCAAAACAGGACAAAGTTGCCCATCACTGTTTAGCACAGTTAGATATATACAGAACAAACATAGAGAGTAGTGCTACACAATCAATCTCACCGCTTTTTGTAGCGTCGGGTGCCGGCTGCGACTCTGTCTGCCCAGGTCCAGTTCAAATTCCGATACAAACTCCAGCAGCACTCCGGTATAGTGAAAGAAATTTATTTGTGCAAATAAAGCAACGTTTCGGGCATAACCAGAGTGCTGCTGGAGTTTGTATCGGAATATATACAGAACGAATGTAATAAAAGTCGCTAACGGAAAAACTATTCGCAATGCGAAAAGCTATGCCTTTGCGCAAACAAATTTTGCTTTGTGCGAATTTAATATACTGTAGCTTTTGCAAACCCTGAAACTCTTTAGCGACCACTTCCGACAGAGGAAGACCATTTGAGAATTTTATAGTTTGCGCCAATGCACAGTCAATGTAATAAAACTTTTTAATGAAAATGTCGTTATGTTAGCTCCAAAAGATTGCAACACCTTCAAGCACTTCTTAAGTGTGAAATTAAAATTCGCAATGCGCAATTAAAATTCGCAATGTAATAACAGTTTAAGGAACATTGCAAGATGTGGATTTTTATTCTTATTGGTGCGAATTGTTTTGCTTTTTGTGACTTTAATTACATTCCCCCGTTAGAGTACAACCTTGGAAAAAAGAGGTAACCTGGGCACCATGTTTTAATGTAATTCACAACAACATGTGCTGAGGATGTGTTCTCATATAACAAAGAACAAGGAACCCCAAAATATTAGGATTCTTTTTATCCATGTGCTGCATTCAAATGTAAAAAAAAAGGTAAAAAGTGTTTAGGAGCAGCACAAGCATTAAAAAATGTTCTGGGGGTTCGCCAAATAATTACTGTATCTGCTTTTAGGTAGCCCCATGTGGACTGCCAGCCTACAGGGTGCTCTCTTTCTTAGTATAAAATGTAAAACAATCTCTTACTGTTTTGGGAATATTTTATTATATTTTTTTTTTTTAACAAATATTTTTTATTGAAGATTTTTTTTGACATACAATAAAAAAACAAAAAACAAACAATTCCGAACACAAAAGACTCATTTGAATTACAGGTTACATTCAGGTAATCAAGTTTAACCTCCTACAACATATGTTATAAAATGAGTATATGTTATATCTAGTTCCATCCTTACTTGTACCTTCTAATATCAGTCTTGTATTGTGTGCCTTTAATAAACTGCTTTAACCTTAAACTGCTGTCATTCTTAATGAAATTCAGGAGAGCAAAAAGTAAAAGAGCAAAGGGAAAGTAATTCTTCTTATACATATATAACCAAGTATACTTACGCTGCTGGAAGATGTTCATCTACCCAAACTGACCAAATCTTTTCAAACTTATTGGGGCATCCACGTTTGTAAAAGGTGATTCTGTATAACGGGAGGTTTTGGTTAATTAGATCCAGCCATTGGCGGGTTGTCGGCGGGAGACTAGACTTCCACTTCATGGCTATCAATCTTTTTGCCTGTATGAACAGAAAGGTTAACAGATGCTTTTCTGCTGTACAGGGGGCAATATCCCCAATTTGGTTTAGGAGGATGGCTAGTGGGTCCATTGGAATGATAAGGGCTAAGGTGTGACTTATTTCTGCTGCTACCTCACCCAGTAGTTCTGGGTATGAGGACACTGCCATACCATATGGATAAAATTGGCAGGAGTAAATCCACACTTAGGGCAGAGGTCTGGCACAGTGTTATGTATCTTATGCAACCTATGAGGGGTCAGGTAAGTCCAATGCAAGAATCAAAATTGTATCATCCTATCTTTGACACTAATTAAAGGGGTATAAACTGACTCCAGGGTTTCCTTCCATACTTCTGTATCAATATTCGGTATGTCTGTTAACCATTTCTGCCTCAATTTCGGCAACGGTCTTTATTTGTTCTAAGGAGAATATTGTAAAAGGTGGATAAGTGTTTTTCTAGGGTGGAGCGGTGTAATGAACGTTCCAATTGATTAGGGGCAGTGTCTAACACTGCGCCACCAAACTGGGTTGAAATGGCATCAGTTTTAGGCACCTGAAAAACATATTATGCGGAAGAGCAAATTTCTCCTGTAGGGCTGCGAAAGATAGGAGTTTGCCTTGAACTATGACATCGCCTATGTACTTAATTCCCCAGGAGGCCCACACCCTAGGGTCTGGGACACTTCTCAGCTGAGTAGATTAGGGTTAAACCACAGTGGTATATATTTGGAGCATTGACTATGATTCTTAGGGTATCGGCGGCAAGCCATTCTCCAAGAGAGAACAGTTGCCTTCATTAGAACTGTGACCCCTACATTTTGCGTCACCCCTCTATATAATATGTTTTTAAGCATCTCTTAAGATCCTACCAGAGAGTCCTCTAAGTTAATAGCGGCATTGCCTTGAGACGGGGTTGTCCACCAGGCCGCAGACACTGCCTTAGCGGCTAGATAGTATATATTTAGATTTGGGGCAGCCAGACCTCCGACATCCAAAGGGAGTTGTAACGTTGTCAAAGCAACTCTAGGAGTCTTCCCAGCCCAGTACAGAGAATTTTGTAAAGTGTCAAGTCGTTGAAAAAGGTAGCAGGTAAGGTTGTGGGAATTAGCCGAAATATATAGATGAATCTAGGCAACATGAGCATCTGAACAAATTTATACGACCTAATAGTTAGTGGGAGGGTGGACCAAATCAAAATTTTGGATTCAAGTGTTCGGATGAGAGGGTTTAAGTTTAGTTCCTGAAATTTTCCTAAGTCTTTGTGTACCAATACCCCAAGATATCTGAACGATGTTACTTGCTGTATTGGGAATGGGAGTTTCTGTTGGTCTATGCTAAAGTCATCTATAAGACACTTTGTTGATTTACTCCAGCTTATTTTCAATCCAGAGTAAAGAGTGTGTCTGTTGATTAGTTCTTGGACAGTCCCAAATGCTTCATATGGATTTTCTAAAAACAGTAATGTATCGTCTGCATACATTGCAACTTTTTCCATGTTCCCATTTAGCCTTAGGCTGGCCACCCCGGGGGTTTTCCTTGAGTAACATCGCCAGAGGCTCCATAGCCAAAGCAAACAATAAGGGCGAGAGGGGGCAACCCTGACGAGTACCACGAGAGAGTGTAAAGGGTTTGGAGGTAATGTGATTGGTCCGAACCCTAGCCCTGAGTCGTTCTCATATGCATTTCTTAAAGTTTGCCCCTAGACCATCACATCCATTACTGCCCTCAAGAAATTCCACTCCACAGAATCAAAGGCCTTTTCATTGTCCAGGGTAATCACATTTCTGAGGCCAGAATTCTCATAAACTATGGAGATATTGGTGAAAAATCTCTGGAGTGGCCTGGAATGAATCCAGCTTGATCAGGGGACAGAAGATTGTAAATGCATAGATTTACTTTCCTGGCTAAGATTTTTGCAAAAATTTTGGCATCTACATTTATAAGGGAGATGGGCCTATATGAGGAACAGTTGGTAGGGTCCTTACCGGGCTTTAGAATTGATTAGAGTTTCTCTCATGGACTCTGGCAGAGTGTCCTCCTCCAGTACCCCATTATATATCTTAGTCAATAAGGGAGCAACATATTTAACATGTTTTGCATACCATTCAGTCGGCAATCCGTCCAGGCCGGGAGTTTTCCAAGCTGGGAAGGAGGCAATGGCATCAGTTACCTCCAATTCAGTAACTGGAGAATTAAGTGATGTACGTTCCTCCACATTCAACCTAGGAAGAGGAATAGCATCTACATAAGCATGTATCTGTTCCGGTGAAGATGTAATTGAGGACTGGTACAGCTCAGAGTAGTATTGGGCGAAAACATCATTGATATCTAGGGGATGTGAAACCTGATTGTTCCCAATGTCTCGAACAATTGCTATTGAGGAAGAGGGGGAGAGATCCCTGGATAGTAGTGCAAGTAATTTGCCGTTTGGGAACATATTATTATATTTAGTTTGAATCATCCTAGGAAGAAAAAAATATCTTTTTTGTTTAAGAATGTTGAACAAATTGAAATGAAATTATTTTGCATGTTTATTTAGCGAATGCACTGTAAATAACATAAAACACATTTTCTATGTCAAAATTCTACCTCTGTTTATATGAGGTCTTTGCAATATATTCTTTAAAGTTTGATATGAGATAACATTAACTCATGCCATGACCTCGATTCATCAATAAAACATAGCTTCATGTATAATCAATTAGCCCTTTGAATAAGCACAACTTTATCTTAAATATAGTAATATGGCTTTTTGAAGAACACATTCTGATCTCTTATTTTAAGTAAAGGTGAAATAGAAAAAATTGATACTTTAAAATATATTCCTCTATGGTTTAATTATTTGATAATATGTGGATAGTAATTGCATATGTAATTTTCCAAATAACAAAACTTCTATAAGGTTTAATTAAATTTAAATTTTCTAAAATGTGGTAAAATGGTAGGTGATAGTTTTTGGATTCTCCTTCACAAACCCAAGAAACAATCTTTGAAATCATTCATAATAAATCGTGTCAGTTTTGTTACACCATTAGTATACAGGATATAATAAATGTATATGTGATAAAAAAAAAACATAACAATACTTCAATGAAAATGTGTTAATTCAAATAAATTATACTTAATCCCCAAATGGTTTCTATTTTATTAATATTTCTGTAGACATCACCTAAAAACAGAGCCCAATGATTTATAAGTGGCAATATATATATTTTCTATTAATCATATAACTTATCTGTATCTGTGCAGCCAAGCATTTGATTTGCTTCCCCCATTCAATTACTAGTAAATCATCTTCTATAAACAGTAAATTACTATTCAGTCTGTATTCTGTGTTCTGTTCTATAGGCATTACTTTATTAATGTCAGGAATGCCCATACTTTGCTAATGTAATGTCTACTTTTAGTGATGTTGTCCCATTAGGATGTATATCCATAAAAGCAGTTAGCATTCTGTTCCAATATTACTTAAATATTGATTTATGAGAAAAGGTACATTGCTATATATAACAAAGAACTATTTCTTACATAACCTTAACATAAATATCTGAATGAAAAGCATGAAACAGGAGTGTAATTTAGGCAAACTGTGTCTTGATATCTACTGATCTGCAACTAATGGTCTGCTGGCCGATCCTGATTTTTGAATTTATTTCTTTTCTTTTTGTACATGTATGATCCCCAGCTCTTGTTCATTTTATGTGTCACATTCCTCTTCTGGAATAAAAACCTCGATTTAGGTCTTTGTTATCTCTCACTTATGTGAAATGAACCAGGCATAACATTATCTCCTGTCCCAGCCGTGAGTGGATACATAGATGGGACACACAATGGAGGTAGACACTATCAAAACCCATTTCCTCATATTGCAAAGGTTCACTCAGAGGTGAAATATATTTTAAAACCTTTAAAAAAAAAATAAAGACAAAAATACACTATGAGGGTTATTTACTAAACTCCGAATGCAAAAATCACAAAAAAAATCTTAATTTTCTTTATTAAATCAGACTTTTAAAAAATCACAAATTTTTCAGAATGGGAGTCCGAATGAGTTTTTGATGTGTGCTGGGTTTCTTGCAATACCCTGAAGTTTTCTGAGTTTTAAGGCAAAAATCGGAGTTTTCAGGTGAAAAATCAGAAAATTGTGAAAATCGGATGAAAAATCCGAAAAAATTGTGAAAATCGAATTTTTTCCAACAAAGCACATTTTTGGGAAAATGAAATAATAAATAAGATAAAAAAAACCTGAGCGGATTTGATTGGAGTTTGTAGCAGAAAATATTGAGATAAATTCGGACTTTGATAAATAACCCCCTATGAGTGTTGTCCCTTTTTTTGGTGTTCTTTCAGAACAAAGAAATGCTCTGGAATTGGTAGTGATATGCTGTTTTGATATCAAGACTCTTGCAAACTGCTAATCCCACTAGAGAGTGGAAAGTCTGCATGCTTTGTTTTATTTTATTTTTGGAGAAAGCACTGCAGCACTTTAGAAACACAGAAATATCTGTGCATAGACTTTTAATGGTTCTCAACACGTACTAAATTGTGTTGTATCACCCTGGTGTTTGTAATTAACGTTAACAATAATGCACTAAATTCTGTTGTTTTTTTCTATAGCCCATGGCGTTGCTCTCTATTTTATCTTGACAAACTGATATACAGTATAAAGTAGTACACACATAAACATATGATTTATTTGTCCTCTAATTCCCACCTCTTTGTTGTCTTTATACTATAAAATATAGTTGCTCAACAAAACTAAAATAAAATATTTAATGTATCTTTTCCGTGTTGTTGTGTTAGAACTGTTCAATACATATCCCCCCAAATGTAAAAATTAAGTCTTGATTAGATGTAGTAAATGCAACATACCAGTATTGAAGACAATGCTGATTTTCAGCGCAGTTTGTGATACATTTCAATTCTGCTAGAACTTTTGATATATTACTACAAATCAAATTGGAGCATAAAATTATGCTGTATATTTTAGTCAATGTATCATGTGCATACTGTAAGGAGCACCCGCCGACGCTCCTTCCTTCTTCAGCGCCGCCGGCAAGATGGCGGTACCCAGGGGATGCACGTGTCACGTTGTGACGTTCTGACTCCAATGCGTAAAATTTGCCTTTAAAAGACACCAGAGCCCTGCAGCCTTTGCCTGATTATAGGTTCTACTTTGCGTGTTCCTAGGTGCTCTAAATTACTATTTCTATTGATTCCTGATCTTGACATCGACCTGTTTCACCATTTATTGAACTCTTTCTTTCTGAACTGACCCTTTGCCTGGATTAGACTACGCTGAACTTCTAAACCCCTTGGATACCTCAAACTGTGTTTGGTGCCTGCTACTTCCTCCTAGGTCCATAATTCCCAACTGGAGCCTTCACGCCCTGACACATACTAAGGTAGAAGTATACTTGATTGTCAGAAAACTCATAGATTCCACTATAAAAATTTCCCTGCGTTTGCCAACTTAACCTTTTTATAAAATTCTATTTCAACAAAAGTTTTGCATATCCTGCTCTGTTTTACAAAACATATCTCAGTTTTGACCACATAATATTTTGACCATATAACTTTAGAACATAGAACATATCGGTTTTGCACATTAATGCAGTGCAGATGGTCTAGAAAGAAGAGTGCATTTTCATAGACGATGTAATGTTGTTCCATCCATTCCTGTGATGTTAAATGCTCATTTTAATATACATTAGCAGCTTAGCACTGGGTGGAGTAATAAGAATGACACAGGAAGAGGAAATGAAGGGGGAGGAGCAAACATTGTGGAGAGAGCAGTCAGGAATAAAGCTGATTTCTACCCTGCAGTCTGGCATCCGTGTGTGAATTCTTCCAGTTTCACAACACCCAGCACTGGGTTATCACAGACACCACTTGACATATATAGACTACAGCTTGGGAACTGCGGGCTGAGATGTGGCAGATGAGTTTCATCGTGGATAAATAAAACATTATGCACATAATGGATTCACACTAATATTTTTCCTGTACAAATTACTGGCATGACAGCACTCTCAGTATGGGAGTCCTCCACAGTATAAATAAATAAAAGGGATAAGCAACCAGAATATATAAGGCAATTAATGACCTTCAAAACAGGCTTAAGTCTTATACAGGTATGGGACCTGTTTTCCGGATAACAGATAATTGGATCTTCATACCTTAAGTCTACTAAAAAATCATGTAAACATGAAATAAATCCAATAGTGTGGTTTTGCTTCCAATAAGAATTAATTATATTTTTATTTGGATTAACTACAAGGTACTGTTTTATTTTTACAGAGAAAAAGGAATTATGTGGATTATCTGATTATAATGGATTCTATGGTAGACAACCTTTTCATAATTAGGAACTTTATGGATAACGGGTTTCCAGATAATGGATCCCATACCTGTATAATCTTGATCTAATGAAAATAAGAAACGTTTAAAAATATCACAAGTTAAAAATTCTGTACTGTTTCTGAAATGATCAAGTTACTTTTTATTCTCGCCCACTTAACAATCTTTCTTCTCATGTAGGAGACTCAGATTTTTATTGACATGTTTTGAGAGGCTTCCTTTGGCTATAAGATTTAATATCCTGTATAGTAAAAAAAATGTTGGGGTAAAAAAATGAACATTGACTTGAAATGCTTTTGGCAATTTTTTTGTAAGCAAAATGGGCCAGATTTGCCATCAATACTTCTAGGCAGTGCCGGGCCAAGTCGGCAACCTAGACAACTATGTCCACCCCCACCGTTTGTGAATGCACAGAAGAGCACAAGCGCAGAAGAATCGCGAGTGCACATGCGTGGAAGAGCGCAAGCGGCGATGAAGCGCTAGTGCGTATGATCGGAAGAGTGCACACTCATATTCAGAAGGAACTGCAGCCAGACAGCTTCTGCACACAAGGATCTGAACTACGGGAAGGAGTCAGAAGAGGTACATGTCTGGCGCCCCTCTATCTTTGAGTCCTAGGCACATGCCACTTCTGCCTACCCCTAGTTCCGGCCCTGCTTGTAGGTTAAAGGAGCCCCTGTTAATGGATTATGAAGTAAGCACCTCAATTTAATATTAATATTGCTAAACATATATTTGTTAATGCAAACATTTCCTTTATTCTCTTCTTCTCTGTTGAGGGTGGGAAGATACCTAAAATTTAATATGTACTTTTAACATGGAATATTTGCAATATTTTATTATCAACAGCCTCCACAGTTTTCTATGAAATTTGACATGATTTTACCCTCTTTTTCTTTAAGACAGTTATTTCAATAATAGGGCAATGCGTGTCACAAATTGGACTAATACAATATAATGATAATGTTCCATACAGTGATGCCAAAAATCATTCTGAATTCAGATTTGTTCACAGTATATAAGCTTGCCTAATAATGTGAGTTAAATGCTTACATGATATTAATGAATCTACTTAGGCATATCAGAGAGTCATTTAGCTGTCTCTCAGCTCCAAGCATGTGAAGAATGAGGAGCATACAGAACGCTTCATCTCTGCTCATTTCTTAAATCACCTGTTTTGCTTCCTCACATAACAATTGTGATGAATAATGACTTGCTCTTTTTCCAATACACCTCTCTGTAATAAAAGGAGTGACAGAAAATCTCTGACCCTGTCCAAACCATCTGCTGTACTTTGTATCATTAACTGAATGAAGAGATTTACTTTTTCATAGAAAAACCCCAGACAGAATATAACTTAGATGACAAGAAGTATGCAATCCTAGTGCTTTCTCTGGTATGGATTCTTTGTTTTCCTATGTGTTCATATTTCAATTATTTTGGAGTTTGAAGCTATGTTGTCTTTACACTTTCTTTGATAAATAGAATAGACTGTGATTGTTCCTGCTGTGGAGTCTCGTCAGTGTCTTACTGCTCAGATGAATGCTTCATTGACCTTTTGAATGCATTGCACAGCTCAGAAGTTCCTTTGGAATTTTGTATAGCAAAAGGTCTATGTATTCAAAACCCTTTTGCATAGACTCTAACACAACGAAACTCTCAATAGCATAGTAACCAATGTAGCATATTTCATTTAGTTTGAATTAGTCTCTAATACCTGTAGATTTGTCCCTAATGTAACCTAATGCAGTCATGGGTACAGGGTATCTCCAACAGCTATATGAATATGAATTATTATATTATGAATATTATGAATTAATATTTGTTTTTGTTTTTAACAAAACAAAGATCCATAACAGATCTTATTCCTATTGCTGGGAAGACTTGCAAGTTTTGGGGTGTGGCATAATGAAAATTTACTTTCTGTGGCTCCCTTGACACCATTTACTCTACCTAGTAGTTCGCAGGTGGATTTCAATATCTGTATATCCCTATGTGGTGAAGCATTCCTATAGTGGGGGGTAGGGAAGAGCTGTGTTCCATTTAGGGTACATTTTTACATGTAAAATTATGGTTTTAAAATAACAGCATGTAGAAACTTTTTCTACTTGTTCCTTAAAAAACACAAGTATACAAATTGATCCCAAACTTACTGTATCTACCCACAGGCATTTAACATGATGTAATCAAATGGGATTTGTAATTGGGTCAGACAAACAGGCAGGTGCAGTCCTATTGGACTGTAGGTTTGATGGTGGTCACTGACCAACCAGGTTTCTAAATTATAAAATAAAAATGAACATTAAGGGATATTCATAGAAAGATGGTTTAAAATTGGATGACTCCTTGTATTACCAGCTTTATGATTCCTCTGATGTCACTGCCGTTATATTAAAAATAATTTACATGTTACTGGAATGATGACTTTTCATAGAAAGAATATCATGAGAATGTTTTCCCTAGAAAGCAAAGGTAATATGAAAATTCATTGCTTTTCCTTTTAACAAGCCCAATAATTTTTTTGGATGTGGGGGCAGCCTGGAGGCATATTTAAATGCATGTATGAATCCAAAATAATATACACTCTTAGCACTACTGTAGAAGGTTTAGCATTGAAAAGTAGATAGCAATAGAAAAGTTAAATCTCCTCCTACAAAAACTTTCTATAGTTGTTTAGATCAATAGTGAGAAAAAAAACTATAACCTTATTATCCCCAGTAGTGGTATGATGATATTGTTCTTATTTGTGTCCACGATTGATTCCTAATGTAGAACCCTTTCATGATGTCCCATGTTAAATGTATATATAAATATGTATAAGTCTGTATACGTATGTGTATTTGTAAAAATGTAATAGACAATAGTCAAAAACTGAATCTACAAAAAAGTAACTTTTGTGCCCAGGTTATATTTTTTTATTCTTGCTAGAGAGGCCATGTACAACTAACAACCTTTTAACAAGCCCAATAATTTTTTTGGAGGTGGGGGCAGCCTGGAGGCATATTGAAATGCATGTATGAATCCAAAATAATATACACTCTTAGCACTACTGTAGAAGGTTTAGCATTGTGTTAAATTTTGCATAGAATTATGGCTCAGTTTATGTTTGCTTTAATGCTGTTGATGACATTTTTTCAAAGTTAAACAATATAAAAATATTTCTTTAACATTATACATTTTAGTTGGAGAACCAGTTTTGCTCAGTCATGTAGGACTATTAGAGATTCTGCTACTCTCTCTCAAACTGCTCACATACAGGGAAATGTCAAAGCATAGGAGAAAAATACAGATGATATTAACTTTGGAGACTCTGCAACACTAAAAACTTTCTTCCATAATTAACTATTGCTTTGGGCGAAAGAATTTATTTCCATTTACCAAAAGTTCAAGAAACTGACCTTTGCAGGAGCACATTATATTGTAAAGTGAAATCTCACATTTGCATTCAGTTTGATTAATTATATTGTACTTTGCAGTCACATTTATTAATATTTAATTAAATATGTTATCTTTTGTTATTTCAATGCCCAAGTTTCACTAAATATTTTGTAATTCATATTTATACATTCTTCTGTTCAGTATTCATTTTAAAGTGCACAGTTGGAGTAAACAAATTTTATTGTGTAAAAAGTGGAGAGAAACATTATCGGTAATGTTGCTGATAGCAACCAATCAGATCTTTGCTTTTGTTTTCTAACTGTTGAAATCTACAGTAATTGCTGATTGGTTGCTGTGGGCAACATCACTCGTAATGTTTCACTACACTTTTTACACAGCATGATAAATAGACCTCTAAATGTAATAAACGTTTGGTTAATTTATCAACACTGGGCAAATCTCAATAAAAGCCGGGTTGGCTACTATGGGCTACTGCCCATGTGCAAATTTATCCAGTGGTGAGAATGAGCCCCACTGAGGTTACGTTAATGCAGTAATCCATAGCAACCAATAAGATGTTTCCTTTTTAACAGCTGACCAGTAAATTTTTCCTGCTGATTGGTTGCTACAGGTAATACGTAGTGATGAGTGAATCTTTGTTTTGAAACAAATGTTTCTATGAGTGCAATTATTTTTACTCTTCCAATTTTTTTCTCGCTCTGAATGCATTTTTGAGTTTTTGTCAAAATGCATTTAAGTCAATGGCCATTTTTTCTAGCTTTCTCTGTATCTAAACTGTATATAATAAATCACAATCACAGACTGCATTCTTTGGTAATTGACCCCTTCCATGGGGGAAAATATACCAGAACGCTCTGTAACACAACACACGTAGTTGATTCCAAGTCCCCATCTAAGCGTTGTGCACTGTCTGGATTCTACACGCAGCCTAAACTGGGCATGCTCACCAAGTGGCACCTGGGATGTCATGTGATTGGCCCTTCTGGAAGCTGCCTTTGTGGTTGGCAGAAAGAATCTAACATTTACGACAGGGGCTGTTCCCTTTCTTGGCCAATAATTCCAATTTGTTAGCTGTAAACCATCACTGCTGTTCCCACATGTTTTAGTGACCAGCAATAGCAGTGCCCAACCCTGGCATCTGCAGAAACTTGTAACAACCGGTCAACAATAAAGATCCTTCTTCCCTAAAGGAGTTGTGTGTGAGTCCTTCACTATGCTCCTGTGCTCTCGAAGCTTGGTGCCATCACAATTATGGCTTTCTTCTTTCCTTATCATGTTTGTCATGCCTGTGCATGTTTTGGAGCAAGTGAAATAATAAATGAGACCATTATGAGTTGTATAGGATTAAAATGGATTAGAAATATTTGGAAATAAAATTGCTCAATAAGGATTAATGTAAACAAAATATGATGCATTAATACCAAAACTACAGACTGGGTGAAAACATACATAAACACATACGAAAAAACACTGAAAAAAACTCAATAGAAAAGTTAAATCTCCTCCTGCAAAAACTTTCTATAGTTGTTTAGCTCAATAGTGAGAAAAAAAACCCTATTATCCCCAGTAGTGGTATGATGATATTGTTCTTATTGGTGTCCACGATTGATTCCTAATGTAGAACCCTTTCATGATGTCCCATGTTAAATGTATATATAAATATATATAGGTCTGTATACGTATGTGTATTTGTAAAAATGTAATGGACAATAGTCAAAAACTGAATCTACAAAAAAGTAACTTTTGTACCCAGGTTATATTTTTTTATTCTTGCTAGAGAGGCCATGTACAACTAAGTCTTCAGTTGAGTCATTTGGTAAATGTGACATCTTTAATAACCAATGGCATCACTAAGCACCATTTTTAGGGATTTAGGATGTGTTTTATTTAGTTTTCTGTGGCTTTAGTTTACAATGTTCTGTTACTATATAATTTATTGGTGAGTAGGTTGCGACAGCCAAGAGCTATTGGTGCTGACATCCTTTAGATTTTCTCTGGAAGGCATGTCTTTGTAATGAAAATTTCAGCAACTGAATCAGGTATTATTTATCTACCTGTTTGCATATAATAGAATGAACTTTCCTGCAGTTGAGAATGCCAACTTCTGCTGGATGCAATGACTTGGGGCTTTCATATCCAACACCATGAAACATTTAGATTTAAAGAGTTAAAGAGGTCAGCATTAATCCTTGCAGCTGCCTGTGACTTTTTACATTGTACTGACTAGCATTTTTTCATCAGTGCAGTGGCAATGAATGAAATATCCCATAGTCCAATTAGCATAATGTTACCCATGCTGAACAACTAATGAACCTCCAAGTATTTGGAAATTGAATAAAAAGATAAATATTGGATTGGCTTAAAGGTAGACGTGTTAAATATATCTATATCTATCTATATATCTATCTATATATATATATCTATCTATATATATATATATATATATATATATATATATATATATATATATATATATACTGTACCCCAAAGAGTATTAAGGTATTTACTGTGTAAAAATTCCTTCCTGGTCAAAGACCTGAATCAAAAATCAGCAACAACAGGAAAATGCCATTTTAAATGCTCATTTGTCTGCATTGTAGCAACTTGTAATTTAGCATTAGGGTTCATTGAATGAATTGATGACATTGATTTGCCCACTAAATTGATTCAAAAGGGATAACAAGATATAACGTTTCAGTAAATGAAGGGTAACTCAGGAGAGACATTATCCACCTGCAATTCGAATATCATAGAGAGCCTTTATTTCATCCCTCATGATTATCTGAGCTTCCAATCAGATCCTCTAAAATTGTCAGGATAATGTAAGAAGGTCAAAATGAGTGTACAGAAACCCTTGCAGAAAATAAACACCAAATATGATTTATTCTTGAGACAGATATGGTTCTTAGGTTCAACTTATATTATGATTGCTACCTTTCTTTGTAATACTATTTATTCAAAATATAGTTCTACTTTTCTATACTACGAAATGTTGATAAATGCAAGGTTATGCACTTTGGCAAAAATAATATAAATGCAAGTTATATACTAAATGGCAGTGTGTTTGGAATTTCCTTAAATGAGAAGGATCTAGGGGTTTTTGTAGATAACTAGTTGTCTCAAACTCAAATTAGGAGGGGAGACTGTCAAGGTTCGGGTTGTTTTCTCTGGAAAAAAAGGCGCATGATTACCCTTTACAAGTACATTAGAGGACATTATAGACAAATAGCAGGGGACCTTTTTACCCATAAAGTGGATCACCGTACCAGAGGCCTCCCCTTTAGACTAGAAGAAAAGAACTTTCATTTGAAGCAACGTAGGGGGTTCTTCACAGTCAGGACAGTGAGGTTGTGGAATGCACTGCCGGGTGATGTTGTGATGGCTGATTCAGTTAATGCCTTTAAGAATGGCTTGGATGATTTTTTGGACAGACATAATATCAAAGGCTATTGTAACCAATGTTAAAGTTTTTCTGGGGTTTTTTTTCACTACAAATTGTCCAAAAAACTAACATTTTTGATGTTTTCATGGTATTCAGAATTTTTTCCTTCGTACTTTTTTAAAATCTGAACTTTTAATAAATTCAGCGACGGTTGTGGCTTTAGAGTTTGTGAGTTTAGTCGTTGTTTCAAAAAACTCAAAAACCGCTTAAATCTGACCTTTAATACATAAGCCTCATCATGAGACCATTGTGGTAAGGATGGGGCTTTTGACTGATTTGACTGATTTATATGACAGTGACACACACTGTAACCTACAGCACTTTAATACCCCTCTGAATTGTGTCTGTAAGTTACCCTCCCATTTAGACTGTAAGCACTACATTGTCGGGTCCTCCATCCTTTTGTCTCCTTGACACTGAGGGGCACATTTACTTAGTTCGAGTGAAGGAATAGTATAAAAAAAACTTTGAATGTGAATGATTTTTTTGGCTACTTCGACCATCGAATTGGCTACTTCGACCTTCGACTACGACTTTGAATCGAACGATTCGAACTAAAGATCGTTCAACTATTCGACCATTCGATAGTCGAAGTACTGTCTCTTTAAAAAAACTTCTACCCCCTACTTCGGCAAGTAAAACCTACCGAGGTCCCATAGGCTTTCTAACAATTTTCTGGTAGAAGAAAAATCGTTCGATCGATGTATTAAAATCCTTTGAATCGTTCGATCAAATGAATTGGAGTAAATCCTTCGACTTCGATATTCGAAATCGAAGCATTTTACTTAGACAGTCGAATATCGAGGGTTAATTAACCCTCGATATTCGACCTTAGGTAAATGTGCTCCTGAGTGTAATTATATTTTATATTTATGTGAATCGTATTTCTAATAATGCACTTATTGTTACTTATAATTGCAGTAAACCCTTGTTTGTTACTACTAATTTATTGTTTTGCTGTACAGTGCTTTGCCCTCAAAGAGTGCTATACAAAAAAAATATACATACATACATTTACGTATTGACATATTTACATACATACCACACAAATGTAATACAGTATCCTGCATCCTGACATTCCTCTTTATGAGAGGCAGGTTCATAATGCAGTTACTTGGGGCTGTTTAACTTGCACCTGAATTACGAAAACGCACATGGGCAATAATGTTCATTATGACTCAATGTTTGCAGCTGAGGCTGTGTGTGGCTGTAATGACTCTGGAATTTTGTGGAAAAAATGCTACCTTGTATGAAAATAAAATGCTCTTTGCACAGCACACTGTGCTAGCCCTGCTCCAGTACATAGTTTGGCACCTTGATTGGAAACTGCAGGAGTCAAAAAGAATATAGAGTAGCATGCCCTAATAGACCTATAGCCAAATAAACCTGCAGATGGCCAGAGTTTTTTCAGCCCCTGAGGCATTTCAAATGATATTGAGTGGCTTACTATAAATCTGGAAAGAGGCCCCTGAATAACATTAGCTTAGATCAAAGCCTCGGTAGTCTGGTTGTTAACATACTGCATAATCATTAAATAATAGTGATTTGTGAATAAATTCACCAGACATGAATTTGAGGTGAATTTCCACATTTTGCTGTAAGCAAATGAATTCGAAACAACAGCAACAATATGCCAGCGAAAAATCCGCCACGTCAAGAAATCCGCCGCGCAAAAGAAATGGGTGCTCATCAAAACTGCTGCACGCAATCAAAATTATTCAGACTAAAATGTTTAGAGAGACACGGTGCACCAGAATATATTGTAAATATCTCACAGAGTAGTAAATGTGGTCCGGGTGCACCAGCCCCAGACCCCCAGCTTTAGGGAGCGGCACGCCAGAAAAATCTATGAAAAAAACAGGGCTGTCTGGCACTCAAGCGGATCCACAGGACCAGAAAAGTTTTAAGTTAAAAAATATGTCTTTATCTTACAAAGTTAGAAATGTATAGTTGCAGGGCAGATGGAGATGCAAGTATACATTTTTAACTTTGTAAAATACAGATATATTTTTTAACTTAAAACTTTTCTGGTCCTGTGGATCCATTTGAGTTCTTTCATCAAAATTATTCAGATACCCATTGACTTTAATGCATTTGGATCAAATAGCCGCGCGTATAAAAATTGACGCTCGTGTCAAAATTATTTTGACGCCCATTGACTTCAATGTGATTCGCCAATCACTATTAAATAACCATGTTCATAAAAATACTTTAATAAAACCCAGCAAACACCATATCACAATAAACGATTCTTTGCTACTAATGAACAAGCATTTTTACCAGGTATAGTTTAAGGTTATGGCTTTTCAGGTTTTACGTTTTCAGGTATGTTTTCAACAGCAGCAAAATAAGAGTCTGACGGTGAATGGATCTTGCATAAGTAGTGATTTTGTACCCATTGCTGATATCAAAAAGTCCTCCCCTCAAGATGAAAAAAATCTTTCCTCCTCTCCCAGGTTTCCTTATCCACCTCTTCACTCTGCACTTTAAATGTCAGTTTTGGCTACTCCCACTTATATTAGTGATGCTGCTGCAGCATCTCTGGCTAACATTTGGTTTTCTGTCTGCCTTCTGTAAATCTGTTTGACAAGCTATACAAAAGTACAGCTCAATGTTTTTCAAGATGGAACCTGTCACTCAAGGGGTCCTGCTGCCTGTCTGCAGTTTGCAGCATTAATAACTGCCACATTCTAAGGTCTTCTGTTTGTGTGTACTCTGGCAAGACACCTGCATCATATAGTTCATTACATTTAGTGGTAAATAAATTAGCATAACAGTTTTTGACCCAGCTAGTCCTTTATCACAGAGACCTTTGATTCAGGTGTATTCTGTAACAGGTAACGATTTTGGAGGATTCTATATGTAGACGAAAAGAGAAATAACTGAAGGATTAATATTACAAGTAGTTAACAAAAGTAAAAATTCAGATTTTTCGGACCAAAAACAATAATCTGATCCAGAGTTTCTCTGATTTTTATCTTAGAAATACTGAGATAAATCCGGAGCTTGATAAATGACCACCTTAGTGTATAAGTAGGAAATGCTCTTTCATATTGTTTATTATGTGAAGAAGCCCAAAAGTGCTATTACTGTTTTCCTGTGAGCTGTTCTATGGCCTGTTTGCCTTTCTCAAAAGCAACAGCATGGTGACACAACTGTAATTCAATGTGTGTGTTTTCTGAAAAGCTCTGAGCAAAGTTCTAAGATTGTTCACTTAGGTTCTGTTACTATGGAAACCAGTTCATTGGTATTCACAAGTACAAGATGTGCTTTGGTTTAACACCGTCTTTCCGAATATCTACCGTATAGCAATGTATCAAAAACATTAAAAAAAAAGCATTTGCCAGTGATTCCATCTGAAAGCAGATAAGGTGATTTATGTAAATAATAGGGACTGTCTCTGTACTTGATTTTTTGACATTTCTTCAGTATGTCAAAAATGAATTCCATGCTATTGCCGCTGATATTTTTTTAAGCAAAAAAACAAAACCATGAAAAAATTCAAGACAAGCCCAAACGGTAGATTTATTAAATTATAATATTAAATTATAATACGGGGTCATTTGCACAGACATTTTTCTTGTATTAAATTTAATGGCTAATTGTAAATGGATACATATGGATTTGCATATCGTTCATTGACAGATGCTTTGTTAAATGTTTGCAGCAGTAGGCCATAGAAGGGACAGTATAGACCTAAACACATATGCTTAAAATGAGCACAGTAAAAAGGAATTATTGAAAATGCATTCTATTATTTTAATAAAAAATAATCCATCTTTTCCTATTTTTGTCATTATAAAGCACTATTTAAAAATTAATTTTTATTTACTAATCAACTTCCCCCTCTCCCTTTAGACAGGGCTGCTTATCTGCTAAACAGTTTTGCTGTAATAATGATGCCCATAGAATGTAATGGGTGATAGAAAATTGTTGCATGTCAAAAATTTGACATGTCATAAATGATGAAAACCGTTAAAGGATATTGAGTAGCGATTAGTCTGATTTGTCAATTAGTGAGTTTGGGTTAAAAATATTTGAGTTGTAATTGCCAGGCATCAGGCATGCACAGGTGTTTATTATGCGTAGCAGGACCAGTATAGGATATGGTGTGTGTTCTGTAGGTTCAGACCCAGGAGATTTGTCTGTGTGTGTGCATACTCTGCTAAGAGATTTTTCTGTCAACACAGCTGCAAAAATAGATAAATAAACAACTAGACTTCAGAAACAGTCACCTACCATTACATTTAAAAAAAAAGCCCACAACACTTTCAGTGTTCTCATGGTCATGAAATAATCATGGAGGGATCTGACAGCATTGATTTTCTTTCAGGGAAAAGGCAAAAGCTGTATCATTAAAGGTCCTGGGATTGTTCTGGAGAGGGTTGTCTTCAAATCATATCCAAATTACCATTTCATTAGTCCTTGCCTCATTTGTAATTTCGCATCATCAAAACCCTTTTCTTCCTTTGGCCACCAGCAGAGATAGAACAAAAAAACAATAATTAAAAGAATCCGACACATACCAGTAAGTTGCTGTTACAGGTAGCAGTAAATAGAAATATATGCTTAAAGGATCTGCTGTAGATAAATATAAAATGACTTCACAATTCACTATGCAAGGGGATTTATGGCCAGTATTAAAGCTATTAATGATGAAAGTGCTAAATTACTAGGTGGAAGGTAGACATCGAAAGGTTTCGAATACTCTGCTGATGAATTTGAATCTATTTTTATGCAGTATCACCTTTGATTGGTCCTGGATGAAGGAAAATCTCTGGCAAGGTAATGAGACAACCCATTTATTGGATTGGCCTGCATCCTAGTCACCAAATGTCTAGAGGCATTTAAATCTCAATGTTCTTCTTTTCATTTGTTTTACAGCTTTACTTCAGGCTTGCCATAATATTATGCTCAGGAGCCCAGAAGTGCCCTTAGCCGTGGCTTGCTTTTGACTGATATATCAGCACATTTTCATTTATGCTTCACACAATCATCTATGCATGAAGCAAACACAAAGGTGGCAATATGTCTAGCATTAAAGATAGGCACTTTGCTTTTTTAAGAACTTTTTTCGTTAACAGCAAGAAGTAATATGTATTCATACTAAAAAAAAGTGAACTAATGTATTTTAAAGAGAAATAGCATTGGTAACCATCCTATGTGGCTGGCAGTTCCATTCTTATTTTAAGGTGCATTACACCTATCATTATGAGTATGTACACAACTATTCAGCTATTTGAACACAGACTCAATAAATGTGTTGCAGGCAAATGATGTTCACATTTGAATCCCACCTAATAAGGCGACCAGTTAGGGGTGATTAGAATTGTTTTAGTTGAACCTTTTTTAAGCATAGCTGATATATTCTGATAGTTACAAACTACTCCATTGTCACAGCTGAGAACACAACTTTTAGGACTAAAATCCACTGGAGATTTTGTAGGATGGTGTTGGATTAGCAAAATGCATCCTGCAAGTTGGTTGTAGTCACATGTGATTTGTATCTCATTTTATACAGGAGTGGTGGCCAGCTCCATGTTGTAGCTCCCACCCTTTCCAACTATAGTCATGAGATCCCACTGGTGGCCAATAAAAAGGCAACCAAGTTTTGGAGTTTTAACCTTGAAAGCAGCAAATAAGTTGCAGGTAAAACCTAGTCCCTGTGTAAAATGTATAATGAAGCAACAGAATTCTTAATGAATCAGATTAAAGCTGAGTGTAGGACTGGCCACACCAGGGATGCCTTTGACAAAGTTGGCCAACTTATCAATATATTGACAAAGAATCCCTGTTTTGTTTAAATGGTAAGGTATTTTATGGTAGCTTACGGCACAAAATGTCTTAAATATATTGATAATGGGTTTAGTGCAGAGGACTCTTTGTATGTTAAATTTAATCTCGTCCATGAGTTTTCATGTGATAAATCTTTTTCTCACTAAATTTAATCTGGTCCTTTACATTCTAGCTATAGAGGGATCTGATTTTGTGCTGTTGGATGGGGTTGTGTGGTGTTGCATGGCAAGATCAGATATAATCTGACCCACAAAATCTGATGAAAATCTCCATTGTAGTTTTACCATTAGAGGTGTGGTTGTTCTATCTTGAGTTAACATCAACACTAAGATAAGTCCCCTTTGTTTATACCTTGAAGTTTCACCAGTGGCAGCCATCTCACTGAATCCAAGGATGGAGCCGCTTGTAATCCTTTGTGCAAAAAAAAAATCTGAGATTCTGTTTATTAAAGAGGGAGTTTTCTAAAACGGTCCCACTGGTCCATGCTAACTTTTATACAGTGAATTCTAGGAATCTCTCATTTCTAGATATTAATTTTATTTATTTTTCATTAAATAGAGATGGAGCAAGGCAAACTCGTTTAGTTGTTTGGTTCAGATGGCTGCATGTCACTTTTTATTTCCCCTGAAATTAATGCAATGATGCTGTGCCTTGGTGCCCCATTGTGTTCTGTGTGTGTGACATGTGAACAGTATGATGCCAAAACAAAGTGTGTTACAACTGTTTTTATAAAAGGGAACAGATTATTAGTTTCTATGTTTCTAGATACTGGCAAATGTTGCCTGTGTTATTGCACATCTCTTTTACAACATGTCATCATGTGTCAGTGGTAGTGTATAAACAAAGATTTATATAAAATCTCAGGAATGTCTTTTTATGCTCCTGGCTTTGTCATGTTTTCAACACACAACTTTTTTAGGGTTTATTATTTGTAAGTGTACCCTTTCCTTTGTCAAGAAGGAATCAGCAACGATTTTGGTCATTTTGGACACATTTAGCCAATAATTAACGATAAACGAGTCTGTCCGGTTTCATTTCTGCTAAAAATTCTCAAATCTATCCAGGGTCTTGGAGATTTAATGAAATGCTTTGCAATCTTCCCCACGGAGAATAATAGAGTTGCCTGCCTAAAAGTCCACATGGTTAAAGTTAAAGTTTAAGAACAATACATAATCTATTCTCTATGCTTTTTAAAGATGCCAAAAAACTTGTTTCCTAATACTAGGCATTTGACAATTGTAGTAATACTGGTACTGTGTATTCCTGTCAGGGGGTGGATTAATGAATAGAATAACTTAGGCTATAGCCTAGAGGCCCAGAGTGATTTAGGGGTCCATCTAGTTTTTCCAAATATAATTTTTATTTTTAAAAAAATGTATTTTTGTTTGTGCTGCTGGGCCAGGTCCTGTTGAGATGCGTGCATAGTACCTGCTGAGAGAAGATAATGCAGCAAGGCAAGGCTCATGCATTTGCGGAGTGCACCTGAACTCTCTAAGTGCACTGACCAGATAGACACATTACATTTATAACCTGTACTTTAACAGAATCACTTCCATTGTATATGGTGAAAAATCAACCACTGATCCCAAGATATTGATAGAATATATTCCACCCATAAATAACACTGAATAGAAATGCTCTGCTGCACCTTTAGATACTTTCCATTGAAATGAATAGCTGTTGATAGAAAAAATTGTCTAAAATTTCAATAAACAGATAGAGGTGGGCTTAACTAAAGCATGTGTAATATGTAATCTCACCATGGTGTTCTAGGAGCACTGTTTATACTAGGTATATTACTTTATACTATACATTATTTTATAGCCTAATTTGCAGGCTAATGATATTTAAAAAAAACTATTCAGCATCTAAATATGTATTTGAAACTCTCTTGTTTGTGACAGGCATCTATCATCTACCCACTTACAAAGTAAATAAATGTAAAAAGCTTAGTGACATTTAGAGATATGTTTAAATATGTTTACATTTGCTCCGATTGACAGTGCCTTGTTTTTAAATGGGCTGCAATGTCTATTTTTCAGATGCTTTTCAAATGAGCCTGACAGTATTAACAAATCTGTACAAATGGAATGTATCATGTGCTTTTAGTTAAATGAATATACAGTACAACAATATAGCCATCCATGGATAATGCACTTATGTACAAAATTATTACAGGTCACAGGTGCTAGGGTGTTTGCCACAATATTCTTGCCAGGTAGAACCTCTACAACAATACTTGTACGATAAAGTTCATGTTATAGTTCAATTCTACAATACACATTCACATTTCAATGGCAGACACTGCTGGTATGCAGTGCTTGGTCCCTGGTTTTATTCCAACCAGGGCATTATCTCCAAGGTGTTTGTATACTATCCCTGTGCTTGCAGGAGTTCCCTCCAGGTACAGTACTCTGATTTCCTTATACACTCTAGAAATGATAAGTGCCTGGTAAAACTGTTTGAAATGTGTGTGAATGGGAAGCTCCCCTGGGGCAGGGACTGATGTTAAAGATGTTTAAAGAGGATTCTGTCATGAATTGTATGGTTTCCTTTTTATTTCTAACACTGTTTACCTGTTTACATTGCAAATAATTCACTCTATCATTTAATAATTAGTGATGGGCGAATTTGCGCCGGCGTCTCGTTTTTGACGCCGACGCCCGTTTTTTGACGCCTGTGGCCGTTTTTGATGCAAATTTTTTCGGCCGAATTTTTGCAGGCGAATTTATTCGCTGACGGCGAATCGCGCAAATTCGCGCCTGGCGAATAAATTCGCCCATCACTATTAATGATGTTGAACTAACAAATGCATTTTTTAGCTGTAATATTGGTGTGGAGGCAGTCATCTCAGTGCTTTGTGTCTGAACTTTGAGTAGTAGCCAGCACTTAAAGGTGAACTCCACAAAAAAATAACTTAATCTTTTTGAAAAGTAAACATAATTTCAAGCAACTTTGCAATATACATCATTTAAAAAATATGCAGACTTTTCATGATTTTTAATGGTTCATGACAGTTCCCTAAGCCGAGCCCCCTGCTCTCCTGCTGATCTCTCTGACAAATTTGCTGAGCTGGCTGACTACTGTTACTTTGTATTAACAGCCATCTGTCCTTAGACTGCATCCTCCAAACCCCACAATTCCCTGCACACGTGATTTCAATAAGGAAAGGAACATCTCAGTGCAATGCATTGTGGGTTATGTAGTTCCTGCATGCTGTCTGTAAGCTGTGGAGAAGTTACAATTTGTAACATCAATGTTTTAGTCCCTCCTTCCCTGCCAGGATTTCAATGATGCAGAAGGATAAGTCCTGCTGGATCTCAGCATAGAAAATTGCATTTATTCATACTTTTTGAAGAAACAGGTAACTGTGATAAATATTTAAAGGGGTTTGTGTGTTATGTGAGCCTCTTTATCAAATTTTGGTTTGGAAGCCAGAGTTCCCCTTTAACTGCTTTGAGACAGCTATTGTATTGTCTTTCTCACCACTAGCTGGGGCTAGGGAGCACCTTTAGCAATGCAAACAAATTCTTCAGCAGAGATGTCAGGGAGCTGCTATCTGGTTAGCTACCCATTCTGTTGATAGGCTGCTGGGAAGGAAAGGGGGAAGGGTGATATCACTCCAACTTGCAGTGTAGAAGTTAAGAGTGACTGAAGTTTATCAGAGCAGTCGCATGACCTGAGGGCACCTGAGAAACTTACAATGTGTCTAGCCCAATGCCAAATCTCAAAATTAAATATAAAAAAATATGTTTGCTCTTGTAAAAAAGGATTTCAGTGCAGAATTCTGCTGTAGCAGCATTATTAACTGATGTGTGGAAAAAAGTGCATTGGAATATGTCAGTATTAATAAAGAATAACAAGAAATGCCTTTAGTGACCCAAATTCTGCTGTCCTGAATCCTTAGTCTGGGATAACGTTAAAGAACAACAATACAAGGGTGTACTGTTAAATGGTCTCTCTAGATTTGAGAGTTGAAGTGGACAAATATATCAATCTATCAAAAAGTAAACCACATACTAGTGTCAGATCTCGCAAACATATTTTAACTGTATAGACAAAGAACATTCCCAAATGCAGGTGCCTTCCTAGCAATACATTTTTAGAAAACTTGACTCCACAAGAGGGGACAAGAAAGATTCACCTAATAAATGCAAATACATGTTTTTTATATATTCCCAATTTGGTAATTGCATGTTTAAAGTGGTGACAAACACCTTATCCCGCCAACCATTGTAATGTAATTTAGATCTGCCATTCATCATCCCTATCACACCAAAAGGCAATTCAAAATAGGTGTCTCAAGTTTTCCAAAGCACATTCAAAGTTGTTTCCTTCAAGGCACACACTTTATTACTATATACCCTCCTTAAGCCAAAGAACAGTCATTATGGAATCCATAAAAAACATGGTGTCTGGCATAGATTGGGGCAAACTAATCACCCTTCAATGTGCTACATGTTTGAAGCTAGTACTCCCTACATAGGCAAAGCATAGTCCAAAGGCAAAGGATAGCTTTTAAAATTAAATCTCACTTCATATTATATTTCTCCAAATGATACTGTATACACAGAAAGACTCTCTTTCTATGATGTTGCCAAATAGAAGGAAGGAAGCTTAATGGTTTAAGATAAGGTCTGGTCACCCTAAGTAGATAAGATATTTGAAATATTGCACTGCTAACTTGATGCCAATGTTAATAATAGGGAAAAGGGTAAGAGAGGAGAGATGGAAAGACAGTATTTTCCCATAAAAGTATGACTCTAAACAAAGCAGTCCATAATGGCCTTGAAAGTTCAGACTTTATATCTGTGAAGACTGTAGTAATACAATTATTTTGACCAAATCATCTTAGTGGATATATTTATGTATATAGTAAAGGCAATAAACCAAAGACATTTTTTTCTGAATTCTAAGGGTCTTTTATTTGTGTGACGGATAATTTCAACAATGTTTTTGTTGATGTCTAAAAAGACAACTACTACATGGTAGATCTTTCTTTTTTGTAAATATATTTTGAAATGTTCTGTTGACTTTTTTTAACTGCTGATTGTGGTTCTTTGGCAACTAATTGGTCTATTCTATGTGCAATCACTGTACCAAGCAGTTTCATATTATAGATGATATGTGTGTAGACACATTACATGTTTACAAGTTTACCAAACTATAGGCATTTGTGTAGTTTTGCTTACATAAATCTACAGAAACAGCCTTTGCTTGTAACGATGCCTCTGTTTTATATGCTGGAGATATCAAAACGAACACTATTTTGCATCAAAAGTTTGGTCGGCTAAGGTTTGAATCATCCCATTGGGGAGGATATGTATATTCAAATATCTGATGAAATCAAATCCTATTTGAATACCAGTGCATTCAATTTCAGTCTGTGTTCAATTTGCTTAAATTGCTAATCCCATTGAGCAGTGCTCATGTAGATAGTTTAAGAAACAGATGACATATGCTGCTGTACTAAACAAGCCAAGGCAATGCCAGAATAAAGACAGAAGGTGTTTGTTTATTTTAAAAGGCAACATATTATTATGAAACAACATGGCTAGGAAAATGATGCATTAATGATGTTGTTCTCCATAACAAGTGGATTATGAATAACTGCAATTAACCAGCCTATAAAATCAAGAGATTAATAATATTTGACAATGCATTTATTTTCCTCTAAATGTGGATAAAATTCAGCTTATTAATCTCCTGTGTTTCATAAAGGTATGTTTTGTTAAAATATATGCATTCAGCAAGAAATAAAAATTAAAAACACCAACTTTTTTACTCTGAGGCCTCATACAAAATTACGGTTAATTATTTTATGTGCCATATGGCATGATGCTGAATATTGATCTTTAGGGTCCTAGTAATGATATGTCCAATACCTACCTATAATGAGTCAAGGGAATGTAAGACTTAAATCCTGTATTTAGGAACTGGGTATATTAAATACAGGGGGTCTTGAACTTTACACATGTATCTCTCCAGGTTTTCAACTATTATTGTTTATAGACTGCACACCTTAATGTGTGACTGAAGCACATGTATCACTTAACTCTTTAAGTGACGCTGATTTTAGACTCTAGAATCTGGCATACTTCCAATTCAGGTAGTGAAAAGGTGTCTTTTGAAATTCACTCCTTAACACCCTTTGTTTCCTTTCCCCAAGGAAAAGTCCAGTAGGGCGGAATTAGTGGTCTGAGTCAAATCTCTCCAAGGGCTCCAGACAACAGCAGACACATGGAAATAACATGTCTGTTGCTGTTCTTTTTTTCTTCCCCAGGTGCTGCCCATTCAAGTTCACATGTCATAACTCCTCTGCACTCTGAAACACTCCAGTCTTTTCTTAAGCACACAATCACATATGCACTTTACACACACACACACACTTACATGAACATGTGAAAGTAAACAATCCAGAGCCAGGACCTGATGGTATTCACCCCAGGGTACTAAAAGAGCTCAGATCTGTAAGACCTATTTACTTAATTTTCTAGGATTATTCAATATCAAGATATTAATAATTTATATTATGCTGCCATTATGAAAAAGAGTTCCAGTTCTTGTAGATATGTTAGACACTGGGGTTGCAGTGGATTTTGCTGAAGCATTTGATACAATAGCACAAAGAAGGCGACTGATTAATTAAGGAATATTAACATAATATTTGTTCTTGGATAGAGAACTGACTGAAAGATGGATTACAAGTCATGGTAAATGCCAAATGTTCTAAATGGACCAGTGTTGCTAAAAACATACTTCAGCAGTGTCACCTTGATTTTTAGTTTGTTTATAAATGACATGAGGTGGGCATTGTAAGTACTATCTCTATTTTTGCTCATGATACTAAATTGTGCAAAACTATAGGTTTAATGCAGGATGCTGCCACTTTTCTGAGACAGTTGAATAAAGTGGAAAACTGGGCAGCAAATTGGCAAAGAAGATTCACTGTTGATAAGTGTAAGGTAACACTTGTATACAAAAATAAAAATAAATGCTAGTTATACACTGACTAGAGTGTGCCGAGGTCTCCTTTATTAATTTGGATTTGGGGACTTTTGTGGACAACAGACTGGGCAACAGTAGGCAGTTAGTGTATTGTAAAGCAAAAAGGGGAATTCTAAGGCTACACAAATGAGCTTGCCTGAAAAGATGAAAACATAATTTTGCCACTAGATCACTGGCAAGGATTCACATATAGCACCTTTCCTATACATTGCAACACACAATATTTAGGGCCTTCGAGCTTGAGCATTCAGCTACTAAAACTGTGCAAGAGTTCCTAAACGATGTACTGGAGCTGTGCAAATCCAAATCCTAAAATTCATGTGAAGTTTCATCACACAAACAAAGAAGCAAAATAAAATTCTAAAATGTTTTTTCTTTCCTCCACTCGTTTCCCTAATTTGAAAATGCATATTAGGATTCGAATCCAATTCAGTATTAGGCCAAATCTTAAAATAGTTTATTCAGTGCATCCCTATATGTAATTCTAAAAGTAGAGGTTCTTGCTTGGCATATAAGGCCAAAGTAAATGTGAAATCTTATAACACCCCAATTTAGGAACAAAATGGTAGCCAGGAATTTCCACTGAAGGAATTGGGTATTTAGCACATTTGCCACCTGCTATTTTCTATGTAAAATCAGGCCCCAGGAAAGAACTCATCCCACCATCTAGGGAAAATAAGTTTCTATAGACATCATGAAACCTTTCCATATCAGCTTGAATATTTAATGGGTTGCTAGTTTGAACAAGGTTGTGATCAATTCTTTGTAAAGATCTTTTGTTTACAAACAAAAGAGCTGTATCTACTGTAACTATCAATTTAAAACATCCAGCATCAAGCATTACAGAAAGTTAAATCTAAAATAACACTCTTTGCCACATATGGTGAATGCATTTCTTGCTGTGGAGATTGTAGTGTATCTAATAGAAGACTGAGCTACTATGCTGAACATGTGTAGAGGCCATATGGATTTTACAAGTGCACCAATATTATTTATCTTTATTTAATGGATTATCTTTTCACATGAGATTTGGTGTAAGAAGTCAAATTTCTTTATCAGCCTGAAAGCTATCACTTTCCTCCAGCTTGCCATTTCATGATAATACTATCATCATTAAATGCATATTTAATCCTTATTTTGTGCACAGCCAATCTTTCGCCTTTCAAAACCAAGTATGTTTTATTAAAATGAAACATTCTGTGCAATTCTTTTGTGCAGCCCATGACCCTGCTATTTATTATAGTTTATTATGTAAAGAGCTGGTTTCTGAGATTCGTCTTAATGGCAGTGAACATTAAATATTAGGAGATAGAAAAGTAATTTTTATAAGGCATTATATACATTGGTACAACAACTTTTTTCTTAAGAACACAAAATGATAAGTTATGAAAATAAATCTTTTGGGATTAGTCCTGTTATGCTTGGATACAAATTTTATAAAGCAAATAAGAAGAGCTATAACATTTATGCAAAACAATTACATGCATTATTATTTATAGAACAGTAGGATACGATTCAAATATTTTTGTAAGATTTATAAAATCAAAGCCAAGTTAAATGGTTGAATGAAGAAGTAATAGTTTAATAACTGTTTACCTATGCTATGAAGAATGTAAACCATGACAGCTTATAGGTGACAATCTTGACATGCACCAATTACAGTAAATACAGTAGAAGGTAAGATGTGAGCTCTTTTTACATGAAAAATTGTGAAATTAAGAAAATGTAAATTTTCAGTACTTTGATAAATAAAAACATTAATTAAAATATGTTCAGCTGACTCTTCTGTAAATTGTAGCACACTCCGCACTGAAGAGTTTTCTCACAATGGAATACAGGTTGCATAAGATTGCACAAATCACAAAGGACAGCATTTTAGTTATCCTAATGATAGGACTAATTTGACATTACTCAATGGTATGACATTTTATGGGCAGTATGATCAATAATATTCTTTATAGTATAAAATACAAGTAAACAATGTGTCCCATGTGGGGAAATACTTGTACGCATATACCCTGGTGATCCACTCCTTCCACTCTGGCTGCAGAAGACTGCAAACACATCACATAGGGTTGCTAACCAGGCTTGAATAATTTGCTGGTCCCTTTTTTGTCTTTTTGGGGGAATCGAGGGATGGGGGAGAGACAACTTACTGCACTTTGCTTGTGCTTAGTTAAAGTTCAAAAATTGTGAGCTTAATGAACCTAAGTCTTTTTTAAACCCACATTTAACTTGTGAGACAGGCAAATTATTTGTTGCTCCCTCTTTGTTCTTTCTGGGGGAATTGAGGGATTGAGGAGAGACAATTTACTGCACAATTTAAACTATGAGAGAACACTGTCATGATTGTTTTCTCTGAAGAAGAGGAGAGGTTTTTGCATTTATCTTTTTACAAGTACTTTTCCCATAGAAAAGATCAACAAACCACAGACGACCCCTACCGGTTTAGGAACTGAATTTTTTAAGCAGTTTAGGGGGCACATTTACTAAGCTCGAGTGAAGGATTCTAATGAAAAAAACTTTGAATTTCGAAGTATTTTTTTGGGTACTACGACCATCGAATAGGCTACTACTACCTTTGACTTTGATTCAAACGATTCAAACTATAAATCGTTCGACTATTCGACCATTCGATAGTCGAAGTACTGTCTCTTTAAAAAAATACTTTGACTGCATACTTCGGCAGGTTAAACCTACCGAGGTACAATGTTAGCCTATGGGGACCTTCCCCATCACTTTTCTAAGCTCTTTTTGATTGAAGAAAAATCCTTTGATCAATCGATTAAAATCCTTTGAATCGTTCGATTTGAAGGATTTTATTGTTCGATCAAAGGATTTTTACTTTGATCGATCGATCGTAGGATTTGCGCGAAATCCTTCGAATTCGAAGGATTTTACTTCAAGGGTCAAATTTGAGGGTTTATTAACCCTCGATATTCGACCCTTAGTAAATGTGCCCCTTGCTGTTCATCACAGTGAAGACAGTGGGGCTGTGGAATGCCCTGCCAGGTGATGTGGTCTTGACAAGTGGATGATTTCTTGAACAAGCATAATATATAATATCCAAGGCTATTGTGATCTTTAGATCTGCAGTTAGTATATGTATTTTAATATATATATATATATATATATATATATATATATATATATATATATATATATATATATATATATATATATATATATATATACAAAAAGAAGTAGTAACAGCACTCACGCTTTACAGCAAGTTCAGCGGTGCACGTCCCTTGGGGATTCCGGTCAGTCCTCCACAATATGGAAACGTAGTAACGGACAGCACTCGCTTGTAATGCTCAAAGGTATCTTTATATCAAATATTAAAAAATTACATCACCATATGTGTGCACATATAAAAAAGCAACGTTTCGAGCCTACATAGGCTCTTTATCAAGCCATGTGTAGCTATGGTATCGAGAACAAACATAATCCATATGAGTATTTAAGGATCATCAAAGGAAGTGACATCGCAACATATTCATTATCCTCTATACAGGGTTGATACATTGTATACTGGGTTGATACATTGTATACTGAACACTGGTTGAATTAGATACATAACACTTGTAGAAACAGATATAGCTACAAAAATAAATACAAATTGTAATCCTTATTAAGACCTGCTGGATGAAGTGAATTTAACCTTTTAATCCACCATACTTCTCGTTGTTTAAGTCTAAGTTCACGATCTCCTCCCCTAACTAAGGGGGGCACATGTTCTAATATCATGAACCGTAATTGATCAACAGTGTGCCCCTTTTCTTTAAAATGACGTGACAATGGTAAAGCAACATTTCCCAATTTGATGGTGGACTTATGTTGTGATATCCGTGATTTGGCCTTTTGGATAGTTTCCCCGACATAAATCATGCCACATGGGCAAACTATCGCATATACTACAAATTGTGATAGGCAGGTGTGGTATCCCTTAATTTGAATGGACTCTCCAGTACCTGGATGTAAGAAAAATTTGCCTTTGATCACATGTCGGCACTGTTTACAGTCGAGGCAAGGATACATCCCACTGTTGCGTTGTCCTAGAAATGTGCTCGCGGCTGGTTTACATGTTGGCACTGAAGTCTTAGTTAATTTAGACCCTATAGTTTTTCCTCTTTTGTATGATATCAGTGGAGGGGAAATAAATTCCCTCACCATAGGATAGGCTCTACATAGAATCGGCCAATGTTTCTGTAGGATGCCATTTATTTGTCTAGAGAGTCCACCGTGTTGTGTAACAAAGGTAATTCTAGGGCCCTTCACTTTTCTAGATTTTGACTGTCCTATAGCCTTTTCGGCTTTGTCCAATACTTGTGATGGATACCCCCTCTTTTTAAATTTGTGTCTCATTTGTTTGATTTGGACATCCCTAATCACTGGGTCACTAACCAACCCGTGTTAATTGGCTGATTGGTATCGAATGCTTGGTGTGCCTAGGGTGGTTGCTATCAAAATGTAAAATCTGATTTCGGTCAGTAGGTTTGGAGTATAGTTTGGTCTGTAGCCCTCCTTCTCTATAAACCAATACATCCAAAAAAGAAATTTCTTTAACATCATGAGTTAGCGTAAATTTAACGGAGGAATGGAAACAATTGAGATGATCGTGGAACCGAGATAGGGAACCAGTGTCACCCAGCCATACTACAAAAATATCGTCGATATATCTCCACCAGGCCACACAGTGTTCCTGGTAGAGAGCATCTCGATATATGAATAGTTCTTCAAGCCAAACCATGAAGGTATTGGCGTATGACGGGGCGACATTGGATCCCATCGCGGTTCCACGTAACTGTAAGTAAAATGTTTCCTGAAAAACAAAGTAATTCAGTCTCAATATAATCTCTAACGCCTCCAGAAAAAATTTAATTTGTGAGTCCTGATACTGATTACTTCCACGTAACATCCATTCACATGCCTTCAATCCCTCATCATGAGGTATGGAGGTATATAAACTGGACACATCAAATGTGGCCAGTATAACTTCCTCACAATCTGAAATATTGAGACCATCCAGTCTCTGCAAAAAGTGACCACTGTCCTTAACATAAGACAGAGTTTTAGTCACCAAAGGTCCCAGAATCCGATCCAAAAAAATTGCCAAAGGGCAAAAAACTGAATCAATGCCCGATACTATCGGACGCCCTGGTGGGTGGATCGGATTCTTATGGATCTTTGGGAGAGTATACAGTGTGGGTGTATGTGGAAATGCAACCGTCAAGTAGTTTTTCAATTCATCAGAAATTATATTGTTATTGACCATATTGGTTAACAACAGTTCTATCTGTTTGGAGATCCCCACAATCGGGTCCCCTTCAAGCACCCTATAGACTCCACCATCGGCTAGTTGTCCCAAAATCTCACCAACATAATAGGAGGTATCCATGACTACAATCGCACCCCCTTTGTCAGAGGGTTTGATTGTAATCCTGGTATCCTCCATTAGGGTCTGTATGGCCTCCCTTTCCTGTTTAGTTAAATTGGGTCCCATGCCAGGAGTGTAATTTCCTTGCTGGCATAGAATCTCAATTTCATCTTGAATGTTCTTAATATAGGTCTCTACAGCAGGGTAGGTGGTCGGCGGGACAAACCTACTTTTGCTGCGCAGACCAAAAGTTTTAGTGGTCAGTACATGAGTCTCATCAGTGTCCAATGTCTGTGAGTCCAGCAATGAAAAATGTACCTTGAGTCGTAAAGTCCTGAAAAATCTGTAGAGATCCACATCCAACTGGAAGCGATCAACCAGAGAGGTTAGGCAATAATTGAGTCCCTTTCCCAGGACCGATACCTGTAATTCTGACAATGGAATAGAGGAGATGTTAAATACTATTTGTTCCCCCTCCTCCCTTGCTTGTTCCTCGGGGGTTGTATCCTCTTTTGTATTGCGCCCGTGTTTCCTGCCACCTCTGCGTCTCCTTGGACGTCTAAAAAAGGCCGGCTGCTCCCACTGGTTTTATCCTGTATGTGTGTGGACCTTTCCATATTACGTGGTACACTCAGGCTCCTTACTGTTCCCCTTCCATTTCCATCAATACGATTCCATTGGTATACCCGTCCTCTCTCATAATCTGTAGTGTAACGATCAAATTTTTGCCTTGTAGTATGGTGGGGTGACACTGGTTCCCTATCTCGGTTCCACGATCATCTCAATTGTTCCCATTCCTCCGTTAAATTTACGCTAACTCATGATGTTAAAGAAATTTCTTTTTTGGATGTATTGGTTTATAGAGAAGGAGGGCTACAGACCAAACTATACTCCAAACCTACTGACCGAAATCAGATTTTACATTTTGATAGCAACCACCCTAGGCACACCAAGCATTCGATACCAATCAGCCAATTAACACGGGTTCACAGGTTGGTTAGTGACCCAGTGATTAGGGATGTCCAAATCAAACAAATGAGACACAAATTTAAAAAGAGGGGGTATCCATCTCAAGTATTGGACAAAGCCGAAAAGGCTATAGGACAGTCAAAATCTAGAAAAGTGAAGGGCCCTAGAATTACCTTTGTTACACAACACGGTGGACTCTCTAGACAAATAAATGGCATCCTACAGAAACATTGGCCGATTCTATGTAGAGCCTATCCTATGGTGAGGGAATTTATTTCCCCTCCACTGATATCATACAAAAGAGGAAAAACTATAGGGTCTAAATTAACTAAGACTTCAGTGCCAACATGTAAACCAGCCGCGAGCACATTTCTAGGACAACGCAACAGTGGGATGTATCCTTGCCTCGACTGTAAACAGTGCCGACATGTGATCAAAGGCAAATTTTTCTTACATCCAGGTACTGGAGAGTCCATTCAAATTAAGGGATACCACACCTGCCTATCACAATTTGTAGTATATGCGATAGTTTGCCCATGTGGCATGATTTATGTCGGGGAAACTATCCAAAAGGCCAAATCACGGATATCACAACATAAGTCCACCATCAAATTGGGAAATGTTGCTTTACCATTGTCACGTCATTTTAAAGAAAAGGGGCACACTGTTGATCAATTACGGTTCATGATATTAGAACATGTGCCCCCCTTAGTTAGGGGAGGAGATCGTGAACTTAGACTTAAACAACGAGAAGTATGGTGGATTAAAAGGTTAAATTCACTTCATCCAGTAGGTCTTAATAAGGATTACAATTTGTATTTATTTTTGTAGCTATATCTGTTTCTACAAGTGTTATGTATCTAATTCAACCAGTGTTCAGTATACAATGTATCAACCCAGTATACAATGTATCAACCCTGTATAGAGGATAATTAATATGTTGCGATGTCACTTCCTTTGATGATCCTTAAATACTCATATGGATTATGTTTGTTCTCGATACCATAGCTACACATGGCTTGATAAAGAGCCTATGTAGGCTCGAAACGTCGCTTTTTTATATGTGCACACATATGGTGATGTCATTTTTTAATATTTGATATAAAGATACCTTTGAGCATTACAAGCGAGTGCTGTCCGTTACTACGTTTATATATATATATATATATATATATATATATATATATACAGTATATGTATATATATATATATATATATATATATATATATATATATATATATATATATATATATATATATTTATATATATATATATATATATATATATATATATATATATATATATATATATATACAGGAGAGAGAGAGACAGAGAGAGAGACAGAGAGACAGAGAGAGAGACAGAGAGAGAGAGACAGAGAGAGAGAGAGAAAATTATTTGTCTTTAAGAGAAAAACCACAAGAAGAGTTATTAGTGTCACACAATCCATACAGAAAATAGTTTGTATGAAAAGGATGAAGGAGTGGGCACAACTCATGTGAGAATAATTTGTACAAAAAGAGAATTTCATTAACAAATTTCAATTTGTAACCACTATATACTATATACTTGGACTACTGTATATACTGGTTCCAGAACTCAGGCAAGGGGTCCAACTCCAATCAACTATATAATCAAACTCTTTATCTTCAGGTGGGGCCCCCGCTTTTGGTATGCAGGAAGGGATTACCACTCCAGTATAACACACAGTATTCACTCTTGATCAAATAACTTCTTTAAACCACTTTGAAAAAACAGAACAATTTATTGAACTGATGGTACACTTCTTAATGTTCAATCACATATTCAAGGTGCATGCTCAGATGGTACACTACTTCAGCAAGTAGTGGCTGCAGGTCATTCACACAAATATATTACTCACAGATACTGCCTGACCTGATACTTTTTTAGTCAGCTTTCTAAATTGAGTCGCCTTGCCTGCTTTTGGTGCACAATCCCAATTGAAGGTGAATCTCACAGCTGTTCTTACGCTTCAAACACCTCTCTATACTTGAGCCTAAGCACTTGAGTCCCTAAACTGGTGGCCTTGTCATCACAGGGTGCTAACCCTTCATTAAACTCCTTGTTGGAGCCTTAGCTGCTCACTAACTTCCCTGAACCCAACTTTCACTCCTATAGTGACCTATTACAGTTTCTGACCTGACACTTGCTTTACCTATTCTGGAACCTTCCTTTGTTCCAGGCTCTATTCAGCACCACTGTACTTTATCTAGCAAGTGTGTAGTCCAAATAGAATGAGCACATGTGGGCATAACTTTTTATAGCCTCTGGGGAACTACTCCCCCTCCCCTCTGGGAAAAGGGAGCCAGCCTAGCTGGCCAACTATATCCCTGGGGTGTAGAAAAACCTTACCCTTTTATAAAATATAGAAGTGACATGTACTTGCCAGTCACTAAACTGTCAGCGGAATCCTTTCACATAGGAAATAGAAAACAGCTTCCCTTCTGTAACTGAGGACCCAATATAGCTGACTAAGTTATGCCCAGGGGACCAAATGACCTAAAGGTTAGCAAAACCTTTACCCTCCTCCATAGTTAATTGTTCATTCATATGTGACTCTGCATAGATCATTAAAGGGGATATAGTGAATACATTAGTATACTGACCAACTATGAAGTCATTCTTATCCATGAAGCTTAATTTTATTAGCTCAGATTTGTGAAACAATAAAAAAACAATAATAGCTCAAAAGAGGGAAAGGAAAACATTATTTTAAAACCACTTAAAAAATCTGATGTAATGTACCATGATCTGGTAATATATTTTTGGGGTATAATGTATAACTTACATTGCATATATATGCTTTGGTGATCTATTGTATAGTATTCCAACCTAGATCTTACATCTGCCTGACCAACCTTCTAACAATATACTTGTATCTGTTAAAGGGGGATAATGAAAAAAGGAAGATAAATAGGTGGTAGAGTTTTAATTCAAATAAGTAGCCCAGTGATTGGAGTAGATATTCATGTACTATAGGTGATGATTGTTGTATTACGCCAATACCTAACTATAGTCTCTTTTGTATGGTTTCATTGTTCTATTGACCACAGTTATGTCTCAAAGGCATCTAACAGGCTTGTTGTGATGTGCCAAAATATTTTCCTAACACTTTGTCCTAACAGAGGCACCTAAAATGATTGTGGTCTAATCCCTATCACTGTGTCCTACACCATATCAATATTTAATTAATTTGACCCCACCAATGCACCTTCAAATGGTATGATTAATGGACTGTAACACATCATCACCCCCGTCCGTTTAAAATCATCATCCACTGTGTGCTCACCATCAAAGTTTAGAATATAATTTCTCATTTTGTTACTTTTACCTTTTACCTTTTTACATGAGAGTCACATGACTTTTTTTCTACCCAGAATTATCTCACTATTTCTCTTCTCCTTTTGAACACACTACAATATGGAATATGGATGGTGCGACACAATATAACTCTTCTGGTAGTTCTTTTTGTTTAATTAGATTTTTGGAGTTGTCTGCACGTCCTTTCTCCTCCAGTTTCTCCTTCATGGTCAGTGATGATTTGTTAGATGGTCACAATGCCACAACATTAAATAGAAAAAGTGGCCATGTGATTGTGTGTTAAGTTATTTGTTCAATGATGATTTACTCCATCCAGATATAAATCCCCTAGACACCACTAGATAATGAGTTACTGCTGGACTGGATAAATAGACCAATACACAAAGAAAGAGTGCAGAACAGAACCTTCAAGAACGGCATTACTATCAAAGAATGAGCAACAGACTGGAAAAGAATTGGGCTAAAGGATATCAACTTCATTGACAGTTTGATAAAACAAATTTCTGTTTTCAACCCAAATTTACAGCTCTGCTCAGTACTCAAATAACACTTTTTTTTCAGTCAAATATACACTAATTGTTTCACTAACAAAAAGACTTTCTAAACTTTTTAAGAAAAAGAATCTCCTTTCTGTCTGGAAATGTATTTGCACTTAGTATATGCACCTTGCAGAAGAGGGTTAAGACCAATACATTAATATGTATATCACATTTTTTTCTTGTGTCTGAATTTGTTTTGCACCCAGCTGTGATTGTAGACATATTTTCTGTTGTGGGTTTTCATTTATGTGAAAACATTCGCATATATTTTTTTGGAGCTACATTCAGAAAATACAGAACAGTAAAAATAACTAAATTTAAAGTACTTTATTTTTTAGTGTTTATTTTACAGTGTTAAATAAATATGAATTGCTCCACGTAAATATATTCTTTGACAGTATGAATAGCCGCAAGAAAAGAGAACAGAAACATAAACATTCATGCAGTCACGATGGTCCTGTGAGCAATATCCATATTAAACTAAATATTTCACCGGTGCTTCTTCAGGCAGAATGATACCTGTATGCAAGTGACCACCAACAAAGTGGCTAATTCTGAATTGCTTTACATTGAAAATTTTCCCAAAGAAAAAATCCAAATCAGACTTTTCTAGAATATGTGGAAACAAGACTTGTCTTCACTTCCCAGTAGTGCTGTTGAGTGTTATTGTATTTATTTGTTCTTACAGAACAACAGCTTGTGTTTATGTTCATTATTGCAGAGAATTTACTTTGTTTTATGCACACAAATGCTAACCTGTTAAAAGTGATTGTCACAGCTAACAACAAATACGTGTGGAACAGAACCAGAATGACTTCTATGTTAACCTTCTGAATATGCAATATGGTAACAGGAATGCATATAATTGTGATTATTTTTGCACTTTTTTGCTTTATATCCACAAATTACTTATGTGACTAGGTTTACAAGTTTTTTTCCTTCTGTTTTCATCTGGCACTGCATAATTTAGCTCAACTGGCAGAAGACAGTCTCATCAAAATAAATGCTCATTTCACTGGAGAGAATTCTACACACACTTATTTCTGCCAGAATCTAATTGCACTCTCTAACTATGCATTGCTGCTTCTTTCATTTATACTTTGTTTTGCAGATCAAACCAAAAAGAATTGGTTTGTTCTTGGCTAAAGGGCATAAGCTGCTTATTAAGAGTTTAGTCAGCACTCATACCTTCCAAATCGTTTCAATCTGATGCACGTCCCACAGTTTCCACCTTAATCTTTACTTTTTGTCATGGACAGCACCATTCACAGGAAAGTTTTCTTTAAAATGCCTTTATTTAGACATGGGCACCGACCCAGAAAAACACTCGGGTTTGTGCCCATGTCTAAATAAAGGCGTTTTAAAGAAAACTTTCCTGTGACTGGTGCTGTCCATGACGAAAAGTAAACATAAGCCACTTATTTTCACCAAATTAAAACTCCCATCTCCTGTGTACACTTTAATAAGCTATTAAACTCTGGTATTATTGTTTAGTGATTTTCATTATTTCTATATGATTCCACAGCAACCTACTGAAGTTATCTACTGATGCTAGTATTTACCATGATCTGATTCTTTTGATACTTGATCATCAGCCAGAAGATGTGGCTGGAAAGCTTACAAAAATTATCTATCCATTTGGCTATGAAATTTATGTATGACTTCTTACACTCGTATGTAAAACAGCTAAACAATCCAATCCTTCTTGAGTAGTGATGGGCGAATTTATTCGCCAGGCGTGAATTCGCGGCGAATTTGCGCGATTCGCCGCCAGCGAATAAATTCGCGAAACGCCCGCAAAAATTTGCGTCAAAAATTCGCCGGCGTCAAAAAAAAATTTTACGAAAAAACGGACGCCGGCGCCAAAAACGGGCGCCGGCTTCGAAAAACGGGCGCCGGCGTCAAAAATGAGACGCCGGCGCGATTTCGCGAATTTTTCGGCGAAGCGAAACGGCGCAAATTCGCCCATCACTATTCTTGAGTGTTTTCTTGAATTTTTGATTTCACAAACCTCTTCTAGACAGAGAGTTCTTTTGTTGTAGTAACTTTTGTTTTACACTGTTTATCAAAATGGAATTATGAAATAAAACTCCCGTTCCTGAACATCTGAGAACTGTTCCCTCTTAAATCCCCTTAAGACAATAATAAAAGTTCTAATATGATTTCCAAATTACTCGTCCAAGCATTTTCTACTTAACACCCAATTTTCATTAAGAGTTACAATTCTTTGTGAAGTACGTCTAATGGCAAAGCCTTTTCGTCATTAAATGCTTTAAAAAGTACATTTCTGTAGACTTCTAGATGCACTTGATGGAAAGATTTTTTTAATGTAGTAGATATTACTTTCAAAGTGTTCTAATTGCCTAGATTAATAATGTTTTTTCTTCTTCCTTTGGACAAGTGAATTTGAATCACTCTCAACAGAATTGAATTGTTGGCTATCTTACTCTGATTACTTTTTGCATTCATTAGGAAATTAAAAGAGAACAGCAAGGTCACCCTCTGCATGATGCCGAGTTTTAGGCTACGAAAGAAATGAAATAAATTAAGGCAACTCAAGAACTGATTTTTACCAAACAAAAAGATTTTATGAGATGTTAGCATGCTCTCATTAATAATGGCATTTGTTAATAATTTCCCCAGTATCATTAGGGAAATTCTAAAAAAGGGAAAGTTTCTAAAATTTTAAGACTAGGTTAGGTTCAGATTCACTGTCTTTAGATTCATGCATGTGAATGTACAAAATAATATGGTTGTTCCTGTCTCTTCCTGTTCCCTTTGTTTCCTTGTTTCACATGTCAAGTTAATTAAGGTTCAAGATGTAGCTCACGGTATAGATTTCCATACAGCCCCTACACGAGGGTTACAACAAACAGCGTGAGACCTATAATGGACACTTGACTGTCCTCTGGCCAGTATACAAATAAGAAAAGACTAAGAGGCCTATTTCTATGGTCAAATTTTAGTGGCTTTAGACGATTAAACTCTAAATGAGTTTAAAATATAGGAATATAGTACGAATGGGGAAAAATGCTGATCAATGTTAACTAAAAAGGTTAAAACCTTGAGTTTTTCAGATAATTACTAGCAAAAAGAAATTAAAAAACCTGTAAAAGTCTGAATTGATTAAAATTGGTTCAATAGAATCAAAACATATTAAATAGGCTTTTAATGTTAAAAACATTTATTATAACATTGGCATTGATCAAGCATCAGTATTCTAATTCAATTTGCAATTTTTATAACTGTTGAGTTTTTTCAAGTATGTACTGTACATTGTTATTCTGCAACTCTCAGACTCATTGGCTCCTGTCAGGTGCACCCGACACACTGACATCTAACAATGACTTGATTTAAACTACATTTGGACCAAAGCTGGTTGATCTTTAGTGTAAATAAAGGAAATCATTTAGGAATGATATAGTATTGATTTTTGCCCTAATGGAAATAAAATTGCACCCAGTGCTCAATATACTGTATATAAAGCTCTTTTACCTGGTTTATATAGCTTTGTGTCACTGTGAAGGTTGCACCTTTAATGGAATATCTGGTGTAAACCACAAAATGGTCACTGGTCCAAAGCAGGGGATTTAAATCTGCAAAACTGTCTCACTATATCTGCTAGCTCTATTTGCTTATCCCAGACTTAATGACAGATGCAAGAATGAGAATCTCACCAGCATGCAGTCAGTCATTTTCCTGTTATGTAACATACAGAGATAACTGTGCCAGTTCTAGCTTCCCAATATAACACTATAATCACACATGAAGAGGGAGTATATACTGCAGTTTAGCTGCTGTTTACTCAGCGCCGGATTTGTTTGCCGGCCGCCCCTCCGACCAGGCGGCCGCACGGTCCTAGTGCCCGCCTACACTTTCCCTTCCCAGTGCACCGGCGAAAAAGCTGGTGTAATTAAATGGGGACGCACACGTCCCCATAATGCGGTTGGGCGGCATGCCACCCCTATTTTTTTGCCACAAATCCGGGCCTGTGTTTAGTTTCAGGAATACAATTTAATGCTTCCAGCTCCATTTATAGAAACTAAAAAAAATGGATCCAGATTTACTGTACATAGATAACAATTTTCAAAGAACGATTCTCCTCCATACATTGGGGCAGATTCCCTAAAGACCAAAGTGGCCGACGCTAGGGAAAATTTGCCAGAAATCCCATCCGCAGTCGTAGAGGACAATTCGCTAGTAAACGAGACTATAGTTCATTTGTACTCTATCGCCAGGTGACTTTTTGCTCTGGCGAACAGTCGTTACTTCGCAAATTCACTAAGATGCAAATTTTACTGACCTCTTTCACCAGAGTTTACTTTGCCACCTCAGACCAGATGAACTGATAAAGATTGAATGATGAATGTAGTGACACACACAGTTTGTCAGACCTTTTTACACACAGTTGCCCGTACACACATTAACACTAGCAGTTCATTTTATACACAAAGACCAGAAACGTAACTAGAGGGCCCAGGCCCTGGCACAGGACGCGCAGCCGGGCCCCCCGCCCCCCTCCATACACCCGGAACTGGCCGGGAATAAGCGGCGCAAAGCAGGGCGCGAACTGCCGGGGGGCCCTGAGGGGTGCGGGCCCTGGCCCACTCGCACCCCCTGCTCCCCCGGTAGTTCTGCCACTGACAAAGACACACACACACAGAAACTGGCATTCACACTCTAAGCTAAACACACCTGACAGATTCACACTCCTCTGCCCTGGGAAAGAAGCTGGTCCATCAGGAGTAGACACACACACACACACACAGTTGTGAAGCAGGAAGCATCTCACTGACAGGCCCGGGTTTGTGGAAAGATTTCCCGTGGATCCTCTGTTTTACGTTCACATATTCAATATATTTGTTGAATTAAGTTAGTTAAGTAAGAGGAAGAGGTGGATCTTTGGGCATTTTGGTATTAATAAGATCGGACACAAAGACTTGGTAAAACTTGGTAAAGGCAATTTGAGAGCCCATGTTACAGCATATGGTACAGAGGTTGCTGTTGCCAATGACCCAAATCTAGAAAGGTTCTTCAGCCAGTAAATGCACATCTGTTTTGTGGCCCCGGACTGTTCCATATGTTCAGTGGCAGGCAGATGCCATTCATGTCACTTACTACTAGGGATGCACCAAATCCAGGATTAGGTTCGGGATTCTGCCAGGATTCTGCCTTTTTCAGCAGGATTCACCTTAATTCGGATTCGGACTTGGATGAATCCTTCTGCCTGGCCAAACTGAATATGAATCCTAATTTGCATATGGAAGAAAGATTTGTATATGCAAATTAGGGGCGGGGAGGGAAATTACATGACTTTTTGTCACAAAACAAGGAAGTAAAAAATGTTTTCCCCTTCCCACCCCTAATTTGCATATGCAAATAGGGATTTGGTTCGATATTCGGCCGAATCTTTCGCAAAGGATTCGGGGGTTCAGTCAAATCCAAAATAGTGGATTCGGTGCATCCCTACATACTACACATCTCGGATAGCATTGTGCAATACTGAGGAGCAGGTTTATGAAAATATGAAATTAGAGTTTACCAAAGAAAAACTCACCAACTTTCTATTCATTCATGTGGGATTTTTAAAAGAATATTTATCAAATGGTGAAATCTGCTTTACCCACTGATAAATACACAATTCCACAGGATAGTGGATGAATTTGTCTGTGATAAACCCTAATCTCACATTTTGATCCCCGTCCCTTCCGTTTGTGTTTTGCCACAGGTGGGGAATATTCTGGTATCATATGAGCTGTTATGAGATGATAAAAAAGTAAAGATACTTTGCTGTTTACTGTTGGTGAAAAAAAGAGGTACAGGGGATCAGATTATTCTCCCCCCCAACCCCATTCTGCCTGTATTAGTTTCAGACCATCTCCTGTGCCTTATCTGCCTGTGGCATCATCCAGTCTGGCTAAAGGCTGGGGAACAATCTGGCTGAGAGGCAGGAGAAAAGCTTGAGGCTTGCTGGGATCCCCAGAGGGACATTTGAGAAAAGAGAAGGACCCAAGGAGAGTCTTGCTTGGTGGCCAGTCTCCAGGGTGGGTCAGATGGAGGCTATAAAGGAGCCCATGCAGAAACTCCATATGGAGAGACTGTCCAGGAAACCAGACAGGATTCTGCACAAGCCTGCATTGAGCTGAGCCAGGAGGTAAGGCCTGGAGCTCTCTCTCCAGTAGAGAGAGAGCCCATCCTGTTCCCAGTTGTCCAGGTATATCTGTGCTGCAGAGCTGCCTATAAAATCCTGCATGTGTGAGCACCCTGGTGAGTGATCAACCAAAGGGAGGCTACGGTAAAGGTAACACGCCTGTGGTTCCTGTGTAAGAACAGGTTTTTGTGTGTGTACCTGCAACATGGGAGCAAATGCCTTTGTACAAGCATGTTTATCTCTGGCTAAATAGCAGTTTGTATATTTGTATATATATATGTGTGTGTGTGTATAATATGAAATATACAGTTTATAGGCACACTGGCAGATTTTTACAAACACTGTAATTGAAAAAAAAAAAAAATGAGCTTAGCATCCTGTGCCTCTTTGCCTAATGCAAGAATAGAAAAATAAAGTTAACAGAAACGAATATATGCAATTGAAATTTTGCTTTGTGCACATGTGACATTAAGGGCTGGATTCAATTAGGTGAGAAAAATGTATCTCATTTCATTTACAAATTTTCCTTTAATAAACCATGAAATAAAGTTTCGCTGTTTCGCAAATTTTGCGAAAAAGGGTCCAGACCCCCACTTTCACCCAGGCCAAGGGTCTGCTGTATTATAGTTACGCCACTACGTGGATTAAAGGTGTGTCTCCTATGGAGGAGAACGTGAAGCATTATCGTCCAACTTACATACATGCAAGCTTCTTTGTAAGTCTTGCTTGAGATGCTGAGTATATAGCAATTAAATCTTTCTCTACTGCGCAGTCACAGGTTAATAAACACTGATGCTGGGGGACTAATTATATATGCACCTTCATTTTTATAACAACAGCAGAGACTCATGTATAATGAGGGTCCTTCATGTGGTATGTGAGCTTATTTTCTTTTAAGTATTCATTTATAGAACTTCATATACGCTGAAGCTGTGTGCTGGCAATCTTTTTTTCCCCTCTGTGTGAGCTACTGTAACAGTTGCTGTATGTTTTTTTTTATAGCAGCTGGATGATGTTACAATGTGGATTAGACTCAGCACTACAGACGTCTTTCTATATTCTTTTATAAACTGACATTTATCATTTATACCTTTGTTTTTGTGCTTTTGGCACTCAAAAACCATTCTGTTTGAAGGAAAATGAAAGGCATACTCATTGATTCCTATTGTAATTGCGTATCTGAGTCCCTGGACTGGTGCTCCTCTCACTGAAAAGTACACCAGCCCTGAGCTTTGCTGTTTGGGACAATTTATTAATTGAGTTGCCGTTTTATTCTTGCTGCGAGAAAAAACGCGGTGAGAAAACGAATGCCAGGGGGTAGGGGTGAACAGATTTGCTATTATGTCTTTTCTCCTTCTTTAATGGGGGGGTCACTAGAACCCATCCAAATCTTTAAACATTCATGGAGAAAAAAATTGTCAATTAATTCATTAAAACCGAAAGTTTTAAAAAGCTTAAACCCATACTGAATAAATTGGTCCTATAGAATTAAAAAACACGATTAATCCAGCAAGAATTTTGTCGAGCATTCACAAACTATATTTACTTTGACCCTGTTCCAAATATGAAACATCTGAATTCTCCCCCACAAACAGCCTCCAGTGGGAACTGTTCCTGATTGCCTCCACTTACTAGCACCATAGCACTTCCAAGACATTTAGAAGATAATTATTTTTTTCCCAGTCAGAGCGAGCTTTTCTGCCGTCTGTTAGTTAAATACGTTTGCTATAAGATGCTCTTTTCTGCCATGTATATCCTCTGTAAATTACCTAATAAAACAAGTTTATTTACGGTTCTTTCTTTTCTCAAACTATTTTGGAATGAGCTAACCTTTAAAAAACTGTACATATAACAAATGGAATAATAATGTTATATTGTATGAACACTTAGAAAGTAGAAAGATGTTCACACTTCGGTATGACACGTATAAAATACATTGCCACAACAGACAGTTACATTATACATCTATGGTACTTTTTGTCTGATGCTCATCAAGGAATTTTTAAGGGAGAGATAATCTCCCACAGAAATGACATTCTCCTGGGAGCTGGTATAATCTATTTTTTGGAACACTTTGTGACCTAATGATTGCTGCTTCCTTATACAGAGCAATCTCCGTTGTCTCATTAGCAGCATCTGTGCACAATGACTGGAGTGGATTTAGTCCTTCAGAGACAGTGAATTGTTGCTATCTGGCCTTTTAGATATGCTCATGATTTGCTGGCATCTCCCTTAACTGTAGCAAGGCTCTCAATGAATGCAAAGATTACATGAGCTATTTCACTTGGGCAATATATATGGAAAAATGTTGCAAAGAATAGTACAGCAGAAGAAAACAGAAACGATCTTACCTACCTAAAGAGCCATTATCGTCACCAAATGAGGATTCTCCATATGCATGTGAACATGAACACTTTTTGAAGGTCTGCGTGGGTTCCACAAACCCTGCTGTTTTAATTTAAAGATACTTTTGAAAAGCTTTTGGGATCATGCCATGAATATGTTACTAATACTGAAATGAAAATGGTTCGGAGGCTAACGTTTTGTGCAGCATTTTCCAAACAAACAATAAGGGCTCGTACAGATAAGTTATTTTCCCTGCACTCTTCTGCGTTCAGTTTTAAAGTGATTAGCCACAGGGGAGCACAGGAGAGAACACAACTCATACATTTAATGGGGCCCGTACTCACACAGGTGCATGTAAGGTATCATTCCACCTGCATTCAGCGCTTACATGCATCTGTGTGACTATAGCCTGGTTTAAAATAATAGATTGCGTTTGTCCTGCATTCCATACATGGCTGAAGACTTTATAACTGGAGTAGTGCAGGGGAAACCACTCATCTGTACGAGTCCTATAAACGGCTGAAATCAAATTATATAGTTTAGCTAAGAGCCAGGCAGATAACTAGTATCTATAGGATGAGTATATGCAAAACAAAATGTTGAATTGTTTGTATAAGGAAGTAAAGTATAAAAGAATGCAACATCAGGCATGACTGACATGGGCCAAGGGATGCCAAAATTCCAGACTCTGCTTAGAATTACTTCTTTTAAAAGAAATACAACCATTTCTTTCAATATGTTTACATCCACTGGCTTAGTTAATTTTAGTTAGTTGTTGTGAGTCTCATTAAATGGTATTTAGTTTTTAATAATTTTATGCCATTGTATCGATTATAACTTGTCTTTCATCTGCATAAAATTTGCTGTCATACTGTTATTATTTGTTTATCATGAAAATAAAATAAAATATTTTCAAAAAAAAAAAAAAAAGAAATACAACCACACACCCCCCTCACACACAACCCATTAGCACATTATAAGGATAATTTATTAATCTCACATCCCTAACTGCTCATTTAAGAAGCACATGCGCCCATATCCAGCACTGGCAGATGCAAGACAGTATCTGGTAACTACAGATATGGGATCAGTTTTTGGAAACCCGTTATCCAGAAAGCTCACAATTATATCTCCCATAGACTCCATTTTTATCCATATAATCCAAATTTTTAGAAATGATTTCCTTTTTCTCTGTAATAATAAAACTGTACCTTGTACTCAATCCAAACAAAATTTAAGTAACCCTTAATAGAGGGATAACTAACCTATTGGGTTTATTTAATGTTTATATTATATGATTTTCTAGTAGACAAAGTATGAAGATCCAAAGTTTTGGAAAGATTTATTATCCGGTCCAGAGCATTCTGGATAACAGGTCCCATACCTGTACAAGGCCCCTTTGCAGCCTATACCATCTGTGCTCCCTAACTTGCGTGGCTCAATAATTCACAAGTAAAAAAACAAGTTCTTGTTTAAAGAAAAATGCATGAAAAAAAACACGGATGCAGAAAAAAAATAGTTGGAAGTTGCCACAAAAAAACAAAATTTGTAATATATATAAACTTTATTTAATTATGTTCCCAGTTTATTAAAACATTTGAGATATTTAGCCTGAAATGAATGGGACAATGAGATTATAGACAAATAGCAGGGGCCCTTTTTACCCATAAAGAGGATCACCATACCAGAGGCCACCCCTTTAGACTAGAAGAAAAGAACTTTCATTTGAAGCAACGTAGGGGGTTCTTCACAGTGAGGACAGTGAGGCTGTGGAATGCACTGCCGGGTGATGTTGTGATGGCTGATTCAGTTAATGCCTTTAAGAATGGCTTGGATGACTTTTTGGATAGACATAATTTCAAAGGCTATTGTGATACTAAACTCTATAGTTAGTATAGGTATGGGTATATAGAATTTATGGGAAAGTAGGGAGGGGTGTATGTATGGATCCTGGGTTTTCATTTGGAGGGGTTGAACTTGATGGACTTTGTCTTTTTTCAACCCAATTTAACTATGTAACTATAACTATGTAACTATTTTCACAGGAATGCAAATTTTCTCTTAAATAAGCTAGTATTCGAGAAAAAAGTTGCATCAGTTTTGTCTGCGTTTTTTTTCCTGCGTCCATGTTGTTTCTTTTTCATGATCTCAGATTCTGATAAATCTGCCCCTAAGTATGGGAGAGGGGTCATCTAATTGCCTCCCAAATGTATGACAGCATTACTGTATATTCAATTAACACATTTATAAATAATGCAATGTGATATTCCTCATTAGACACATTTTACTTGCACAAATTGCAACTAGTGATGGGTGAATTTGTCTTGTTTCGCTTCACTGAAAAATGTTTACCATGAAATTCGACTACCACGTCAATTTTTATACGCATGCTTATTTTGTCCAAATGCGTTAAAGTCTAGGGGCGTCCGACTAATTTTGACGCGCAGCAATTTTTATGCAGACAGCTATTCTGACACGTGTCCAAATTTTTTCGCTGGTGGCGAAACGTGGAAATTTGTCTGTCTAATTTATTCGCCCATCACTAATTGCTACTTAACAATCATTTTGAGCAAATAATACATTTTCAGTAAGTACTTTATTACATACACTGTTCACATTATAAAATGTGCAATCAACCTTCCATTGGCGCATGAGGTTACTAAATAGTTTGCAAAAGTATAATAAATTCACCATTCAACACCAAAGCTTGACACATACAAAAGTGCATGGTGTACACTTAGAATAGGCTGGGTTGCTATTAAAGGGGTTGTTCACCTTCAAACAACTAGTTGTTTTCACATAGATCACCAAAAATAACAACTTTTTCCAATTACTTTCTATTTTCTATGTGTGACGCGAGAGACAGGAACTTTCAACTTAGATTATGGAAAAACAGTAGAAAATAAATAATGGAAAGTAATCCAAAAAAGTCTTTATTTCTGGGGAACAATCTGAAAACAACTGAACTGAAAAATGTGTTTGGAAGGAGAACGACTTCTTTAAGAGAATATTTAGGGCACAACTAATAAGATGGATTAATAGCACAGAAAAGCTCAAGTGGCTGGAATGCAAAGCAGGATGTTGAAAAAAGTATGTAAAAACACAGAAAATATAAAATAAACTTAGAACACAATAAATAAGATGGTTTGGTCAAAGTTTCGGTCACTTCTTATAGCTAACTAGGTAATCTAGTGTAAAATACATTTTTATCATAATATAGGTATAGGTACTTTATATTATGCTTCTGTTGGTCACAGTTAAAGCTGTCAGTGGTTAAAAAATAAACTGTCAGTCAAAGCTCTTCTTTGAAGAATTTGTCACTTTGATGTATTAATAATATATATACGGCAGCCAATGTAAGTAACTTTCTTTGTGAGTCATTGTCATTGTGAATATCTGCAAGCTTGTGTTACAAATGATACTGAGACATCATTTTCTATGAATCCACTCTGGGAGCTGACATTTTCAAAGTGCACAGTACTTACCTGAGGCACGCAGACAACTGTAATTAACGAGTACTGAAGCGGCTGTAGAATAGCCATAGGTTTTCTCTATCATGCAATCATGAAGGCACATATAAAACAATGAAACAAACAGTTCTTAAATGTCTGTATATGTTCAGAACCTATGCATCCCTCCCAACATTTCTCTGGCTAGAGACTCTCTATTAAAGGAGAAGGAAAGGATAAAACTAAGTAAGCTTTATCAGAAAGGTCTATATAAATACACCAGTAAACCCAAAGTAATGTTGCTTTGAATCCTCTGTCAAAAGAAACACAGTATTTCTTTCTTTCTTTCTTTCTTTCTTTCTTTCTTTCTTTCTTTCTTTCTTTCTTTCTATTGTTTGTACCTGGACTTCTGTATCAGACTTCCTGTTTTCATAAACCTCCAGGGCTAGGGCTTGAGCATGCTCAGTTTGCTCCTCTATCCTTCTCCCCCCCCCTCCTCCCCCTCCTTGCTGTAATCTGAACCCAGAGCTATGAGTGAGCAGGGAGAGACTCAGGCAGGAAGTGATGTCACAGCAAGCCAATATGGCAGCTGCTGTCCTAAACAAACAGAGAGCTTCTAGAGCTGTTTACTCAGGTATGGTAAAGCATTCTGCAGAATAAATATAGTGTTATAGTTTGCACTATTGTGGCTAATCTATTGGCAATAAACTGTTTTAGTAGCTTTCCTTCTCCTTTAAGGGAAATTTATTGATCTGCTGTAACCTCTAAATCCCTCTTTATTGTTCTACATACAGTATTCGTTCTATGTGAAAGATGAATCTGCTATGCCTTATAGGAGCAGGAATGTCATTTACACTTGGGGGTGCCAAAAGTTAGGCACCCCCAAGTTATTGTATTTACTTACCTGACACACCGGGGCCGGTGCTCCTATCAGCAGAAAACTGCACCAGCCCAGGGTTCTGCCAGCAACCACACCAGAGTGATCGTCTTATTCACTTCTTCTCTTTTCAAATTTTCTGGGGCAGACACATGCGCAGTAGAACTAAATAGCTAGCTTTTTCATTGAAGTTAGCTTTTTTGCTACTGGAAGGAAGAAGGAAGCAAGAAGACGAACAATCAGGCCTGGATTTGCGTTGCGTTGCGTCCGGCGCTAGGCCTAGGGACGCCCACAATACAAATCCGGCCCTGCGATCGATCCGTGGTGCTCTATGGAAGAGCCCTGAGTGAGTATGGATTTCTGCTGATAGGAGCACCTGCCCGGGTGTTAGGTAAGTAAATACAATCACTTGGAGGTGCCTAACTTTTGGCACCCCTAAGTGTAACAACACTTTTCTTCTCCTTCATGTAATTCCATACCAATGATATCATAGAGATTTTGGCACATGCCAACTTAATGTTTTTTAAAAGACTACTAAAAATAAGACTTAGGTGCATATTTAAGATTACATGTGGGTTTGGGTGAAAAACCTCAGCAATTTTAATTTAATCAATTGTACACCCAAAAGCTTCCTTAAAGATTGCTCATGCCAAAAAGGTCTTACATAGACCACCCAGAAAGAGAATAGGGAAGATTGTAACATACTTACCGTGATCTTCCTTTCCTGTACGAACTCCATGTCAGTACTTACTGGGTTAGCTCCTCCCCCATGCTCCCATCAGAAGGACCCTCCCCAAGTCTTTAAAGACCGGCCACACCCACCTACCGGCGTCTTTGTAACAAGCTTCTAAAATCACTTGAAAAAGGGCGGGCCGTACTGACATGGAGTTCGTACAGGAAAGGAAGATCACGGTAAGTATGTTACAATCTTCCCTATTCCCTTTACGAACTCCATGTCAGTACTTACTGGGACGTAGCAAGCTAGTATTTTCCCAGTGGGAGGGTAATAGGCTCTTAACAAGAATCTGTAGCCATAGATGGCAAGACTTTGAAGAGACCAATCATGCAACTTCTATAAGTGAATGTTAAAATTCCCGGTGAAAGCTCCAGAATAAGTGACAGGTATAAGAATAGTCTTATATCATAGGCTCTATACCCCAGAAAAAGAGACGTTAGCCCAGCGTCAGTGTGAGGAAAAGATGAATTCCATAACAGCTTGACTCTTCCAGAAGAAAAAGAGAGAGAGGGATGAAGACCTCCCTTCACCTGGCAAACTCAACAGTTTAAAATACTTACTCTCCTACTCACCAGAAAGCATCCATCACATGTATGCTTAGTTTCAGTGCAGATTTGTAAAGCACCTGTAAAAAACACTTGGTAGGAGTTAGAATGCCAAACAGACCCCTTTGTATGTGTGGCCTGTTTAGAATATAAACAAAAGTGCCGGGCATAAAATGCACAATGAGGCATACTTGAGGCATGTACTTGATGTACTTGAGGCATGTACTTACTCTCCTACTCACCAGAAAGCATCCATCACATGTATGCTTAGTTTCAGTGCAGATTTGTAAAGCACCTGTAAGAAACACTTGGTAGGAGTTAGAATCCCAAACAGACCCCTTTGTATGTGTGGCCTGTTTAGAATATAAACAAAAGTGCCGGGCATAAAATGCACAATGAGGCATACTTGAGGCATGTACTATAATGCCTAACTATCTGATTGGCTAGCAATTAGATCTGCTCTAACTGGAAAGCAAACCCAGAGAACAGGGACATGGGAACCTGAAACTTATCTGGGGTGAGAATTACTTACTCCGTGTATGATCCTTACGATGGAAACACTGGTACCAACCTCTAGAAGATAATGCCAGTTGGAGACAGGGCAATTACCTGAAGAATAAAACCCTGGTTGGATGGCAGAGCATAGCCTTGTGAGAAATAGAACTGGTAACCCCTAGAGGATTTCGGAGTCAGAATAAAATAACCCAAGCAATACTATGATAGCCACAAGACTCACATAGGCAGGTTGTAGAGTAACCTGGAGAGATGCTTAGAGTCTCATGAGACCAATCAGATTTCCTCCTTCCAGCAAAGGAACATGTGTACATGTAGGAAATTCAACCATCCTATATCATGCGAACTTCCTCAATATTCTGCATTATTAAAATGGCAGGGGTTAGCCCTGCAGCCATATATCTTTTGTGTCAGTGTGTTCCTCACATTGACTATATTTGAGGTAGCTGAATCCTCTTAAATTGAGTACCAGGCTGCCCACCATTGGGCATGCAGAGGATGTGCGTAGGCATCAATTGCTCAAGTACTTAGGACTGGACTGATCATAAGGATGTTTGAGTAACATCAGAAGGCTTCCAATCCACCAGACTAGACCTACTGTGTTAGATGAATGAATGAACCTCCTGGTCAGATGACCGAGACTTGCCGGGTCAGATACTAGGTCCAGTAAACTAGACCTAATGGGATAGGTGAACCACCCTACCGAGAAAGGTGAACCATCCTACCGGGAAAGGTGAACCATCCTACCGGGAAAGGTGAACCATCCTACCGGGAAAGGTGAACCATCCTACCGGGAAAGATGAACCATCCTACCGGGAAAGGTGAACCATCCTACCGGGAATGGTGAACCATCCTACCGGGAATGGTGAACCATCCTACCGGGAAAGTTGAAACATGCAGACTGTGAACTATGCACACTGGGTCAGGTGAACTATACACGCTGAACTGGGACAATTTGGTACCGATGACTTAATTTCCCCAGTTATGAACCAATGAAATAGAAGTAAGAGAAGTGCACACACCTCAAGAAATGCAAAACTGATATAATCTTTAAGACAATCTTTAAGATGTTCTCTTGTGAGGCAATAAAATGGGTAGAACCCGTAGGTATGTAACCGTGACGATGCAGATTCCATACTGGTGGTTCAGGAGGACACCGATATAAAGAGAGGGAAGAATCAACACTCACTAGATGCTTCCATCATTTGCAGTCTAAATCAGTACCCATATGGTATGCAGAACAGCTAGCCTCAAAACATGGATACTCCATTTTTTTTTTTTTTTTAAGACTAAGTCTGTCTTCTAGACACAGAGCAGAAACCTGGCTTTTGGGGCACAGAGATGTTCTGCTTTGCTGGTAGTATGACTTAAACCACAACAGCAATGTTCAGCCTGTATCATATTTTATACCACGGCAATCTAACTGCCAGGAGAGCTTACATAGGTAAGATTTAATAACAATTAAACTTAGTTATGCAACCCTAGTGACTGAACAAAGGTCATCTCCGAGGAGTGTGATGTGTGTGTTATGACAGTAGGTTTATTAGTAGTATGTGCCAATGCATAATTCTGTGTGGCAGTCACCACCTACGGCCCTTAGGAGGGACTAAGGAGCTATCCAGCTAAGGGCACAATCGGGTCTGGACCTCCAGGTACAGACATGGACGTAACTACTGAAGAAGCAGAACCCGCGGCTGCAGGGAGCCCAGGAGGCATTGGGGCCCCATGAGGCCAAAATAATGCTTTATCTCAACATGCATTAGCCATGCACATATATGCAGATGGCCCATACACATATACATATATGTATACATATATACTGACATATATACACACACACACACGCATGATACGCACACATGTAAGACTCTTATGCAGAACACTTACACGCTACAGTTAACCATTGGTTAAGCATTCATTCTGAAGGTATTGGCTTTCTTGGGATAAGCATACTCCTCGGATGATTAGACGACTTAGTCTTATATAAAGCCACCATAAGTGATCCTTTAGAGACCACCAACAGGGTGTAGAGCCATGGTGCTAGCATGTATTAATCCACATGTATTATAATGGCAGATTATTACATAGGCCTCTGTTGAGGACCTAGAGATACTGCTCTCTGGGAGAGTATACTGACCAACCCCAGAGCTCCAGCTATGGATATTGAATAATACTGCCTATTTGACCTTTTGGGGCACAGCGGAATAAGGAGCAAACTGCCTTGGCCCTCCAGTAATGCCGACAGTGAATTGCAACACAAAACAGGGAAAAACTTGCAGAGAAGGGCCCCAAACATTGTGTTGTACAATTAATACCTGTAATCCATATAGCAGACAGGCTTGAGTCGCTCCTGCTGTGTATATCAGAAATAATATGTAAACTCACCTAGCACAGGGAGAACATTAACCTGATACAATTCCGTGTTTAATTGAATTAAATAATACCTTAACATAGAAGAATGCATTGTATTATAAGACATTCAGATGTAAGTGTATTAGATCCTGCAAAGCAAAGATACAATCACAGCAACATGTTATACATAGTTTGAATTAGCTGCTGTTTAGAGCAAGCATACAGTATATCAAAGCCTAGCCGCCAGCCCAGGGATGCATTCATAAGGGCTACTGGTTCCAGGAGAGCAATACTGGAGAGCAATACTGATTCCAGAAATAGCAAAAACCTCAGCACATCACCTCACAGAACAAATAGCAGCATTCATTAGGGCTATTGTTGTCAGGTATGCAAATATACAGGACTCAGTACACTGTAGTTTTGCATAGGATAGTGTTAGCCACTAGAACTATTGGAATAAGGTGAGCAATTAGCCAGAACTCAGCATACACTGCTGGTTTCAGGTGAGCAAAAGGTCAGAGCCTTGCACAGTGCAGATCAGCAAAGGATTAGCTCAGTACACTTCAGAACAGAATATGAACATGTTCCTTACCTGTAGCTCCTAATGCCAGGCTGTAAGTAGGTCTCTAATGCCACATATTGCAGGACACCAGGTTCATAGTTAACAGGCCTCACAAGTTTACTGATAGCAGTACTTACCAGAGGCTGCTGGACAGAGTTTCCAGTCTGCAGAGTTAGAGAGTGGGCGGGGCCATCTCCACTTGCTATAGCTGGCAGTTGCACAGGAATCACCTGATTATACTCAGCTGGTGTCTGCACATACAGAGGAATCCCATAATTGTGCTCAATGGGGGGTCACTTTACCAGTGGAACCCGCTGATTAAACTCAGGTGCTGTCTGCAGAAGCGGGTAACCAAAAGCAACTGCTGTGGTTACACAGAGGCAAATTGGATAATTGGTATCGCCTAACAGAGCCATGCACCGTTTCTAGCTGAAACCTATAAGGCAGGCATTATTTTTTTTTTTTTTTTTTTTTTTTTTTTTGCTTCCGATGAGAGCAAAATGAGAAGGAAAAAAAGACGCCGGTAGGTGGGTGTGGCCGGTCTTTAAAGACTTGGGGAGGGTCCTTCTGATGGGAGCATGGGGGAGGAGCTAACCCAGTAAGTACTGACATGGAGTTCGTAAAGGGAATAAGGGTTAGCAAACCCTGTGTAGTTAGTAAGTATTAATTAGACCAACACACCTTTAGAGAGTGCAAGGCTTTCCATACAGTGTGTACTTCAAAGATATAAGCATGTACACAGACCCTACAATGCTGTATTATCCCAGCACAAGATAAATCATAGGGCACAGATCGCTATATTTAGGTCCGGTGCCACCCTAGGCACCAGACCATATTGTACCCCCAAGTTGCAGAAGCGGCATCATGCATGCAATTGCTTCCACAGTTCCTTCCCCACAATGTACACTATACCCTTCCCCCTTTGCTCCACCGCCAGATTTACAAGGCAAGACTCCAGCGGTGCCTGGGGAGAGTTTTTCATTTTTCGTTTAAAAAAAGCACCCAATGGCTACCCCCTCCAAGCTGCCACCCTAGGCACAGGCCCTCGGTGCCTATATATAAATACAGCCCTAACAACACACACTGTATAAAAGCACATATAATGTACAGTATGTAGGTGTAAAGAGTATACACTGTAGGCCCCGTGGGTGTCATTTGTCATTATTATTTTATGCTAATATGAATGTATCATTCACATTATAGTGAAGACACTCAGGTTATTTTGGGGAGTGCAAAGTCACAATAACACTAAATATAATTTCCTCTCAAGTTTTTCATAACGAGCCACAAAGTGTATGGCTAACGCTGAGTGTGAGATCTAAACTCTTTGTGGAACAATCCCATTGCTTACCTGGCTCTCTAATGTAAGTGGGACAAATTAACTACAGCTGCAAATATATTCAGTGAGAATGCTGATGGTCAGTGTGCTGTCAGTCATCATGCTATTATCAAATATTGCATAGTAATTTGGTTTCTGTTGTAGTTTGTAAAGTATTTCTTTGTACTAAGGTCTTTTTCTGTGTTTTGCTGCTAGTAGTATAAGATTACTGGTGCACACAAAACAAGTGCTACTGCCTAGGTGCTGGTTATAATAAATCATGTATAAAGCAAAAAAAACGCACTCACAGGACTTTTTAAAGGTGCAAAATCCAAAAATGATGTTTATTTCAACGTTGATGACTGCTTAAGTGATTAGCCGAAACGTTGAAATAAACATCATTTTTGGATTTTGCACCTTTAAAAAGTCCTGTGAGTGCGTTTTTTTTGCTTTATATATATATATATATATATATATGTATATATATATATATTAAAAGCTATATATATATATATATATATATATATATATTATTGAATTATATATATATATATATATATATATATATATATATATATATATATATATAATTTTTTATTATTATTTATTTATTTTATTTTTATGTATACATTATACATTTAATATCATTATATTATTATATTATTATATTCTGATTAAGATTTAAATCCCTAGTATGGATATGCATTCATAACAGCCTATTTTCCTTTCTCAGAATTTAAGGGGTTAATTAACCCTTTCAAATTCAGTGAAAGATCAATTGTTGCCTTAAGAATGTATAACTTCAAAGAAAGGGTTTAATTGTTCACTAATTTAATATTTAAACTAAGTCAATAACCTTTTAGGTTTGAGATATATTAACTTATTAGCACAGATTTGTTTTTTTCTAGTATACAGGGAATTCCATCTCATCTTCATTAAACCAATTCAATAAAGGAAGATTCATTGCTTACTCACAATGTTTACAAACAGATTATACAGCAGAACTACACAACACATTAGTAAATCAATCAAGCGCATTTCATTGTAATACAGACAAGTCAGGCTTACATACTAGGGGAAAAGAAGATTCCTTCTTCCAACGTTCAGCTTCAGTAACCCACATGAGTTAAAGAATAGGGATGTAGCGAACGTCGGAAAAAAAGTTCGCGAACATATTCGCGAACTTGCGCAAAAATGCGAGCGGTTCGCGAACGGTTCGCGAACCCCATAGACTTCAATGGGAAGGCGAACTTTAACATCTAGAAAAGACATTTCTGGCCAGAAAAATGATTTTAAAGTTGTTTAAAGGGTGCAACGACCTGGACAGTGGCATGCCAGAGGGGGATCAAGGGCAAAAATGTATCTGAAAAATCTGCCTGTGTGTGCTTGGAAGAGATAGTGTAGGGGGAGAGCTGTTAGTGATTTCAGGGACAGATGATAGTAAGTTTGCTGGCTAGTAATCTGCTTGATACTGCTCTGTATTGGAGGGACAGAAGTCTGCAGGGATTTGAGGGACATTTTAGCTTAGGTAGCTTTGCTGGCTAGTAATCTACTGTTCTCTTTAAACAACTGCCATACGTTGACCTTGTAGGCATTGTTTGCCCAGTTTTTTTGGACGCAGCCACTGAAGCACAGTTGCCAGAAAAAATATGCCATATAAATGCTGAAAATAGTCATTTTTCGCCATACGTTGACCTTGTAGACATTGTTTGCCCAGTTTTTTTGGACGCAGCCACTGAAGCACAGTTGCCAGAAAAAATATGCCATATAAATGCTGAAAATAGTAATTTTTCGCCATACGTTGACCTTGTAGACATTGTTTGCCCAGTTTTTTTGGTTGCAGCCACTGAAGCACAGTTGCCAGAAAAAATATGCCACATAAATGCTGAAAATAGTCATTTTTTGCCATATACGTTGAGTCAACGTATGGCAAAAAATGACTATTTTCAGCATTTATATGGCATATTTTTTCTGGCCTCTGTGCTTCAGTGGCTGTGGCCAAAAAAACTGGGCAAACAATGCCTACAAGGTCAACTGAAGCACAGTTGCCAGAAAAATTATGCCATATAAATGCTGAAAATATAAATTTTTTTGGTTGCAGCCACTGAAGCACAGAGGCCAGAAAAATTATGCCATATAAATGCAGAAAATATGCATTTTTTTGGTCGCAGCCACTGAAGCACAGTTGACAGAAAAATTATGCCATATAAATGCTGAAAATATAAATTTTTTTGGTTGCAGCCACTGAAGCACAGAGGCCAGAAAAATTATGCCATATAAATGCAGAAAATATGCATTTTTTTGGTCGCAGCCACTGAAGCACAGTTGCCAGAAAAATTATGCCATATAAATGCTGAAAATAGTAATTTTTTTGGTTGCAGCCACTGAAGCACAGAGGCCAGAAAAATTATGCCATATAAATGCTGAAATATGCATTTGTTTGGTCGCAGCCACTGAAGCACAGTTGACAGAAAAATTATGCCATATAAATGCTGAAAATATAAATTTTTTTGGTTGCAGCCACTGAAGCACAGAGGCCAGAAAAATTATGTCATATAAATGCAGAAAATAGGCATTTTTTTGGTCGCAGCCACTGAAGCACAGAGGCCAGAAAAAATTAAACCAGTAGGGTTTGCACCCTAGTTTGTAACGGTGGCGGAGGGAGGAGGAGGACGCTAAAGGACAGCTGTGTGTGGAGTCATGAGGCTTGAAGAGAAGGACAGCTGCATAGAAGTCAGAACAAGTCTTCCGGCGTGCAGTAACCCTCCGAGATCCACCCCTCATTCATTTTAATAAAGGTCAGGTAATCGACACTTTTGTGACCTAGGCGAGTTCTCTTCTCAGTTACAATCCCTCCTGCTGCACTGAAGGTCCTTTCTGAGAGCACACTTGAGGCTGGGCAAGACAAGAGGTTCATGGCAAATTGTGACAGCTCTGGCCACAGATCAAGCCTGCGCACCCAGTAGTCCAGGGGTTCATCGCTCCTCAGAGTGTCGATATCTGCAGTTAATGCCAGGTAGTCCGCTACCTGCCGGTCGAGGCGTTCTTTGAGGGTGGATCCAGAAGGGTTGTGGCGCTGCCTTGGACAGAAAAACATTTGCATGTCTGACGTTACAGACTGGCCAAAGGGCTTTGTCCTTGCAGGTGTGCTCGTGGCAGGATTACTGGCACCTCTGCCCCTGGAATGTTGATGAGTTCCTGAAGTGACATCACCCTTAAAAGCATTGTACAACATGTTTTGCAGGCTGGTTTGTAAATGCCGCATCTTTTCGGACTTGTGGTATGTTGGTAACATTTCTGACACTTTATGCTTGTACCGAGGGTCTAGTAGCGTTGCGACCCAGTACAGGTCCTTCTCCTTAAGCCTCTTGATACGGGGGTCCTTCAACAGGCATGACAGCATGAAAGACCCCATTCTCACAAGGTTGGATGCAGAGCTATCCATCTCTGCTTCCTCATTATCAAGGACTGCATCATCCACGGTCTCCTCCCCCCAGCCACGTACAAGACCAGGGGTCCCCAAAGGTCACCACTAGCCCCCTGGGAAGCCTGCTCCTGTTGGTCCTCCTCCTCCTCCTCCACAAAGCCACCTTCCTCCTCTGACTCCACTTCTGGCACCTCTCCCTGCGTTGCAGCAGGTGCCTGGGTTCGTTCTGGTGATTCCGACCAGAAATCGTGCGCTTCCAGCTCCTCGTCACGCTGGTCTACAGCCTCATCTGTCACTCGTCGCACGGCACGCTCCAGGAAGAAAGCGAAGGGTATTAGGTCGCTGATGGTGCCTTCGGTGCGACTGACCATATTTGTCACCTCTTCAAAAGGTCGCATGAGCCTGCAGGCATCGCGCATAAGCACCCAGTAACGGGGGAAAAAAATCCCCAGCTGTGCAGATCCAGTCCTACCACCCAGTTCAAAAAGGTACTCGTTGACGGCCCTTTGTTGTTGCAGCAGACGTTCCAACATAAGGAGCGTTGAATTCCAGCGAGTCTGGCTGTCAGTAATCAAACGCCTGACTGGCATGTTGTAGCGCTGCTGAATGTCAGCAAGGCGTGCCATGGCTGTGTAGGAACGTCTGAAATGGGCCGACACCTTTCTGGACTGGGTGAGAACGTCCTGGAATCCTGGGTACTTGGAGACAAAACGTTGGACTATTAAATTTAACACATGTGCCATGCAGGGCACATGTGTTAAATTGCCTAGTCTCAACGCTGCCAACAGATTGCTTCCATTGTCACACACCACTTTTCCGATCTGCAGTTGGTGTGGGGTCAGCCACCGATCGGCCTGTGACTGCAGAGATGACAGGAGTACAGATCCGGTATGGTTTTTGCTTTCCAGGCACGTCATCCCCAAGACAGCGTGACAACGGCGTACCTGGCACGTCGAATAGCCTAGGGGGAGCTGGGGGTGCACAGGCGTGGAGGAGGAGAAGGAGGACCCAGCAGCAGAGTAAGAAGAAGAAGAAGACGAGGTAGAGAGCGATGGAGGAGTAGAGGTGGTGGCAGAACCGCGTGCAATCCGTGGCGGTGACACCAACTCCACTGTTGTTGTTGAGCTACCCATTCCCTGCTTCCCAGCCATTACCAAGTTCACCCAGTGGGCAGTGTAGGTGACATACCTGCCCTGACCATGCTTGGAGGACCATGCGTCAGTAGTCATATGGACCTTTGGCCCAACACTAAGTGACAGAGATGCGGTAACTTGGCTCTGCACATGTTGGTACAGGTGTGGTATTCCCTTTTTAGAAAAAAAATTGCGGCTGGGTACCTTCCACTGCGGTGTCCCAATTGCTACAAATTTGCGGAAGGCCTCAGAGTCCACCAGCTGGTATGGTAAAAGCTGGCGGGCTAAGAGTGCAGACAAGCCAGCTGTCAGACGCCGGGCAAGGGGGTGACAGTCAGACATTGGCTTCTTACGCTCAAACATGGCCTTCACAGAAACTTGGCTGGTGGCAGATGACTGGGAATGGGAACAGGTGGTCAAGGTGGAAGGTGGAGTGGAGGGTGGTTCAGACGGGTCAAGGAGAGCAGAGGTAGAGCAGTAAGATGCTGGACCAGAAGGAGTGTGGCTTTTAGTTTGCCTGTTGCCTTTGAGGTGTTGCTCCCAAAGTGCTTTGTGCTTGCCGCTCATGTGCCTTCGCATAGAAGTTGTACCTATGTGGCTGTTGGGCTTACCAAGGCTCAGTTTCTGACTGCACTCATTGCAAATTACAATGCTTTTGTCAGAGGCACACACATTAAAAAAATCCCACACTGCTGACTTTTTGGAAGTGTGCGATCTGGCGGTAACAGTAGAAGTTGGCGGAGTTGGCGGTATTGGCGGCAATGGCGGGTGCGTTGGCCGGCTGAACACAGGTGCCGATACATGTTGTTGCCCTACTGATCCCTGCGGGCTGTCCTCCCTGCTTCTTCTAAGTCTTATTCTCCTACTGCCTCTCTGACTCTCCGTCTCTCCATCTGAACTACCCTCCTCTTGCTCTCTTCTACTAGGCACCCACAAAACATCAATCTCCTCATCATCATTCTCCTCAGATGCATCAATTTCTTCTGACACATCACAGAAGGAAGCAGCAGCGGGGACCTCCTCCTCATCACTCATTATGTCCATCTCTATCGTGTTCTCTGCCAGAATTAAATCTGGTGTAAGGTCCTCATCTCCTTCATCTTCTTCTGGCAATAATGGTTGCGCATTACTCAGTTCAAGAAACTCATTGGAAAATAACTCCTCTGACCCCAGTGAAGAAGGGGCACCGGTGGTGGAGGAAGTGTTACGTGGGGTGGCCATAGCAGTGGAGGATGAGGAGGATGTTGTGGTAAAGTTAGAAACGGTAGAGGATGGGGTGTGCTGTGTAAGCCAGTCAACTACCTCTTCAGCATTTTGGGAGTTCAGGGTCATTGGCTTTTTAAAACTGGGCAATTTGCTAGGGCCACAGGATTGCATAGCAGCACGGCCCCTAGCACGGCCTCTGCGTGGCGGCCTGCCTTTGCCTGGCATTATTTTTAAAAAAACAACAACAACAACAACAAAAACTCAGTTGGTTTTTCTGGAAACGATAATACACACAGCTAGATGGCGGCTTGAAGAAAACACTGTGCAAATAATGCCTACAAAGTCAACGTATACACTACTACAGCGGTGGATACGGATTACGTAAAATATATGAATGCTGCTTGAAAAAAAGTAACTCAAGTGGTTTTTCTAGAGACGATAATATTATCAATATTTAGACAAAATGTGAACAAGGTCACACAGCTCGATGGCGGGTTGAAGAAAACAGTGTGCAAATAATGCCTACAAGGTCAACGTATACACTACTACAGCGGTGGATACGGATTACGTAAAATATATGAATGCTGCTTGAAAAAAAGTAACTCAAGTGGTTTTTCTAGAGACGATAATATTATCAATATTTAGACAAAATGTGAACAAGGTCACACAGCTCGATGGCGGGTTGAAGAAAACAGTGTGCAAATAATGCCTACAAGGTCAACGTATACACTACTACAGCGGTGGATACGGATTACGTAAAATATATGAATGCTGCTTGAAAAAAAGTAACTCAAGTGGTTTTTCTAGAGACGATAATATTATCAATATTTAGACAAAATGTGAACAAGGTCACACAGCTCGATGGCGGGTTGAAGAAAACAGTGTGCAAATAATGCCTACAAGGTCAACGTATACACTACTACAGCGGTGGATACGGATTACGTAAAATATATGAATGCTGCTTGAAAAAAGTGACTCCGGTGTTTTTTCTGGAGACGGTAATATTATGGATATTTAGACAGAATGGGAACAAGGTCACACAGCTCGATGGCGGGTTGAAGAAAACAGTGTGCAAATAATGCCTACAAGGCCAACGTATACACTACTACAGCGGTGGATACGGATTACGTAAAATATATGAATGCTGCTTGAAAAAAGTGACTCCGGTGTTTTTTCTGGAGACGGTAATATTATGGATATTTAGACAGAATGGGAACAAGGTCACACAGCTCGATGGCGGGTTGAAGAAAACAGTGTGCAAATAATGCCTACAAGGCCAACGTATACACTACTACAGCGGTGGATACGGATTACGTAAAATATATGAATGCTGCTTGAAAAAAGTGACTCCGGTGTTTTTCTGGAGACGGTAATATTATGGATATTTAGACAGAATGGGAACAAGGTCACACAGCTCGATGGCGGGTTGAAGAAAACAGTGTGCAAATAATGCCTACAAGGCCAACGTATACACTACTACAGCGGTGGATACGGATTACGTAAAATATATGAATGCTGCTTGAAAAAAGTGACTCCGGTGTTTTTTCTGGAGACGGTAATATTATGGATATTTAGACAGAATGGGAACAAGGTCACACAGCTCGATGGCGGGTTGAAGAAAACTGTGTGCAAATAATGCCTACAAGGCCAACGTATACACTACTACAGCGGTGGATACGGATTACGTAAAATATATGAATGCTGCTTGAAAAAAGTGACTCCGGTGTTTTTTCTGGAGACGGTAATATTATGGATATTTAGACAGAATGGGAACAAGGTCACACAGCTCGATGGCGGGTTGAAGAAAACAGTGTGCAAATAATGCTTACAAGGCCAACGTATACACTACTACAGCGGTGGATACGGATTACGTAAAATATATGAATGCTGCTTGAAAAAAGTGACTCCGGTGTTTTTTCTGGAGACGGTAATATTATGGATATTTAGACAGAATGGGAACAAGGTCACACAGCTCGATGGCGGGTTGAAGAAAACAGTGTGCAAATAATGCCTACAGGGCAAATAATGCCTAAAAGGTCAACTTATACACTACTACAGCGGTAGTAAAATAAAAAAAAGTAAAATAAAAATAAAATGAATATTAAAAAAAAAAAAATTAAAGTTGGTGCTGCTGAACTACTAGGAGCAGCAGATTAGCACACCAGTCCCACTCCCCAACACTGCTAGACTAATAGCACTGGGCTCTTATAGTAGTAGTAGTAGTAGTAGTAGTAAAACAACAAAAAAATAAATAAAAGCAGTCCTTACAAGGACTACTGTTATTGCAGCAGTCAGCAGATGAGATCAGAAGCAGGACAGCTGCCCACTGCAGCTACATACAGAGCACTGCAGTAGAAGGTAGATTACTAGCCAGCAAAGCTACCTAAGCTAAAATGTCCCTCAAACCCCTGCAGACTTCTGTCCCTCCAATAACAGAGCAGTATCAAAACGATTACTAGCCAGCAAACTTTAAACTGTCCCTGAAATCACTAACAGGCAGCAGCTCTCTCCCTACACTATCTCTTCAGCACACACAGGCAGAGTGAAAAAACGCTGCAGGGCTTCGGTTTTTATAGGGAAGGGGAGTGGTCCAGGGGAGAGCTTCCTGATTGGCTGCCATGTACCTGCTGGTCTGGGGTGAGAGGGCAAAAAAAGCGCCAACAATGGCGAACCCAAAATGGCGAACGTCGCGCGACGTTCGCGAACTTCCGGCGAGCGCGAACACCCGATGTTCGCGCGAACAAGTTCGCCGGCGAACAGTTCGCGACATCTCTATTAAAGAACTCATTGCAACAAAGCTTGTTAAAAAAACCCTTATAATAGATGATTGTGATAAAATGTTATATTCTTATAAATATTGATATCACATTGCACTATATATATATATATATATATATATATATATATATATACACTGTATATTGGTATACTATTGGTGAGTGCCAGTTCAAGCAACACGTTACTGCAAGTAAGATATATATGGAGACTGTGCACCCCTGAACCATGAGAAAAGTAACTGAGAGACTTTCTTTCTGAAAACGCATTTAAGCGAATTACACACCAAGCATTCAGGATGTATCGGCTAATACATCTATGGAGAACTTTTCAGAGGCACCGCAATTTGCAGTGGACACTACAAGGGAGTTTACCAGAAAGATGCCACACGGCACATGAGCACGGATTACCATGGACGCATAGAATATCCTGAATACACAATTGGTTACTTTTTATACACATTGTAGGTGGAAAAGCAATCAGATTTTTTTTAGCAACAATAGTAACAAATATGAAACAGAAACATTTGAATATATATATAGCCAAGGAGTAATTGAAAGCTATAAGGGGTTTTATATTTTACAGATCAATGAAGGTGCACTGAGGATCAATATAGGAGTTGTTTTTATGGACATATTTATGATTTATCATATTTTAACAATAGCACAACACACTTTGATTGATTCATTGCTCGTAAATGAGTAATGGTTGGGAGTGTTTTTATTTAATCTGTGTTCTCACTTCTGGTTGTACATCCTGACGACGGTCCCAGGCTAACCAAAACACGTCAATGTCTGTGAAAATGTAATAAATGAATTACTCTACATGCCGTGAGTGCTAACAAAAAGTTCATCCGGTATATAGTGGTTATTTATTTAAACTCAATTTTTCCTAGTTGAGTTTTTTAGTGAAAATTTTTTAACTTTTTAGAGGAAAAAAATCAAATTTTTCAAGATTTACTATACCCCAAAGCTGCTAAAAGTCTGAATCCAAAAATACATCATCTAAAATCTGGATTCATGAGTCTATGGCAGTTGTCCCTTTAACCATTTGAAGATGTTTTTAACCTTCACGAATTTTCGAGTTTTGGTTTGTTTGAGGCTGGTTTTCGTTCGAAAACTTGATGAAGTCAAGTGCCAATTGAATAAAGTTGTATGATTTGAATTGAAACTTGAATTTTTTTGTTGTGTTTTTTTTTATCTGATTTTTTCAACCTTAAATATTAATAAATTAGCCAAATTCATGGCTGTGAGTTAGTTTCTAGTTAGTGATGGGTGACTTTATTCGCCAGGTGTGAATTTGCGGTGAATTTCCACATTTAATTAATAGGTGCCTCTGGAATAAAATTCGCATTCCTCAATTTTTTTGCCGTTTTGTGAATTTTTCTGGAAATTTGCAAATTTTTCGGCGAAGCGAAATGGGACGTCCATCACTATTTCTGGTAAAATATGAGAAAAAAAATTTGTTTAGTAAAAACACCGAATATGTCAGTAATCCTGCAGAGGATATTGGTAAGAAATCTTAGCTGGCACTCAGTATTCAAAATGGGGAATGTAATATTTTTGTAAGCGCTATAAAGATTTGCAAACGTCTTTGCGAACATTAGCAACCATGTTTGCGTCCTTTTTGAACGATTACAGCCCTCAACGACTTCTTTGCAATGTTTGGAAACAAATGGCTTTTGTGAACACGTGCAGTGTATGTAATTACATTTCACATTCGCAAATCGTTTTCTTTACGATAAAATATTTAACAAACTCCAGAGCAGGTGTTAACACTAACCTTTGCTTAAAGATAATGAGTGATGTAATATTCGCCAGCGAATGACTTTACATTGAGAGCAGTGCTAAATATTCACAAAAACTCCATTTTAAACTTAAACTTACCCCATCTAAAAAACAAATGCTCTGCAAGGCTAGTAATGTATTGTTATTGCTACTTTTTATTACTCACATTGCTATTCAGTCACTCTCCTGATTATATTCCAGTCTCTTTTTCAAATGAATGCATGGTTGCTAGGGTAATTTGGACCCTAGCAACTGGATTGCTGAAATTGCAAACTGGAGAGCTGCTGAATAAAAAGCTAAATAACTCAACAAACACAAATAAGAAAATAAGAAAAATCAACAAATTATCTCAGAATATCACTCTTTACATCATACTAAAAGTTAACTCAAAGGTGAGTAACCTCTTTAAAGTCTTCCCTATCAGAAGTGATTTTGCAAAATCTACTTAAGATTCAAGTACTTTTTAACAACTACAATAAAAGATGAAGCTATTTGAGGAAGCTCTTGAAAACCAATTTGTTCAGTTACATTAAAACTTTTCCTTTAGAAGTTCATTTTCACATTTCAGTATAGATCTGTAAAACACATTTAATATTTTTGTTTCCAAAGGTTGCCTAATATCGTAAGAGATGAAAGAGGTGCAATGTAAAAAAATAATAATAAAGCCCTTTCGGGGCACTTGAAACTGTACTTACTGACTGGTATAGTCAGGTGTTAGGCCCGATATTCCTTTCTGTCTCAGGGGTCTAACCACTTTGTTATAGGACACACCAAGCCAAAAATTGGTGCCAAGTTCAAGCAAGAATAGCTGTAAGGTATGTATTTATGCATTCAATTTTGAATAGTACAAAAAATAGTAAATAAACTCTAAAACATAAACTATACATATAAGTTAATTGAATGCATATGATATAAAAATGAAACAATAAAGGGGAAATATTAAAATCATGGATTTTTTTGTATTATCCAGTATCTTAAGCATCACAATAATTTTATTTTAATGTATATAGTAGCATATTTGAGTCAGAGTAGATAAGATCCTGGATATTTTTAAAACAGAACTAAAAGATTTAGTCTAATGTACAGCTCGTTTGCCAGCCCAAGTCCACCAAACCTCTGGAGATAGCTCCGGTAACTCCCCATATTCTCTTCTACTCTTTCACAGATATGCAATGGGCTTCTGTCAGCTACATGTTACAAAATATTGTATTTTTAAGGGTACATTATAGAATCATGGCATTCTGTGTCATAATCAACCCTGTGGCACTGCCTTCTATGATAGATGTGATCTCACTCTTGTAATGTTTTAATGACATCCCTTGACCCCATAGCTTTCATAAGGGTAGATCAGAGAATGATGAGCATATACTATATATCACTGGCATGCATTTGCTGGCCTTACAAGATCAGTTATAGACTGTTAAACCTCTGAGCTGGCACAGTAAGGGGCAAATTCATCATGGGTCGAATATCGAGGGTTAATTAACCCTCGATATTCGACTGGGAATAAAAATCCTTCGACTTCGAATATCGAAGTCGAAGGATTTTAGCGCAGATAGTTAGATCGAACGATCGAAGGAATAATCCTTCGATCGAGCGATTAAATCCTTCGAATCATTCGATTCAAAGGTTTTTAATCCAACGATCGAAGGATTATCCTTCGACCAAAAAAACTGAGGAAAGCCTATGGGGAAGGTCCCCATAGGCTAACATTGAGTAGGTTTTAGATGGCGAACTAGGGGGTCGAAGTTTTTTCTTAAAGAGACAGTACTTCGACTATCGAATAGTCGAATGATTTTTAGTTTGAATCCTTTGATTCGAAGTCGAAGTCGTAGTCGAAGGTCGAAGTAGCCCATTCGATGGTCGAAGTAGCCCAAAAAACACTTCGAAATTCGAAGTTTTTTTACTTCGAATCCTTCACTCGAGCTTGGTGAATTGGCCCCTAAATAAATGAAACAAAATATTTCTAGCCATAGGCTTTTTTTCTTAGTTGTCCTCCTTTAAAGTTGAAATGTAGGCTTTGGTAGCATAAAAAGTCCAACTAAAGCATCTCTTCAACACCATATAAACTGGGGATATTTGCAAAAATTACACTTTTTTTTTGTTTGGACGGGACCCAGGCCCCCGGAAGTTAAGCCACTGCTCTCTTTGAAAATGGTGCAGCTATGTTAACCTTAATTTTGTATAATGACTCCTGTTTTAATCAGGAATAAAATTCAGATATTTGCCCCTTCGATTGGATGTTCTCAGGTTTTCTTTTTCTCTTATTCTTTCCTTTTTCACTTCAATATGTTGTTATTTATATGTTATAACACCTGATTTCTATGTGCTATGATTTAAACAGATGGTTTTATTTTTTTTTAAATTTAGGGGGAAAAAATCCAATCCTTTAGCCTTTGTTAAACAGAAAAAGGGATCTGGGGAAGAGAATATGAAACCAAAGGCAGATATCTAGTTATTCGCTAGGTTGAACCCTCTTTCATTATATATATAAATACTCTCTCTGTCTCTCTCTCTCTCTCTCTCTCTTTATATTTATAAAAATATCCTGGTCAGAATGTTTTTAACATAACACTTAATATTTAATAGATACACATTTAATAACACTGAACCTGCTATGTGTGTTAACAAACACATGTCATTTTACTGCAAGTGGAATACTGTCTTGCAATTACTGCTCTTATTGGGGCCTACCTCTGCCTCAGGCTTTCCAGCACACCACCTCCTCCAGCTTGTAGGGAACAAAGAGACAGAGCATGTGATGGCTTCCCCTTTTAAAAACTAGTGAACCCTGACTCCTCTGAATAATGCCTGAGCTGTCAGGGAAATATTTTAACCTAGGAATGTGATTAACACCCTCCAAGCCAAAGTCTTTGCTGGCCTAAGGGACTACCGGACAAATAGGTTGACAAAACCTTTACCTTCCTACACCACTCTTTTAATTTAAAAATCCATGCTTTAATTGAAAAATATTTTTTTTTGTTTAATTATTTATCAGTAACAGTATTGTTTTGCTTTCACGCATACTAAAATGGAAAAGGTATATGAATCAGATGCAAGGAATCTATGATCCATGCTTAACTTGCTCTATATTTCTATTAAATATGATCTAATTAAATATGATCTTGAAAGCAGACCCTTGTCTATTAATCACTGGCTAGTGATGGGCGAATCTGTGCAGTTTTGCTTCACCAAAAAATTTGCGAATTTACCTCGAAATTCACGAAACGGCGAAAAATGTGTGAATCGCATTGAAATCAATGGGAGCGTAAAAATAATTTTGACGTGCATCAATTTTGACGCGAGCGACAATTCTGACACGTTGCAATTTTTGTTTGAAGTAGCAGATTTTTTGCCGGCGAATTTTAGCCGAAGTTTTGCAAATGAAAGTTCGTTGCAAATTTAGGTCTGGCAAATTTATTCGCCCATCACTATCTCTGGCCATCCACTTTATAATAAATGATGCTCAGAATGCTCACTGAGTATTATCATTTATATACAGTATAAAGTATGAACTTGGAGCCCTTCAGCACACAACATCAGAATTAATTATTTGGTATTAATGTGGCACACTAATATTGCTAATAACTTTGTACATGCCTTTCAAATGATACCACCAGCAATCTATGGCCATATTGAAACCTACAGGGTTCTCTTTTGTCATTTGCAAATTGCACATTCTAATACAGGTATGAGGTATGGGACATTTTATTCAGAATGCTGTGGACCAGGTGCTTTCAAGATAATGGATCTTTCTGTAAATTGGATCTTCATAGCTACTAGTCTACTAGAAAATCATGTAAACATTAAACAAACCATTAGGCTAGTTTTGTTTCCAATAAAGAATAATTATATATTAGTTTGGATCAACTTCAAGTTACTGATATTGTTACAGAGAAAAAGGAAATAATTTTTTATAATTTGGATTATTTGGATAAAATGGAGTCTATGGGAGACAGCCTTTCCATAATTTGGAGCTTTCTGGATAACGGGTCTCTGGGTAACTGATCCCATACCTCTATATCAAGCTTGGATTAGAGTGTTTTGCTTCACTAAATACTAACGCTGAGAAATGATATATAAAAAAAAGGTGATGTAAGATTACAATGGGAAGAAAATAACATAATTGCGCATGAAAATAGACCTGCAAATAGTAATATCTCCTTTTATTTGGAGTTGTAAAATATATATTCTATAAATTGAGAGCAAATAAGACACTTATTGTTAAGAATGTGATTGAATTTAAGAAGAAGAAAATGCATTTTCCACTTTATGCCTTGATAGGTTCAGGAGGCCTTGCCTGCTTTCTGCAAATATTACAAAAATGTGAAGACATTGACTTTAATAGAGTTTGTAGGTTGATATTTGTTGTTCCTTTTTATAGAATGCTATATAAGCATTTATGACTTGATTTAGAAACATTGTCTTTATTAATTAGTTCAGATTCCATTAGTGAGCTGTATAGTCAGAAAGCTAAACAGATGGCTAATACTATGCATGATTCATCTACTCAAATTGCCTATGGGCTTAAAGTTACAGCTATTTACAGATAGATATTGATAAGGTACCTTTATGTATGCATGTATGTTAAATAGTTAAAATCTAGTAGTCCGCAAATCACTGGTGTTAGTTTGTAGGATGCAAATCCCTAAACAGTCACCACCCACTGGTTAAACACAACTGGTAGACATTCATGACATGACATTTATATTGGCTCTCTGTTCTTGGTTTGAGACAATGTATTATATTTAGTGATGGGCGAATTTGCGCCGGCGTCTCGTTTTTGACACTGGCGCCCGTTTTTGACGCGAAATTATTCGCTGGCGGCGATTCGCGCAAATTCGCCACAAATTCGCGCCTGGCGAATAAATTCGCCCATCACTAATTATATTAAATATATCAAATTATATTAAAAATATAAATGCAATTTAATGCTGTTTAGATTGTTCTGAATGTGGCTTATAACAGTATATTCTCTGTACATATGCATTCTAATGAATGGGGTATAGTTTTTATAAAATGGTTCTCTCATCTACACACAAGCAATTTACTTCAATCAGAATCATTGGTGTAGTGCTTAACAAATTGAAAAATAAGTCATTGGCATCATCTTTCAGAGAAACATATTAACATATTTTATGTTTCCCTTTAAGCTAAGTGTGCAGTATCAACTCTTAAGTGAACAATCTAGAAAAATGTATCATATAGTTTAGGTCTACAGGATAAAGGATTAGGTCTACAGGAGGGAACAAAGGATAATCCACAAAACAGTACAGACATTTCCAAAGGGCTAAGATTAAGATTGAAAACCTTTTCTTGGGTGTTTTTTGTTTATGCCACAAATTCACCTCAGGCACAGTTAAGTCAATTTCACAAATTTTTACAGCAAGTAGTTTATGGTACAAAGAGGCTGCAAAGTCTGTGCTCATCATTTGCTCATCCAAAAAAAGCAAAAATAATAAAATCAGTTTTTAATTCATAGAAGGTCTCAATGTTAGTGCCGGCAATTGCAAGTGTTGCTGCTTCTAGAAATTCAGCTAAACCACCAGGCAAACACCACCAGGCTATTGCTATTTAAGTTTGGAGTGCATCCCTATACCCGTTTTTTCCTATCAACTGACCTCTTGGCAGCTCAAAAATATTGGCAAAGTACATTTTTATGATTTATCCATAATGATAACTTTGTGTTTCATTTTCAAGTTTGACATTAGTTTTGTGCTAATGCAATGCCTATGTTACAGTTAGGGGCAGATTTACTAAGCTCGAGTGAAGGATTCAAATGATAAAAAAATTGAATTTCGAAGTATTTTTTTGGGTACTTCGTCCATCAAATGGGTCAAATTCGATCGAATTCGAATGAATAGAATGATTCCAACGATTCAAATTAAAAATCGTTTAACTATTCGACCATTCCATAGTCGAAGTACTGTCTCTTTAAAAAATACTTTGACTACATACTTCGCCACTTTAAACCTACCGAGGTACAATGTTAGCCTATGGGGACCTTCCACAGCACTTTTCTTGTAGTCGAATAAAAATCCTTCGATCGATCGCTTAAAATCGAAAAAAATGATCGAAAGTATTTGCGGTAAATTCTTTGAATTTGATATTCGAATTCGAAGGATTTTACTTTGAGGGTCGAATTCAAGGGTTTTTTTCACCCTTGAAATTCGACCCTTTGTAAATCTGCCCCATATTGTGCATTTTTTCTTTTCTCTAAAATGCATATAGTATGTAACATAAATGTATATAAATTGATAATAAAAGAAAAAAAGTACATTTATGTTAATGAGTAGGCATTATCCAGTAATGAAACTAAATTACTAAATATTTTGATCTTTTTTTATTGAATAAAATCACAATTGAAAGTATTTTGAACAAAGTAAGACAATATTCATGAAGAAACAGGTCTCAAAAGACTAAAATGTCAAAGAAGATTGAAAATATGTGCACTGCTCATAAAAATCATAAAATATAGAAGTAGCTGAAATACATCAGACTATGTTGGGTTTCAAAAGGTCAGATATCAAATGCAGCCTAAGATTCACTGGACTCCTATTATACATTGGATATGTATCTCCCCTCCTGTCTTATTGCTGACAGAAAGTAAGAAAGAGTACAGTGAGGGGCACATTTACTTAGCTCGAGTGAAGGAATAGAATTTCAAAGTACTTTTTTGGCTACTTTGACCATCGAATTGGCTACTTTGACCTTCGACTACGACTTTGAATCGAACGATTCGAAGTAAAATTCGTTCGACTATTTGACCATTGGACCATTCGATAGTCAAAGTACTGTCTCTTTAAAAAAATCAATCAAACGAATAGCGCTAAATCCTTCGACTTCGATATTCGAAGTCGAAGGATTTAACTTCGACAGTCGAATATCGAGGGTTAATTAACCCTCGATATTCGACCCTAAATAAATGTGCCCCTGAGTATAGGTGTCAGAAAAAAAAAACATACTTTTGCCAAGTACCCAAATATCAGGCATCAAGATGATTGTTTGGGAGGAGTGAGTTGAAAATTCCTTGTATTTGATCTATAACTTTTTCTCTTTCTTATACAACTACTGTAACAATTTTAGGGCTATGACATAGTAGGGGTAATATGTACAAGTACAGTATATCGTGTATCTATAAAAGTAACAACCGAAGAAGCTAAGGTAAACTGTAAAAAAGCTGTATGTGTTAGGGAAGATATACCTTTAAAAAACATTAAAACTGAAAAAACACCACTAACTTTAATCATTAAACACTTTACTATATACTTATATATGTGAACATATTTTCTGATGAAATAGCTTCAAAAGGCAGTTTAAATTTTTGGAATATTTTATGTATTTTGTAAAATCACTGCTTTTAGTTTAGCTGTGTGAACACAGAACAAAATTGTTGAAAAGACTTTAGACATTCTTAGTCATTATGTTTTGTCTTTGTCCTGTGCAAAATGTGGGACAAAAGAGGGGCATGTTTTTTCTCACTCTGCCTCATGAGTGAACAGAGAATGGAGTGCAAGGGCATTTGCTTCCTGCATGAATACAGTGATGGCTACATTTGCAATGATATATTCATGATGGCTGGTTGGGGTAAGCATGGAGTATTCATCCCACATCTGCCCCCTACCCACCTGAATGACACACAAGTTTGACAGATGTTTTAGCTGGCATGAGGTGCAGAGTACAACAAGATACTGGACACAAAATACTTCTTGAATGTTATTTTATCCCCCTTAGAACTATAGTACTTGCATATGGAGTCATGAAAACATGCATGATTTCTGTAGATTTAGCACATTTCTTAGAAACTACTAAAAAAGCAGTTTGGTGGGTTTGAGTAGTAAAACATATTTATCCATTGTGAATTCTTCGAATTGTACTTAATTTACACAAATGGTATATAGTTATATGGTTATCTGAAGGGTTAATTCACTGTGGTTTTTATTGTACATAAAACACAAATTGGGTAAAAAAAGACCATTGTCATTTATCTTTTACCATTGCAATATACAAATATATTTTTTTCCCCCCACATTTTCTAGAATTATCTATAAAACTATACCAATGATAGTGGGGCACTCAGTACATATGGGGAGATGATTACTTTTATAAGGCCTTTAACTTTAATTTAATTTATATACATAGTTAATTCATATTTGTATTAAAATTACATACATTAATAATAGGCAGAATAAAAAGGCAAGTGAATTTAAAAAAAAATACAATATACTGTAAATAAAAAAAAAAACATTAAGATCAGTTGCAGTGTTCATCTTTGCCTACAAGTTATTACAAGTTAGTTTTACTTTGTGTAGCATTCCATAGTGCATTCTGCCCACAGTTCTATTCATATGCGGTGTCTTTGATTCCATATTTTTTCATGAGCACTGTAGACAGAAAGGCCCTTCTCAATGTTGAGTTAACTTCAAAAAAGCCAAACAAGTGTAGATTCCAAATTCAAGAGATTTATACAAATTAAGTTTTCTTTCTGTTTACTTAGAGAATAAATGATTAAAGTAAGAACTGCATTAGAATTCTGCCCAATATTAATATTGGCAGACTAGCAAACATTAAAGGAGAAGGAAAGGTTAAATTTTATCTTTATCAGAAAGGTCTATATAAATACACCAGTAAACCCTCAAAGTAATGCTGCTCTGAGCCCTCTGTCAAAAGAAACACAGCATTTATTTCCTTCTATTGTATACGCATGGACTTCTGTATCAGACTTTCTGTTTTCAGCATAAACCTCCAGGGTAGGGCTTGAGCATGCTCCGTTTGCTCCTCTCCCCCTCCCTCCTCCCCTCTCTGTTGTAATCTGAGCCCAGTGCTATGACTGAGCACGGAAACTCAGGCAGGAAGTGATGTCACACCAAGTGAATATGGCAGCTGCTATCCTAAACAAACTGAGAGAGTGTCTAGAGCCGTTTACTCAGGTACGGTAAAGCATTCCACAGAATAACTAATGTTATGGCTTGCACTATTGTGGTTAATCTATTGACAATAAACTGCTTTGGTACCTTTCCTTCTCCTTTAACACAATTTTAAAGATAGGCAGGTAATAAAGTTACTGTATTTACAAAAAGAAATTAAAAAAGAAAAACATTACAAAGAAGAGGTCACTATTGTGCTTGAAAAGGAAGTGTCAAATTGTCTCTTTACTTTCTCTCAGGAAAGTACTTTCTCTCAGGAAAGTAAGTGCTGATATGCTTTATGGCTGAAATTCTAGCTATACCATATTCATGTCCAACTCCCATGACAATAGAATAAAAAAATTGAATTAAAAAATATTATAATAAATATACTAGTTACTGGCAAGGACAGCTCTCATAAGACTCTGACCGGTCTCTGCCCCTATTAGTAGTTGTACATGTATTCCGAGTCCGTTAAGAGTAAAAATCTAACTTGCTATTATTCAAGGCCTAAGCAAGACAGATATTAAACACTATCACCTCTAAGATAGGACTCCTATCCAATGCTTTGGGATGTCTAGTGGACAAGTCCGTCAATTTGTGAAAATGTACTGAAATATTATTTTTACACCTGGTAAACATGGATTTGTGAAATTATAATAATGATTATTGTATAAAGAGAATACCCTAGTTATCTAACACAGATTTAAACTTTCCCCATTACAGTATCCCATGCCAACCAAGCAGCAATTAGCTTTGATCCAAGGGTTTGATGCAGCTGGCTTTTGTCTAGTTTGTTTACACAATAATAGATGCAAGTGGTTTTATATGTCTACTGATGTTAGTGAAGAATGGCAGTATCTTTCCAGCCTTTTTCTGCAATGAGCATTAGAACACCTTTACAGAAGTAAAGGACATAAAATGATATACCCCTCTTAAAATTTGCATTTGACAAACACAAAGGGAGCAAAAAAATGTGTATTTGATTTAAGCATGCTAAAACATCTTAGGGGCAAATTCACTTAAGGTCGAATATCGAGTGTTAATTAACTCTCGATATTCGACTGTCGAAGTTAAATCCTTCGACTTCAAATATCGAAGTCAAAGGATTTAGCGCTAAAAATCGTTCGATCGAACAATTAAATCTTTTGAAACCGTTCGATTCAAAGGATTTTAATCCATCGATCGAACGATTTTTGTTCGACCAAAAAATACTTAGAAAGCCTATGGGGACCTTCCACCTAGGCTAACATTGACTTCGGTAGCTTTTAGGTGGCGAACTAGGGGGTCGAAGTTTTTTCTTAAAGAGACACTACTTCGACTATCAAATGGTCGAATAGTCGAACGATTTTTAATTTGAATCATTCGATTCAAAGTCATAGTCGAAGTAGCCCTTTCGATGGTCGAAGTAGCCAAAAAGAACATTTGAAATTCGAAGTTTTTTATCTTCTATTCCTTCACTCGAGCTAAGTAAATGAGCCCCTTAATGTTTTGTTTGTGTATTAATTTTCGTTGTGGTCATAAAATGTTGCTGTATATATTTATTTCATTCTTTTTCTTTTCTGATATGTTTTGTAATTTGAAAAATGTTGCGCTTTCAGATATAATCCTTTCCCCCATATGGACATTCTGAAGAAAACAAATCTAATATTTTTGCAATGAAAGTGAGAACATGGAGCTGATGGAGAGATTGCAAACACTAGTTAACCTTATAGTTTATCGTGTCGGTCATTTTGACAGGGCAATTAGTCACCAGCTGCATCATTATCATCACCGCCACCAATTTCTTTATCATTGCAATTTCCCTTTCCTTTTAGCTCCACAAACCATAGGTTGCTTTGGAAAAAAAATAGAGCAAAGCAGCTGCAGCATTTTAAACAAGCGATCGATAAGTGTACGCTAAAAGGAAAAAAAATGCTATTTTCAGTACTATACACTATCTTGTCACAATTGCTTAAATAAACTGACTCACGCCTTCTTCCCTCTGTGTGCATGTTGCAAATGTTGATGTGTTTCCCATGGCTGTTTAATTTCAACAGCATTATGCTGTTATATATTTTTAATTGCCTGTAATCCTTTCCCATTCTTGTTGTTGTGTATTAATAACATTATAATACTGATATAATACTGATTATAATATTGATGCATATGCTGATATAGGGATATAGACTGCTGTCTAGTGATGGGCGAATTTGGGGCGTTTCGCTTCTCCGAAAAATTTGCGAATTTCCCGTGAAAAATTCGTGAAATGGCGCCAACGTCTCGTTTTTTTCGCCCCGGCGTCCATTTTATTTTGACTCCGGTGAATTTCCGCTGGTCAATTTTCGCAGCGGTTTTGCAAATTTTCGCCTACCAAATAAAATCGCCCATCACTACTGCTGCCATCTTGGATGCATATATGTCTTGTCATGCCTAGTACTACATCAACACCAATGGTCTTTAAAGAATCCTAGCAGCATCAGTATTGTCCTAATTAATCTTGCACATTTTCTTTTAGTGTTCTTCACATATTCCTTGCTGTTATATCAATGTTTCCCGTTCTTATGTATGTATTTATGCATACAGTATATCAGTTGTGGTTGAGCTGATATTGCTGTATTTTTATACACCAGTGACCTTTGCTATAAATTTTTATATTGCTTTGGGAAAAAAAGGAAAAATATTGTAACATGTATTGTATTGTAGCATGAATGCGGATCCAGGGATGATTCATTCCAGACTTTTTTTATAGGCGTCTACGAGATATCATGTTACAGCATTTAATCAAACCTATCAATGCTAGTTCTATAAATAATGAATTCAGTGAAACTAAAGATAAACCAGGGAGCCTTGATATAAAAGTTAGTGGTTGCTCATCTTCTTTCTATTTAACAAAAGGCTTCCAGCAGAAAAGGGTTATATCCACTCAAATGAATGCTTTTAAAACTGTTGTTTTAAAACCTGCTTAAAAAAGGTATTAAAACAACTAAAAAGTTGACTAAAAATATACATTTACGGGGCAGATTTATTAAGGGTCAAATTTTGACCCATAAACTCGAAATTCGAAAAAGAAAACACAAATCAAAATCTATTAAACAAATGTATTAAAAATCGGTGAATAGGATTGATCTGCAAATTTGAATTGAATTTGAATCAAATTTGATTCAAATTTTTTCACCAAAAAATTTAAAAAAAGAAAAAAAAATGTTTTAATTTTTTTCAAAAGTCCCCCAAATAACAAATTGATTGTAGGAGGTCCTCCATAAGCTAAAACACCAATTTGGCAGGTTTTAGATGTCGAATAGTCACATTTAAATTTTTAAAGGGACAGTACATGATACATTTCAAAATCTGAATTCCAATCAAACTAGGACTATTCCCTAGTTGAGTCACCCCAAAATAAATTAAATTTAAAAATTAAAATTTTCAGTTCGATCCTTGAGAAATCTGCCCCTAAGTGTAATGATGAGCAAGGTCAGCATGTGGCAATCACAGGTTATAATTGCCCTGAATAAATATATAACAAAATATTTACCATAACAAAATCATTTTGAATGCAAATGTAACTTTCATTTCATTAAAATGAAAGTACAAATAAGACTGCAGATTCCACATGCATTTTATTGGCAATGGCAGGAGCTTATTGAAGCAGAGAATTCTATCACAGGAACACTAATGATTTGTAATTGGGCTCTCAACACAACAAAACAAACTAAATTTCCAACTAGAGACCATGTAGACATACACAATATAGAGGACAGCCACTACGCCACTAATGCATGCTGGGTACCATAAAGACGTGCAGGGAGATAATTGCTAAAGTCATGAGTGTGTATAAGGTCAGTCGTTTTAACTGTAGCTTTCCATGACTATATTTATTATTAAAGGAATCAGAGTACAGAGCAAGATATTGTATCAGCATTTTAACAGAAGACTGCTTTCAGATGCTCTCTTTACATGCTGGTTCTTGTCACAAAAGCACAAGTATCTGGCAGGCTACAAGTACAGAACAAGAGGAGGGAAGGGAAAAAATCATTAGGTTAAGTGACTGCAGTGTAAATGTCCTTTTACCACAAATACCCCTTTCTCATAGAACTATACTTAGAGACAGATTTTTCAAGGGTCAAATTCCCATAAACTCCCATGAACTCAAATTCAAGTTAGAAAGAAAATGTTTTAAAAAAAACCTCTAAAAACACAATTTTTTTTTAATTTGGGTGAATGGGATCGACCCGCAAACTCGAATCAAATTCAATTTGAGTTTTATCCTAGATTTTCAGGATGGATGCAAACAACTCCAAATTGATTTGAGGACGTCTCCCATAGGCTAAAACAGTAACTCGGAAGGTTTAAGGTGGCGAATAGTCGAATTCAAATTCTTAGAGGGCCAGTAAATGATACATTTCTAAATTTGAATTCAAATTTTTTTAAAAACTCGAATAGAATTTTAACTATTCCCTAGTCGAATTACACTAAAATAAACTCGAACATTCGAATTTACACTTCGACCCTTGATAAATCTGCCCCTTATTATCATAAGACAATGATATATGCTAGAAAGAGTAAATGTGTAGATTATTGTTTTTATAAAGTGCAAATCCATAACCCGTTGACTTATATTAACTACCCTGCTGCTGGAACAAATACCTGACATTATCATTCTTACGCTTTACTTGTTTTGCATTATTGGCACTTCATTTCTGCAATTACTATACCTTGTGTATGGATTCTCTTACTTAATTGATCTTAACTACTGGAAGCATCATTGTACTAAGCAATGCAATAGATGGAGAAAATTTGAAGCACAACCCCAACCTGACAGTGACAGCATCTATGTGTGCCACTAGGAAAGAGCAAAATATTCCAAAGTTAATGCAGAACTCTCAAATGCACTTCCTGAATTGTTTGCAAAAAGTTGCATGGCTTTCTGTATACCACACTGCCTGCTCGTCAGCACTGCATGCACGAGCGGTGGCATGTGACAGTCCCTGACACACCTTTTGTTTTTACATCCAGTGTTGAACTGGACCACCAAGACAACGGGAAGAAACCTGGTGGACCCCGTTAACCCAGTCCACTGAATTTTTGCTAGAGTCCCCCCTTGTGCCCCTTAATTCCATATTTAAATATCTGTTCAACCTTTTTTCATTTTTGCGTACATTGCACTACTTTTGTAGCTCTCATTCTGTTTACTAGATTTTTACTTATATGGAGAATCTGAAAGACAGGAATTTAAATGTTAAACTCGGCAATGCATTTTAAAATTCAGCACGCCCTTGTAACAATGATTTTCTAACACCTTTCACAGTTTCCTGACACATCTGAAACAACTGTCTCAGCAAACATTCTCACTATTTTTAATCAACATGCCTTCGGCTTGCAGCTTCTATTGGCATATCTTAACTGCCTTTGGAGTGGTTTCTTTTCCTCCTCTATTTTGTTAGATTATGAAATGAAACAATGAGGATAGTGTATGCACATGATAATTTTTGTATTGCATTAGATACATGACATAAAATAATGTCTAACTGTGTGTGATCCTTAGGAGATTCTGAATAATTTAGATCATGTGCAAACCTTGTTGTACTCTGCAAGTATGACAATGTTTATAATGTACCGAGAACAACTGGACTATTAATAATTATGTTTCATGCACTAATGAAATGGTAATTAAATTTCAATGTACCAAATATGGAAGAAAGCTGAACCTTTGGCATTCAAACACTTAAACCATGAGACAATACTATGAATATATGACAGCATGATTTTATGTACAATAGATATTACCAGACAGATTTAATTGTTTTCTATCAGTAGGTGGGCAGAAACCCAGGCATTGGGATAGCAGTGGATGTCATCTACTTATGTTTCCTAAAGCATTTACCACAAAAAAAGTTACTGATTAAATCAAACAAACTTTTTGCATTTGAATAGAGAACTGGCCAAGAAAAAGATTAGAGAGAGTGGCAGTAAATGGAATAGTGGGTTCTAGTTGGTAGTTGGCCTATCCGAGGTCCATTGCTTTTAGCTATTCAAAAATAAATTTACCTAGGGAATGTAAATATTGTCTGTTCTGATAATACTATACTGAACAAAATTATAGGCGGCATGCAGGAGTTTTCCACTTTGAAGAGTAATTCTTTTTTCAAACACTAACATTTTCTGCAGCACTGTTCAATGGAAATATATACGGTACATAATAATCACAAATTATGTATAAATACTGACTGATACAGAAGGATCCTGCTTATTCCAGTTTAAAATTTGGACACAAAATTAAATTGTGATAGGGCCTGCATGTTTACTAACATTGGAGATAAATATCTGGTGAGATCATAATTATACAATTTGTACAGAATGTCTTACAAATTATGTATAAATACTGACTGATACAGAAGGATCCTGCTTATTCCAGTTTAAAATTTGGACACAAAATTAAATTGTGATAGGGCCTGCATGTTTACTAACATTGGAGATAAATATCTGGTGAGATCATAATTATACAATTTGTACAGAATGTCTTAATGTCCTAAATGTATTTATATTGGCAAGTGTATAGGCATTCTTATCTTTGTATACATTTTGTGATATCAATCTCATTGCATCCCCTGCCTAATAGTGTTAAATCTGAGGTTTGGGAATTTTCAAAAATCTTCACAATTTTTTCAAGTTTTTTTCCTGCACTGGAATTTTTCTGGGAAATATATTGATAAATAGTGATGGGCTAATTTGTCCCATTATGCTTCGTTGAAAAATTTGTGAATTTCCGATGAAATTTGTGAAACTGTGAAAAATTCGTGAAACGCCGCCGGTGTCTCATTTTGGACGCCGGCGTCTGTTTTTGGACACCGGCGCACATCCGCCGGCTAAAAATGCCCCAGCATCCAAAAAAAACGGACGTCGGCGAATTCATGCCTGTCGAATAAATTCGCCCATCACTATTGACAAATAAGGGGAAATAACCCGTGCGGATTTGGTCAGAGCATATTTCAGAAAATAATTAGATAAATTCGGATTTTGATAAATAACCCCTTATTTATGTGCATGTATAATTGTGCATGTGTATTTAGGTATGTGCTTTTATTTACAGAGGGATGTGCACCATTGGAAGGTACACAATTCAAAACAAGGAGGTCAGCAACTGTAAATTTGATCAGGAACTTACACAATGGCTCAAGACTCAGAACTTAATCTCCAAGTGAACTCAATGAGCAAGTACAGAACAGCTGTAGAAGGACTGAAAGAAAGAACTACAGTAGGAAGACTGTCAAAAGCAGCTATAGCATTGGGGTGATCAGGGAATTGCCAGAGTTAGCAGCAGAAGGTTCATGCAGAGAAAACAGCAGGATGACCTCCAGAGACATACAGTAAACAGCATCAGAAGGTTCATGCCACAGAAGACTAGCTTTTTGGTCCAGAAACCACGACAGATGGGTCCTCAGGCCCAAGGGTAGATGGTTCCAAGACCTAGGCAGAGAATACAGGAGCATTTGAATTGAAAGTATTGTAACCTACCATATTTGGCATATGAGTATTATTTAAAGTAGCTAAAATAAAGTTGCACAAGATTTAAAAGATATATACAGTCATTTTTTTTAGTTGTGTGCTATATGTATTTTCAGTTTTGTTTGACAGCCTTTAAAACCAAGAAACATTACTGTGCATGAGATCCATTAATTGCAATCCAATAGCTTATTTTTGTAAACATAGTTTTCAGTTCTTTGCAGGAGTGCTATTCATGACAAAGGTATAATTATTCTAAAAAGAAATAATTACAGAGCACATTTCTATGTAAAAAATGCATAAGGGTTCCAGTACATACTATACAGCTATAATACAGTATAACATTTTGCAAAGTATTTTTGTTTTTGAAAATTGGTGGCGGATTTCAAAATGAAATGGTTTGCTATAGTTGAAGATGGAATCTTTATCCCAAGGACATGACACAAAATAAATATTCTAATGATTACAATAGAAGGGCATTTTTGACAGGTTTAATCAACTTAGCTATTGTTAAAAAAATTTCCTTTAAAATTGTGAAGATAAATGTTAGAAAAGTTAACAGCAGAGCAATTATTCACTCTTTGATAAATAACACAAAAACAACAAAGCTGGGTGGTTTTAAGTTAAGTGCTGGAATCTTTTTTAAGAATAAGGTGCCTCATTCCCTCAAAGAATTTGCGCTGCAGCCTCTCTTATTATTAGCCTTTTCACCAGATTATCATTTTTAATTTCTGTAGATATATATATATATATATATATATATATATATGTGTTTATGTTGTTGCACAGGATCACTTCTACAAATATATTCAATATGATTTGTAAAGGTTTCGAAGAGGACCGAAACATGGGTGAGTGGGATGCTGCGTGGTTTAAAATTAATATTGTCCTGATGAAGGTCCTATACCGAGATCTTTATCAGAAGTAAGTAAACAAATAATTAACTTGTTTATAACCTCCTGACGAAGTATAGGACAGAAAAGTTGTGTATTCTGCCTTTGCTTTTTCTCTAAATAATCAACTTCTGTTATTTTTAAAATCCTGAGAGTGCAACAGCTTTCTTGACAAGTGCCAATGTCAAAATATAATTTATATATGCCCTTGTTACATTCAGTATATATTATTGGTTGAGCAGATATAACAAATAGATTGCCATGGTACATGGTACAGCACAAAAAGGTTTGCACTGTGAGGTGTGTGGTTTCAATCTGCAAGTCAAGCAAAATACAGTTAACCAAAGCCCACATAAATAGATTTTTTTTATTTGCAAGCATACTTTTCAGTTTTTATTTTTTTATTTTGTTAAATAACGATTCAACTAAAAATACACTTTAGTTATTACTGTCAAAATCCATTTTGCAGATGTTAGATTGGGCTTTTACAACATTAAGGGGCCTAAAAACTAACATGTGGCTAGATTTGATTCAAAATTTCTTGTGCAAACTGTAGTAAAAAGTAATTTGTCTGCCCTGAGGTGGCATAAACTATTATGACTAATAGGAATGTTGCTATTCTCAAAGCATTCTGTCGAAATATTAATTTTTAAAGTTGCCAACATTTTTTTCTTACAGTGATATTTTCATGTGTTTATATGAAAGTTTTGTTAAGGACTAAAAACAATATTTTTGTCTTTTCAAAGCAGAAATAATATATTGCAATTAGTATATGGCCTCTTATAGGGCCCTTGTATTTGAAGCCTCTTTCTCACTCACTTATCTCTTCTATAATTGATCCAAAGTGTAACTGCAAAATACATCTACCTCACCCATAAAATAACCTTTTTTGCAAATTCCAACAATGGCTACCTAGACATTCTCATATGCTATTGAAACTCCTGAACTTTTATAAATAAATTCAATACAGATATAGCATATATTATCTGGAATGCAACCTTGGTTTTCTGGATAATGGATCTTTTGATCATTTTAAACTCCATACCATAAGTCTGTTTATATCATTTAAACATTAAATAAACCCAATAGGATTTTCCCACCAATATGGATTTATGGAACTTTCTCTTCAAGAGTCAAGTTTGTCCCCTGTGTCCTTAAAAGGAAAGCATATCATGATACCCTTTATATACACCATAGTTTATTCCAATGCAAACATTTCAGTTCACATGTTCTGCCATAGTGGTGACACAAAGTAACATGTACCTGGTGGAGAATTAAGGTATTTTATCCCAAATTATTAATTTGGTTTGAATCAAATTGTGTTTAACAAACTAGCTAGTGACATTCCTACTCAAAAATCTCAATATTTCATGCTAATTTTAAGAAATCAATATTATATACAGAGTTGCTTTTTCTTTCAGAAAGCAGGGCTGCAGTTCCAGAAGAAGGGGCCCTAGGAAATTAAGAAAGGCTAGGGTCACCACCATCTGTTGACGTGCTATAAACTCAAAACCTATCATTTATATACACAGTTATATGCTGGGGGCTCATCCCAACAATTACATATATAAATGATTGATGCTTGTATGTGCAACCAATAAGGATGGAAGTATCTTATGACAGAATACTGTATTATATTCTAAATAAGCATAACATCATTGTTACAGTTCGTCCTTTATTGATAGAACTTTAAATGAACAAATTAGGATTCTAGAAACTGTAGCTAATAAAAATACTGGCCGCAGAAGATAAGCATAAATTCCTTAAGGTTTCACTGCTCAGTTCCCAAACCTACAGTTAAACAAACAAATAAATAAATAATTGTAAGGAAATCTCATTGGAAACACTGACACAAATAGACATATACATGCAAATTGCAAACTAGCGGTACTTATAACAGCTGCAGAAGGACTGGTTCTTTTGCCTTTTTTAATTGTATTTCTTTTTCCATCTCCCATGCTGTCATTACTTTTCAGTTAAGAATTCCAAAATTTGCTTTTGTACATAAAGGTAACTTAATATGATTTTATAGTTGGCTATATATTAGATTTATTTAGTGAACGCTCCAAAAGTACATTAACATTTAAATTAAAAAAGCAATATTCAACAAAGGAAATGTCTGCTAGTTTTAAATTAATATTAAGTTATAGCACAAGGCAGGCAGTTTGGTGTGTTCTACAAATAATACCTTTGTACAACTGCTTGCTTTCACATGTTGGGTTTATTGCATTCAATTTTTTTTAAAAACATTTTTAGGATAAAAGGGTAATTTATTATGATCCAGGATTCAGATGCTAGAGCACTAACTGGTGCATCCCTGCTTATAGAAGAAGAACTTTGGTCCAGGGTTTGGCTGTTCTCTGCACTTAGCGGAAGATTGCCAGTGCCAAGTGCAGAGCACATCATGGGCAGTTTCAAAAGCACATGGCAGTAAGTACAGGGTTTTGTTGTGACCTGGGCCTGTCGGCAATCCCTCACTTAAGTGTCTGAATTAACTTGCAGGCAGCACTTTATTCATGGGGCACACAATTTCTCTGCATTCCATTTTGGAGATTAGAGACCTGCAGCAATTTAGACTAGTTCAGCGCAGGACATAATGTGCTATAAACATGGCAACACTGTATTCATAGGGCAAGCATAATCCATTTCAGAAAACATTGCCCCTCCTGCAATTCAGAAATGTGCAAGGCACCCCTCTATAAAATAGAGAATTCTGCACAGAAAAGTGATTCATCCATATTACATTCAGCACTTTTACACAGGGCACAAAGTGCTAAAAACTTGGCAGCATTATATTTATGGGGTGAACTCAGGTTTTTGAGCAGACAGACCTGCACAAATCAGTGCCCAAAGTACAAAAACACAGCAGTTTGTCCCATTTTTTGCACTTTGTACCCTGCCATTTACTACATAAAGGATCCTTAAAATGTTTATTTCAAAAAGGTATTTTGGTATGAATCCTCGCTAATGCACAACTGCATGCACGGCATAAAGCTGATCTGATAAGAATGAATGATAAAAATCTCCTTTCCTTGAATATTTTTGCTGGAGGATAGAAGATTTTATTGTTTTCATATTCTAATCCTTTTTAATATTACCTATCTATGCAAGATAAAAGTGCTGAGTTTAGATTTATTTTTATAGAACCAAGATACTGGCAATTAGTTTTTTCCCTCATATCTTCATAATTTTCTTCACCTCCATATCATATTAAGTCAGTACCTACAGTATGCTATACCTGTAGCATTCATTTATTTAAGCCAAATAAAGTGTACTGACAATGAATTTTTCTACAACCAATCAATAAAGAGTAAAAGTGGGGTAGACCTTATAGATGTGAACAGTGGTGTTTGGAAATTAACAAAGCTATGTAACTGAAAAAAATGTAAAATGATCATTTATCTCTTGCCTGCAATAAAATTTAATAGACCATACTCAGGTATTTGGCAGCAGGAAGGTCACCTGCTCCATATGTTTACTATTATTGTTCATCACATGTTCACATTTCATACAAACGTTATGCTAAATTAACCTAATGATGTCTGACAGCTAATTTTCTGAGTGATAGGCAAGTGCTTAGGGACTGGATTTTTAATATAGTAGAGAATATTACAACTGAATTTAATTGAAAAATAAAGTGCTTTTTAGAACTTGAAATTACATTTTTCCTTCATCATTTAAAATAGATTTTCTTAATCCCACAGCTGCTAAAAAGCTTTTCTCCCTTGTTTGTCATTGATAATTCACTCACGGATCTATAGTAATTCTCATAGGTTTTTCCTCTGTTTTCAGACAAACTTTATTTAATGTTTGTAGGTTTGGACTTTTTAAGGAGTTTTTATTTCTCTATTAAAATGTCATATTTGTTTCTGAGTATTAGTAATAAAGTAATGAGGAAGTGAGCTAAAAGAAGTCTTATCCTGGCAATTGTAGCTCGGAATGATATATTTTATGAATCAGAATCAGACATATAAAAAATAGTGATGAGCGAATTGGCGCCGTTTCGCTTGAAATTTGCGAAATGGACAAAAATTCGCAAAATGGTCTGTTTTCTTGGCAAAAATTTTCTTGGCATCCATTTTTTAGAATTGCGCAAATTCGGCAGGTGGCCTGCCTGTGATAGAAGAAGGGCCTTGCTGAAAAACAACATGGTGGTTAGCAGCTACCTAAGGGCTATCTTGACAAAACTCCATTTGGATGCCCTTTTTCTTGCAGGGGTTGCCTGTAAACCCCCCCCCACGCTGCCCTTTTAGGGACGTGCTCACAGTTGACCTTGGTCAATTATTTAACAAAGGCAGGGTTCTGTAGATAGCTTGAAAAAACCCATTTGAGAACTGATTAGTGAAGGCAGCTTTTTGGCTCTACCAAACCATAAATATCATCTACTGATTAATGTGATGAAAAAAAGGCAACTTCTGCCAAAAGCTTCCCACTCGAAATTGAATTCTGGACTATCTGGACTAAGATCCCAAACATGCATGCATGCACCATAGAACAGCCATGGTGAATGACAGTTTTGCAGACTCCAAAGTAGCAGTCGCTCTTGAATGCAGCCTGAAGAAAATGCCACAGATGAGCATGCATAGAAGAGAGGGTTCTGTACAGGAATAAACAACCCTGAAGTTTGTGGGAATGTACCTACCCATGACTTGAACTCAGGACTCTGTGGGCAAACATTAGGCACCTAAGCTGCTGTGCCACAGTATAATCTTGCTGGGAACAGTTCCGGATGACCTTAATAAAGATTGTCCCCTTGTGCCTTTGCATTGAATGGCAGTGTCGGAAGGCCATCTTCTGCCTAATGGAGTCAATGGGAACCTGAGGTACCACCCTCAATTAGGCCTTCCAAATAGCGTTAGGGCATGTATAAAAGTTAGGCTATTATTATTTATACAAGATGTAAAATAAAGATTTTTGTATTACTTTACTAAGATTTTGAGACTCCTGGATTCTACTTAACCTATCAAATTTGTTTGGGGTGACGGATTGGTGCCAGATTCCCTTTTTTAGGTTTTTTGTCTGTAGATAGCTGGACATAAAGCATTTAAGAAGCTGATTAGCGAATTTACACATTAATGTAGCCCGAAGAAAAGGCAACTTTCACCAAAAGGTACCCACCTGGGCTTAAACCCTTTGGGGGAAGAAACCAAGCAATTTGCTGCATGCACCATAGAACAGACATGTGGAGGTACCAGTTTTGCTAACCTCTAAAGTAGCAGTCACTCTTAAATGCAGCCTGCAGAAAACAACACCTACATAGAAGAGAGGGTTCTGTACAGGCATAAACAATCCTGAATCATCAGGGAAATCTTCCACTGGGGATTTGAAGGCACTTTAGCCTCTGAGCCACAGAGCTTAACCCCTGGAGCAGTTCTGAATGACCACAATTGAATGTTCCGTTGGGCTAAAAGGGGCTCCATTTGGCAGCCACTTTGTCTTACAGGGGTTGCCCTTCTAAACTACCCAGGCATATACTTTAGGCCAGGGGTTCCCCATCTAGCACCTTGCCCATACCTTGCCCATACTTTGCCATTACCTTGCCCATACTTTGCCATTACCTTACCCATACTTTACTGTTACCTTGCCCATAGCTTGTCCTTGGCCTTTGCATCAACTTGGGTTTTTCCCCCAAATTTTATATTATCAGTTCCATTGTTAATTTAGCCACAGTTTATTGGCACATTTAGTTTGAAAAGAAAAGTGGCTAAATACATAGGCTGTGCAAAATTATAAAATGTTAGCAAAAAATATATCCTATAAAGGCCTGACTGAATAAATGTCTAAAGTAATAGCCAGAACAGTACTTCCTACTTTGCATCCCTCTAATCTGTTAGTCAGTCAGTGATTTAAAAGGCTTTGCAGATTACATTATTGGCTAGCTAACCATATTGAACATATTTCTATAATACACAGCCTATCTATTTAGCCAGTTTTATTTTTACACTAAACAGTTCCTTTAAAGAAGAGCTTAAGCCATTACCCAAACCACAGCCCCCCCATATATTGTTCTTCGCTACCCCTCACGGTTCCCTTCATGACCAGTCTGTTACACTGGGTGAGCCATAAAAATGCAGAGTAGCACAGCAGAGTATACAAGCACCAATTTCTGCCTCTATGGAACCTCTTAGCTTACTGTAGCAACAGTGAGCCTGCAGCTGAAGCTGATCCTGACTAACTCAACAGTGCATGCTCCCGCAGGCTCTGCATTAGCAAACTGACAATAAAGGATCCAAAGGGGAAAGAAATGGTGCTTGTGAACTCTGCTATGCTACTCTGCATTGTTATGGCACAAATAGGGACTTTTGAGTATAATAGAGTCTGTAGGGACGGAGCAGGGAGGATGTCAGTTGAAGGAGAGTGTAAGTTGTACTTTAAGGTAGTGAAGAAGTACCAGAAACTTCAACTGATTTCAATGAGTAACACCTGATTCTGCAAAGCATTATAATTAACATTTTTGAAATGAAACTGCTTAGTGATGTCAGGTGGAAAGAAATTGGAAGTGGGAAGTGTTTATGGCCTTATCCACTGAAATATACTGGTGAAGAAATCACCCTGTATGCCATTAGCCCAAGCAGAAGTATAGTTAATGAAAATAAGGCTTCCAGATAAAGCATAATTGATCTCGCTTTGTTTTGTGGGACACTTGCTGCAAGCATAAAGCATTTCTTTTTAGAAGTAGGAAAAAAGCTTAGATTGTAAAAACACTACAATAATAGTGTTTGTATACAGTAACTAGGATATTTGACAGTAGAGCTGAAAAATGATATCCCCCTCTCACCCCTAAGGTTAATACACCTAGGGCTGAAGAGGAAAAATACCAGAAGAATTGTTCACATTATGCATATTTTTCCTTTCTGACATATTTTTAAGTGCCAATTTTTTAGAACATTGTCCTCATTTTTAATAAATGAGGCCCACATTTTAGATGTAAGAAGCAATGTTTATTTATGTGTATTTCTGTGAAATCGTGTGCATTATTAGACTGCACCCATTCTTCCAGTAAAAAGGTTAGAGGAGTTAAGTGATGCAGCAACAATCACTTCTGAGGAATTCTGAGCATTCTGTCAGTTTGTGATTGTAAGAGTTAAATTCAATTCAGAGCTTATGTTTAATTTGCTGGTATCCCAGCTCACTGTGGCAGGTACACATATGTGTACAGTGTTTATGCAACCCTGCTAACATGTGTTGTGACTTTAAATACAAATATAATTTGCATAACAGCTTTTTTGAAGATTAATGTTCAGCCCTAAGCATTTTGCTCTTCATAAGCATCTTTACAGTGCTGTCGGAAGCAGATTCATTGCATCCTGGAACATAATAAATGCTTATTGACTTACTCCTCAGAAAGAGTAATAAATAAAATAGTCTGTTGTTGGCTTTTCTTGCAAACAGTAAAGGCGAAAGAAAAAAAAAATCTTGTTTTGCCAAGACCGAAAATAAAATGATTTGCCAGATAGAATACCTGTCCACATGATGCTAAGATAATAACTCAGAGCATGAACGCTGGTCTTAATATTGTGCAAAATAAACATTTTATTGGAACAAATAAAGTTATTAGTTTGGGAACCGAAGAAGTAGAGTGTTATTGCATATAATGTATTCTGGGAATAATTCTCCTTACAGTTGTTAATATATATATATAAATATTTATGTAAATTAGGTAGGAGCTAGTTGTAACATTTATTTATTTTTTTGTACTCTAATCCTAAGGGAAACTCTAATGTATAAATGTGAAGCTGAAGTTATTCTTCCTAACTTGTAAAGTACTGTACTATGATACTGCCAGTAGTTAAATACACAAGCAAGGTATATAAATAATAAAAAAAAATCTAATTGCCCATACTGGTAAAAGGAATGAAAGAGTTAAACTTTTGGGCAACATAATCAAGGTTGGAGTAATTTCCTCTGTAGAAAAGGCACTTGCAAGGGGTCATGATTACTCTTTACAAGTACAATAGAGGGCATTATAGATACTGGTGGAACTTTTTTCCATATAAATGATCAACACACCAGAGGCAAGCCCATTAGAATAGAGGAACAGAACTTTTCATTTGAAGAATTTTAAATGGATCAATAAAGCTTCAATTATTTTATCAAAGTTTGGTTTCACTGTGATCGTGACCTGGCAAAGTGATCCTAATCATGACGTTCAAATGTGAAGCACACTGAGCATGTGTATGGTCTTGGTCTTGCAAAAATGTTTAACAATGTTACAAGATGACAGCTCCCTGCGGCCAACTTTGAAAACATAAATCATTTGTTTAATTAGGCTTCTGGTGCAGTAAGTTCATGTTTAGTATACAAAATACAACATTTCTAGCATTATTCTATCTTAGACTTTAGTTCCCCTTTAAAGGCTCCATGGAATGCTGGGAAATGTTGGATTACCAATAAAAACCTACACCTGTTATTTTAATTTAAAATAGAGTGTCGCCCAGGCTCAATCCATTTTCTTAACCTCAACCCAGGCAGAGTGGATAACATTGAAGCAGGGCTTTTTCCTAATTAGATAATTCCCTAATTACCTAGGACGCATTAATTGCATTCATCTTTTGATCACACCCCACCTTGCCAACAACAGGAGCACTACCGTCAATGTGCAGGTGCTCACTCAGCTCTCCATCACCTCCTCACCCAACAACAAATGCCCGAGGGCTGGCTTGTGGGTAAGTTATATGTTATATTTTCTACAAAGCCATTTCAAAGATTCCTTTAAAGGCACGTGCATGTATTTTGGCATTGACTAGCTACAATCTTGTAACAATAAATGCACTATGCATCTTGGGACTTGTAGTTTACATCAATAAAGTGATTTTGCCAGGGATTGTAATTAATGGCACCTGATTGACTTAGAGGTTGGATGTGTGTTAATCAATTAACTAATAAGGAAGGGAGGGGGTTTGTCTCCTACCAAGTTGGTGATTAAATTGCGTTTACGATGCCTCTCACTCACTGGGGGTGCTCTGCTTTATTGCCTCTGGAAGGTTTTGCACCTCAGCATTGTGTTTGCCATGTTGCAGTGCAACATGGCCTCACACTAGATACTAATGAGAATCTGGAACCCCAGCTTGAGGGATATGTTGGCAGATGGAAGGATAACCAACCACAGAGAAGAGTGCAGGAGAGGCTCATCAATGCACACTTTAATTGCAATTTTACCAAACTACAGAAATAGTTAATTTCTAGCATCAAGGGTGTGCAAGACCAAAGAAGGCCAAATATTTTGTTGGGTCCTTATTTCTCCCTTATTATTAAGTCCAATTTTTGTGCTTGTAATTTATTTTAATATTTTCACTTACCTTTCAAAGCATCTTATTCTGATGGGAATGTTGTCATTTGCTTACCCTTTGAACATATTAGTCCCCCATTGTAATAATGTTTACTAATCAGGTTTACTGATAATCAGGTAGAGTCTTTCTAGGAGCCTTCATCTATATTAACTCAACAATGACTGTAAAACCCACTTATACCTAGGTATGTTATTTGACCTTAATATATTGACCTTGTCGTGGGGGTTATATGTCAGTTAATGAGGCTTTTGCTCCTATTTAATCCTTCTTCATTAATATGCATTATATAATTGATGTGAAATGACTTTGTTTTGAATGGATATATAGAAAATAAACACAATTTTTGGTTTATTTTGTTACATATGAATAGCCTGCTGATGGTGATATGCTGGCATGCCCCTAGCACTTGATATTTGGCTGTAACATCTGTACATGTGCAAAGGTCTTATGACACACTAAACTCGACTCACCACCTGGACAGAAATGGACACAAGTGTTGAAGTGACAGCTGTTTGGATCATATGGAACCTGCAGGGAGTCTCACCTTCAGAAACCATTTTCTCAGTAAGTAGCAGTGTTTAGCAATGACAGGCTTTTGTGTGGCTACTTAAAAGTCATATTTGGGTTTATCAGTTTTTCTGGTTTAATCTACAGGAATCCCTTCTTCTGTTGTCCGACTTGAAACTGAAGTGTTAACTCTGCAAAAAAGGTGGTGTGGTATATACTCTTAAAAATTATGTACCTGCTCTGTTTGTTTGAAATGACATTATCCATGTGTATTGCATTTTTGGAAACCACCTTAGCAAAAAGTAAAAAACAAACACACACAGTTTTTAGTTTTGTGGGTTTACTGAAAAAATGTTGTTCAAAGTCTCAGACATTTTATAACAATAAAAAGACAATATGGATCTGTGACTAAAGTTTGTTTGTTTCATGAACACCACATAAACATTTTTACAACCGATTGAATATGTAGCCTAGCTGTAACACACAGGAGAAATGCGGCCTCAACATTCATTTCAATATGTAGCAGCCATCAATGACCACTAAAGGGCAGAGCTTAAAAAGGGTTTAGTGGGTTACTGGCAAGCATTTCTTGTATGAGATTCATAATGCACCACTGTGTCCATGCTGGGCAATTTTACATAAATTAAAGAGCAAGAAAAAAGTTGTACGAAACAAAAATATAACAATCAATATGATATACAAATAACACTTGTCAATATATGAAAATATGGGCTGTACCAACACATATGAGGTTAGTGCTTACCAGGTAATGTGTTGTTGTTTGGGAGTCAGTCCCATTGCTGGATAATGGACAAAGTCATACCTGAAGCTTGAATATGGCAAAGTTTGTGGCCAGGAGAAAATAGGCAAAGAGGCCAGTCGGTTGGAAAGTGATACAGACTGGAGCTAGAGACATTAAAGCTTGTCCCCTCAGACAGGACCTTGTCCCCTTCCACGCCCCATTCCTCTCCGCTGTTGAGGAGCTTCAGGGGTGGGGATGGAGGGGGAGCAGCAGATGGGCCAGGGATTTAACCTTCAGCAGAGCCCTTTGGTCAGTGAGGCTGGGCTGCAATGACTATCACCAGGTCCTGGATACTCAAATGGATGTCATGTAAGTAGCCACCTATTTGTGACATCCATCTTGCATCCAGAGATCCCAGCAGTGCTGCTGCCTAATCATTGGCTGCATGGCAGCCATCATCACGTCGACCAGCCCTGGTTATGCAGCAGGTCTCTCACCAGTCGCCGTCTTTCTTCATCTGGTGGTCCCCCATTTGCTGCAGCAAGAGCAGCAGCTGCAGGAGCAGTAGTGGCAGCAGCTCGACCTACAATAAAAATTAAATATAAATATAGATACATATATTGGACATGTGCATAACCCATAACAAACAAAAGATTGTGAAGGAAATTGGCTAAGATAATATTCCAAGTTAGATTGGGGGTGGGTGTATACATGCTTGGGGGGGGGGGTGGCATAAACATGACAACATTACAGTGGACATTTTACACCAGTCTGTAGATTTGAAAATACGGGTTATTTTTTTTAACTGTTGATTTTTTTAAAGGGCATGAAACTCCTCCTCACAAAAATGTAATCAGTGAACAGCCTCTTTGAAATCTTTAGACACCTACCACTCTGGTCATTAAAAGATTAACAGTAAGGCTGCAGCATCCCTTTAATCACTTCTAATTCCTTCTCCTCCTCAACAAACTCAACAAAAAATACATTAGAGCAACACAATCAAACTACATACATAATGAATTCAGTAAACTCTTTAACATATGACATAGTCTATAAGAAGATAAAATCCTTGATAGTGAGAGTCCTTTAAAAATATGCAAACTTGCTGCCTGTAAGACATGGTGAGCATGACATAAATTCAGACTGTTTTTAGAATATCAGTTCCAAAAAGAGAAAAGTCAGTTATCCTAAATAGTTTATCATCCGGGGACCTTAATTACAATAGTGTTAAAATTAATTTACCTGCTCTGAAATACTTGTTGGGTATTGCTCAGCTACAGTAACTTTTAATATATGCTATACTGGCAAAAATATGCAGACAGCTTCTACCCCTTTAAGTACCAACAAAATTCCCTATTTCATTTGCACTCAGTGCCCTAAAACCATATATTTTTGGAAATAAAATAAAAACAGAAATATGAATTTTCATGACTGGCACTCTGGCTATTGCAATATAAGCACCCGGTATGTGTACTATGTGCCACACAACCCCCAGTAGGGATACCCTAGAAAACAATATATATTCTGATTAATCCAAAATGGGTAAATACGTCTTTCTACTGCAAACTATAAAAAAACAAAGCCATGCTGAATGTAGCGTTTTTTATGAAATTTCTGAAAACTGTCAAATAGCTTTAATTTTGCCACGTTATACACTCCAGATTTTGTAACATACCAGCATAAAACATCCTAAATATGAAAGCCAGTAGTCTACTGACCAATTTGATGCCCAATTGCATGTATTTATCAAACTATTTGGTGCACAGAGACCCCCCAAATAGAAATTTTGACAACTGACACTCTTGCTGCTGCAATATATGCACCCGATATGTGTATTATGTGCCATAAAACCCCCAAACAGTAGGTAAACCCTAGAAAACTATTTTCTGAAAGTTCACATTCTGATGAATCCAAATTAGGTAAATACATTTTTCTACTGCAAACTACAAAACTAACTATAAAAACTATGAACGTCATTCTAAAAGTAGCATTTTTTATTAAACTTTGTCACAAAGCTTGACGTTTGCCACAAATTTGCCCCATTATACACTCCACGTGTAATGGACCAGCATATAACATACTAAATATGAACGTCAGGGGACAACTGAACAGTTTGATGCCCAAGATGCATAGATTTACCAAACTATGTGGTGTGCAGAGGCACCCAAATGAATATACAGCATAAAAAGTCAAGTGAAGGGAAGTAGGAATAAATGTATCCTGATTTCAATTAACATAAATCTCTTGTGTTTTAAAAGAGAATTGACAACAGTTATTGTAATTGCTATGCCACTTATGGGTACCACCATGCTCCTGTTGTGATACATATAGCACTTGCCCATGGACATCCCTGTATTTCGTGGTGATCTATGCCTTTCACAGGGCTCATAATTGGACAAAATGCTTGCAGTTTTTTATGTTTCTTACCTATAATACAGTTTTCCCACAATTCTGCCAAGTTTGAAAATCAAAGCAGTTGTGTCCAGTGCATCCAAACAAGCTCAACTCTACTCGTTTTAACAAATTGGATGTAATAGTGCTGACAATTGTCAAGGAACTGATAACATTATTCCCAGAGCTCAGAGTTAAAATTTGATTCTTTGATTCAACTGTGCCTTTTAATGTAGCCTGTAGTGGGAACATTGGAATTACCACCATCTTCAGAGTAGCTCCAGGGTTCCCCTGCAGCAATAGGTATGTGATTCATTGAAATAGAATTAACTGGTGGAATAGCGCTTGTGCTTGCCATGCACTTTTTATTTACAGTTGCTTTGAAATGGCACCATGTGAATGCAGTCTAACCAAGGGCTTCCAAGGGGATTTCCACATCCCGCTACTACATAGTGGGTTCAATTTGTGACCACTAGCTTGGCATACATAACAGCAATATTACTAGATTTAGGAAGTACTCAAGACAACAAGTAAAAACAGAAATGGCTTGATTCTGTGCATAGTGATTCAAGGAGTTTTGGCAGGTGTACTTTGAAATGGATCTCTTTTTCAACATCTGTCTAACCATCAACCAATATTTTATTACTGTCAAAGTGATACTGACACTAAAAAAATATTTTCAAAATATCTACATTAAGTGGCAGACTTATCAAGGGTCGAGGTGAATTTTCGAATGAAAAAAATTAAAATTTCAAGCTATTTTTTGTGTACTTTGACCAGGGAATAGTCCAAATTCGATTCAAATTTGCAAAAAATTTAAAATTCGAATATCGAATCTCTGTCTCTTTAAAAATTCAACTTCAACCATTCGCCATCTAAAACCTGCCAAATTGCTGTTTTACCATATGGTGGACCTCCTAGAACCTAACTGTAGTCAATCTAAGGTTTTTTTGGGAAAAACTTTGAATCAAATTCAATCGAATGCGCTATTCCTTCAATTCGAATGATTTGGATTCAGTCGAATACAGACCTATTCAATCGAAAACTGACCTATTCAAACCAAATAAAACTTCAACTTAATTTCGGTTGGTCTTTTTGAATTTGAATTTCGAAGTTTTTTCAATTCGAAATTCGACCCTTGAAAAATATGCCCCCTAGAGTTTATAATGCTAACGGACTACTGCTGCACAAATATCGCAGCATCCTCATAGAGGAACAGAGTAGTAAGAAAGGTAATGTAAAAGCATCAGGCAAATACTTTATGGCAAAATTATAAATAGTATTCAAAGATAATGTTATGATAGAAAATAAAAATGGTTATCTTATGATATTTGTCTTTTTTTTTGGACGCGCAACGCCATACAAGTCTATAGGGGTTATTTCTGCGGCAAAACAAGGCGAAAAAATTTGCTCATCCCTAATGAGCAAATCTGCCCACTTCACTTTGCCAAAAAATTCACTAACTTGCTAAAAAAATTGCGAAATTACGAAAAATGTGGGAATCGCATTGAAGTTAATGGGCATTTTTTCTTATGGTGACTTTTTGGTCCTTAATGCATTAAAGTCATGGGCATTTTTTCTTATGGAGACTTTTCTATCCAAATGCATTAAAGTCAATGGCCGTTTTTTGTTATGAAGAATTCTTTTCGTCCTAATGCATTAATTATCAATATGTAACTTACCATTTACAGCATACTGATTGTAAGTGACCAAATATCACACCAGAAGTCTTAAAGGAATTGTTCAGTATAAAAATAAAAACTGTGTAAATAGATAGGCTGTGCAGAATAAAAAATGTTTTCACTATAGTTAGTAATGTATAAAGGCTGGAATGACTGGATGTCTCACACAATAGCCAGAACACTACTTCCTGCTTTGCAGCTCTCTTGCTTTCCACTGATTGGTTACCAGGCAGTAACCAATCAGAGACTTGAGGGGGACACATGGTTCATAACTGTTGCTTTTGAATCTTAGCTGAATGCTGAGGATCAATTGCAAACTCAATGGACAGTTATGTCCCAAGGGGGGGGTTAAAGTCGCTGTCTAACTCAGAGTTAGAGAGCTGAAAAACAGGAAGTAATGTTCTGGCTATTATGTTAGACATTCAGTCACTCCAGCCTTTATACATTACAATTTTGGCTAACTAACTACTGTATATTAGAAAAAAATATTTATCTATTTATCTATCTATCCAGTTTTTAGTTTTACACTGAACTGTTCCTTAAAGTATTCTCACCGATCACAAAAGACATGCAGTGGTTTACTAAGTACAATTCACATGTCTAAAAGAGCATAAGAATTGATGACTTTATGCATAATTGCTAACTGCCACCTCGGATAATGCACAATGTTCCTTTTACTTTTAATCAGTTTTTTAATACAAATTCAGTACGTAGGAGCTTTTCAAAGACTTTAGGGGGCACATTTACTATGGGTCGAAGTTAAATCCTTTGACTTCGAATATCGAAGTCGAAGGATTTACCGCAATTTGTTCGATCTAACGATCGAAGGAAAAATCGTTCGATCGAACGATTAAATACTTTGAATCGAACGTTTCGAAGGATTTTAGTCCATCGATCGAGCGATTTTCCTTCGATCAGAAATTGCTAGGAAAGCCTATGGGGACCTTCCCCATAGGCTAACATTGGTGCTCGGTAGGTTTTAGGTGGCGAAGTAGGCGGTCAAAGTATTTTTTAAAGAGACAGTACTTCGACTATCGAATGGTTGAATGGTCTAATAGTCAAATGATTTTTAGTTCGAATCGTTCGATTCGAAGTGGAAGTCGTAGTCAAAGGTCGAATTAGCCAATTCGATGGTCGAAGTAGCCAAAAAAATACTTCGAAATTCGAAGTATTTTTTATTCTAATCCTTCACTCGAGCTTAGTAAATGTGTCCCTAGGTGTCAGAAAGTTTTTAAGATTTTCACAGTCTATAGTTTTACACCTGATTATATAAAATTTTATAATTTTTTACACTCCACCTGATATATCATTTTTTTATCTGCAATTAAATATAAATTTTTTCAGATTTTTTTTTGGTGATACATAATAATTATAGAAACTGATTAATGCTATGTGCATGGTAATCTTATATCTATGTATTCGGGGAAAGTTTTATTAATTATTTTTATTGACAGTGATGGATTAATGAGATGTTAGCTCCCTAGGCTACACTTTTCACATGCCTCGTTCTAGGCTACTCCCATTACCAATAGTTTTAAACTATACAACAATTAATCAGGGTAACAAGTTCACCTGGAGACACAAGGGCCATGCCACACATAAGCCTTGCCTTAACGGAACAGTTCAGTATAAAAATAAAAACTGGATTAATAGATAGGCTGTGCAAAATAAAAAATGTTTCTAATACAGTTTGTTAGGCAAAAAATTAATCTATATAGGCTCTAGTGACTGGATGTCTAATATAATAGCCAGAATCCAACTTCCTGCTGTTATTATTGTTGATGATTCAAAAAATTGCAAATATATAAATCATTAAAATAAAATTATCATAGGTCTAGAGTTTCACTGACCAGCATTTGCTGTACATAAGGTTTATAATTTAGTAAGAATCATACTTTCCATGCACATTTTCACTAATAAACATTTTGAAAAGATCTTCTCTAATGTGTGAACCCGTTTTTTATGGCAATTCCTGTTTGTTAATCTACAAATAAACCATCCAAGACTCTCCACTTTAGTCTTTTTACTACCTGTGAGTCTCAGCCTTTTCTCTTATTGTTGATAGGCATTTCACTGCAGGCATGGCAAAAAAAAATTTGAAAAAATACCTATTTGCATGAGAAGAGCTGCAAAAAAGCACATATTGAATTTAGTTTACAGTATTTTGTGCGACAAAATAAGCAGTGAAAAAATGCCTATTGATCTTAAAGGGAAACTACCACGAAAATGAAAATTTTATATGTTTCATTATACTGAAATAAGAAACTTTCTAAATACAATCAATTAAAAATGTTGTACCATTTCTGAAATAATCGAGTTATAAACAGTATATCTTATAGGGGGGCTCCTTTTCCTAGAAGATGTTTCTGAGCTCACTTTATTAAAATAACCAGACATCCTGTCTCCATACATGCAGAATTTGTGTAAAAGGCATTTATTTTGTTAGAATTGTTTTGTACTGGAATCAGTTATTTAATTGAGCTCTAATTCATCTGCTAGGAAAGGAAGCCCCCCTATAAGATATATTGGATCTAACTATCATCTGACACCCAACTGCTGCAAAAAGACAGAATGTTGAGAAACAGATGCTGAGAGAGGGATAGTGAACAGAATCTTGATTATTTCAGATACAATGCAGAATATTTAATTGATTGTATTTACAAAGTTTCTTATTTCAGTGTACTGAAGCTTATATTACATTTTTATTTTCATGATAAGTATATTTTGTGCAAAAAAAAAAAGAAGCTTATTGACTTCACCCCTTCTCAAAATTTTCCTCTAAGCAAAAGGGGAAAGATTGATCATCACTACTGTTCTGTAAACAATCACTTAAGATTAAGTTCCATGCCAGCACCCCCAACTTTCCATTCTTATCTTTTTTGCAACTCTGCTCAGTCTTCTAATTCTGTTTGATTATTTAGCCTGTTGTTTCTGCATTTCCTCTATAGCCAGGATGCCAAAATTCAGCCAGCTTGGCATCTTTACATCTGCTCCTATTCTTCAGTTTGACAACCAGTCACCCCCGTCTGACTCCAGTCTATAATTCTTTTCTTACCTTTATCTTCAAGGACCCAGGTTATACTCAACTCATTGTACTCTGCTGCCAGACTGATTTTATGATATTGCCCATCTACGTTCTAAATGTTTCCAGTGCTTAGCTGTTACTTGCGTCCTATGTCTTGAATCCTGAGCACCGTAAAATAAACTATAGCTCCTGTTCCCCTTATTCATTGTCGATTAGAGGTAAGAGCTTGGCAGCATTGGGCCACATCACCTAGAGGGAAATGCCAGACCCCCATTTAAAAAAGAACATGTCACATGTATAGAATGGATTTCTCCCAACTCTCATGTGCACTGTACTGTGCTATAACCTTTTAGCATACCTACAATACACACAGATCAATATGCCTGAAGTCTGCAGATGTACAGTAAGTAGGATTCAAATGGAATTAACTTGATTTGCACACAATTGTTGGATATAAAGGTGGGCTTACAAGCTTGCCCTTTAAAAATACAACACAAGAGGTCACATGCCCTGTGTGTATGGATGCTGCGTTTTCATTTGGAGGGGTTGAACTTGATGGCTTTGTCTTTTTTCAACCCAATTTAACTATTTAACTATGTAACTATGCCTGCAAGTGCAGTTGTGCTACTTGCACTTTCCCCAATGGCAATAACACAAGGAAAAATATTTGCCGCAACTGCAGTAATGTTCATTTTGGCGAACTAGTGTGCAATCATATCAAGAGCACTGCATCTTTACAATGCAATGCAATTTTGAGAAAAATGCTGCATTGTTGGGAAAAAACATGGCCATTTTTGAAATTGCTCTTTGCAGACACAAATGTGCCCTAAAATTGATTTTGTGGCACAAGCTGTATTTTATAAACTTAATTTATTAATAGTGGGTTTCATTTAAATACTCCAACTGATTATCTTATATGATTTAAAGTAAATAATGCATGCACATCTTTTCAGCCATTTTTAGTGGGATTTGTCTTTCACCTATAGATTAGGTCCCTTGAAGTAATGCATAGCAGATAACCTTGCTGTGATAATTAAAAGGTATTATTAACAAAATGACTTTTTGGCTCTGTCATTTGAAATTCTAATTTCTCTGTGAGAATAGGTTTCCCGAAGAGAGTGAGAATAAATCCAAGTATTATTTAATTATGCTTTTAACAATAAAGGGCACTTTAATCTGCAACCTTTTGGAAGCCCTTGCCTTGTAGTCATTTATTCAAACAATGAAAAAGTCAAGAGATATTTATATTGGCAAGAGTTATGAAAGAGAAGAACTCATAGTTGCAAGCATTAACTTATGTTTTAACTGTTCCTGTGGACATTTTGACCTCTAGTTTTATTAGAATGTAGATTATTTAAACCATTGTCATCCACAGAAGGGGAATACTGTATATTCAAAAGGAAAGGTGAGTTAATTTCTGATAGATGTGTTCTCAGAGAAGATTTTCACCTTAAATGTCAAGTCTGCTACAGATGCACCCAAGGTTCATACAAGGTGGTAGATAAATCTTGGTGGTAAATCTTATTTTGTTAATACATTTTTTTCAGGAGTAATTGACCATATGCTATATAGCTGTGCAACAATATTCCTTAATACAATTGTGGCTTAAATTTCAAGATAATATTGTTATTGATTCATATTTCTATTATTTTATTATGCAAAAAAATACCTAAGTTCAGAGGTCCTCCAGCTGTCTTCCTGAGGCACCTGATTCCAAACCCACAGGTCCACAAACAAATGACATATTCCAGCCTGTTAAGTGCCAGTAAAATGATCACATTGTCTGAGGCAAGATCATTTTTTGGAGGATGCAGCAAAAAAGGAACTTCTAGAACGTCATGGGGACCTACTGTATGTTGAGCCTTGCACTTAAAATGGAGGAAGGGTCACCAAAGGTTATAAATGTATGGAGTTCAACAGAGCAGGAAGGTTGCTGTCCTTGTTGAAACCAGCCAGTAGTAGAGGTCTGGCACCCTATCACTGCACAGTGATAAAAGATTAAAGTTAGTCCCTTGTACTAGTTAGTCAGAGAGACCCCTGTGTGTCCCTGTTGCAGGTACTAAGCCATCTTATTAAATAGTGTTTTAGACTTTTTCCTTTTTCCTTATAGATTCTATAAGGTATATTTCCTAGCACTGATATGTTGGAAGCATCATACAATTATAAAATAAGTACCAACTTCTATAGTCTCTCTCCCACCAATACTGTGGTGGCCTTCCAAACATGCCTGATTGCCTGCAGGTAGGCTCCCTTTGTGTACTGGAATTCATTCCTGTTCTAGAATGTTGTGCCAGACAAAGGTTAAAAGTCATGCTCCATGTCTTGGCTATAAATGATCATTAATGAGAGTTATATATGTACATTTTTAAGACTAATGAGCAACACCATCTAATGCTCCATGCTCACTTTTTCACCTATCCATTATACCAAAGGCACCATAAACATCCTTCTTCAAGCTGAACATTCAGTCTATTCCTCTTGTTACGTGGAAGCTCATTCTTAAAAGTCTCCTTCAAAGATGGTACATACCAGAGCACCAGTCTGTTAATGTATGCAGTCTCTAAATTTGCTGTTCGATACATCCTTATTTAAATTCTTTTTTATTCATTTTTTCCTCCATCATTTAAAAAAGTAAAGCCGGATGTGAAATCATTAACAGGGTATCCAATATTAACTTTTAATACAGTTGTAATGTTCCTTTGCTGTTCTTTATATAAAAATGTCATAAAATGATGAATGCTTGCATCAATTTTATTGCTTTTTATGTTTTTATTAATCCTTATATTGCTTGCAATTATTTTTTCTGCCAAAATAGAAAAAAAAAATAACATAAAGTTGATATCACATTTAACAATATTGCTTTTGGAATGATGGCAAAACAGATTAAAACTATTATTAACATTTTTCAAATTCTTAACTATTTAGATAAGTTTTTTTTTATTTCAAACTAACATAAGCAACAAACTAAAAAAAAAGAACAATAAAGAAAAATCCAGCTGATGCAACCCCGACTCAGTTGTAATGTATACTACAGAGAGAGATATAGTACTTGGGCTAAAAAACCCAGCTCCAAATACAAGAACAAGGAACATGGAACCATATTTAGAAATATCCAATTGGAGAATTTGTGAGAATTCTCATGCTTATTTACAATTCTGTGTTCTACAGGAATCTTGTGCAATGTGAGCACTTTTTTCAAACTTTTTGTGCCTGAGAAAATTGTGTCCAAAATTGAGCCAAGATTATGCTCTGATTATTATCTGCCCTTTAGTTTGTACTTTTAATATTTTTTTAGGAAAATGGTACATATAGCTACACTGCTACAATGCTCTCAGACTGTATGTTTCATTCCCTGTCAACAATTCCCGCTGAAAATAATTGGCAACTGTCGGCCTGTGGTAAATCTAGAGAGGTTCATACAAGTTACTTAACCATTGTCCCACCTGGAATTATTGCTTAAATACAAAGCTATGCCTTATTATGTGCTACCTGCAAAGCCAGCAACCCAATTTAGGTGGAGTGAACAGGCAAGCCAAGACAGACAAATAATGGGCATCTCACAGTTCCTATATTTAAATCTCAGCCCCTTAACCCCACAGCATGGATTTTTCAGCCCCCACCATCCTATCCCTGATATGACTCCCTCCCATTATGAACAGGTCTCGATGCTCCTCTGTAAAGTATCTTCTGTATTTTCTTATGCTTAATAGTTTGGATAATAATTACATCACTTACTGATAGAATGTTACCTGTCAACAAAGAAACCCAAGTTCCATGAAAGAAATACTGTAAAAGTAATGTAGTTGCTATGCAGTTTAGTGGGAGCTCGTTAGTCAATTTCATGCAGTAATGAGTATAAAAATATCCCTAAAAAACTTTTTCAAGCTTGTGTAAATTATATCTTTCTTAATATCTGAATTGGATGCCTGTAGCTGCCTATAATTATGCGAAGCCTTTCTGCAGTGTATAATTAGATAATGTCTGGTTGGTACAGCAAACCATGTGAAAGCCACTTACTATGCTAAAACTATATAGCAATGTGATGAAATCAAAAGCACTCCCCGCTGTGCAGTATGTATTTTTACTCTCACTATATACAGTATTTATGATCTTCTTTGGAAAATGATTTTTCAAGTAACTGGGTTCATGGAGATGGTGAGTGTTCAAACTAGCTTGAACACCACATTTTGAGACTGTGTCACCATGTTCTTAATTCCTTTCGTCCCCATAGTCTTTTGTCTTATCCTCTGAAGTAGTATAACTACTACTTACTTTCTGTATGTATTACATATATATCACTTTAGGAATACAAAGTGGTAACAGGATTAATGGGAATGTCACTTTTCAACATCCCACCCTATCTGCCTCTATGGTCCTTGTCCCCCAATTAGCCATGTAATACTTGAGAAGGGAAGCAAAGGCATCAAGTGCTACTCTGCACACCTCTTCCATTTCAAGTTACTTTTTATATTATTGATTCCTTAGACTGAATCGTGTCAGCCTATATGATCAGTGACATGCAAATTAATTCTGAAAGGTATATTATAAGATATGCAGGAGTGCTTTATACTGTCAGTGCCCTTCCTGAATAGCAATTGGCAGGGACTCCAGATTGTTGACAACCCCCTTGCCAACGGTGAACCTGGGCTGCTAAGGATCCTAAGAGAACAATTTCATTAGAATAGGCTTCGGGGCACATTTACTAAGCTCGAGTGAAGATTTGAAGTAAAAAAACTTCGAATTTCTAAGTTTTTTTTGGGTACTTCGACCATCGAATAGGCTACTTCGACCTTCGACTACGATCTTCGAATCGAACGATTCAAACTTACAATCGTTCGACTATTCGACCAATCAATAGTCAGAGTACTGTCTCTTTGAAAAAAACTTTGACTTCCTACTTCGGCACTTTAAACCTACCGAGCATCAATGTTAGCCTATGGGGACCTTCCCCATAAGCTTTCTATGCTTCGTTCGATTTGAAGGATTTAATCATTCGATCGGACGATTTTTCCTTTGATCGTTCGATCGAAGTATTTGCGGTAAATCCTTCGACTTCGATATTCGAAATCGAAGGATTTTACTTCGATGGTTGAATATCGAGGGTTAATTAACCCTCGATATTCGACCCTTAGTAAATGTGCCCCTTCATGTAAGAAAATCAAACCCAATTACAAAAGTATTTAAATTGCATAAGCAGGAGAGCATTGTAGAAAGGCAGAAATCAATAGAAAAATCCACAATCTGGCAGGCTACAGAGTACAACCACAGGACAATTACAGACAAGTGAAATCATTTGGAAAGAGAGATGCAACAGAACCACAGATAAGTAAAGTCGACACAAGCGAGACAAGGGGAGAAAAAAAAAAGTTAATTGGTCAAAAGCAGGTGTTAAACCAGTACAATTTAATAATAATGACGTTCTGCAGATATTTTATGAGTAAACTAATTATTGTACCCTTGTTGTGAATTGCTGGTCAAACTGCTCTGCGTGTCTGCTACTTCCGCTACCTTGTTTATAGCACCGGTTGAGCTACCAAATGTAGGGTTTGCTTTACTTGTAAAACTGTCAGCTGCTATTATTATATTTCTCCTCATTGTGAAGTGAGTTTCACTGGCCATAAAACGAAATAATTACCTGTTTGAACTGTACTTTGCTCTTATATCTGTAAACTGTGATATGATATATCATCTCTGCAGAGCACTACAGACTATGTATTGAATTATATACAGTATATAATACAAATATTAGGAACTGAAGATATTGTTTATACCTCTCATAAGCCTATCCTTCATTGTGTCAAATGATTTTCTGCAGACAAATTTGATAATATTTTTCACTTTATAATCACTGTTTTTACTCTGCTTATACAGCTATATTATGGCTGTAAGCCTAGCTACCCCCACTCTGTCTTCCCTCCTTTCATTCTGGAGCAATATTAATTTGCCTATTCTGAGCTAGGGATGTAGCGAACGTCGGAAAAAAAGTTCGCGAACATATTCGCGAACTTGCGCAAAAATGCGAGCGGTTCGCGAACGGTTCGCGAACCCCATAGACTTCAATGGGAAGGCGAACTTTAACATCTAGAAAAGACATTTCTGGCCAGAAAAATGATTTTAAAGTTGTTTAAAGGGTGCAACGACCTGGACAGTGGCATGCCAGAGGGGGATCAAGGGCAAAAATGTATCTGAAAAATCTGCCTGTGTGTGCTTGGAAGAGATAGTGTAGGGGGAGAGCTGTTAGTGATTTCAGGGACAGATGATAGTAAGTTTGCTGGCTAGTAATCTGCTTGATACTGCTCTGTATTGGAGGGACAGAAGTCTGCAGGGATTTGAGGGACATTTTAGCTTAGGTAGCTTTGCTGGCTAGTAATCTACTGTTCTCTTTAAACAACTGCCATACGTTGACCTTGTAGGCATTGTTTGCCCAGTTTTTTTGGACACAGCCACTGAAGCACAGTTGCCAGAAAAAATATGCCATATAAATGCTGAAAATAGTAATTTTTCGCCATACGTTGACCTTGTAGACATTGTTTGCCCAGTTTTTTTGGTTGCAGCCACTGAAGCACAGTTGCCAGAAAAAATATGCCACATAAATGCTGAAAATAGTCATTTTTTGCCATATACGTTGAGTCAACGTATGGCAAAAAATGACTATTTTCAGCATTTATATGGCATATTTTTTCTGGCCTCTGTGCTTCAGTGGCTGTGGCCAAAAAAACTGGGCAAACAATGCCTACAAGGTCAACGTATACACTACTACAGCGGTGGATACGGATTACGTAAAATATATGAATGCTGCTTGAAAAAAGTGACTCCGGTGTTTTTTCTGGAGACGGTAATATTATGGATATTTAGACAGAATGGGAACAAGGTCACACAGCTCGATGGCGGGTTGAAGAAAACAGTGTGCAAATAATGCCTACAAGGCCAACGTATACACTACTACAGCGGTGGATACGGATTACGTAAAATATATGAATGCTGCTTGAAAAAAGTGACTCCGGTGTTTTTTCTGGAGACGGTAATATTATGGATATTTAGACAGAATGTGAACAAGGTCACACAGCTCGATGGCGGGTTGAAGAAAACAGTGTGCAAATAATGCCTACAGGGCAAATAATGCCTAAAAGGTCAACTTATACACTACTACAGCGGTAGTAAAATAAAAAAAGTAAAATAAAAAAAAATGAATATTAAAAAAAAAAAATTAAAGTTGGTGCTGCTGAACTACTAGGAGCAGCAGATTAGCACACCAGTCCCACTCCCCAACACTGCTAGACTAATAGCACTGGGCTCTTATAGTAGTAGTAGTAGTAGTAGTAGTAAAACAACAAAAAAATAAATAAAAGCAGTCCTTACAAGGACTACTGTTATTGCAGCAGTCAGCAGATGAGATCAGAAGCAGGACAGCTGCCCACTGCAGCTACATACAGAGCACTGCAGTAGAAGGTAGATTACTAGCCAGCAAAGCTACCTAAGCTTAAATGTCCCTCAAACCCCTGCAGACTTCTGTCCCTCCAATAACAGAGCAGTATCAAAACGATTACTAGCCAGCAAACTTTCAACTGTCCCTGAAATCACTAACAGTGTAGGGAGAGAGCTGCTGCCTATCTCTTCAGCACACACAGGCAGAGTGAAAAAACGCTGCAGGGCTTCGGTTTTTATAGGGAAGGGGAGTGGTCCAGGGGAGAGCTTCCTGATTGGCTGCCATGTACCTGCTGGTCTGGGGTGAGAGGGCAAAAAAAAGCGCCAACAATGGCGAACCCAAAATGGCGAACGTCGCGCGACGTTTGCGAACTTCCGGCGAGCGCGAACACCCGATGTTCGCGCGAACAAGTTCGCCGGCGAACAGTTCGCGACATCTCTATTCTGAGCTTGCTACTAGTTGCTAGTCGAACTATGCTATATATAATACATATTGAAAACAAAAGGAGCAAGAGCGTTAATATCTGGTAAATTTTAAGTCTTTCTACAGGAACCGTGGTCTTCCCTGAAAATTAATTTCTGCAGTTCAGAGTAGACTGTGGTTCGCATAGAAAGAATTGAAACTTGCCAGATATTAGTGCTCTTGTTTTTTTGGTTAAGTGTGTTTTTCATGTTTATTTTCATGTAAAATCAGTCATTTCTAGAGTAATATTGGTACAGAACTTTTATTGAAAATAAGATCTATCCTGTTTGCTGTTACATACTATACAGCTATCCATTTAGTTTATTACTAGAAAATGAAGCATGTATTTTCATTGAAAATCTTTTGTTAATGAAGGAGCACTTTGTTGACAAACTTGTTAATTTAAATGCACTGATTCTTGAAAATCAGCATATCTATAAAAATTATAGCTATAGTGTATAGCGCCACAGAGACACTTATGGAGAAATGTTAATAATACATTTTTTTAGTACATACTGTATATGGGATCTAATATCTGGAACATTTGGGACTGGAGTTTTTTTCATAAAAGAAACATTTTGGTTATTTGGTGCTCCTAATGCTACTTAAAAACATTTTAACATAAACAATATAAAGCTGTCTTATTACAGAGAAAAAGCAAATTGGTTAAACTTAAAAATTGTCTGCTTCAATGGTGCATTATGAGAAAAGACATTGCCATATGAAGCTGTCTGGGTAAGGGATTACACTTGGGGGCGATTTACTAACAATTGAATTTCTATTTTTTCAATATATCTCAAAATAATTTTTTTCTATATTTCTTAAAATCGAATAAAGTCGAGATTTATTAAGGGGCAGATTTATTAAGTGTCAAATTTAAAATGTGAATTTGAATTTTCAAATTTTTTTATCGTCAAAACTCAAATTCGAATTGTGAATTATTAACTTGATTATAATTTAAGTCAAACTCAAACTCAAATTCATTCAAACTCTGATTCATTTAGAATATTCGCCACCTAAAACCTGCTGTGTTCATGTATAAGTAGGGATGCACTGAATCCAGGATTCGGTTCGGGATTCGGCCTTTTTCAGCAGGATTCGGATTCAGCCAAATCCTTCTGCCCGGCCGAACCGAATCCAAATCCTAATTTTCATATGCAAATCAGGGACAGGGAAATCGCATGACTTTTTGTCACAAAACAAGGAGGAAAAAAATGTTTTCCCCTTTGCATATGCAAATTAGGGTTCGGATTCGGTTCGGTATTCAGCCGAATCTTTCGCAAAGGATTTGAGGGTTCGGCCGAATCCAAAATAGTGGATTCAGTGCATCCCTATGTATAAGTCAATGGGAGAGGTCCAGGGACCAATTTGGACATTCAAGTAGAAAGGCTAGTAACATTTTTGGAGAACAAACTCGAAACGTGTTTAGTCGAATCGATTCATTTTAGATTCGAGTTTTCCAGTCGGTAAGATTCATGCGAGTTTTAGATATTCGATTTTTTTATTAACTGACCCCCCAATCAAATTTCAAGAATATTCAAATTTATTCAAAAGTCAATGGGAGCAGCGCTGATATTTTTGGAGGTTTTCTGATTTTTTTTGCTAGTAATTTTCTGAGAGGTACTCGTATTTCCGAGAAGCATTTTTCTTCACTCATACTTTTTAAATTCGGATTTTTACATACATTTCATGACATTTGTGGTCTTAGAGAAGGTGAGTTTAGTCGTGGTTTCAAAAACCTCAAAACCACAAAAATTCTAGTAAAGTACGAATGAATAGGATACTACGACTTCGAATTTACTTAGACTTCGATTCGAAGTAAAAATCATTCAAATATTAGACGATTTGATAGTCAAAGTACTGTCTCTTTAAAAAAAACTTCGACATCAATACTTCGCCAACTTAAACCTGCTGTCATTGGGACACACTGCAAGTTAAACACCCTGAAATTACATATTTGATTAAGGGCCCCAGCCTTCCTGCAGTAATATGGTTGTCAGTAGTTTTGGCAGATACATTATATACAATAATCAAAGCAAAATCCCAAAAGTACTAAAAGACAGATGAATGTTATTCATTACAAAATCTGAAGTCTTTTATGTTTAAACCTGCATAGCATTATGTGCTGAGAGAATGAGCTGCTTATCATTAATACATAATCTCTGTTGTATTTTAGAAAAGTTTGTGCCTTTTTTAAGTGTTTTTCACTTAAATGGTATCCCAATAGAGATGGGCAAATTTGCACGAAAAATTAGCGAAACTGTGCCGGCGTCTCGTTTTTGACGCCGGTGTCCATTTTTTTTTACGCCAACGCCCCTTTTGACGACGCCGATGCCCGTTTTTGATGCTGACGCCCGTTTTTGACGCAGGCGAACTTTCGTCAGCGAATTTTCGCGGCCGATTCTCGAATTTATTCGCCGGCAGCGAATCGCACAAATTCGCGCCTGGCAAATAAATTTGCCCATCACTATTTCCCGATCTTACATCTGTTTTCTAGTACAAACTGGTGTGTTTACAGTTCAACTCAATCAGATTTCTTATATCTTTAGGTGCCGCTCACTAGATTCACTTAAGTTTAAACTTTGAATTCTAAACTTGTTGGAACGGCAATGAGACAAATTATTGGATGTTAAAAGATGTTACATTTACAGCTGGTGATATCTACAGACATTTCAGTGAAACTTTGTTACAAGTAAGTCACAATATATTTTTTAGCCACGTAAATTCCATTACATTTAAATGTCTGAATAAAACTTGTACAATCCCATTTTTATACTTTGTTTAATTTAACACTACAAGTGCATCATTTTCAAGGTAATTCAAGTTTTACACTTAGTAAATGGTATTATAATTTCAGCAACTGAATTATTCAGGCGTAACACATTTTACAGCAACAAGCTCTGCTCATACTAAGCATCTCAGTTATCAGTATTTAGGTACACTGTGAAAGTGAATGCCTACTTATTAGATTTCATTACAAACTGGTCATTTCTAAATATCGAAAAATATTACCATAGTCTAAAAGTTTTTTCAATGGCCTGGTAAAAATAGTTCTTTTTCTCTCACTTTTATTCATTTTAACTTTATTATCTATAGCTATATTAATATTTGTTTTGTTATGAACAACAATTTATTAAAAATATTTAGCAGTTTGTTAAAGGCAACTAAAGGCATTAATGCCCATTATTAAATGGCAGAATTTGTATTCTTCATTGTAGGACTGAACCCTCATAGAACTCAAACTTAATGGCAAGCACATGGAACCAAAAATGATGATTAAATCCCTACATTTCTGGAAACCTCAAGAACTGCTGCTTCAAAAAAAAATTATACTGAATTATGTATATTATTCTGTGAATTAAAAAGGATACATATGACCAAAATAGGTACCTTGTAAACAGTTTTCAATAAAGATGCAGCAATTGACAGATTTTTGGATGTAACACTGGTGATGAGCTACCAGAATATTAAAAAATATACTTTATAAAACAACTGGGGTCTTCCCCCAAGGTTAGTGTGTTTTATGGAGCGTTATACAACAGATAATAGCAAATGGCTTTTTATGGATTTCATAACATAATTGGACTAGTACAGCTGAAGTGATTTGCATTTATAAATCCCCTGATATTTTCATTAAAATATTCCCATGATGTTAGATAAATTACACCTTATAAGCTCTTGTATCTCAGTCTTCTCTGTGTCGTAAGCATAAAGCAAAATCAGTAGAGATGTCGCGAACTGTTCGCCGGCGAACTTGTTCGCGCGAACATCGGGTGTTCGCGCTCGCCGGAAGTTCGCGAACGTCGCGCGACGTTCGCCATTTTGGGTTCGCCATTGTTGGCGCTTTTTTTTGCCCTCTCACCCCAGACCAGCAGGTACATGGCAGCCAATCAGGAAGCTCTCCCCTGGACCACTCCCCTTCCCTATAAAAACCGAAGCCCTGCAGCGTTTTTTCACTCTGCCTGTGTGTGCTGAAGAGATAGTGTAGGGAGAGAGCTGCTGCCTGTTAGTGATTTCAGGGACAGTTGAAAGTTTGCTGGCTAGTAATCGTTTTGATACTGCTCTGTTATTGGAGGGACAGAAGTCTGCAGGGGTTTGAGGGACATTTAAGCTTAGGTAGCTTTGCTGGCTAGTAATCTACCTTCTACTGCAGTGCTCTGTATGTAGCTGCAGTGGGCAGCTGTCCTGCTTCTGATCTCATCTGCTGACTGCTGCAATAACAGTAGTCCTTGTAAGGACTGCTTTTATTTATTTTTTTGTTGTTTTACTACTACTACTACTACTACTACTATAAGAGCCCAGTGCTATTAGTCTAGCAGTGTTGGGGAGTGGGACTGGTGTGCTAATCTGCTGCTCCTAGTAGTTCAGCAGCACCAACTTTAATTTTTTTTTTTAATATTCATTTTTTTTTTATTTTACTTTTTTTTATTTTACTACCGCTGTAGTAGTGTATAAGTTGACCTTTTAGGCATTATTTGCCCTGTAGGCATTATTTGCACACTGTTTTCTTCAACCCGCCATCGAGCTGTGTGACCTTGTTCACATTCTGTCTAAATATCCATAATATTACCGTCTCCAGAAAAAACACCGGAGTCACTTTTTTCAAGCAGCCATAATATATTTTACGTAATCCGTATCCACCGCTGTAGTAGTGTATACGTTGGCCTTGTAGGCATTATTTGCACACTGTTTTCTTCAACCCGCCATCGAGCTGTGTGACCTTGTTCACATTCTGTCTAAATATCCATAATATTACCGTCTCCAGAAAAAACACCGGAGTCACTTTTTTCAAGCAGCCATAATATATTTTACGTAATCCGTATCCACCGCTGTAGTAGTGTATACGTTGGCCTTGTAGGCATTATTTGCACACTGTTTTCTTCAACCCGCCATCGAGCTGTGTGACCTTGTTCCCATTCTGTCTAAATATCCATAATATTACCGTCTCCAGAAAAAACACCGGAGTCACTTTTTTCAAGCAGCATTCATATATTTTACGTAATCCGTATCCACCGCTGTAGTAGTGTATACGTTGGCCTTGTAGGCATTATTTGCACACTGTTTTCTTCAACCCGCCATCGAGCTGTGTGACCTTGTTCACATTCTGTCTAAATATCCATAATATTACCGTCTCCAGAAAAAACACCGGAGTCACTTTTTTCAAGCAGCCATAATATATTTTACGTAATCCGTATCCACCGCTGTAGTAGTGTATACGTTGGCCTTGTAGGCATTATTTGCACACTGTTTTCTTCAACCCGCCATCGAGCTGTGTGACCTTGTTCCCATTCTGTCTAAATATCCATAATATTACCGTCTCCAGAAAAAAACACCGGAGTCACTTTTTTCAAGCAGCATTCATATATTTTACGTAATCCGTATCCACCGCTGTAGTAGTGTATACGTTGGCCTTGTAGGCATTATTTGCACACTGTTTTCTTCAACCCGCCATCGAGCTGTGTGACCTTGTTCACATTCTGTCTAAATATCCATAATATTACCGTCTCCAGAAAAAACACCGGAGTCACTTTTTTCAAGCAGCATTCATATATTTTACGTAATCCGTATCCACCGCTGTAGTAGTGTATACGTTGGCCTTGTAGGCATTATTTGCACACTGTTTTCTTCAACCCGCCATCGAGCTGTGTGACCTTGTTCACATTCTGTCTAAATATCCATAATATTACCGTCTCCAGAAAAAACACCGGAGTCACTTTTTTCAAGCAGCATTCATATATTTTACGTAATCCGTATCCACCGCTGTAGTAGTGTATACGTTGGCCTTGTAGGCATTATTTGCACACTGTTTTCTTCAACCCGCCATCGAGCTGTGTAACCTTGTTCACATTCTGTCTAAATATCCATAATATTACCGTCTCCAGAAAAAACACCGGAGTCACTTTTTTCAAGCAGCATTCATATATTTTACGTAATCCGTATCCACCGCTGTAGTAGTGTATACGTTGGCCTTGTAGGCATTATTTGCACACTGTTTTCTTCAACCCGCCATCGAGCTGTGTGACCTTGTTCACATTCTGTCTAAATATCCATAATATTACCGTCTCCAGAAAAAACACCGGAGTCACTTTTTTCAAGCAGCATTCATATATTTTACGTAATCCGTATCCACCGCTGTAGTAGTGTATACGTTGGCCTTGTAGGCATTATTTGCACACTGTTTTCTTCAACCCGCCATCGAGCTGTGTGACCTTGTTCACATTCTGTCTAAATATCCATAATATTACCGTCTCCAGAAAAAACACCGGAGTCACTTTTTTCAAGCAGCCATAATATATTTTACGTAATCCGTATCCACCGCTGTAGTAGTGTATACGTTGACCTTGTAGGCATTATTTGCACACTGTTTTCTTCAACCCGCCATCGAGCTGTGTGACCTTGTTCACATTTTGTCTAAATATTGATAATATTATCGTCTCTAGAAAAACCACTTGAGTTACTTTTTTTCAAGCAGCATTCATATATTTTACGTAATCCGTATCCACCGCTGTAGTAGTGTATACGTTGACCTTGTAGGCATTATTTGCACAGTGTTTTCTTCAACCCGCCATCGAGCTGTGTGAGCTTGTTCACATTTTGTCTAAATATTGATAATATTATCGTCTCTAGAAAAACCACTTGAGTTACTTTTTTTCAAGCAGCATTCATATATTTTACGTAATCCGTATCCACCGCTGTAGTAGTGTATACGTTGACCTTGTAGGCATTATTTGCACAGTGTTTTCTTCAACCCGCCATCGAGCTGTGTGAGCTTGTTCACATTTTGTCTAAATATTGATAATATTATCGTCTCTAGAAAAACCACTTGAGTTACTTTTTTTCAAGCAGCATTCATATATTTTACGTAATCCGTATCCACCGCTGTAGTAGTGTATACGTTGACCTTGTAGGCATTATTTGCACACTGTTTTCTTCAACCCGCCATCGAGCTGTGTGACCTTGTTCACATTTTGTCTAAATATTGATAATATTATCGTCTCTAGAAAAACCACTTGAGTTACTTTTTTTCAAGCAGCATTCATATATTTTACGTAATCCGTATCCACCGCTGTAGTAGTGTATACGTTGACTTTGTAGGCATTATTTGCACAGTGTTTTCTTCAACCCGCCATCTAGCTGTGTGTATTATCGTTTCCAGAAAAACCAACTGAGTTTTTGTTGTTGTTGTTGTTTTTTTAAAAATAATGCCAGGCAAAGGCAGGCCGCCACGCAGAGGCCGTGCTAGGGGCCGTGCTGCTATGCAATCCTGTGGCCCTAGCAAATTGCCCAGTTTTAAAAAGCCAATGACCCTGAACTCCCAAAATGCTGAAGAGGTAGTTGACTGGCTTACACAGCACACCCCATCCTCTACCGTTTCTAACTTTACCACAACATCCTCCTCATCCTCCACTGCTATGGCCACCCCACGTAACACTTCCTCCACCACCGGTGCCCCTTCTTCACTGGGGTCAGAGGAGTTATTTTCCCATGAGTTTCTTGAACTGAGTAATGCGCAACCATTATTGCCAGAAGAAGATGAAGGAGATGAGGACCTTACACCAGATTTAATTCTGGCAGAGAACACGATAGAGATGGACATAATGAGTGATGAGGAGGAGGTCCCCGCTGCTGCTTCCTTCTGTGATGTGTCAGAAGAAATTGATGCATCTGAGGAGAATGATGATGAGGAGATTGATGTTTTGTGGGTGCCTAGTAGAAGAGAGCAAGAGGAGGGTAGTTCAGATGGAGAGACGGAGAGTCAGAGAGGCAGTAGGAGAATAAGACTTAGAAGAAGCAGGGAGGACAGCCCGCAGGGATCAGTAGGGCAACAACATGTATCGGCACCTGTGTTCAGCCGTCCAACGCACCCGCCATTGCCGCCAATACCGCCAACTCCGCCAACTTCTACTGTTACCGCCAGATCGCACACTTCCAAAAGTCAGCAGTGTGGGATTTTTTTAATGTGTGTGCCTCTGACAAAAGCATTGTAATTTGCAATGAGTGCAGTCAGAAACTGAGCCTTGGTAAGCCCAACAGCCACATAGGTACAACTTCTATGCGAAGGCACATGAGCGGCAAGCACAAAGCACTTTGGGAGCAACACCTCAAAGGCAACAGGCAAACTAAAAGCCACACTCCTTCTGGTCCAGCATCTTACTGCTCTACCTCTGCTCTCCTTGACCCGTCTGAACCACCCTCCACTCCGCCTTCCACCTTGACCACCTGTTCCCATTCCCAGTCATCTGCCACCAGCCAAGTTTCTGTGAAGGCCATGTTTGAGCGTAAGAAGCCAATGTCTGACTGTCACCCCCTTGCCCGGCGTCTGACAGCTGGCTTGTCTGCACTCTTAGCCCGCCAGCTTTTACCATACCAGCTGGTGGACTCTGAGGCCTTCCGCAAATTTGTAGCAATTGGGACACCGCAGTGGAAGGTACCCAGCCGCAATTTTTTTTCTAAAAAGGGAATACCACACCTGTACCAACATGTGCAGAGCCAAGTTACCGCATCTCTGTCACTTAGTGTTGGGCCAAAGGTCCATATGACTACTGACGCATGGTCCTCCAAGCATGGTCAGGGCAGGTATGTCACCTACACTGCCCACTGGGTGAACTTGGTAATGGCTGGGAAGCAGGGAATGGGTAGCTCAACAACAACAGTGGAGTTGGTGTCACCGCCACGGATTGCACGCGGTTCTGCCACCACCTCTACTCCTCCATCGCTCTCTACCTCGTCTTCTTCTTCTTCTTACTCTGCTGCTGGGTCCTCCTTCTCCTCCTCCACACCTGTGCACCCCCAGCTCCCCCTAGGCTATTCGACGTGCCAGGTACGCCGTTGTCACGCTGTCTTGGGGATGACGTGCCTGGAAAGCAAAAACCATACCGGATCTGTACTCCTGTCATCTCTGCAGTCACAGGCCGATCGGTGGCTGACCCCACACCAACTGCAGATCGGAAAAGTGGTGTGTGACAATGGAAGCAATCTGTTGGCAGCGTTGAGACTAGGCAATTTAACACATGTGCCCTGCATGGCACATGTGTTAAATTTAATAGTCCAACGTTTTGTCTCCAAGTACCCAGGATTCCAGGACGTTCTCACCCAGTCCAGAAAGGTGTCGGCCCATTTCAGACGTTCCTACACAGCCATGGCACGCCTTGCTGACATTCAGCAGCGCTACAACATGCCAGTCAGGCGTTTGATTTCTGACAGCCAGACTCGCTGGAATTCAACGCTCCTTATGTTGGAACGTCTGCTGCAACAACAAAGGGCCGTCAACGAGTACCTTTTTGAACTGGGTGGTAGGACTGGATCTGCACAGCTGGGGATTTTTTTCCCCCGTTACTGGGTGCTTATGCGCGATGCCTGCAGGCTCATGCGACCTTTTGAAGAGGTGACAAATATGGTCAGTCGCACCGAAGGCACCATCAGCGACCTAATACCCTTCGCTTTATTCCTGGAGCGTGCCGTGCGACGAGTGACAGATGAGGCTGTAGACCAGCGTGACGAGGAGCTGGAAGCGCACGATTTCTGGTCGGAATCACCAGAACGAACCCAGGCACATGCTGCAACGCAGGGAGAGGTGCCAGAAGTGGAGTCAGAGGAGGAAGGTGGCTTTGTGGAGGAGGAGGAGGAGGACCAACAGGAGCAGGCTTCCCAGGGGGCTAGTGGTGACCTTTTGGGGACCCCTGGTCTTGTACGTGGCTGGGGGGAGGAGACCGTGGATGATGCAGTCCTTGATAATGAGGAAGCGGAGATGGATAGCTCTGCATCCAACCTTGTGAGAATGGGGTCTTTCATGCTGTCATGCCTGTTGAAGGACCCCCGTATCAAGAGGCTTAAGGAGAAGGACCTGTACTGGGTCGCAACGCTACTAGACCCTCGGTACAAGCATAAAGTGTCAGAAATGTTACCAACATACCACAAGTCCGAAAAGATGCGGCATTTACAAACCAGCCTGCAAAACATGTTGTACAATGCTTTTAAGGGTGATGTCACTTCAGGAACTCATCAACATTCCAGGGGCAGAGGTGCCAGTAATCCTGCCACGAGCACACCTGCAAGGACAAAGCCCTTTGGCCAGTCTGTAACGTCAGACATGCAAATGTTTTTCTGTCCAAGGCAGCGCCACAACCCTTCTGGATCCACCCTCAAAGAACGCCTCGACCGGCAGGTAGCGGACTACCTGGCATTAACTGCAGATATCGACACTCTGAGGAGCGATGAACCCCTGGACTACTGGGTGCGCAGGCTTGATCTGTGGCCAGAGCTGTCACAATTTGCCATGAACCTCTTGTCTTGCCCAGCCTCAAGTGTGCTCTCAGAAAGGACCTTCAGTGCAGCAGGAGGGATTGTAACTGAGAAGAGAACTCGCCTAGGTCACAAAAGTGTCGATTACCTGACCTTTATTAAAATGAATGAGGGGTGGATCTCGGAGGGTTACTGCACGCCGGAAGACTTGTTCTGACTTCTATGCAGCTGTCCTTCTCTTCAAGCCTCATGACTCCACACACAGCTGTCCTTTAGCGTCCTCCTCCTCCCTCCGCCACCGTTACAAACTAGGGTGCAAACCCTACTGGTTTAATTTTTTCTGGCCTCTGTGCTTCAGTGGCTGCGACCAAAAAAATGCCTATTTTCTGCATTTATATGACATAATTTTTCTGGCCTCTGTGCTTCAGTGGCTGCAACCAAAAAAATTTATATTTTCAGCATTTATATGGCATAATTTTTCTGTCAACTGTGCTTCAGTGGCTGCGACCAAAAAAATGCATATTTTCTGCATTTATATGGCATAATTTTTCTGGCCTCTGTGCTTCAGTGGCTGCAACCAAAAAAATTACTATTTTCAGCATTTATATGGCATAATTTTTCTGGCAACTGTGCTTCAGTGGCTGCGACCAAAAAAATGCATATTTTCTGCATTTATATGGCATAATTTTTCTGGCCTCTGTGCTTCAGTGGCTGCAACCAAAAAAATTTATATTTTCAGCATTTATATGGCATAATTTTTCTGTCAACTGTGCTTCAGTGGCTGCGACCAAAAAAATGCATATTTTCTGCATTTATATGGCATAATTTTTCTGGCCTCTGTGCTTCAGTGGCTGCAACCAAAAAAATTTATATTTTCAGCATTTATATGGCATAATTTTTCTGGCAACTGTGCTTCAGTGGCTGCGACCAAAAAAATGACTATTTTCAGCATTTATATGGCATATTTTTTCTGGCCTCTGTGCTTCAGTGGCTGTGGCCAAAAAAACTGGGCAAACAATGCCTACAAGGTCAACGACGTTGACCTTGTAGGCATTGTTTGCCCAGTTTTTTTGGCCACAGCCACTGAAGCACAGAGGCCAGAAAAAATATGCCATATAAATGCTGAAAATAGTCATTTTTTGCCATACGTTGACTCAACGTATATGGCAAAAAATGACTATTTTCAGCATTTATGTGGCATATTTTTTCTGGCAACTGTGCTTCAGTGGCTGCAACCAAAAAAACTGGGCAAACAATGTCTACAAGGTCAACGTATGGCGAAAAATTACTATTTTCAGCATTTATATGGCATATTTTTTCTGGCAACTGTGCTTCAGTGGCTGCGTCCAAAAAAACTGGGCAAACAATGTCTACAAGGTCAACGTATGGCGAAAAATGACTATTTTCAGCATTTATATGGCATATTTTTTCTGGCAACTGTGCTTCAGTGGCTGCGTCCAAAAAAACTGGGCAAACAATGCCTACAAGGTCAACGTATGGCAGTTGTTTAAAGAGAACAGTAGATTACTAGCCAGCAAAGCTACCTAAGCTAAAATGTCCCTCAAATCCCTGCAGACTTCTGTCCCTCCAATACAGAGCAGTATCAAGCAGATTACTAGCCAGCAAACTTACTATCATCTGTCCCTGAAATCACTAACAGCTCTCCCCCTACACTATCTCTTCCAAGCACACACAGGCAGATTTTTCAGATACATTTTTGCCCTTGATCCCCCTCTGGCATGCCACTGTCCAGGTCGTTGCACCCTTTAAACAACTTTAAAATCATTTTTCTGGCCAGAAATGTCTTTTCTAGATGTTAAAGTTCGCCTTCCCATTGAAGTCTATGGGGTTCGCGAACCGTTCGCGAACCGCTCGCATTTTTGCGCAAGTTCGCGAATATGTTCGCGAACTTTTTTTCCGACGTTCGCTACATCCCTAAAAATCAGTTGCAGTAAAGCAAATAATTAAAAGCATGTTCTGTAAATGTAGAATGTAAGTGTGTCTGTGGCAATTTCTGATTCTGTGTAATTATTTCCCTGATTTTCTAAGTTTAAACATATATATGTGTACATATGCAATACATAGATGATCCACCAGACCCTAATATTTGGTGCAAATGCAGCACCATCAAGTACTTGCCATGACAGATGCCATAGGTCACAACTATATGGTATAATACAAATTGGGGAAGGCATTTTTAGTAGTTTAAAGCACAAAATGTTTCAATGTCCTTAATATATTGATAATGGGTTGAGTGCAGAGGATCTCCTGTATTTGTCTATGTGAATTTTGTGGTCACAACTTCATTGCACACCCGCCTAATGTTTTTAAAAATTAGCGGTGAGCATAACTTTCCCTTGTTTGTTATAGTTCATATAGGAGCAGTGACCAGCTCCATGTTGTAGCTCCCACCCCTTCCAGCTATAGTCAGGTGATCCCACTGGTGTCTAATAAAAGGGCAACCAAGTTTGGGAGTTTTACTGAAAGCAGCTAGTAAGTTACAGGTAAATTCTTAATGAATTAAATGAAAGTCTAGCCATATCGGGATGACTTTAACGTAGTTGGCCAGCTTAAATATATTGCAATATATGGACAAACAATCCCTGTTTTATTTAAAGGGTAAGGCATTTTTAGTAGCTTAAGGCCCAATGTCCTTAATATATTGATAATGGGTTGAGTGCAGAGGACTCTTGTATTTGTCTATGTGAATTTTGTGGTCACAGCCTCCTTGTACCCCCACCTAATGGTTTTGAAAATTAGTAGTAGTGAGCACAACTTTCCCTTGTTTGCATTCAGGATAATATATTCTATACCTATATTTTAAAAATGAAACACACAATGAATGCCTGACAGGAGAGACAGCTAAACTATTAATTAGAGTAGGTAATGGACACAGAAACAAACCCAGCAATTAATATGCTGTAATGAGACAAAATACATCTAATAACCACATGGCACATATAAATGGAAAAACAAAGACAAACAAAAAGCTGCAATTATTATGATGAGGAACAGCGTGTCTAATATCCTCAGAGCACAAGTGAAAGTAAGATTAAACACTGCAATGGTTATAATGAGGCAAAGCAATGAAGCGCATCTGACAACTTCAAAGCATATGGCATGTTAAATAAAACTCTTCAATTATATTTGTCACAGTGAGGCCACTTTTTTTATTTGGAGCCCTCCTTCCTATATTTATTGGATTACATCCTTCTTTTTGTTGATACTGTATGCTGAGAAGCAATGTGCTGAGGATCGGTATTGCTTGTCACTATCTTTGTGCATTGACCTAAAAATCACTGTGCAAGTGCGCATTTGGAAGATTTTGCTTCAGCACTCTGTTTTGATATTTGTAAAAATTATTTTTAAAGGTATAGGACTGATTATTTTTTTGCAACTGGAAGTCACTGGGTCCCACAGCAACATAATCCTATGTCCTCTAAAACAGAAATAAACTGTGTTGCAAAAATATATTGAAATAGCTCCCCCAAATCGAGGTCCACCTCCTGCACATTATATTAGTCACAGTCAGATTCCCTTACTCTGCTTTCATTGAAGATGCATGACCTTCAGATACAGTTACAAGAAGGATAATTATAGACTTTCAAGAGAAAGGGTATTCCCATTCCAGTATAAGATCTGCATACAATATGTACAGCTTTTATAACAAACAATACTATAGGTTAGTGAGCAAACCATGTTTCTCAGTTTAGCATTTACAAAAATCGAACTAGTTTTACAAAATATGACAGGTAACCACCAAAAAAACCTCTCAGTGCATTGCATATAGCTTTAAATGGGACTAATCACCCAGACATAAAAATTTGTATAATAAAAGTCCTTTTCAGATTAAACATAAAACCAAAATTCTATTTGTTATGAAAACATCCATATCTGTCTCAAAAGTCATTTAAAAGTTTCAGCTGTCGCACCCCTCATTTACCTATTGGAGAAACCTTGTTAATCGTATGCTCCCTTTAATCAAGCTAATATACGAGACACATAGCTTGTAATTACCCAATGCTACTCCCTGGATGTGTAATTTGTGCTCTTATAACGAGTTCATTTTCTGTATTTATAAATGCTTCAGTTAGTAAATTACATTCAGTTACATTCCCTTTGTTATGTGACATTCACTATATTGCCAACTGCTTAATAGAAGCATATGTTGGCTGTCCCTCCTCTGTGCCGTAAGCATAGGGGTGGGGCAGGCAATTCATTTAGTTTTCCATTCTCGGGGGCCTATAGAACTCAGTGGGAGATATCGGACCATTTTAATAAATTCTGAGTTTTCAGAGTTTTTTTCATTAGTAGTTGTCTGAAAAAAATAGATTTTTAGAGCTTTTAGAGGTATTTGTAATGTTTAGTGCATCATTCTGCGTTTTTTTTCATTAGTGCATTTTATATTCATATTTTAAGTAACTTTCATGGCATTTTTGGGTTTAGAGAAAATGATTTTAATTGTAGTTTCAAAAACCTCTAAAACCACTAAAATTCAACCTTTGATAAATGGGCCTCCCCTTGTTGCATTCTTAAATTTTTCACATATGTGTTTTCAAAAGTCTTTTAGTTATAGCTCACTTATAATATTCAACAGACAAACTAGTATTAAATGGGAATGGGGACTACATTAAATCATGCATACATTTAGAAACCAATAGTCAAGAGGGAATGGATACAGTAGTTCCACAGTTAGTGCTTAAAACGTTCTTTGGACCTTGGGGTATCTTGAATTACCATGGCTTCTGTCTGTCTGTGAAGGTATAGATGGAGCACATACTGTACTAGTTGTTGTCACTTCAGTTTTTGGCTTTCCTTGCAGTAAAACCTATAAAGGAGGACATTTTTTATTTGTGTTTCTCTTTTTAATCATGCCACTCTGTTCATTGGTACTGCTCATGAAGTGCCTGCTGGAGTTAGCTGACAAATCTACTTTTCTGTTTCCATTTGTGCCAGGATGCACAGATTTTTTTTAACAACCTAAAGGGTCATCTTGGAACCTTTATCATCAATTTAAAATGCCTTTTTCCACCTAAAATTTTAGAGAGACAAAATAAGTCAATTAAAATGGGGGGGGGGTGAGTAAATGCTTGGTACAAGTATGAAATTGTCTTTTTTTAGTATAATGCCCTAGTTAAGGCTATGAACCTTATTGATACCTCTTTAAAAATGACAAACTTGACATAGACGGCACTTCTGGGCTAGATTTATTGTAGCAGGTTGCTAGACAGAAGAGGCCTAATGCGTTTCGGGATAAGATCCCTTAATCATAGGCTAAGGGTTAGCCTATGATAAAGGGATCTTATCCTGAAACGCCTTAGGCCTCTTCTGTCTAGCAACCTGCTACAATAAATCTAGCCCAGAAGTGCCGTCTATGTCAAGTTTGTCGTATGATACAGTGGGGACACTGAAGACTGAGCACCTGGCAGGGGGAGGAAAAGAGGTGAGCTTGAGCGGTCTCTATTTGTGTTTTTTTACTTGTAGTATCTCTTTAAAAAGGCACGTGGAAATTAAGCTGTAATAGCATGCTGATACTGAAGATAACAAAATAAGAATACTTTTGCAACTCCTACTTATACTTTAATTTGACAGAAGTCTATAGGGCTTTGTATTAATTTGTATTACCTGTTTCATCCACAAAGTACTTGTAATGTTTAGACACCAATGCCATTTATCTGAAAAGCTATGATACCTGTCTGTTTTGACAAATATAATATTTTTTAAAAAGGTATTTGCTAGCAACAGTTGCACACTATGTCCCATATACCAATTGCCTTACACCATTTTATTATAAACATGCTTGGGAGGTCTCCTTTAACAACTAGCAGACACTTACCTTAATGTTTTTGTCCTATATATCCATATATCTATATGCTTATATCCAGTTATCTCTATACTGTGATGATTGTCTATCTTAAAACACTGACTACATGATACAGAAATAAAACCTACGTGGTAAAACACCTGAATATTGTTATGCAGAATATACACATTTTCATAAAGAAGTCTAGGTTATAAAAGTGATGTTCTTCTAAAATAGATTGGCCCCTTTTCTATTGTGAGGTGGAAGCCTGTGTCACTATCCCAGTAATTATGAACACTGTAGTAAAGGTGCATTGGAGTGCTCCAAATGTTGGGAGCCATTGGAGAGTTCCTCTATGCTTTCTTGAAAGTTAGGATCACCCTGCTCAAGGTGCCTATGAGCAACCTGTAGCACAATCTGAATTGTCAGTTGTACTCGGAGTACAATGTTATTACCATACTACATTATATCCATTGTACTTTTAATTTGTTTATTACATCCATTAGTGGGCACTGGATACTAAGGGGCCGATTCATCAAGGGTCGAATATCGAGGGTTAATTAACCCTCGATATTCGACTAGGAATTGAAATCCTTCGACTAGGAATTGAAATCCTTCGACTTCGAATATCGAAGTCGAAGGATTTAGCGCAAATGCTACGATCGAACGATCGAAGGATTATTCCTTCGATCGAACGATTAAATCCTTCGAATCGAACGAAGGATTTTAATCCAACGATCGAAGGAATATCCTTCGATCTAAAAAACTTAGGCAAGCTTATGGGGACCTTCCCCATAGGCTAACATTGAGTTCGGTAGCTTTTATCTGCCGAACTAGGGGGTCGAAGTTTTTTTTAAAGAGACAGTACTTCGACTATCGAATGGTCGAATAGTCGAACGATTTTTAGTTCGAATCCTTCGATTCGAAGTCGTAGTCGAAGGTCGAAGTAGCCCATTCGATGGTCGAAGTAGCCCAAAAAACACTTCGAAATTCGAAGTTTTTTTACTTCGAATCCTTCACTCGAGCTTGATGAATCGGCCCCTAAATGTATGAAGAAATCTGTTCAATGCAACCATTGATCTGATTATGGTTTAAGACATATAAAAGTATCAGAGCAGTGTTGATCTATACTGATGTTGAGTATAGCATTTCCCAGCATGTTATCAAAGGTAAAATCAACATGTAAAATTGTACAGTGTTGTGAATCCTTATAGTGATATAATGTTACTTACATACAAACATACATGGGAGATATAGTCCAGTAATCATTGAGATCATATTCTCCTAAACCAACAAAGCACAACAACATTTTTTTTCTTCTAGACTCTATCCCAATAGATTAATTGCAGTGTAATATTGTATAGTTATTATAATGCATTAGATATCAATGGGTATCACTGAAAAAATACATCTCTAATTAATCTGGAGGGCTATGTCATTAAAAGAGATAGCTTTAGGAAAAGTAAACATACACTTTATAAACAATGCTTAATGCAATTGGAAAAGGAATTTTAGGAAATGCCTAAAAAATCTTTGTTAACCAGTTAATGGAACTGTTATCTGTCTTCTTCTTTCATGGAATCCAAAATGACAGAGCCCATGGCTATTATGTTAGTTCCAAATGTTTGAACTCCAGGTCCAGTGTAATGATTCAACAATACATGTTATCATTGTGCCATGGTGTGGTGTCAAAATTAAAGGCTGGGCCAAAGCCATTTGTCCTACTGAACTAAGTTCCTGGGTGCTCTATAACTGTTGTTGCTCCATTTCTTAACTCTCTGTCTGTTCCTGACTATTCTGTTTGATGCCAGCAGGCCCAGACTGGCAAACAGTAGATTCTGGTAAACATTTTCAGCAGAAGAATATAGACTTCCAATGAAGGCAGCTATTCCCAACTCAACATCTTCTAAGAAGGCACACTTGCAAACTGTTATAAACAAGAAAAAGCACAGACAAAATAAATATTTAAAACGTAAAAAGAAATATGGGGGACAAAAAAAATCACTCCCTATGTTAAAGAATAATAAATAATTTTTTTCCCTCTAAAATGACTCTAAACAGGCCCTCACATTGGCTAATAGTACAGGTATGCGACCTGTTATCCAGAATGCTTTTAGTTAGGATCAGTTACATATTTGAAATGCCAGGGCCTATTTTAATTCACAGTCTAGGTCTGTATCCAGCACACATCCAGTGCTAAGGTTTTGCTCACATTAAAGGAAGAGAAACACCAAAAAATAAAAAGTGTTTTAAAGGCATTAGAATAAAATATACTGTTGCAGTGCACTGGTAAAACTGCTTTATTTGCTTCAGAAACACAACTATAATTTATATAAACAAGCTGCTGTGTAGTCATGCGAGCAGCCATTCAAGCACAGGATACACAGTAGATAACAGATAAGTTCTGAAAATTCTCATTGTACACTACAGAGCTTATATGTTATCTGCTGCTTATCCTGTGCCTGAATGGCTGCTCGCATGGCTACACAGCAGCTTGTTTGTATAAAGTATAGTTGTGTTTCTGAATCAAACGCCCCAGTTGTACCAGTGGAGCACAACAATACATTATATTTTCATTGCTTTAAGACACTTTCATTTTTTGTGTTATTGTTCCTTTAAACCAACTACATGGTTTGGAATATTTTTGTGATGTATGTGATGCTGGGCTAAATGTGGAGAGAATGTTTTATTATTTTTTTGTTGTTGAGGTTTGTTGTTGACTGACCAGTGTGATCTGTACTGATATTAATATGAGCAATGCAATATTCAGCATTCAAACTATACATTTAACCTGCATGTTTCTTACAGGATGTTTACTGACATGGGCTACTCACAGTGGGTCCATTTGCCATAAATGTACAGCAAACAGTGGCAATCATTACCATATTATTTTTTACAGCTGAACTGTATGAGCACAAAGTTATGTATAATAGTCCTAGGGCTGCTACATCTTTATAATGATAATGATACATTCTTGCACAGAATTAAGTGAAAGGTTACATATATTACTTATACCCAATGAGACTGGTCTTGTGTGCTTCTCTGGAAGTGTAAATGCTGGATAGAAATAATTTGTAGTCTTAGATCCCATTTTACACACGAGTAGCAAATACTGTTTTTCTACATGACATAATTTGATGTAGTGTCTATAATATCTATATAAAACCCCCATGCTGTGAGTTTAGCGGCTTCTTTTGGTCTTAGTCCACTGATTTTTTTCCAGGAACCTTTCATAACTTCAGTATGTTACAGCAGTATTACAGGTTTATGTCCACTTGATTATTTCTCCATTCTAACAGGAGTCTAGTCATACAGTACCTCAGTTTCAATGGGACCTGATATTGCTTACAGAAAATACTGTTCTTAACCTCAGTTATCTCTTTCATAGAATTTGATATGCCATGATATTGATGACACGACTTTCCTGCAAGCTATAAATGTAGGGACCCATACGATCAATGGCCCCTATAATTTCATTTCTACCAGTACCTAATTTCCATGTTGCTGGGTTAAAACCCATGTAACCATTTCTACTTATTTTGTATACCCAGTTCATTGGCCCTTAGGTTGATGACCATTTCCTGCGTCACTGTAACATAGTGCTTTGCAAGGGGTGGCCTCTTTGGCCTGCAACAGTTGATCTGGGTTGATGTCCATTGAGCCTGGAGTCAACAAGGCCCTATAAGTGCAAAGCCCTAAAGGGACAGCTCCTTTAGAGGAGTTGAGGAACAGGGACCCTGTAAACAAGGTTAGCTAGTGTGCAGGATAACCACTGTTATAGCACTCTCTAGGTAGAATGAGTCAGTGAGAATTAGTTAGCAAGAGCAGCTTTGAGCTCCATCAAGGAGCATGGACGGGAGAAACTCTCCCCAAGGCTCTGCTTGCCTATAGTGAAGGTATTGCAGTACTGACAAGGGAAACACGTTATTTTTCTATCCCCGTTCCACATTTATTGTATACTTCAGCTCCCCCTTGCTATTGCTTAAGTTGTACCATTCTGTTTGTATCTGTTACACCTGCGAATGTATTATTATTTTATCAAATATTTTAAGAGCGGCAACATATTGTGCAGCATTGATGTACCTGCCACAATTGTTGCCGGTGTCTGAATTGTCACCGGCATCAAAAAATGCTGGTGAATTTTTTTCCCGCGAATTTTCACGGTAATTTGTGAATATATTCAACAGCGGAAAAACAAGCAAATTTGACAGGAATTCTCGTCTGGCAAAATAATTTGTCCATCACTGCAAGGTACTTTTTTATTATTACTGAGAAAAGGAAATCATTTTTAAAAATTAGATTTGGATAAAATTGGAAATGGCCTTTTCCTAATTCGAAGCATTCTGGATAACGGGTTTATAGATAACAGATTCCATACTTATAACTGTAAGTATATATATTTATAAGTATATATTTTTGCCCTTAAATAATTCTGTAAAATTACTATTTTCTATTGTATATTACAGAGAAAATAAATGAGTGATAAACGTTGTATACACTATATAACTTTTGCATTTTTCTCTGTATATATGGTAACTGCTTTCTTTTCACTTTTGTTTTGTTAATCAGTTTCATTTCTCAGCCAAATAGTCTTTCTTTAAGGATTACAAAAAAGATGTATTAAATATCCAAGTCCAAATCCATTAATATAATGAAAAAATTGATTAACAGTCCCACAAAAAAAAAGCAAATGCCTGAGAGATAGAACAGTCATAATAATCAAATAGCAATGAGCCACATTAATTGTTCTTCTGAACAGAACAAAATGTAATGAGAAACAGAAGCAGCATCAGCAAATGGTAATTAACATCTCAGCCATATAACACAACTATATGGTCATAACTCTGGATAGGATGGAACTAAAGGGGCCTAGTTAGTTCTACATTGATATTTATGTTACCCAGAATATTTATATGTGTAAATAGATTGTACTCTAGACTGAGACAGGTCATCAAATAAAACAATGAAAGAAGGACATTTATTATACATTTTTACTTGGTATACTTTGTGCACAACCATATTTTTTTTCTATTAATATTCAGCAAAGAACTATGTTCTCTTCCTATTATGTTGACAACTAAAACCAATCCTATTATGCATTTTTTACCCTAGGATGTAACAGAATGAACACTTGGTCATGCTTAAATGGACTTAAATGCTCACAACCACAAGTACATTAACTCATTGTGAATTTAAAGAAATACTATAAGGTTCATTTACTACACATATATAAGGTTCAAAGTGCAAAAAATATGTAAATTCCATTTATGTTTTCCACAATGTACCAAACTAAAGCACAAAGCACATTGGGTACCCTGTACTTACCACATGCTCAAGACAGGTATTAAGTTTAGAGGCTAGCAATTTTGGAATAGTAAACAAGAAAAAGACTATAAGGCAGAACTAGCTCATGAAGTGTTTATTTGCACAGCATGAATAACTCTTTGCCAAGTAAAAAAGACATCATGAGCAGCTAGTTCTGCATCCTAACATTTTTCTTATTTACCATTCCAAAATAGTTCTACATTATTACACTCTTGGAGCAGAGATTTAAAAAAAATAGGCAATTTTAATACTTGTGTTTTTGGTGCTCAGTCATGGGGCTTCCTTGCAACCCATCAATTGTGTATCTGAATAGCTTTTTATGTATAAAGGAACCCTTAGGTGTTTTTACTTTTCATTTCTATGAATGGTGGTGACAAATGCATGATTCATGGTGCAGATAAAATTAATGGAGCATAAAACATAAGACCTGCTTCTGCAGCAGTAATCATGAATTAACTCCAGAAAGCGCACCGATAGCAAAAATTTCAAGGATTGAAAAAATAAATAAACCAATAAAACATAACAGAGATTCCAAATAAATGTTATACTTGTACCAAAGAAGAGTTATTATTTTTATATGAATTTCAGTGGATTGACAGATTGGGCTCATATTGGCTAAATGAACAGCATAATATTGGTTCATTATATTCATTTGTTGTTTACCCATCTACAAAAGTTTCCTTGCAAGCATGGTTGAAAGAAAAGCCATAAGCCTATCAACATAAACACAGAATTGGAGAGCTGAAATCTCTGAATAAACAACTTTTTGTGGTGCCAGTTGCTATGCTGGAGGACCCATACTGCCACAAAGGTAATTAGCATATGCAAATTAGGATTTGGTTCGGTATTCGGCCGAATCTTTCACAAAGGATTCGGGGGTTCGGCGGAATCCAAAATAGTGGAAGTATTTATGAGGGCTGCTTTTTACTCCCAGCCAATTCCTGGTTATAACCTCTAAAATTGCATGTAAAGTATCAAAAAGAGGTGTGGATAAAAACCTTACACTTTCCATAGTGAGGAAATGTGTGTACAAAGATATATCCCAACTTGTGAGCAGTGCCGGGCCAAGTCGGCTGGGCGCCCTAGGCAACCCAGCCGATTATGTTGCTCCCCCTTCACATGCGTGCACATGAACAATTTCGTGTGCGCAAATTTAAAATCCTGTGCACATGCCCAGCCCACGCACCGACGATGCGTAAATGCGAATGCGTGGAGTAGCGCGAGAGCGCACAATGCTGTAATTGCTTCCGCAGGTGGAGGCACAGGGCTCTGAACTACGGGGAATCTGGCACAAAAGGTACTGTGCCTGGCGCCCCTCGAACTTTGCGCCTTGTGCCTCTTCTGCCTAGCCCTAGTTCCAGCCCTGCTTGTGAGGCTTAAGTCCATAAAGTCCAATTTGTAGTTGTGTTGCAGGATGTTCATATGTTCCGTCATTCATTATGGGAAAAAGTTATTAAAGCAATGAGAAAGCAGGAAATATGAAAGATATTGACAAAATAATTTTAAGAACATAAAAAGGTATATTTGTGTATCATACTTTTACTATCATGATCAAGTATACCTGATGCACCCATTTGGATTTACAATGTGATATTCTTCCTACTGATTTTAAATTATTTCCCCCATGTTGATGTTGTGCAACTACACCTTACTTGTGCTGTGTGATTAACAAAAGAAATGGATGCCAGAAGTTCTTGAACAAAACAAACAGCAACAGGCTTTATTCTCTTAAAGTGCAAATCAGGGTTTGGATACTCAAAATCCTCTGAGGTTTATCACAATACATGTCAGGTAACATCACATCATTTCAAAGCCAGTACTTTGTGACACCTCTGTCAGTGTACCACACTGGATAGATGCAACCTCAGGATCTCTGTACAGTGACCTGGATCCCCACACTTTTGATCAGGGAAATCACTAACCCTAAAATCCTATTAGGCTAAGATCCCTACACTACAGGACAGTCTTGCCTGAGGGGAGAGCTACCCTCTTGCTAACCCTCTTAGTTGGAGCCAGGCTGCTCTTGCTCACTAATTCTACAGTATCTGCCTCAGATTCCTAAAAAGTGCTTTACAGAGAACTACCCTTCCTGACTACTCCTCATTCACAGGGTCTCTGCACCGCCGACTTCACCAAAGCCTCCCCTTTACTGAGGCCTCAGTTTCAGGTTCCCCTTACATTCCATTCCCTCATGAAGTGGCAGGGGAAAGAGACAGCCCCACCCTCTACCCAGCACTATATCTCAACAACATGACACGTTACGATTTTCATTGAATTTTATGACTTGACTTTGCCTACAGTAAGGAACTCCTTTATGCTGATGCTGCATTGTCTGAATGTACTATAAGCAATATAGCCATGCAATAAAAAGTATAGAAGTAATTAACATCAGTTAAACCTCATTGATTCATTGTAACCTAGATCATCATTCTTAAAGAAAGTTTGCCATGCACTTATGTCAACTTTATTTGATGCTAGACTTCAGCATCTGCTCTATACAGATGGGATCAGTTATCCAGAAACCCATTATCTGGAAAGCTGAATTATGGAAAGGCTGTCTTCCATAGACATCATGATCCAAACTAAGATATAATCAAGCCTTATTGGAAGCAGAACCAGCCTCACCATGTTTATTTAATGTTTACATGATTTTTTAGTAGACTTAATGTATGAAGGTCCAAATTACTGAAAGATCCATTATCTGGAAAGCTCCAGGTCCGGAGCATTCTAGATAACAGGTCCCATACCTGTATATCCTTCCTTTAGTAATGTTTACTTTGGAAAGTAGAAATCCTTACTTGGATTACATCCCATTAAAACCCAGTTAGTAAGGGGCCTTTGGAAAAATAATTATGTCTTGGATACAGGTATTATGTACAGAAAGGGGGTTAAAAGTTTATAACTTAAAATAAATCCAGAGCTGCATTTCAAATGGCAAATTTCATGTATTTATTATACTATAAATATACTTTTTCTGTTATCTTAGGCCAAGGGTAATAGATAGGTTCTCTGGTTCTTACTTACTAATGTTTTAACGTTTCTCGGTGTCCCTAACCTTTCTACAAGAAAATCAATAATGAACATTTCTGCATAGTAATCACTTTCTGGAAGACTGCATTTCATTTCATGCAAAAATATAACTGCATTGTGTAACTTTTTAAGTATGCATGCTGGAAAGAAAAAAAATACAAAGCTTGGCTGCATGTGAAAATAAAGTAGTCATCTCAATAGAGTTAAAGAGCCAGAGGCACAGGAAAGCATGACTACTGCCAAGCCTGGAGATAAAGCCATCCTAGACATGCATTTAGAAGTCCATTCATAAGGGATTAATGCATCTGCTGTGATTAGTAGGACTTGATAAATAACTCCAAGTGAAACAAAAGGGTGCAATAGTTCAGACTTATTGATTTACTAATACTGTACGGTATCTTATATGATATACATCCCAGGAAATGTGTTCTAATGTTCCATTAAAGGAAGGGCTGTGGTGTAGTACTGACAGATATTTATTATAATTATTCTGAAGTGCTTAAGAAATAGCCTGTAACAGAATAATAATAAACACATTATCATATTTCTGAGTAACTATTCCATCAAGGGTTCTGGAGAGGTACTTATACAGCAGGGCTGTCCATCTGTCTAGGCTGACCATTATCCTGTCAGAACCATAAATAAGTTTTCATTTTACAAAATTCTGCTTTACAAGCTGGGAACAGTCTAGTATTGTTGGTAAAGTTATCAGTAATATAATTTAACAGAGGTCAAATATGAAAAAACAGTATTAGTCTAAAAACACAGCACTGCCCTGGGGTTCTTAAAGTGAGCACCAAGGAGCTATTGTCTTCTTCACTTCTCTTTTCAAATTTCCAGGGGCAGACACATTAGCAGTACAACTAAATAACTAACTTTCTCATAAAAGTTCGGCTTTTCCCTCTACTGCTCTTGCGCATTTTGTAAAAATTTTACAAAAGTATGTTAAGTATGTATTCTGGGCTCTCTGCCAAGAGCCAATTAATTTAGAAACTGTAATATCCACTTACCCGGTGGACTAGTGGCCGGCAGGGATGCCCGCTGCATGGTTGTTGCTCCTTCTGCTCCGGTTTCCCCGGCGTGCACTTCTGGGTTTTACATGCCAGCATGATGACGTCATCGCGCAATGGTTAAGTTCTATTTGTTAGTATCCTGGGTGTGTTATATCATGTTTGATTCATGGTTTTGACCCTTGCCTGCCTGTTTTGACTACTCTGACCTCTCCAAGCTGACCTTTGCCTTTCTGACTATTCTACACTCTCCAATCCTGATCCTAGCCTGTTTGACCATTCCTTAAACTCTGCCTGCATGACCCGGCCTGTCTTACTATTCTCTACTCTGCTTGTGCTGGCCTGGCCTGCCTGTCCACGCTGTATCATCTGGTCTGTCTTCCAAGTTGTCTATTCTTCCATCCAGTATCCTTGGTAAATGATTGTGCCCCTTTGCTCGTCCAGAACCTTTTGCTTTGCTTTTCTATTTTAAGACCTGGTGGCATCCAATTAGCAGAGGGCTCCTCCCAAAGTGAAAGGCTGTTTTAGGCCTATCATTGGTTCTGGAGTTAGTGTGCTGTTCGTGACAGAAACGTTGTATCTTTTTTTGGCAGTTCAGTGCAGCAGATCAAAGAGAAACTCGGGACATATCAGTACATATCTGGGACTGCAGGTTGTCCCTGTCAAAACGTGACGGTTGGGAGGTATGCTGTTAAACTTGTTTAAAAGTCTCAGCTGTCAATTTTAGGCATATAGGCAGAGCAGGCAATTACTTTCACTTTCCATTCTGCATTTCCATGTCACTGCATTCCCCACATTCCCCTTCCTCTGTAGCGTAGCCAGTGGATGGGCAGAGGTTTCAGGTCCCTCATTCTGGCACATATATTTTGGCATGATGCAAAGATTACCTTCATAACAATGTCTACAAAATGGCACCTGACTGTTGTGATTGTGAGTTCCAAGACTAAAAAAAAAAAAACAAGATTTAAATAATTTTTATAGTGTAAGTGAAGTTTACTGTATTTTGCTTGACTAACATCATAAAGTATGATTTGGAATTATTTCTTAAAGTGGCAGATCCTCAATTATTTCCTTTTTCTCTGTAATAATAAAACAGAAGTTTGTACTTGATCCTAACTAAGATATAATAAATCCTTACTGGAGGCAAAACAATCCTATTGGGATTATTTAATTAAATTAATTAAAATTATTTTGTTAGCAGACAAAGTATGGTGATCTGAGAGACCTTTTATATGGAAAACACCAGTTGCAAGCATTCTGGATAACAGGTCCTATACCTGTAAAATAAACATATTAAACTTGATGTGATTGTGAATTCCAAGACTAAAGAAAAACAAGATGTAAATACTATAGTGAAATTACGTTTATTTTGCTTCTCTAATATAAAATAAGGTTTTTAATTATTCCTAAGGGTGATAGTTCCCCTTTATTTGTTCATAAAGGTGGAAGAAATAAAAATATAATAAAATTACGTTAAATTGATTCTCATACATAACTAAAACGTAAATTGCTAGGCAACGCAGAATCACGCATTGAATAACCTGGAAACACAATAACTCTCTACTGCACTTGCAACTTGAGTGTCAGCTTTCTAGACTGGTCTATGGCATGTGAACATTTAAACACAGAAACCAAACATATCATGAAACATCATGAAAAATCCACTCATGCAAAAATTACAACAAGCATTTTATGAAGTATAAATAGGAAACAATTGAACTAAAACAAAATGGAAACAGTTTACTCAATACTTCACACAGCAATAATGGGTAAACTTTTCTAGACAAGCAAAAAACCTGATAAAGCAAAATAAAAGCCATTTTCTAAACTGCTGCACAGCACTGCTTAGAAACAGTCAACGTTCTTAGGCATTTAGAAGCTACTAATAAATATAGTTGGCATGAAATGCTCTACAAGTTCACCTGCCAGTGGCCTTTGCCAGAAAATGTTTCTGTAACAGTAAATATAACGTACTGCTATAAGTAGCAAAGCTGAATAAAGCAGCAGTGCGTTTCTTCAGACAAATGGCACTGGATTATTAAAGCCTATGTTATAACTGTCCTTAATTTTGTCTCTTGAGCTTTACTTTTGTGGCACATAAAGCTACATAAAGAAAAGGAAGCTTTACATCCAGTGATTCTAAGTCTTCATCTGTTTGTGACACAAGATGCTACACGCTTAATACTAAATTACTGATAGATGCCTTATCAAAAAAATAATATTAAATTAAAAAAAGCAGGATTTTGGCTACAACACATCTCATTACTGGCAACACTTTTCCAGTGCTGTAAATGGAAATGATAATACAAGGGACAAATCTGTAATATATATTTTCCAACTACAATCTACTTTTTAATAATTTTTTTGTTGACCTATAAGTGAATCTATTGAGTGCCCAACACCTACTTTTTCCCATACTACGTACGGTTTGTCCACTCCCCTGATTTGAGGGCCTGGGGCAGGAGCACCTGAACCATGTCTATATATAACCACGATGTCCATATATAATGTTTCCTTTGGAAGAAAACATCTCATAGTTATGTCATTGCACCCCCAATCTTTACAGTTCGCTAAACTTTATGATATATGTCTTATAATTGATAATTCAGAACTGAAACCTCGGATACACCTGGACCAAATAAGGTTATAGTTAAAAAAATAAAGCTCATTGGAAACCATCTTAGAATGTCTGAGCTAGAAGGTACAAAATAACAGAGCTGCAACTAAGGTAACCAATGCACACATTTGTAACCAACACAGATGCGGATGCACACAAAACTTGCGACTTGTACAAAGTGAATAGTAAATTGTACAGACTAAATCACTTCCATGATTCTTCATCCATTCCAATTTGGATGTGAAATAGTTGTGCTAGAATCAGGCCAGTAAAAAGTGGAAAAGCAAAATCACATCTGATGCCTAAATTATAGGGAATGTAAACTGCATGTACTGTATCTGTCCCACAGTGCCATCAGCCCTCTAAAATAAAGGTGGTCCAAGCTTTATTACAGATATTGCTGTATTGCCACTGTGGTGTGATGACGTCATGACGTTATTTTATTAGTACAATATGATAATATAATTAATTAGGCACTACAATGCATGGGGAGAGGGTGCCAGGAAGGTTCATGTTAATGGTATTATCCATGCTTTCTGGCATTAAGGTTGAGAGGAGATGAATGCAGCAAATGGCTTAGTTAATACCCTGATTGCACGGACCCTGGTCATTCTGGTTGATAGTTATGATTATGGGGCAGATTTATTAAGAGTCAAATAAAAAATTCAAATTCGAATTTTCAAATTCTTTTATGGTCAGAATTCAAATTGTGAATAATCCAAACTCAATTAAATTTCTAATTTCAAGATTTATCAAACTGCCATGTAAAAGTCAATGGGAGAGGTCCAGTGACCAATTTGGAGTTGTTATTAGCCTTTCTTGAGTTTTTTTTTTGAGAAAAAACTTGATTCAAGTTTATTCAATTTAGATTTGGTTTGGATTTGAGTTTTCAGGTTGGTAATATTCATTCGAGTTTTAAATATTAATTTTTTTTTATCAAATAACCCCCATTTGAATTTTTAATATATTTGAATTTAATAGAGTTAAAAAATTCACATGAATTCGAAATTCGACCTTTGATAAATGTGCCTCCCCATGTTTATCATCAGTCTCTCCACAGTGCCCGAAACCTTAAATCCCTCATGGTGTGTTGTGTTGGGAATGACCAGCCCATGGTTTCAACTCCAGCGGTTTTACTATTCCTCGCTAGCATTTCCTAGTTAGGGTTAAACAACCATGACTGGATCCAGAATGAGCAGTGTTAAAATGTCAATGGGTTACAAAATATCTAAGAAGAGTTGATAATCAACTGTATCAGAGAATGTCTGTGCAAACACTTTTATGTTATGCACCAAACCATCTCACATCTTAGCTCTTAATTTAAAGCAAATCTCTGCACAGAAGCAGAAAAATTGATACCATGGTGCAGTACCCTTAATTATGTATAATAATATGCCAAGTGCAACACAAGTGCTGTGTTAATTTTAGTGAGACTTGTTAAAAATGTGCTGTAGACCCTTCAGGTGAGTTAGACCAATGATGATAAATCAGCAAACCTATAGTAAAATTACCTACTCAACAGTAAATATACTGTACATCAAGCAAGCTCATGCTGTTTTCAATGTGTCATTAAATATTCACACAATATTCATGAAAAAAAAAAATTTAATAGTGCAGACGTATTTATTTAAAATTAATATGCCGCAACAACTGTGTATACTCACAAAATTACAAGAAATTAAGAACGTTGTACAATTAAAACAGGTCAATTGCCACTGTTTCTAATCCTTAATGCGTCCCACGCATCTTCAGAAGGAATATTTGCATCCCCACTCATCCGCTTTGTTCCCAAATCAAATTATTCCATGCCTACCTTTATTTGCACCTAGGTCTAAGCATATATATTTGTTCTTGCATGTCACTAAATCGATATCCAGAATTATCTCTCCCCCTCTATATATATAAAAACCCACCCAAACTTCTTTATGATCAGCTTGAAAAGAAACAAATGCTTTAATAAAATTAAAATGTACTCCCGTTGGTGGTAAACAATATGTATATGTGCTATAGTGTTTTTAGGACTTCTTGGGTCAACTACTACTTGAAACAAGTAGTGCTATGCATCGCTAAATACATTTACTAAGAAATTGCACTTTTCTGCTCTCCATTGGACTATTTGTCATTATCATGGGGCCTCATACTACTAAGTTAACTACTAAGTTAACAGGTCGAGTCCCTCCTATGGGTCTGGGCCCTCAGGAAAGGTGGGCCCTCAGGAAAGGTGGGCCCTGATAACTAAGAAGAATGGGTTCCAACTCCTGTTACCTGGACTTTTACCAGCATGTCAGTCCACTATTGGGATGCAGAATTCTTGGTATCTCATCAGTCTCAGAAGTCTTGGTATCTCTTGGAGTCTCATCAGGAGCCCAGATCTAGTAGAGGGCACAGACTGCTACAAAAATATTCCCCAATGAATGCTGATGTTTGTTGCGAGAATAACCACAAGTACATTGGAGGGCATTATAAACAGATAGCAGGGGATCTATTTTTCCCATAAAAAGGATTAATGCACCCCTTTAAACTAGAGAAACAGAACTTTTTTGAAAGCAACATAGGTGGTTATTCACAGTTAGGACAGTAAGGTTGTGTTGTGTATCGCCATAGGCTATGGTGATACTAAAATCTACAATTAGTATATATATTGATTTATATAGTTTATGTGTGGGTTTGAAGGGGTCAGTGTGAGTCTGTATGTATGTGTGTTGGGAATCATTTGGAGAGGTTGAACTTCAGTCTTTTTTCAACCCAACTTAACCATAAAACTATGCAGAAAAAAGAACATGAAACCAGATTTACATAGATCAGGTGCAATTTTCATTGTTGGTTTCTCTTACATTCATTGTGCCACTGACCCTAAAGAGAGAAACATTTAGCTGAGCTGTGTTGCTTTAACAGTACATCCACGATGGTGCTGGGTTACATAGACTTATTTAACAATTAACTTTTCTGAACCTGAAAGTGTTTATTTACATTACTTAGACAATATACATGTATGCCCTAAGCTTTAAAGCTTCCCTTTAGAATAATACTAGTAAATCATAGCACTACACTGAAATACAAATATTTACTATGTGGTGAGACTACTACTGCTATATAGTTACTTAACCGCATTTGCTTGTGATTAATGATTGGATTTTTGAGCTAATGAGATTCTACTTTGCTTTATGGCAGTGATCAGTAGCTCATGAGCAACATGTTGTTGCTCTCAGTGTCCTCAAAGCAGGGGCTTATTTTTGAATGCCAGGCTTGGAGGCAAGTTTTAAATGCTTTTTAAATGCTTGTGTTGCTCCCCAACTCTTTTTACATTTGAATGTGGCTCTAGGTTAAAAATGGTTGGGGACCTCTGCTTTATAGCATACCAAAGACCTGCTTCTATATTATTGTATTTTCCTTTATATATGAATATATAGATGTAATCTTTTCTATACTGTATGGTGTCCTATATAAAGAGCTTCCTTGCAATCAGAATATAAATGTTTCAGTAATACAATTGTACAAGGGGATCTGAGTTTACAGGGTGGTTGCTTTTCAGGATTGCTACTTTATGGATGGTAGAACCTCAGAGTCCATGCATTCGTAAAAAAAATCAAAAAGGAAAGAATAAAAAGATTGGTACTAAAAATACAATAACAATAAAAATCTAGCTTCTGAATGAATTTGAGTTCTGGTTGCTGAGCATCACTGACCACGGCATCAAATCAAAATATTATAGATTTCAGGTTAGAGAGAAGCACTAAAGAAAATCCAATAATTCAACAATAGAAAAACAAAAGAAGACCATCTATAAATGTTATAGAAAAGTCAAATCTATTTATTAGAAAAATTATTCCTTTCTATATACAGTAATTGGTGTCTTAGATTTTTAGCTCTATTACCAAGATCACCTGTATTAAATCTCAAAATGAAATTATATCATGGATCTCAACTAGAGCGTGAATGGTATTAAAAGAACGATCCAGAATTGACCCTAAAGCAGTGTGACTATATATTGTAGATGGCATAGCTGAATATTTTTTTCCTATCCTCTGTTTTTGCATGATTGCTTTTGATTCCATGTTGTGAAACTGTGGTTCTGTATTCTGTCTCAGTAGCAATCCATAAAGAAGATTGTTCCTCTCTGACAAATGTCAGTTGAGTGCACTGTCTTATCCTCCTGTAGCACTGCGAATGAAGCAGAGAAGGCATAATTTATTTTCAGTCAAAGAAAGTAGCTGTAGGGGGGGATCAAAATAACAATATTTCAGCTTCCACTAAAAGCCTCATTTGCCTCATTTGACTGGCAGACAAAAGTAAGGATGAGGTGACGCAATTATTCTTATACTGTGATATAACATGTGCAGTATCAAGGCTATTCTATTGAAAAATGAACACATCACATGGAAAATGGTTTTGCTATAGATCATCACTAATAGCCATGTTAACCTAAAAGATGACCAGTAAAAAAGGTATTTGTATTGCTGGCTGGTCACTATTGTATTGCAGAAAATAATAACTGGGCACCAGAGCATGACAAGTGAAGAAGAAAAATGATAGGAGGGAAATGTAGAAAGTCTTGACAAATTTAAACCAGACTAGTGCAGGTGAGATCTATGGCATGCCTTTTAATGAAACTGTGCATGGTAAAAAATAACCTGTATAAACAAGGATATTTTAGTGTAAACATCTAACTGCATAAAAACAAACAAAAAAAAAACAAAATAGTGTTCTAAATTGTTTTTCAAACTATAATACAGAAAATAAAATTTTCCCAATTTCCGGCTGGGGGTCCAGAGAAAAATCAATTTACATAGGGGCCCCCTATAGTTATACTACTGGTTGGTTGTGCCCACTTTTATAGAGAGTAGTTTATAGACATTAGGGTATTATGATTGGTATCCAAAAACCCAGAACAATCCCCAAGGGCCCGCTTGCAGCACAATCTTCTGCCTATAACAGCCACCTTTTCCTTCGGGAGGAGCCCTCCACTACTCGGGTGCTGCCAGGTCTTAACGTGAGAGGACCAGGGGGAGAGATCTGGGCAGGCAAGGGAATGGCATGTAGTACAGGAACGGAGAACAAGAAGCGAGGTCATGGGACACGCCGATACCAAATGAGAGCAGGCAGTACAGCTACAGGAGACGAAGAGTAGTCAGGGTAACAGGCCAGGTAAAAACACAGCGAAATAGAGGTACAAAGCAGGATCCAAAGGAAAGTTCAGGCAGGGGTCAGGACAGGTAGCAGACAATTCAGGAACAGACAAGGTCAAACACAGCTTAAACAGATTGCACCCAGGAACTACCGAAATAGACCTATACTGGGCAATGAGTTATAACAGTGTAAGGGGCTTTATAGACAGTAAAATGGCTTACACAAATCGCCTGTGGCAAGATTGGCAACATGGGAAACAAGCCATGCTTACTTGCTATTACCAAGCGTAGCCATAGGAGTGAACCAGGGCCTTAGCTGTCCACTCACAGAGCAGCCGTAATGTAAACAGCAAAGGAATACAAGGTCCCTGTTCAACTCCACACAGGTTATCACCCCAGGACAGAGCAACTTGAGTTTGCACCACCCACTGTTTCTGATAATATCTTATTGGGCCATGCAAAAGCTGTGTGGCATTCTACACTTGCCATTTTCCTGCTGTCCCTCCCTCAATTACCTCACTTGTGCGTCATTCACACAAGCAAGTTAAGGAGTGGCAGAGGACACTGACTGCAACAGAGCCCTGTTCTTACTGCCAACCTTATGACACACTTTGCTCATCATTCAACTGCATAGGTATGGAGCACCAGAAGAGGCATGGTGCTACAGACCCCGTATTTACCTCCTGCCTCTGGCAGTTGTTAAGTATAGCCCTGCTCTGCACTCATACTGCTGTGCAATACACAGGTTGCACGCCTGCTCCTGCTTCAAGTACTGTATATAAGCACTAGGGGGTATGCTTTTGCACGCACCCATGCACTTTCAGCAGGGGCTTGGTAAATGGCCCCTATTATGTTTGTGCAAGTTATCAGAACCTGTAATGTAGGAAATAGTAAAGGACAGACACATTTTGCTTACATTTACAAATCACTTAAACATCACTTTAAATCTATATTGGAAAGTTGATTTAAATAACATTTTGGGCACCTTCCTTAATCTCATATTGTATTTTGGGTTTGTTAACTTCATTCCTGTGGGAAAAATGTATTAAACTCAACACAGATACTGTAAGAAAGAATGAGAAACAAAAGAGAATATAAATCTTTCATTTAAATACCTTTACTTGGACTGCAAAGGATGAAACAAACCCCAACAGTATAGCTACATATTCAGTATTAACTATGTGAATGATAAGTTCTTGTTGTACACTGGTAAAATAACAATTTCAGAGTCAGACCTTAGGCAAAGTATATATAAAACAAGATAGACACCAGCTCATTAGTTTCTTTAAGACAAAAGATGGCCCCAATAAAACTATAGTAGTTAAAAATATGATGATGATGATTCTTCAAACATGGACATAACCTGATATTGAGGACCATCGATCCTTACATGGGACCCTATGTCCCACCCTAGACATCCCTACAACCGTCTGCTATCTGATTGTTACATCACTGTCTACAACAATTGTTTTCAAAAAATGTACACTGGGATGTTTTAGAACAGAATATCACTTGTTTTTTTAGAACAGAATCTCACTTGTAGTTTGGGCAGTAATGAATAACCAAATGAGGTGAAGAGCACCTGTCAACCTGCAGCACTACCTCTATATCTGGTGATAATAGCTTTTGTGACCATCTGAAATTCTTTATAATATTGCATTGCTGAACTTATGCATTTTTTAAATTGTATTGCAGAATGGAAATCCAAACAGATAAAGGGGGCCTTAAGGCTATTGCTCAATATCACTTTGCTCAGTTGTTGCCTACTAAGAAAAAAATTGGAAAAAAGTAAAGTAAAGCCTAACAAGTCATCATTTAAAAATAAATACAAATCAGTTAATCTTCATTTTCAGATTTTTCACTACATATGTATAATTAACTTTATATAGGCAATATAGAATTTCATTTAAGGGGAGCATTTTTTTTTTTGTTTCTTCATTGTATAAACTTCAATTGTATCTTGATATATGCAGATTAACTTTCTAATAGAGACTATGATGATAATTACTACACTGGTTAAGTGCTTTCCAGAACAATTTATTATGCAATCGAATTTTGGCAAGCAAAATAGCAATTGCTAGAAGCAGTGTTGAATGCATATGCCCAGTGGAAATCAGGGCTGTTTATTTTCCCATACAGCCAATACTTACAAATTGTCAGAATGAATATATTTTTTTATAATATTTTGACATGTTTGCAAATTGAAATATTAATCCCAACTAGGGTTACACAAAGGCTTTTTATTTGTTATATCAGTATTGAAATACTAATGCATACTTTCCCATTGATATGAAAGCCATGACAGGGCTTAAATGTCTTATCTTTCATTTTAAGGGAAATCTCTGTTCATAGCTGTCATGATACAGGCCTGTAATAGTTAATAAAACAGGCCAAGGTATCATGAGAAATATTTTTGCCAACATCTAAATCAGACACATGACAGGCCTCTTTTCACTTTGATCAGAGGGGTCAGAGCTGTAATGCCCTCCTCCATACCCGGGCTGATAAGAGCCATTCCATGGGGAGTGAGAACTTTAAGTTCCCAGAAAGTCCCTCAATAGTGAAGTAAAGGTTACATATAATGTATACTCAAATATATTTATCCTTACAGAACCTATACCTGTTGTACCAGCAGTAAAAAAAACTGGTGATGGGCTCAAGGCAATTTCAGCTTTCAAACGAGTCCAAACATGACTAGCACTCCGTGACAATAGCACTCCCTTTTTAAGAAGGCTTTAACAGTGAAAGTAGAAAGGCTTTTCAGCTCTAACCTTCCATTTGTCTATTTTACACATAAGGGGGTCATTTATTAAATGAATTTTGATTTTTTCCACAAATCTTCAAAAATTGTGGTTTTTCTATATTTTCTAAAAAAACTCCAAAAATATTTATTAAGTGAAAAAAAACACAAAAATGTTCAGGCAAAACTTCACCAAGTAAAAGTTGTCAAGATGCTATAGAAGTCAGTGGGAGCTGCACTGCTCTTATTGGACTGCTTTAAATTAATAGTAGGTCAGGGACCCCCCTTCTTATTGCACCTCTTTAACACTTAGCACTTAATCCTAAATTAATTTGTCTGCTGTTCTATTATAGTATTGCTCTCTGGCTATTCATTTATTAATCTGGATGTAGACAAGTAGCAATATAGTATATAAATAAAAATAAACCTACAAACATACAAGGCATACTAAACCCTTATATGTGTGTTATATCTGACAAAACGCATGCTGCTTTGGAGCAATTACACATATTTTCCAGGATACAGTGATGGCTGTATAGATATATATATGTGTAGAGGCTGCTTGTGTCCCAGCTAGATGGCAAAGATGAGTATTTACGGTTTGCAAATATACCTTGCAAATGATCACCATCCATCATGTATTTCCCACTGAAATGTGCAGCTGTGCAAAGGACACAGTGCTTATCTGTAGATTGGGGCAGAGTTAGAGAAAATGCATGAAATCAATCTGCAATCTATGAGTATGAGTGATAGTCATGAGCACTTTTATTTTGGTAACCTGTGAATTTGTTTCAGTAAGAGCTAACTCATGCGTCTCTATTTTTATACCAACACATTTAAAAGGATTTATGCCATCAATATTACATTCCTTTACAGAAGAAAAACAGTTGAGACAAGTTGAAATTATTTGGGAAAATATAGATTTTGCAAAAAACACACACACATTTCAAATATTAACATATTGTTAAGCCTCATAAATGAATATGCTAGTAAAGCTGTACTTTGTGTAGTTATGGGGACACTTGAAACACTTGACATTGAACATTCATACTTCACTGCTGTACCCCTGAAGCTCCATACTCTCTCTGTACGTCTGAGCATGCAGCAGTTTATTTATACTTAGTAAATTCTATGTCATTACAAAAATGCAATTTATTGGGCATATGTCAAAGCAAAGGTTATAATTTATATAGAGCTTTTACTCCTTGGGTCTGAAAGCACTTTACAACAAGCAAGGCAGCAATTATAGACACACTAATTGATACACGCACCGGGAGATTAAGTGGCCTGTCCAGGGTCCCAAAGAGTGGCCACATGGTCATACCAGAGTCTGTTACGAATGGAGTCCCAAACCTAGAGCAAACTCCAAGGTCCCGGTCGAGGCTCACTCTTCCGCCTTTAGCAACCACCTTTGGCTTCGGCAGGAGCCCTCCACTACTCGGGTGACATCAGGTCTTAATGTGCGAGAACCAGGGAGAAAGCTTTAGGCAAGCAAGGGAACCAACGTGGTTGTGGAGTGGAGAACTAGAAGCATAGTCAAGATACAGGCTGGGTCATTAGGGCAGTGCAGTACTGAATCAAAAGACAAAGCAGAGTCAAGGTCACAAGCCAGGTCAAACACCAAAACTCAGTACAAAATCAGAATCCAGAAGAATAGTCAAGGGCTAGGCAAAATCAGGGCAGGCAGTGGACTGGACAAGATCAGGGACAGTCAAAACAGTACAGGAATCACTAGAAAATAACATCCAAGTAAATAGACCTTTACATTGGGTAAAGACTTTAACACATAAAACGATGACGTCTAGTGATGGGCGAATTTATTCGTCAGGCGCGAATTTGCAGTGAATTGCTGTGATTCGCCACTGGTGAATAAATTTGCGAAACCACTGTGAAAATTCGCCGGTGTCAAAAAAAATGGACACCGGCTCAGTTTTCGTGAATTTTTTGGGTTCGAAACAAACCCAAATTCGCCCATCACTAATGATGTCACATTTGTCACTTTCCAGATATAGGCAGAAATAGTCAATGAACGAACCCAGAAGAATATGCTCATTTACCGAGATAGCACCAAAGGAGATGGATGCGGTGGGCGCCCCCCCTCCAAGGGTGTGACGGGCATCCCTATTACACCCCCACTAGACCACCAGGGTGAGTTATTACAGCCTCTTGCACAAGATCCTACACTAAAGACTGATTTCTTAACCTGTAGGCCAACTATTCCAGTATAACAATATAGTAAATTAGTGCAGCATTTGTGGCAAACCTAAAGCAAACTCCAAGGTCCCGGTCGAGGCTCACTCTTCCGCCTTTAGCAACCACCTTTGGCTTCGGCAGGAGCCCTCCACTACTCGGGTGACATCAGGTCTTAATGTGCGAGAACCAGGGAGAAAGCTTTAGGCAAGCAAGGGAACCAACGTGGTTGTGGAGTGGAGAACTAGAAGCATAGTCAAGATACAGGCTGGGTCATTAGGGCAGTGCAGTACTGAATCAAAAGACAAAGCAGAGTCAAGGTCACAAGCCAGGTCAAACACCAAAACTCAGTACAAAATCAGAATCCAGAAGAATAGTCAAGGGCTAGGCAAAATCAGGGCAGGCAGTGGACTGGACAAGATCAGGGACAGTCAAAACAGTACAGGAATCACTAGAAAATAACATCCAAGTAAATAGACCTTTACATTGGGTAAAGACTTTAACACATAAAACGATGACGTCTAGTGATGGGCGAATTTATTCGTCAGGCGCGAATTTGCAGTGAATTGCTGTGATTCGCCACTGGTGAATAAATTTGCGAAACCACTGTGAAAATTCGCCGGTGTCAAAAAAATGGACACCGGCTCAGTTTTCGTGAATTTTTTGGGTTCGAAACAAACCCAAATTCGCCCATCACTAATGACGTCACATTTGTCACTTTCCAGATATAGGCAGAAATAGTCAATGAACGAACCCAGAAGAATATGCTCATTTACCGAGATAGCACCAAAGGAGATGGATGCGGTGGGCGCCCCCCCTCCAAGGGTGTGACGGGCATCCCTATTACACCCCCACTAGACCACCAGGGTGAGTTATTACAGCCTCTTGCACAAGATCCTACACTAAAGACTGATTTCTTAACCTGTAGGCCAACTATTCCAGTATAACAATATAGTAAATTAGTGCAGCATTTGTGGCAAACGTATTTAAATACAGTGTATATTCCTTTTTATACATGTGAAAACATTAAAGGGGTATAAACAAGACACTACTGTCAATCCATGGAAGGCACCATGCATTGTATAGCCAATAACTATACCGTGAATTTCACTTTATACTGGGCTAGTTTGCTCATCCCTATTACTTATTGCAATTGGCTTTGGTGTTCTTGTCCTTTCTGTGCCAATGATATACAGTGAACTGTAGATCTTATGTACAGATGTGTTTTAACATTAGAAAGTGCAAAGTAGATATATTATTTACAAGAGAAATATATTTCTATGTAAAACAATTCGGCATACCATTTCTCTGCATCAAGAATGAGACATACTGGGTTTCTGAAGTTTCTTCAAAGCATTTTCAAACTAACTTAGCAGGGTAATAATTTTTGTGTTGATGGGAAATAAATTGCAGCTTTTAAGCTGCTTTTTGGAGATTTCTTTTAATTTGATCCTAAAATACTAGTCAAATCCTTTAACTGAAGCACTGGTTTAATGTAGTGCTAAAGATGCTAACACTGTGGCTGGATTTCATTTTTAATACTCCCACATCTAAACTATGTACTCTTTGTATGTCTTGGAACATCAATTATTCCTCAGCAGCTTGCACTGCATGGATGCATCAAAATGATAATACCTTATGAAAAAGTGGAATGGGAAATTTGCAATTTGTTGTGGTGGATAATGCCTTTATTTATTGTTAAATATTTTGCAAGCCATTTCAGGCTTTTGATAAATGCTCACCATCTTGGTTTTCCTTTCCAGAAACTGATGATTTTCTCTGAAAGATTTTAACATTTTATTATGGCAAACTGATATTATTTGCAAAACAAGAAAAAATTGGTTTTATAGTAAAATCAGGAGCTTGTATGGTTTTCTAGCACTATAAAGATGCTAGAACTGAGTGGATAGCTAGTGTACAATTAGTACAGTATTAGGGATTGGCGAATCTGTCCCTTATTGCCAAATCTTCTGCAAATGCATTTGAGTCAAATATTTTTTAATGTGCAACAGATTTTTTTCACCCATTGAAGTTTTGAGTGTCTTTTTTGCAGCAAAAAAATGTACTCGTCCCTATATAGTATGTTATGCCTGGGCACATAATATAAATGTAGTTCCATAATGCTAGAGGTAATGTTGCATTTGGACAAGAATGAATGCTATTTATAATTCATATAAAACTGCAGAAGAATGTGGGGTTGTTATACAGTAGATAGCACAATTTAATTGGTAAATACTAGAATGCTGGTTTCCTATATCACATAAAGGATTACTTCAGTATTATTCATCAAAAAAAAAGCCATGCAACCAAACGTACTAATTTTGTTGCACGTTAAAGTGACCCATTTTCAAATTATAACTAGGGAGAAAAGTAAAAATCATATATAAAAATCTAAAAGCATAATTATTTTTCAGGGTTACATCCCCGTGAGTCTGTGTATTATGCTTGGAGCTTTTACATCAACAGCATAAAATATTTTGTGTGGCCCTTTTATTATAGTTTGTGCAGCTGATTTTGTCCAGTTACATGTAGCCTTTCCAATGACATGGGATAAAAATATTATTAGCCACCAATGTAATGCTTTAATGTACTGTTTTCAGTCGGCTTATTTCAATTATTCTCAATACATGTTGTGTCACAATATTTTATCTAGAACCTGATAATATGCTTCCTTGTGTCTGCCCTAATTATGATGCAGGAACGAAATGCTCTGCTTGATTATATGTCCAAATATATTTGGTGACAGGCATGCTGATGTTTAGAGATGTCCAGTCATGTGTATAAGTAATAGCAGACAGCAGTTTGGCTCACTGGTGTATGACATAGTGTCTATGCCAGATGTCTAATAAAGTCTGCCCAAATCACTTTGACGGGGGAAATGCAAAAAGGGGCCCTTTTTTATGCAGAAGTCTCATAGTATAACGTCAAGTGAAACCCTGCCTAATAAATTCATAGATGCTAAGATAAGTCAATTGGTATAGATATGGAATCTTTTATCCAGAATCTATGGGTTATGACTTTCCTGTAATTTGGAGCTTTCTGTGTTATAGGTTTCTGGATAAAGATTTCCACACCTGTACCACAATACCAAACAATCTGCATACTGAAAAACATATTTCAATATCCATAAATGTATTATTTATTTAAAAAAAAAATGAAACTTTGCAAGTGAAAGCTGCCGGGTTTCTATATTAGTAAATAAAAATAGATTTTGAGCAGCTCTATTTTATATTTTGACATGTTCAACCTTGTTAAAAATGAATGGAACAATATAATTTTTGCTTGCTTGTGACTTTTTTCCTCACTACAAAAAAACAACCGTAACCATTTTGTCAATGTTTTTTCGTAAATATGCTTAATAATAAGGAAGAGCATTGGAGCCAGCAAAAAAAAAAAAACTTTTATGACTTTTAAAACTCATAATTATGATTTTTAATCTCATAATTATGACTTTTAAAATCATAATGTTAAAAGTCATAATTTCGACTTTTTAATGTCATAGTTATGAGTTTAAAAGTCATAATTATGACTTTTTAAAGTCATAGTTATGAGTTTAAAAGTCATAATTATGACTTTTTAAAGTCATAATTAGGAGATTAAAAGTCATAATTTCGACTTTTTAAAGTCATAATTATTACCACATTTCGTTTGATCGAACGATTCGAAGGATTTTAATCGATCGATCAAACGATTTTTCCTTCGATCAGAAATGATTTAAAAAAGCCTATGGGGACCTTCCCCATAGGCTAACATTGGTGCTCGGTAGGTTTTAGGTGGCAAAGTAGGTGGTCGAAGTTTTTTTAAAGAGACAGTACTTCGACTTTTGAATAGTCGAAAGATTTTTAGTTTGAATCGTTCGATTCAAAGTCGTAGTCGAAGGTCGAAGTAGCCAAAAAAATACTAAAGTATTTTTCATTCTAATCCTTCACTCCAGCTAAGTAAATGTGCCCCTAAAAGTCATAATTATGAGTTTTAAAAGTCATAATTCATCAGATTTTTTTTTTTCCTGACCCTAGTGCTCTTCTGCAAAATAATGCTAATACTGGAGAACAAAAAAACATGGTGTTTGGGTTTTTTTTTCTCTGTGACCATTTTTTTGCCTCAAACTCCAGAATTGAAAAATGTGTCTGTGAATATTCAAGCTGTCTTTCAGAATAACCAACACAACATATGCATTAAGAAAGATATTGCTGAGAGGGGGGATAGTTAATAGCAACTTAATTATTTCAGAAATGGTACAAATTTGTTGGATTATATTTAGAATTGTTTGCATTTTCATGACTATGCTAAAAGGTCAGAATTGAACTTAATAACATTTGTTCATTAAATGAAAAAAAATCAGAAAAAGGATAAAAACAAAAATGTAAGTCTACTGATAAAATGATTAATAACGTGCATTCTCAAAATACTTCTAATTCCCCACATACATTTCCCAGAGGAATTAAGGAGGTATTAAGTGACACTGCAGTGAAAATTTAACACCAGTGATGGGCGAATCTGTGCCTTTTCGCTGAAAGATTTGCGAATTTACCAAAAAACTTGCGAAACTCATTGAAGTCAATGGGCATCAAAATTATTTTGGAATGCAACTGACAATTTTTATATGAGCAGCTATTTTGTCCAAAAGCATTAAAGTCAATGGGCGTCTGAATAATATGGACGCGCGTTAATTCTATGTGCGAGATTATTCTGATGAGCAACAATTTGTTTTTATTGCAATTCATTTTTCCCCGTATATTTGTGATTTTAGTCACTGGAGGCGAAATTCACCACAAATTAATGCCTGCCGAATTCGTTCGCCCATCACTATTTAACACCTATTATGCAAGCAGGAAACAAATAATAGCCATCAAGGCGGCCTACAGTGCACTCGTATATTCTGTACACAGTATCCTGATTATAGCATCCTGCATGCATTGGCACATGCCATCTGAAAATAAGAGGGGACCCTGGAGGGCTAATGCAGCACAATAACCAATATAGTAGAGGAATGACATAAAACGACTTGTCAGAAAACATTATATATATATATATATATATATATATATATATATATATATATATATATACTGTATATATGTATTGTAAATATAACAAATGTAAGCTATTTTGCCATAAATTGTGAATAGTAGTAGTAACCTAAGATGGGCAAATCTGTCCTATTTTGCTTTGCTGAAAAATTTGCGAAACGCTTAAAAAATTTGTGAATCGCACAACTTTTTTGTCCAAATGCATTAAAGTCCATGGGCGTCAAAATAATTTTGACGCCTGACAATTTTTATACGCGAGACAATTTTTGAAAGCGTGACTCTTTTGTCCAAATGCATTGGGCGTCATAATAATTTTACTGTGCATCAATTTTTACACACAAAACTTTTTTGTCGCAGCAAATTTTTTCGACTGCGCATATTTGCAGCAGTTTCACCAAAAAATTTGCAAGTAGGGAAATGCTTAAATTCGCAGCGAATCCATGCCTGGTGAATAAATTAATCCATCACTAATTATGGATTACAAAAAATTTGTTATGCTTTGATCTCTCCCATCCCACAACAGCAACCTTTAGAACTGTTAAACAAATTCATAATCTTAAAGGGGAACTATTGCAAAAATGAAAATTTAATATAAGCTAATATAAGAAACGTTCTAAACTTTCTAACTTTTTAAATAAAATCAATTTAAAATTCTGTACCATTTCTGAAATAATCATGTTTATCTTCACTATTCCTCTCTCAGCATCTGTTTCTCTTCATTCCTTCTCCATTCAGCAGTTGGGTGTCAGATACTCATTGACAGTTAGATCCAATATATCTTATAGGGGGGCTCCTTTTACCTAGAAGATGCATTGGAGCTCACTCTCACTATTCAAATCACCAGACATCATGTCTCTCTACATGTAGCATTTGTGCAAAAGGCAGTTATTGTTTGCACTGAGATCAGTTATTTGAATGAACTCTAAGGGGTCCATTCATTAAGTTCGAGTGAAGGAATAGAAGAAAAAAAACTTTGAATTTCAAAGTGTTTTTTTGGCTACTTCGACCATCGAATGGGCTACTTCGACCTTCGATTCGAACTAAAAATCGTTCAACTATTCGACCATTCGATAGTCGAAGTACTGTCTCTTTAAGAAAAAGCTTCGACCCCTTAGTTCGCCACCTAAAAGCTACCAAGCTCAATGTTAGCCTATGGGGAAGGTCCCCATACGCTTGCCTAACTTTTTTTGGTCGAAGGATAATAGTGATGGGCGAATTTATTTGCCAGGCGCGAATTCGCGCGATTCGCTGCCAACGAATAAATTCGCGAAACGCCCGTGAAAATTTCCCGAAAAAAATTCGCCGGCGTCAAAAAAATTTTTTCTGAAAAATGGACGCCGGCGTCAAAAACGGCCGCCGGCGTCAAAAACGGGCGCCGGCATCAAAAACGAGACGCCGGCGCCGTTTCGCAAATTTGCCCATCACTAAAGGATAATCCTTCGAATCGTTCGATTCAAAGGATTTAATCGTTCGTTCAAACTATTATTCCTTATTCAAAGTATTTGTGCAAAATCCTTCGACTTCGATATTCGAAGTCGAAGGATTTTCATTCCCCAGTTGAATATCGAGGGTTAATTAACCCTCGATATTCGACCCTTGATGAATTTGCCCCTAAATCATCTGCTAGGAAAGGAAGTCTCCCTACCTAACTTCAAAATTCAATACTTAGTAAATGTGCCCCTTAGGGGCAGATTTATCAAGGGTTGAATTTCGAAGTGAAAAAAACTCCGAAATTCGACCATCGAATAGGGTAGTCCGACATTCGAAGTAGAAGGATTTGTAAGATTGTACTTTGATCGTACTTTGAATCGTACGATTTAATCGTATGATCGTACAATTTTACAAAAAAAATCCTTTGACTTGTCTAAACTTACAAATTCTGCCTATAGTTTTAGGAGGTCCCCATAGGCTAACATAGCAATTCGGCAGGTTTAAAGTGGCGAAGTGTCGAAGTCGACGTTTTTTAAAGAGACAGTACTTCGATTTGCGAATGGTCGAATTTGTAAAGTATTTTCACTTCAATTCGAAGTCAAAGTCGAATTTGGCCTATTCAATGGTCGAAGTACCCAAAAATTACTTCGAAATTTGAAATTTTTTCATTCAAAAATTCTCTTCGACCCTTAGTAAATGGGCCCCTTAATCTCTATTTGACCTACTCTAGTCACACTAACCAAAGTATGTCTGCTAATGTCTGAGAACAATTCCCCATACTATTCCATTACTCCTTGACCTACTGTATATGCTGCTTTTGATACCGGGAATCACCAGCTCCTCTGTGACATTCATCTCTCCCTTAGAATAAATATACAGCACTCTTCAAGGCCAACCCTCTTAGGATAATTAGGAATTTACCTTAACAAGTACACAGCAATTAAAATTCCTATATTTCGTTTTGGGGATGGCATTTGCGAAGAGGAGGAAAAACAGCCCAGAGCTTTTTCAGTCAACCTGCCTCCTAGAGGGAAGTTTACATTAACCCTATGGTCCGTGTGCTGCCTAGAGAAGGTTGAGAAAGCTAAATAGCTCAAATACAGTACCACAAATAATAACAAATGAAAAACAATTTAAAAAGTTTCTCAGAATATCACTCTCTTGTTTAGGAAAAGACTTGAAAATCATGAAAAAATCCAAATTGTGTGCTTATTTTCAGATTTGTTACCAAAAACTGCAACTTTTTTGGATTTGACACCCAACCCCAACTTGTGACTTTTTTGGATTCGATGCCCGGAACCAAAAAATCTTCGGATTATTTAAAGAAATCCAGTGCAGATCATCTTCAAAATGTCAACAGGACATCTGCCATTGACTTCTACATGAACTCGGCAGGTCTGAGTTGGAGTTCTTTTTTTATTCAGACTTTTAACACCATCTGGGTTTAATAAATCTTGAAAAATTGTGTTTTTTCCCTTCAAAAGTCCAACCAGAAAAAAATGGACTTTAATAAATAACCCCATTAGTGTTGATAAATGCAAGGTTGTAAACGCTGGTAGAAATAACACAAATACTAGTGATCAGGGCAGCCATCGGGGGGGACAGGGGGGAGAGTTGTAGAGGGCCAGAGGGTAAGGGGGCCGGCCACGCCACACTTACTTGATTAGCCAGGGCCCCCCATCTTTGTGAGAGCTGCTGACTTCAGGAAGGCATGGGCATTTAAGGGGCCCTGGCCACCAATTTTGGCCACCAATTTTTTTTCTCATGTGGGGTCCTAGCCACCAATATTTTTTAATGGGGGGGCCCTGGCCACAAATGTTTTTTTATGGGGGGCCCTGACCACCAATATCTTTTTATTAACATGTGGGAACCCTGGCCACCAATATTTTTTTTTGTTTTTTTACTGTGTGGTGGGGGGCCGACCTGTGGGGTGGGGAGAACAGACCTGTAGGTGGGGCTTGCGGTGGGCGCAGCCCAGGGGGCCCAGGAAATTTTGTCGTATGGGGCCCTGCGATTTCTAATGGCGGTCCTGCTAGTTATTCACTATATGCATGCTTAATTGAGCATGATTTGGGAGATTTTTGTAGATAAGAAACTATGTAACTCTAGGCAGAGTCACTTACTGGCTACTAAACAAAGTGCTATGTTGCATAAAAAGGACATGATCGTGATATTAATAAGCAAGAAACAGTGCATAAGTGTTCAGCTAGACTGGTCAGAGGAAAAATTAAAGTATGAGATTAACTACAAGGTCGAGTGCTTGCAATGGGGACTCTTTACAAGTAAATGGCAGAACATTATAAACACAACTAAAATCACTCAAGGATTGAATGAGGAACTGAACTTTTATTTGGTGCAGAATGCATGATGACATCATTTTTGGAGGAGCCATGTTGCTGAAAGGTAAGACCCTTACATTTCTGAAGTGTAACATTTTTCTTCTATGATTGTCAAAAAGCCTTGCTAATCCTCTGCACTTCTGTTAAATCAACAAACTGTTGTCTGTTGCCATGGAGACTATAACCTTGGTCATGCAAAAATGGATGTCATGGTTGCATGGATTGACGCCACCAATCAATAATGCTTCCTTCCAAAAATGCTCCTTGCTCTTCTGTGTATTTGTATTTGGCACCGGTGTGTCTGTCCTGCCTCCTGTTCCAAGTTGCATGCAAATACAATTATTAGTAAAAGAGAACCCTGCCCAACCCATGAAATCCCCATTTTCACTGTTTAGGAGCAAATGCACACTGGTATATTTTCAGGGAATAGATACATTACATTAGCTCTAAAAATAAGATTTCACAGGTTGATGAGATGATGATCAGAGTTCAGTGCTGCAATTGGGTTTGATATAAAGACTGAGCACACAATGATGAATTTTGATAGGTCGAAATTAATCCATTGTTTCTTAATGCCATCATGTCTCAGAATGCAGCTGTCTAACTCATTCTTCACAATTTGATTTTAAACTTATTTTTGCTTTACATTTCTTTTGGGGGGCATTACTCTGTAGAATTCACTATTTATATGTAATTATTTTAGCATCTCAGACAAAGCACAGATATGACATTTCATATTGATTTTCAGTACTGCCTTACCCTCATACTTAAAGCAGAATTGATAACATCACATTCTCAAATATTACTATCGAGTCATTCACATGCTAAAATTACAGATTGCGCATATTGTGACAGGATTGTGATGAAAATGATTAAGGACATTTGTTGCTTACAGCCCTTTTAGTTAGGTGTGACAAATGGTTCAATCGGTCCCTTTCAATAATGACATTATGCATGAGGAAGTAAAGCGTTTTCAGATCACTTCTAGTGAATTATATAAGTTATGGCTATTGAGCCATTAATCAAGTAGGAAATGTTAGAAGCCACTGAAGCAATATCTCTAGGATGGTGTTCTGTCTCCTACTATTTTTATGTGTGTTTTGAAAAATGGGATTATTGCAACAATGATTGATCTTTCTCACTGAGTTTCTGTAGTAAGAATCAGAGGATGTCCTTGATGTTCAGGTAAGAAATCAACACAAGCTTCCCCAGTAGAGGACACTGTGCTCCTGTCGATTTCTCTCTTTTCTCTCTCTATTTATTTATTTTTTTGTGAATTTGCTTGATTGCCAAAGAGCCACGGAAATAAATCATGTGAGGTATGATTCTGTATTTGGTATTCTGTATAGACACCATGACTGACACTGCAATTATAGGTTTTTGCATTGTTTATGCCTCTCCGAAAGCATATCTGAGTGCTTTGAACCATTGGCTGAAAAGATCTCTGGGAGGTTTCATTACAATACATAATTGTATTTACCCTTTTAGGCCTCAAGGAGTATTTATGCTTTTCACACATTTCAACACCTTGCACTTTATCCATGATTAAATAAATAACAGAACAGTAATGATTTAGCATTTTTCATTCCAAGCGGCACACTGGTGTTTTGTCTGCAGGATGTATTTAGAATGCCCTTTGTGTATGGATGTGGAACTGTGAAGTCCTTTTTCTTTTGCCGCTGTGTCTGCAGCTCTTGTTTAATTGTCCTCTAAAACCTCATTACGTGCAAGGGCAGTAATGGAACAAATAAGGTGCATGGAATGTGTTACTTTTAATGCCTTTCAAACATAATCATTTAATTTGTGGCAGCATTTTGCAGCTTTGTGCACAAGTTCAGATGTGTATGAGAGGGGGCATTTAAGAGATTCATAAAAAGAATCTGAGATACGTCTTGCCTAATTACCAAAGCAATTACACCCTCCTTGTTCCATACATTGTGGACTTTTAATAGGATATTATATGAATATTCAACTAGTGCAGTAAAAACTGATAAAAAGAAACTATTTTATCCCTATTATATATTAAAATCCTCTGCTGCGGCTGCTTCAGAAGCGAGAAAGTAGTTAAAGGGAATATTGGTGAAGCCCTGGAAGTTTCAATGCACCTTGATTCAGAACTAATTCATATTGATCTTTATAGTGTAATGTTTGCCTATGTTTATCTATGTGGTTCTGTGAAGTCTTCCTATATGTCTATAGTTATAGTTATTACTGTATGGGGGTGATTTACTAAACTCTGAATGCAAAAATCATGAAAAATTTGTGATTTTTTTTTTAGAGAATTTTTTTTTAGAGAATTTATTAAACCCTGAGGATGGAAAAGTCTGAATCTAAAAATCCGGCATCTCAGACCTGTCGAGGTTGCATATAAGTCAATGGGAGAAGTCCCAATGATTTTTTGATGTGCGATGGGTTTTTGTGCAATACCCCGAAGTTTTCGTAGTTTTTGGGTGAAAATTCTGAAAAAAAAATTCTTTTTTTCCCGCAAAGCAAATTTTCGGGAAAACTTAATAATAAATAAGCATAAAAAACCCAAACGGATTTCATCGGAGTTTGTAGCAGAAAACACTGAGATAAATTTGGACTTTGATAAATAACCCACTGTTAAGCAATGACACGAGTAACTAAATTTACATGTAATGTAATAATAAATGTAACTAAAACTGAGCGTAAAAACAAAACTAAAATCTCAACACATGATAGCTTATGCAACATTTTTCTCAACAATAAGGGGCAGATTTACTAAGTTCGAGTGAAGAATTCGAATGTTTTAAAATTCGGATTTCGAAGTATTTTTTTGGGTACTTCGACCATCAAATGGGTCAAATTGGATCGAATTCGAGCGAATAGAATTGATTCGAACGATTCAAAGTAAAAATCGTTCGACTATTCGACCAATCAATAGTCGAAGTACTGTCTCTTTAAAAAATACTTCAACTTCATAGTTCACCACTTTAAACCTACCGAGGTGTCATGTTAGCCTATGAGGACCTTCCCCAGCACTTTTCTAACATTTTTTTGATTGAATAAAAATCCTTAGATCGTTCGATTCGAAGGATTTTATTGTTCGATCAAACTATTTTTACTTTGATCGTTCGATCGAAGCATTTGCGCTAAATCCTTCAAATTCGATATTCGAATTCGAAGGATTTAACTTTGAGGGTCGAATTCGAGGCTTTATTAACCCTCGAAATTCGACCCTTAATAAATGTGCCCCAAGTAGTGTTTTCAATTTGTCTGATATTAGTATTGCAGAGGCTGACCTAGAAGCAGTAATGTACAATGAGTTATTATGATTTTTTCTAAGAACTACAAGGTTTGGCAACAGGTAGATAACACGCAGCCAAGCTGATTGTTTTCAGATTCACAAGATCTGTTTCAGCCATTGTTTATTATATAACAAATTACACGTACCTTGATAGATAATTCAACATTAAACCCAATAACAGTATTTTACACATAATATTTTTGGCATGCAAAAGATAAACTTTGATGAATCTGCAAGGTATTTTTGATTCAGTATTGGATGCCAATAAGTTCTAAAATCAGGGGGTTGATTAGGTATATGTGGCAGTGTATGATTGTTTATTAAATCTTCATCAACCTATATTTATAGTAATATGTCAATTCAACTGGACTTGCTGTATTTTCTTTTTAGTCATCCGACTGGCTTTCTCAATTCAGAATTCACAAGTCCAATTGATTTGACTAATTAGTATACATAAATATAACATGACCTGGATAAATGAGAACCTTCACAGACTTCTTCCTCATCCTAATCTCCCCAATGAACATCTTCAACCAAGAGTGACTGTAGAGTTAATTCCATGTGGGAAAGTAGACATTTACATCTGTGTGCCTAGGTTTTTTAAATGTAGACCTAATGTTGTCTTCTAAAAACAATATCATTTAATTAATGGATAACATCTCATTTTTCCATGTTTTAGTGCAGGGTGAGTCTGTGTATTTTGAAACTGATACTAATGCCAGCATTTGTTCTAGTTCTAGTAAAAAGTAGAAGCCATTGATCAGGAAGCAGTTACCAAACTACTGCTTGAAAAGAAACATCTAATTAGTTGCTAGAGTTATTAACCACCCCAAACTACATAGGTTTAAAATGTTAGTATGTTAGTATTGTTATGATCAAAAACACCCAGAAGCAATTAAGTAGTTAATAATTATTAATATTGCTTTGTATACAAAGTCTTTGTCACGTATGGCTCCCTAAATTCAGAACAAGTGCTGAGCTCCCTGGTCATGGCTCAATCTTCCGCCTGTAACAGCCACCTTTGGCCGCGGGAGGAGCCCTCAGCTACTTAGATGCCACCAGGTCTTACCTTGAGAGGAGCAAAGCAGATGTTCTGAACGAGCAAAGGGGCACGTGCGTTTCCAAAGTTTTGAACAGAAGGCAACAGTTCAGGGAATAGACAAAAAGTATAGTCAGGCAGGCCGGGGTCGGTAGAGGCAGAGTTCAAGCAGGGTCAGACAGGCAGTGGTCGATACAGCCGGTCAATCAGGCTGAGTCGGTACAGGCAGTGTTCAAGGAATAGTCAGGCTGGCAAGAATCAAAACTGGAATCAAAATAGACAGGAATCGCACACAGATACTAAACAAGTTAGACCTAACAACCGGCAATGAGTTTGGATTCAAAGCTCCTTTAAATATTAGAATTTTGCGCCATTGAATGTGATGATATAACACGCATGGTGCATAAAACCCGTAAGTGCTAGGAACTGGCATTAAGAGAAGAAGTACAACGCAGCAGACGTCCCCACTGCCTGGATTTAGTGGGAGGGCGCCCCGAGGCCGGAGCGCTGGGGAGCTGTGGATGGCATGCCTCCCTTATTATTCTGGCACCCTAGGCCTGGGCCTTTGTGGCCTCGCCCTGCTGACCCGCTAGACCACCAGGGTGAGATGTTACAGTCTTGATCAATGCTAACATAATGTTATCTATATAATAGTGCATATTGCAATATTCCCATGAAACCATTGACTGTGATATGTGCAAAGAAATAAAAGTGTAAATGTATTTCTACACATAGATTTTATTTAAATAACTCCCATTATCTCATGTGACTTTGTGGCACTGACTTTAATGGTCTCATTATGTCCTCATTCTTAAGATAATAAATATATGATTTTATAGCTTAGTATTTCATTCCAAGTAATCATTGCTTTTTAGAGTTGCAGTTATGAAGCTAACTGTTAGTAAAATTGACCGCTAAACCACTGCTTTTAAGCTTTTAAAATTTTCAATCAGCTGTCATGAACCCATCATAATGTTAAAAATGTTTATGTGTGTTATAGGCTTAAATGTACTATATCATGACAAATTTGTTAATGTGTCCCCTAAATGAATTAAATATGAGAAGCAACATAAATGTAATTACATGGTCAAAGTATCATTTACATTAAATGGAATCTGAACTTCTGTAAATTCTCTATGGGGCTGTCATTTTGCAAGTTAAGAGCCCAAGGCATGCTGGGAGTTGCATGTTATGAAGCTGCGGAAAATTCACATTTAAATAAGTGAATGATGAGATGGATGGGCTAATGGGTTAAAAGGGATTGCAATTTGGCAATTTTTTTATTTATCCAGAATTCTGAATTTTGCCTAAAATGGTGCATCAATACAAGTGCAAGTATTCCTAGTAAAAATGTCATGTTTTTGTGAGCTTTTCTAATGATTCTTGTTTCATTAGCTTGAAAAGCCAACACGAAATTGCTAATACAAAATATTATCCTATCCAATACAAAGTTAAAAGCAAATCTTTTACATTATTCTATTACTTCGAAAACCTGGCTTACAGTACCAACTGTTTCCACCATGATTACAGCTCATGTGAAATCGACACAGTGAAAGACAACTTTTTTACATGCGTTCATAACTCATAAATCTTCATGTCCCCATGTGTCTTGCTGATCAAAAAAACAGAACATTCTGCAAAAGAATTTCCTGGAAACCCTTTGCATCATGAACAGCAAAATAATTTAATATTTAAGGTTTAAGTAACTCAATTGGAGTTGCTGACTTTGTTTTTTTGATGTTTTAGCCACAAATGTGGCAATCACCCTATTCTAAACCAACATTCATGAATTGTGGGACAACAGCTGTATTCTTGGTAGATTTCTTGAAATACTAACATCTGGAGATGTTCCTCAAAAAATTAGTAAGGCGTGTAGGTAGGGTTTGTTGTAAAGAAAAGGTTTTGGTCACCTGCACCACACAGCACCGTGGGATACAGTGGGACAGCTTTATAGAGAGTTTAGATCACATTTAATTATAAATTATTATATTTTATTATTTATAAAGACTACCATTCTTGGAACTATTTTTGAAACTACCCTATCCGATCTCTCATGTCGAGACAGGGATTGGATAAAGGAGTTACCACAATTAGTCATTTACAAAAGCATTCTTGCTACTTTACGACATAAAAATGTTTATTTGACCCAAAATATGCTTACAAAGGAAAGGCCTTTGTATAAAATGTATTATACAAGTCAGTCTATATAAAACTTTAGCTTTCAATATTTTTCTATCATCATCATCATCATCATCATTTATTTATTTATATAGTGCCAACAAGATACGCTGTGATTTACCTTAGTTATATCCCAAAAATAATTTTTTTTATTAAGTTCTAGGAAGTTACTTGTGGTAATGGGCCTAAATTTTACATTAGGCACTAGAAGAAAACATTTTCCCCTTCAGGGGAAAAATCATACAACAGGTTAAATCTTTGTTAACAATTATATTATATTGTTTCTATTATATTCTATTGGCCAAAAACTTTTTCAAAAAGGTGTAATAAAATGGTTACAGCGTTTGATAACCAGACATATATGTAATGGTACATGAGGGATACTTGAGAGTTCTCTGTTTATTACAATTATTGCATTTTTTACTATCAGCCATCTTTAAATTAATTATCTTAAGATTTTTTTTGCCTCTTTTTTTATCTGTATTAAGTATCACAATACTATATTTTTTTCTGTTTAGCTAGGGTAAGTAGCTGTTAAGCTAGGGTAAGTATCTCATTCTTAAAGAGACTAATTCTTGGTGGACAATATAATTGCTTATAAGGTGGATTGATCTGCCTCATGCAATAATTTTGAAAAGAGATAAGGTGTATCATTCATGGAGAGTGGTACTTCCCTAGACTACTGATAAATCATTTCTATTCACATCAATCATGGACCTCTTAATTCTTAGATAAAACACCAGTGTCAGACATTAAATCCATAAGGCATTTATAAAGAACTAGAAATCTTATAAAATGGTTAATATAAATCATAGTATTGAAAAACATCATCATATATAGGGTAAAAGGACAGACCACTAGACAAAAAAAGTAGTTAATCAACAGACAATGCGACATTTGAAGATGCAATAAACTTACACATTTTAGATTTATAGTCTCTATACTGGTATATTTTCCCCTTTGTAGCATTACCCTCCTTTGTAGTCCTGGACTTTTTGACAACAACAAATGAACAGTATTCTTTTCTGTTCAAAAGAAGCACATAAAAAGATCACTCTTTTCCTCCAGGAACTTCAATCATTTCACTAACTGGCACTCCCTTTAAATATCTGATTTTCTTTATTTTCTGTCTAATTCTATATATTTAATTTGCCCTGGCTGGCCTGCGGTAGGAACTTCTCCAGATCTTGCTGAGAAACAAGACGGGAAAGTAAAGAAAGATAGATAGTTAGCCCCTGTAGAAATACATTTAAAAATTGGAAGATTACAATATAATAATGAATTGTTAACAAAATTAATACATGACAGCTAGGTACTCAGTACACAGAAGAATTCATGTTGTATAGGTTGTTCAACCTATAGCCATAGAGAAAACAATAACAGAACTTACAGTGCTCTTCAGTTACTTATTTCTTCCTATTATCTTCTTATAATACACAAAAGCCATGAATATCTGGTAAATTATATCCTTATAAACGGTGAGTTCTGATGTCAGCAGTTATAAACGGTGAGTTTCTGTCACATGACTCACTAAAACTTGTGTATTATAATAAATAAAGTACCCCCAGTTGTAAAATATGAGGATATTAGAAGTTAACTCGGAGTTCCATGACCTGTATAAAAACACTCGGCCTTCGGCCTCGTGTTTTTATATGGTCATGAAACTCCTCGATAACTTATATTATCCTTATATTTTACAAGAGGGGGTACTTTATTCACTATATCTGCACAAAAAAAAAAATACACAAGCAAGTAATATAACAATAATGACAGTAAAAACACTGCAAATACTAAATTCAAAAATGTTTTAATTCATGAGATCCTATTGTTCTACCCTCCCCCAACAATTATCCTTCTTTTCAGCAATAAGTCTCAGACCGCCAAAATATTAAGTGCTGTGGGATATGACATCTAATAGAAGGTCTGGGAAATATTTTATTTTTTCCTGAGTTTATCATCTTATTATCATTATTGATCATTATTAATCAAACTGTTAAACTGTTAATTAACTGTGCAAAATTCAGTACAATTAATCCTGACCTTAACTCATTTGATCAAGTTCATATTTGTGCTAGTAAACTATCAAATCCAAAATAGCATTTGATAAATAGACTTAAAATGCCCCAAAAATTGAGAAAGAAAATAGTTTACCTTTTGCAGGGATGCCTTCTATGTGTTATTGAAGCCCTCAATCTACTCTTCTATTTGAAAACTGAACAATTAGGACAAATACAATACCTATAAAAATGATAAAGCCTTCAAAAAAGGTCTTCTTCCCTTGTGCATTGAAATACAGATGTGAAAATATATAGAATTGATGACAGTTCTTCTATTAGCGCTTAATGAGTACAAAGAAAAAATGCTCACAAGCACTTATTCTTCGAAATAGTAGTATAAATAATATATCATATAAAAGTAATTTTGCAACTTTTATAAGTACCTGTCATGAGCATACCAGATTGCACTCTATTGTGAGTTTATTCATTTTCGGTTAAAACCCCAAAATTCTGAAAGTGATATATTTGACAGTTTCTTGTTGAAGCCTTACTACTAGAGAAATTTCTCTATGTAAAGATTCATGAACGAAGAATTTTCTCAAAGCTGCAGCAAAAATTCACAGTGGCTTGTTTTGCATAAATAAAAAGATGTAACAATAAGAATATTTTTTTTCTGCCGTTTCTCAAATTTTCTGGCAAAACAGTACAGATTTGCTCCTCACTACTTACTACATCTGGAGCAATGATATTACAAGGGCTCAAACTATACTGTAGTAACTTCTACGTTTCTTCATATGTTGTGAGGCCTGCATAAATCCTCCCAATGCTACATTTAAAATATAAAGTGAGCTGTTTATTTCTCATCAAGGTCCTAAGAAACTACAAATATATTTTTACAAAGTAGTCAACCAAAGTATGTTGGATTTTTAAGATGCTGTATATTCATAATTAGCCCATTAAATGGCCTAGAAACATGTCGAAATCAACACATTTGCTGTTAGTGGAAAAATAGCCCGCTGTAACATGTAAAATAGAGGGGGAAATTTTCAAATGCAAATGATGGTTTGTTGGGTAATGGTTAAATGAAACTAAAGAAAAAAGTTTCCAAAGCAAAGAGTCAAACAGACTAATAATCCAAACCATGTATATTGAAATCCACTGGGATTGCAGAAACCATTTTTTATTGACAGGACAAGTAATGTGCATTTCTGGAAATTATAAATAGGAGTAAAGACAACATTTTCACAGGCACTATGATTTCCACTATTTCATTTCAACAAGGAATTTCTTTGTCTTGGATACATGACTAAACTGAAGATTTGCCATTAATCAAACCAACTTATCATAGCATTAGAACATCTACAAAGCCCACTGTGAGTACGTGCAGTGGAAATAATGATAGGGCAGCTTTTGTTTTTTAAATTAGATATCTTATAATACAATATTTAGTATCTTGGTTGAGAGGAAGGGTGTTCCGAATCCAACATAATCTGCAACCCATATTGACTTGGTCTCCAATATTAGTTTATATTTTTTCTGCATTTGACAACATTGTTCTGCATTGACATGTCAGTTTACAGGGCAAGTTGCTTATTATGTATACCACACCCATAATCATTGGTATAAATACCCAGCGCTCCACTGGTAGAGTATGGTTTCCTGTGACATTTATATTCCAAGTACATTAATAGTAATATTAAAAGAAATAATGTTGGAATTATAGTGCTGTTTCACTACATCAGTGGAAATATGACAAAAAGATTTGACAAAGGATATAATTCAAACTCGGTTTAGACAATAATATTAATAATGTGTACTAGCATGTCTTTCTGATTGATAGACATCACATATTAACTTGCCTTTTGTGAGAGGTACATAGTAGTTTAGACAAGTGCAAAACAATAGCTGTACATTACTTACTTTTTTCAAAATCCTATATATCTTTACAGAAGAAATATTTATATGAATCAAATTGCTCTGCTTTTAAAATTATAAAATTCTTATACTACTGCCTTCTTTTATAACCGCTATTGATTTCTACAAAGAGACTGTTATAAATTACTGGGGGCATTTATGAACAATATGACATTTTGCCATATAAAGCCATCACACCGGTGCAAATTGGCAATTTTATTGTGTTTACTATATAATATAATAACAGATCTATTCTATTCTAATGTGGACATGACTGATGCGCTAAGCTTGAAGTAATGGATTGATGATAAAATATTTCTTTGATAAATGAGCTCTGAAGGACATATTGCCTAAGAAATTACTTAAAAGAAAGCAAGAAATTAAGGAATATATAAATCAAGTAATTAAAATATATATAAAGAGATATTGAAAGTAACACAGAGGATGTTATACTGTCACTTCATATGTCATTATTTAGAACTTTCCTTAATATTGGTTCAGTTTTGTTTTTCAGGCTTGGTGCGTAAAAAATAAAAAAAAATCTAAAATAATTCATAAAACATAAACTGTCCAGAACAGACCTCAATATGTACAGCTTAAAACAGAGAAGGGAGATAAGTCATATGAAACATTGTAGTATATCAATAAATGCAACAAGAGGACACTTTTTAACATGCAGAATATGACTAGATACACAATGAAAGTGGAGGAAGAACAAGAATAAGTTAACAAGAAAACAAAGTTGTACAGGAAGGTTGATGAACACATGAGAGCTTTATTGACATGTACATTTTCATACAAGTACCATTGATCCAAAGGTAAAAATATTCTGTAAGTTAACAAAGTCATTTTTTTACCTGTCACAAGCAAAGAATACAAAGTAAACTTGAAACAGAGTAGCAGACAAGGTCATCGCAGTTATGCATGACAATTTATTATTGCATGGTAATTGTCAGATGTGCAGGTAAAAGCTCAAACAGAACCAATACATTGCACTAAAGGAACATACTAAGATTAGGATGTGGATCATGGGGGCCCTTTAATAGAGCAGTCACTATGCATATCTAAATTACTTACACAAACCAAAAAGGAGATAATGAGATCATAACTTAATGTAAATGGTAAAAAGGAAGGTACAGCTGAAAAGAAACAAATGAATAAATGCAAAATGAAGCACAACTTCAAAATGCAGCCAAATTATCTTGTATAGTCAAGAGGCAGAAAGAATATGATTAAATCCAAGCAAGGTCAGAAAGGGTCATAAGGGCTGGCTCCAAATCCCAGTTCAATGTGAAGCCATTACTAAGTAGGTCTCAGGAGATGGCATCATGTGGCAAGGAAATTGCAAGTAGGACAACAGGCTTTTCTTCCACTAAGCAGATGCAGTAGACCTCATTGTAATGTGTATTGAATGGTCATTTCTTAATCAAATCCAGTGTGTATAATAGTCATTGATTTGCTGTGAATGAGTATCCCTTTTTGCAGTGTTGAACATGACACAGAGACTTTTGAAGGGTCTGCAGTGGGCTAGAATTTTTATATTGTTATTTATGAAAGTCTTTAGAGTAGAGAGCAGTAATTTATCCCACATATAATACACTATGTGACTGAAGGGGGCATGATCATGAGGGACAACCTCATTAGAAATACAGGGTTGAGGAAATTAAGGCTCTTTTTCACTCTCATGTCTACTATGCACCATGATGGTGCAGCAGCATTTAAAGGAGAAGGAAAGGCTCTGTTTACTTGAGGATGTCAAAAGTTAGACACCCCCAAGTTATTGTATATACTTACCTCAAACCCCAAGCCAGTGCTCCTATCAGGAGTGAGTCCATGTTGCATCTTCGCATTATGCAATATGGCACAGGCAACAACTATTTTCAAAACCTATTCCTGTGGGAATAAATAATAGCACTCCCAGTGAATGAGAGGCATCAAAATGTCTTTGATTTGAGCACCCAAAGAGGTAACTGATGACATTGTTTGTCATCCAGTGGGCAACATTTCATCTACATTTAGGGATGTGCAGAAAGCTCACAGGGCAGGGCATGGCAGAAGTTCATATTTTGTGTCTCCTACAAAATTGAAACAAAAACAGTATGGTTAGTGTAAACAGGGCTGGATTTCTGAAAGCCGCGCCCCGAGGCCAGTGCCCTGACGCTTTGTGTGTGCGCCCTCCCTTCACTGCGCGGTCCTAGCACCAGACGCATGGTCCAAAGCGCTGGCCCCTGTGCGCAAGCGAGTGCACTATTCAGTATTGGAGCACCAAGCGCTTCCTTGGATGCGGCAGGGCGGAATGCCGCCCCAAAATTTTGCCGCCCTAGGCCCGGGCCTATGTGGCCTCGCCACAAATCCGGGCCTGAGTGTAAAGCTTGTTTGTTTTGACATGTCTTAAAATATTTGCAACCTAAATATAATGCTGATGTTACAGCCAAAATCCTTTGGCCCAAATAGCCTGGCAAGGAACTCCATGTTGCTGTGTGGTAAGTACTTAGCAGCATTATTTCCCTTGAGAATGACATTTTATTTGTAAGTAAGTTTCAACAAACAGTTAGGGATGGGCAAATTTTTTAGCCTTGTTTCAAGGCGGAAATGACGCCCATAGACTTGTATGGCGCTGCGTGTAAAATTTTTTGATGAAATGAAACGGGTCAAATTAGCCCATCCCTACATACAGTACCACAGTACTTAAAGGAAAAGTTAAGCACAATCCAAAATAATTTAAGCATGCGGTATTAGCTACAATTAGACTAGAATAAGATTTTACAGGCTTTAATGCACATTTGACAGAACAGTCTACAAAAAGTTAAACAATGTGTTTGGCTTATCAGTAGACTCTACCAAGTGGTATAGATATGGGATCCTTTATCTGGAACCCCATTATTCAGAAAGCTCTGAATTATGGAAAGGATATCTCCCATAGACCCCATTTTATCAAAATAATCCACATTTTTAGAAATGATTCCCTTTTTCTCTGTAATATTAAAACAGTACCCTTCACTTGATCCCAACTAAGATATAATGTTTCAATTTAGAAAATGGTCAATGAGGAAAAATTCCTGCTTTAATTTTTTCCACTCTGTCTAAATTGAGGGGAAGGAAATGAGTGCCCTCAGTACCTTTAAAGAATTTGCTGGAAGTTGCCAGTGCCCTGGAAATGCTGGACCACAAGCAGCTTGTGGATCTAAGACAGGACCTAAGACCATGCCATAACTGGTTCCAGGTCTGTGTAATGAGACCGTAGACTTGGTGGATGGCTGAGTAGTTTAGGTGGTATATAGTCACCAGCTCATCATTAGACAGCTCCATGAAGAAAGCCATTTAAATTTTACTCCATTTCATACCAGGCTTAAAACACATTTGACTATTTAACTAATGATTCCTATGTTTAAATGTGTCTGAGCATAAGAAGCTGCATCTTAAAAGACCTGTGGGTACATGCCTCTTCCAAATTTACATTTCTTTGTGGTTCTGTGGGAAATTAACTGCAGAATCACAGATCACTTAAATATATTGAGTACAAATCTGAGATTTTCTTCTTCCACAAGGTATGATTAACCTACAAAGAAAAACAGTTCCATATTTTAATGTTATTAGAACAATCAATGCAATATTATATAATATTATACTATAACAATAGTAGTAGTACATGGCATCTGAGTAGACAGGCTTAATATTACATAAACATATTTGTACCAAAACTATGCTCCGATTATCCCCAACTTGTGCTGCAGACACCTTGATTAAAAATGGCACAGTATATTTCCTCACAAATGTCAAGTATAATAGATGTCTACTGGAAGCACTGTAAATTTATTCTATGTTAAGAAGCAAAGTATCTTAGGAGATACTGGCAATTGCAGTAATAAATTCATAGCAATGGAGTCACAAAATGCTTTTTCAACATAAATTACTTTAACATGAAATATTTATAGGAATGTAAAATATTTGCTATATAGATGGTGGTCTAAACATAAATGTAACTCCCTAATAATCATCCTTCAGTACACACTTGCCTCTAAATTCTTTATAATATGTTTTGAAAAGCAGCAATGTTTGTCAAAATCTCTTATTATAAAGTTAAAAACATTGGAAATTACAAAGTAAAGATTTTTTTTTAATTAATAATAAGAACCCAAAGGTAATGATAACAACTGTAAAAAAACCTGGGGACCATTTACTTTTTTGAATAGACACCTAGGGTCCGATTCACCAAGGGTCGAATATTGAGGGTTAATTAACCCTCGTTATTCGACTGGGAATTAAAATCCTTCGACTTCGAATATCGAAGTCAAAGGATTTTAGCGCAAATAGTTAGATCGAAGGAATAACAATTCGAAGGATTTTAATCCAACGCTCAAAGGATTATCCTTCGACCAAAAAAACTTAGGAAAGCCTATGGGGACCTTCTCCATCGGCTAACATTGAGCTCGGTAGCTTTTAGATGGGGAACTAGGGGGTCGAAGTTTTTTCTTAAAGAGACAGTACTTCGACTATCGAATAGTCGAATGATTTTGAGTTGGAATTCTTCGATTTGAAGTCGTAGTTGCTAAGGTTGAAGTAGCCCCTTCGATGGTCGAAGTAGCCCAAAAAACACTTCGAAATTCAAAGTTTTTTTACTTCGAATCCTTCACTCGAAGTTAGTGAATCGGCCCCCTAATATAATTTTCTTTATACAAGACACATGCAAGCAGATTTGTTTTTACATGCAAGATTCTATCACACATTCAGTTGTCTGAATCTGTAACAGGCAAAAATTGCATATCCTTAGCATGGCAATTAGAATTCACCTGGTAATAGGGCGCAAAACTGCACTAGCAATGGTCTCTTTCAATAGCAAAGTGTCTTCCACCCCTGTAAGTAAATTGAAGATGTGATTTCTGGTGAATTTTCGCTAGTGACAGCCACTTCACCCTTTAGTCTGCCCCTGTATATCTAGTGCCATTTGGTCTCAGCTTTGAAGATGAAGTGACAATCTTGCTTGATAACTGCCTAGAAGAAATGTATCAAGTAAGAGATCCACAGCAGAAATGATGCAAAGTAGTCCAAAAGATAAGTCATTTGAATCACCACAACACCTAGAAGGAAGCACTGCATAAGCGACTGATGTGCACTGTGAAAGGGACTATCTCCAGCACACACAGTCAACTTGTCATTGCCAAATCAGATGGAATCCTGATCTGGGGGCATGTCAGTTCTTTTCAATGCATGCTAATGCAGATAAGCATTTGGGTAAAAAAGCAACAGGGATATATAGTATGAGATCAGTTAGAACATACATTTCTGTACAATGGACGTCAGTGTACTGCACAGAAACAGAAGTGGATGTCTTAGACAATAACACAAGGCAATCACTAGGGTTGCACTAGGATGGGCAAATCAATTTCTCCAGGCATGGATTCATGGCGATTTTTGGCATTTGGCATTTTCGCGAAACTATAGCAAAAATTCACCAGCGAAAAATCCGCTATGACAAAAAAAATTGTTGCGTGTCAAAATTGTTGTGTGCATAAAATTGTTCAGACACCCATTGATTTTAATGCACTTGGATAAAATTGCCGCACATATAAAAATTGTCACTCCCGTCAAATTTGATGCATGCCAAAATAATTTTTATTCCCATTGACTTCAATGCAACTTTTTTGCCGTTACGTGAAATTTTTCATCATTACACAAATTGTTTGACGAAACAAAATAGGACAGATTGGCCCATCACTAGCTTTTATAATATGTATATTCATTTTTTTATGTACAACAATTTTTACAGCAATTACTTACAAACACGGGGTGACAGAGCCCACCTACAGTAACTCAGTAATGAGCACTAATCATTCATAATTAGTAGTTGCAATGCATGGTTATCTCATTACCTATTGCAGAAAAATAGCTTTAAAATATTTTTCAAGCATGTATACTATGATTACATTGCATTTGCCAATATTTCAAAAACAAATATCTATACTTTCCAGTAAAAAAACCTGAATCCTGAAATATGTTTGCTGAAAATAAGGTATCTTTGACCCACTCATTGTTTGTACTATATATTATGGTTTGTACTTTGCTATTCTTTGCTAGGATGGAATATGGTTCAATACAAATTCTTTAACACTAGAGCACATGTAATTAACTTCACTGAAAGCCCTCTTATCTTTTCAGAAGAAATGTTCTTGTATTAATTGTAAACTATTACTAAATCTTATCTGAACAAATTTGTCGATTAAAGCACAGAATTATTAAAGCACAATCTAAAAGCAGTCAGAAAGCCTAGCCACTACCGCACTATAAGTACTTTAATTAGAAACATTAAATTATTTTCCTAAAGTGCACCATCCATTTAATCCCTTAGATTCAACAATCCTGACTTGTATTCCTTCTACCAATTATTTACTAACAATAATATATAAAGAAATCTTTATTTTGTATTTTACAGCATGCCAAACAATTTACATAGCGAGACCAATGTATGGATATGTACAGAAGAGCTCACTGATAGTATGTAGGTTGTAGGGTATGCAGTTATTTCCATCTGCATTTAAGAAGGCTGTAATTTAGTTGTTTTGTTTTCTAAACCCTATCTGATATCAGTTATTTTTATTATTTTTAAATGCAAATGTCTGGGATTAATTATGTCAAACCAGACTACATACCATAACTGATCTTTTTTTGCTATATATTAGACATGAGTTTATGAAGCTATACCATTGCTGTAGGTTAATTTTATATTTGTACTTTTTTTCTTTTTTCTTTTTATTCATTTATGTATACAGTAAATATCCATCCTATTCATCTATAATGCTGTCTGATGCATTTATAACAAGTAACCAAATTTCCTTATAGACTCCTTGGGGCAATTTCACTAAAGGACGAAGTGTCTAACGCTAGCGTTAATTCGATAGCGTAGCGCATTTTCATTAATTCGCCAATTCACTAATGGACACTGGCGTAATTTCGCTAGTGTTACTTCGCACCCCTACGCCTGGCGAATTTGTGCAATGGACGTAACTATGTAAATTCACTGATGCGCGCATTTTTCTGAACGCTACCTTTTACGCCAGACTTCCTTCGCCACCTCAGACCAGGCGAAGTGCAATAGAGTAGATAGGGATTGCTTCAAAAAAAGTTCCCAAAAAACGTTGGCGATAGGCTGAAAAAGATCGAAAAAATTTTTGGGGCTACCATTCTTCCCCCCTACATTTACTAACTCATGGCACCTTAACTATACAGTGGGCACATGTGTAGGGCAAAATAAAAATTTTATTTACTGTTTTGAAGGTTTCCCAGGCTTGTGTAGTGATGCTAAATATACCTCCATTGTAAATTCAATTTGGCGCCGTATGCAAATTAAGCATCACTAGCGTAACTTCGCTTTGCTTGGCAAATTAACGCTAGTGCAACTTCACAACCTTACGCTTCCCCTGAGCACAACTTCGGATTTTAGTGAATTTGCGTAGCGCTGGCGAAAATACGGCTGGCGAAGTGCCGTGAAGCGGACGCTGGCGCAACTATGCATCTTAGTGAATTTGCCCCCTTGTCTTTAGAGGAAAATATACCTAACATTAATCTTCTCTTCTTCTACCTTAAATAAATCTTAACCCCAAAAGTTAACTGATGTTGCATTTTCTAAATCTAATCAGTAGTATAGAGTGGTTCAAGGGCCTAACACAATTTGGTTTTAAAACCTAAAGGCCGATGATTAGGGGATTTATACCTGAAATACATCAGGCCTTTGAACCACAGCGTTTATTAATTGGCCCTAAGTGTATTTGTGTTTATAAAAAATGTGGGTCTGCCCAAGGGTCTTGCCTTTATCCTGATTATCCTGTCTCTCTTTGTACCGTATATACTTGAGTATAAGCGAGTTTTTCAGCATCCAAAATGTGCTGAAAAAGTCTACCTAGGCTTATACTCGAGTCAGTAGGCAGTAGCTGAGATTGCAGTCACTTTTAATCATTCCTAGACCAACAGTTCGCTTGGGGAGAGACTGCAATATCACAAAGCGCCCTCTGTTGGTTATATGAAAGAATAACAGTGCGCCCTCTGTTGGTTATATGAAAGAATAACAGTGACTGTAATATCACACAACACCATCTGTTGGTTATATGAAAGAATAACAGTGACTGCAATATCACACAGCACCCTCTGTTGGTTATATGAAAGAATAACAGTGCACCCTCTGTTGGTTATATGAAAGAATAACAGTGACTGCAATATCACACAGCACCATCTGTTGGTTATATGAAAGAATAACAGTGCGCCCTCTGTTGGTTATATGAAAGATTAACAGTGACTGCAATATCACACAGCGCCCTCTGTTGGTTATATGAAAGAATAACAGTGACTGCAATATCACACAGCGCCCTCTGTTGGTTATATGAAGGATTAACAGTGATGGCAATATCACACAGCGCCCTCTGTTGGTTATACGAAAGATTAACAGTGATGGCAATATCACACAGCAACCTCTGCACATGGTAGTGGGACAGTGGGACAATGCACACAGTAATCCGTTTGGCAATTCTCTGTCACCATTAACTTTGCAAAGAAGTCCGGTTGATCGCTGGGGGGGTCGCTTTGGCGCTGCTGGGAGACAGGGCTGTAGATGTGTCTAGGCTTATACTTGAGTCAATAAGTTTTCCCAGTTTTCATAGGTAAAATTAGGTACCTCGGCTTATACTCGGGTCGGCTTATACTCGAGTATATACGGTAAATGTAGGTGTCCTCCAGGTTTGCAGTTACACTCGAAACACTAAGCGTCAAATTTTGAAGTAATAGGAACTCCCATAAATATAAAATTCTAATAAAAAAGAAGACATTTATCAAAAAAATCTAAGTTTTTTTAATAGGCTGTTTTAGTTCGAATTCGTTCGAGTTCAAAGTAACAGCACATTTGATCGAATTTGATTCAAAGTTTTTTCAAAAAAAACCTTTTATTTTTCAAAGTCCACCAATTGACTCCAAATAGGTTCTAGGAAGTCCCCCATAGGCTTAAACAGCAATTCGGCAGGTTTTAGATGGCGAATGGTCGAATTTTTAAATTTGAATTTGGACTATTCCCTAGTCGAAGTACACAAAAATTAGCTCAAAATTCAAATTTTTTTAATTAGGATTTTCGATCGACCCTTGATAAATCTTTCCCAAGGAACATAAATGCTTATAGGTGCAGCAACTAATGTTAGTTAGTACCAACCAAAAATTGTGGAAACATGATTTGTTCTAAACCACTAAATATATTGTGCCTCCAATAACTCATAATACCACCAATTTTGCATCTGCTTTAAGTGTTGCACTAGTTATTATGGAGTGCAAATCTGTGGAGCCCTGATGCAGCAATTCTATATCCAAGGTACACATGTGTCTGTCTGACATGCCTTATACCCTTTTTAAAAAGAAGAGACTAAATGTATAGTGCAAATATATGTGAGATTACTGGTATGGTATTTAAAGGTCAAGCATACATACAAAAATGTCCTGCTTTTGTTGTATGGAACAGATACAGACTTGCAGTCTACGGCTACACCCAAAAAAAGTATTAAAAATACATAGTATGGAACTATAAAGAGCTAAAAGATAAATAAAAAAAAACTTAGCAGTTTACAAAAAAGCAGCTACAGCACATGCCTTGCGGCAAATTCTTCTAAAAACCGCTAAATGTATTTACAAGCAACTAGTCAAGCATTTTCTGTAGAGTTTCTGTTTTATTTTTTATAAGGGGAAATCACTCTTCTGATATGCTGTATTAATTTTTTTGCCTCCAGTAACAGATACTGTGTATAAGAATTGTCTCTAAAAATACTATAAGATTAATGATACCAGCATTTTATTGTAAAAAGATTTAAATTGCTAATACCATGTTTGTAAGGCAGGACTAGAAGCATCATAAAAATAAATGTTTGCACAATGCTTATTTCTTAATTTCTTCTTTATTTAAATAATGGCTAGTTTACAGCAGAACGTAGAGATAAATCTTCCTCTTTCCCCCAGCCTCTCTGACAAAGGGGCCCGCCCCCGAAATTTTACATTTAGGGGGGTTATTTTCTAAACTCTGAATGCAAAAATCACGAAAAATCTCTGATTTTTTTTTTCACGAATCTTTCGGAATTTGGAAAAGTCCAAATCTGAAAATCTCAGACCTGTTGAGGTTGCATATAAGTCAATGGGAGAAGTCCCAATGATTTTTTGATGTGCGCTGGGTTTTTGGGCAATACCCTGAAGTTTTCGGGTGAAAATTCCGAAAAAATCATGAAATTTGTGAAAATCGGATATTAACATCTGATTTTTTTTTCCCGCAAAGCAAATTTTCGGGAAAATGTAATCATAAATAAGTGTAAAAAACAGAGTGGATTTGATTGGAGTTTGTAGCAGAAAATATTGAGATAAATTCGGACTTTGATAAATAACCCCCCTAGTGATAAAATAAAGGTTCTCCTCGCTACACTTGACTTTGTGTGCTTGGTAATTTTTTTTGCAGTAACTTACAGCAGAAGACATGGATTTCACCCAATATAGAACATTTCAACTCCCAAGACAATATATTCTAATTATTTGTAACCAAATACACGTATGGGACCTGATATTCAAAATTCTTCCTACCTGGGGCTTTCTGGATAATAGATCTTTATGTAATTTGCATCTTCATACCTTAAGTCGACAAGAAAATCACATAAATGTTAAATAAACCCAATAGGCTGGTTGTGCTTCCAATAATGATTAATTATATTTTAGTAGGGATCAAGTACAATGTACTGTTTTATTATTACAAAGAGGGGAATCCTTTTTAAAAATTTGGATGATTTGGATAAAATGGAGTCTATGGAAGACAGCCTTTCCGTAATTCTGAGCATTCTGGATATGATCTTGGTTTCATATGTCATCTTAATCACAGATATCTTAATGTTCTTCCCTAAAAGAACTCAATTTTAAGGGGTTATATACTTTTGCAAAAACAGTTTTATGAGCCTTAGCTTTTCAGGCTAAATTATAGGCATTTCAAGCTAAATTACAAATGTAAAAGGATTTTTTTATAAGAATTATCCTTCTAGCACTAATTTAATGATGTCATACTAATGTAACATATGCAGAGAAGCTGGATATACTGTATTGGTGGTGCTCAGAGCTAGAACTGATTAAATTAATGACCTTGGTGATGATAGTGTAAATTTAATAATAAAGTATTAAATGTAATTAACACATACAGTATTGTCAGTGGAGTCCCCTTTTGCATCAACTGAGGTGTTGATCATGCAGAATTTTGAACGTTTTACTCTCTATTGCTGCTTTAAGATTCCCACTTCATGGTTACTGGACTACAATTCCTATCATGCTTTTTTTTTTATTAAGCGGCCCATTAACTAAGGGTCAAAGTGAATTTTCGAATTCAAAAATTTAAATTTTCGAAGTAATTTTTGGGTACTTCAACAATAGAATAGGCCAAAATTCCATTAGAACTGAGAAAACTTCGAATATTCGACCATTTGAAAATCGAAGTACTGTCTCTTTAACAAACTTTGACTTCGACACTTCGCCACCTTAAATCTGCCAAATTGCTATGTTAGCCTATTCGGGACCTCCTAGAACTTGTAGCCAGTATTTGGCTGAGTTTTTAGAAGTCAAATTTTTTTTTGTTGAAAATCATTAGATCGTTCTTTTAAACTGTTCGAATTGTTCGATTCAAACGATTTCTTCGTTCGCTCGATTGAATGATTTGAATTCGATAGAAAACGGCTAAATTCACTCAAAAAAAACTTAGACTATCGAATTTCTACAATTCGATGGTCGAATCTGGAAGTTTTACCACTTCGAAATTCGACCCTTAATAAATGTGGCCCTCATTGTCATTTTTTTTATAGTTTTAAAAAATGTACAATTTAAAACAATATCCCCAAAACAACAGAAGTATATCCATGTACATCATTATTACAATGTTGAGAAATAAGCCAATTTTAACTAGCATAAAAAAGAACATAATAAAGAAGTGTAACTATTCCAATGTGCATCTACTGCTCAGGTTCAGCAATTTAGCCATATTAAGTAAATGGGGCTCCACTGTGCTCAAAAAAGTACTGAGCAGCTCATCAACTTGGAACAACAAGATACATAAAGGGTCATATGTATAAATAAGTTTCAGTTTAGAAGGAGTATAATTTCATCAATAAACAAGTTTGAAATTCATCTCCTGTGTTCTGTAGCATCTAGAGCTTTTATGTAACTTATCCAAGACATTGCCAACCTGTACCCAGGGGCGCTCCACCAATGAGGCGAGTTGAGACACTCGCCTCAGGCGGCAGCGCCCCCCTGGTTGCCAGGGGCGGCAAAAATGCCGCTCCTGGTAACTAAGAGCCGAATTTCCGGTTTTCAAACCGGAAATTCGGCTCTTCTAGTGCAGAGAGCACTATTGCGCTCTCTGCACTAAGCGTCGCGGACCGCCCCTGCCCTCTCCGGCGCTATAAAGGTTAGTGCCGTGGGGAGGGGTGGGGGCGGCGAAAGAAGGCCGCCTCAGGCGGCATTATAGCCAGAATCGCCCCTGCCTGTACCTCATCCAACCGAACAGGCAAATCTCTATTCCAGGCTTCAATATAAACCAATAGATTGAAGGAACAGTTCTAACAAAGACATTTTTGTATATGAGAAATTGTGCACTTGGGTGGAATTTCCATTATGTCTCAAAGGGAGTGAGTATGTCCTATCATTAACGATGAGCAAATTTTTTTTTTTTGCCAGGTTCAAAGAGAAAAAGATGCCCATATACTCCTGTGGGTGAAAATAATTGTTGTGCAACAAAATTTTTGTCACCCATAGACTTCAATGAATTTGGCAATTTTTTTGCAGTTTCGCAAATTTTCATTGAAGCGTAATGGCTCAAATTTGACCATCACTACCTATCATGCTTTAACCAATGATGTTATGATGTAGTCCAGCAACAGCTGGGTGGAACAACGAGGCAATGAATGGTATGCTTGCCCTTTAAATCCCTGTCATAATATCTTATTACAGCAGAAGATAAATGGTTTAACCAGACAAAAATAAAACTCTTGACATGCAATGAATGACATACTATTTAGCAGTTCAGTTAAAATAGTCAGGCAAGAATATCTCATTTTGCATATTATTCCAATCTCAAATAAAACATGTCAAGAAGTTTTCAACAGCATCAAACAACAAAGGATTCTTAAGTAAAATGTTGAATCCGTGAACAGTTTGACAGTTTTTTTATTTTCTACAACGTTTAGAATAATTTCAAACAATGGGCTTTAGCTTGGAATAATTACTCCAAACAAGCAATTGTAGGTAGGGATGAAGGGTCATTAAAAATTGTTGTAGCTTGGTAACTATATAAAAATTCAGCTGCAGTTTCTCGGACCAGGCAGCAACAATGGATTAAACTAGTAAACCAAAATGGAATTTTAGAGTTGTACCAATATTAAGGATGGATGGAAAAAAAGACAAAAAAATATTTGATCTGCTGACAGAAATGAAAAGCAGAGAGAGCAATTTAGCTTTGGGAAAAACTGGGTAAAAATGTTTTGAGGGGATGATAGGAATTGTAATGAAATCGATGCTTCTTTCAAGTGTTCTTCATATCGCTGGAGCTATTGTATGTACATATTTTAATAATAAATACAGCCAACAATGTTGTTACAAACCTGTGATACTGTAGATTGAATACATAACCAGTGACATGGCAAATCTAGTCATGAAATTCATCTTCAAAGGCATCTTGTATTGTTATTAGACACCAACGCTGTTTTGAAATGACATACTACAAGACATAAATAGACAAGTGCAAGATTTTGCATGATGAAAAGTTTTACATTGACTCAATTTCTTTGTTAATGGAAAGCTTTAAATGGAAGTAGAGGCGGCAAGCCTATCCACCGCATAAGCATATTACAACATTTACCAAAATTAGAATACAAAGTTGCTTTTGTGTCTTGTACATAGGCAATAGTTACATGAATGTCTTCTTCATAACTCTGTTGTAGCGTGCTTTAAGCAAATCTCACACCAAAAGTATGGCATGCGGTATGTTTTTAATGTTTTTAAAGTATTCGCTTGACACCCCCACATTGGTTTAATAAGGGTAACTTGGGCTACGCAGACCAAAAGGAGTTAATGTCCTGCTAGTACTTAGAGCATGGATTACATGTGACTCTAAGGGGCACATTTATTTAGCTCGAGTGAAGGATTAGAATAAAAAATTCTTCGAATTTCGAAGTATTTTTTTTTAGCTACTTCGACCATCAAATTGGCTACTTCGACCTTCGACTATGAATCGAACGATTCAAACTAAAAATCGTTCGACTATTCGACCATTCGATAGTCGAAGTACTGTCTCTTTAAAAAAACTTCGACCACCTACTTCGCCATCTAAAACCTACCGAGCATCAATGTTAGCCTATGGGGAAGGTCCGCATAGGCTTTCCTAGCTTTTTTTGATCGAAGGAAAATCGTTCGATAAATGTGCCCCTAACACTTCAGGCTTGGGCCTTCTGTAAGTGGAAGATTCAAGGTGTGGTGTAGTTTAACTGCAACTCCCACAGGCTACTGTGCAATAAAATATAAAATAATGGACGCCAGGATGTTCTTGTTGTGGAACACAAGAGTAACAGTTTATTTGTACAAGACAAATGTCCCACAGGGTTACTTACAAAAGATGAGTTGTATGCAAATATGTTAGCAGGCTGAGACAGGCAGATGATGAGACAGCTGGGATTGTGCATCCTCTGAGGATTCATAGTCAAGTAGTAAAGCAGACCTCCAGGCAGATATACCTTGAAGTGGTCCGGTATGAAATTAAAGCCATAGGGGCACATTAACCTTATAGGTCCCTACATATATATTTCAATATTTTATGTACATTGCTTAAAGAAAAGGTGTGCATCACTAACTTAGTACAGGTATGGCATCCATTATCCGGAAACCCGTTATCCAGAAAGCTTCAAATTATGGAAAGGCAATCTCCCATAGACTCCATTTTATCCATATTGTTCAAATTTTTTTTTTTTGCAGCCTGTTTGGCCTCTGCAGCCCCAGCCCAGCTGCTGTCTGATTAGTTTCAATCAGCCAATCAGGGCTGACTCTACCCTATTTAAGGTCATCCGTCCAAACACACCAAGCCAGAGCATTGTTTCCCAGACTAGCAGTGTGGCATTGGCCCTAGCTAAGGGTTGCAGTTCTAGCTGCCTTGCCTTGTCTGAACTCTTCCCTGTCTTGTTCTGCCTGACTCTGAACCTTGTCTTGTCTTGTTCTGCTTTACCTTCCCCTTCCAGTTCTACTCTGGTCCAGCTTTAAACCTTTTTTTTTTCCATTTGAAAATGTTTTATTTTTTTTTTAATATGACAATATACTGCTGACATTTATCTACATTATACAGCAATATTTACAGCTTTAAACCTTGATCTCTCCTTGCTTTAACATTGTCTTGACTTTGCCCTGCCCAGCTTTCCTTGCTATTCTGTATCTTGCTCTGTTCCTCACTCCAACCCTGATCTTGCCTTAACTTCTAACTTGTACCTTTCCCTGACTTCACCTTGTACTGACCTTGCTTTGCCTGTTCCTGATTCTTGCTTTCTGACCCTGCCTTGTACCTTGTACCCCCTCATCTTGCGCTGCATCTTGCCCTGCCTTTTCCAGTCCTCTCTTGCTACCCGCTCCAGTCCTCTCTTGCTACCTGCTCCAGTCCTCTCTTGCTACCCGCTCCAGTCCTCTCTTGCTACCCGCTCCAGTCCTCTCTTGCTACCTGCTCCAGTCTTCTCTTGCTACCCGCTCCAGTCCTCTCTTGCTTCCCCCTCCACTCCTCTCTTGCTATCCGCTCCAGTCCTCTCTTGCTATCTGCTCCAGTCCTCTCTTGCTATCCACTCCAGTCCTCTCTTGCTATCCGCTCCAGTCTTCTCTTGCTATCCGCTCCAGTCCTCTCTTGCTATTCGCTCCAGTCTCCTCTTGCTATTTTTGCTCTAGTCTCCTTCTTCCATCTATCCCCAGTTTGATCTGATCTATGCCTGCACCGTCCTGTCCCATCCAGTCTATTCCTGTTCCACTCCTGCTCCATCCAATCTGTTCCTGTCCTGAGTCATCACCCTCTTCTTCCTGCCTAGTCCAGTCCTGATCTTCTCCCTCTCCGTCCTGTTCTGCACCTGATCCAGTCTGACTCTTCGCCCTCATCAACCTGTTCCTGCCTTCCCTTTAAGTGTTCCCTAGGCACATACAACTCCTGCATCAAGGACTTGCCCTTTTCATATCAGTCTTCACAGCGCCCCCTACCTAATCCTTGACAATAACTCATCACACTATCAGAACTATCCTCTGTACAACTGCTTCAGGGAAAGAGCATTACAGCTCACATTATAAACTTTTTTAACATCTTAAAGTGAAACCTTTTTCTTTTAATCTCAATGGATGCCTTGTACCTCTTATTGAAGATCTACTGATACAATAAAGCATTGGAGATGTATTTATTATCTACTGTATCTATCTATCTATCTATCTATCTATCATCTTTCCTTTATATATCGGTCTATCTTTGCATCTGTCTATCATAGTGATCAAATTCTCTATAGTTTTTTTTTCTTGCCCAATGATTGCAGCTTTGTTCTTTCTTCATAACTGAGACAATCCATTGCTATTAATAATCATGTCTTGTTCTTATATTTATCTCAATATTGTTTTTTAAGCTGGAGCCTTACTAGTGGTTTGTAAAGAATTAACTTTAAGTAAGAAGTCATCAGTGCTAGCAAGATATTGGCATCCGTTTACTAAGGTGCAATAGACAGCGACTTGTGCCAAAAAAGAACACCAGAAAAAGTGCAAGAGCAGGTTTACTAAGATGTGAGCACTTCTGTCATTGCTAATAATCTGGTGAACATACAGAATAAATTATTGCATTCATGCTACGTAAATTGTCTTGCAAGGTTTACTAAATATTATTGGAAGAATTGTCGCCAAATATAGACAACATTGTCTCCAATTTTTATCTCCTCACGGAAAATTTGTGGTGGTACTGTGGAAGAATGATAATTATAAATGCATTATTAGTTAATTCATTAAGATTAATTTAATGTCAACATTAATTGATTCCTGGTATTAATGTAAAGTGTAGCCGGTCCTCCCGAGGTAATTAACTCCACTGTGAGAGCAAACAAAGCAGGACCCTTTGTGGTACAATATACATAATTGTTCCCAAGTCCCCCTGTAAGAGTTGTGCACTGTCTGGATCCAATACTTTGCTAAACTGGGCATGCTCACCAAATGGCACCTCATTGGTCCAGCAGTGTTAGCTGTGATTGGTACTATCACAATTCAGGGCTAGATTGGTCCCTATAATGGCCCACCTGGGATGTCATGTGATTGGCCCCTTTTGGTGGTTGCCTTTGTGGTTGCAGAAAGAAACAAACCCTGTTCTTCATTTATGACAAGGGCTGTTCCTTTTCTGGCTGACAAAGGTGGCTGTTATGAATCCCAAATTGCCTTTTTTATATACACATGGAAGACCACAGAGACTACCCAGCTGAAATCCATCACAGCTGCACCCACATGTTCCTGCAACCAGCAGCACCAGTGCCATTCCTGGCATCATTTGCAGGCAGACCCACTAAATGCCGACTGGCTGCCAACTAACTTCTGAGAAACTTGTTACAGTGGATTTACAATACAGAGTGTAGGGAGGCAGTAGAGAATCCCTTCACTTACCGCTCACCAGGGTTAATGGACCAGGCACAGAGCCTGTATCTGTACTGTAGCCATTGCCTGGCAACCAGATGCACAGTGATCTCAGGGCTGCAGGAAGTTACACAGCAGCCTGGAAGTGGCCGACAGGAAGAGGAAGCAGCAGAGCCTGGTAGATACCAGCCTATAAGTGAGAGCCATGGGGGGGTAAACATGTCATTTGTAGCTGGCACAGGGAAGGCAGATACTGTGCCTGGAGAGACAGAGAGTTTGAGAGGAGTCCAGATTGGAGGAATCAGCCCCAGGTACCAGGTACCAGTCTCTCCCAATACCACTGTGGCTCAGGTTTGTCCCGTGATATAAGGTAAGCGCTACACGTGGAGTGTAACAAGGACAGAAGGGTTTCGAAAGGTATACAAGAGCTTCATGCCCTAAAGGAGTCATGTGTGAGTCTTACCCTATGCCTATGTCCTCAAACAGCTAGGTGCCTTGACATAGAGGGTTTTTCTGCTAGCAATTATCAGAAAAAATACACGTTTTAGAGGATTTAGAGGTTCTTGTATCTGTATTTGGATAGTTCACATATTTTTTTTTTCATTCATGCTTTTTGTTTTCGGATCTTTTAATAAATTTCATGACATTCGTGGTTTTAGAGAGAGTGAGTTTTTTTTCACGGCTTCTAAACCCTCTAAAACCTTTAAAATGAGACTTGATAAATGGGCCTCCACATATTGTATAACTTTGAAAGTGAAGATATACAGTACCTACAATCAGCCTTAGACACATCATGCTCTCTCAGAAAAACTAAACAGTCTTCTCTTCTCATGTTTGAAAAAAGTGTAATATTGTACAATAATCTCTGTATGTAAGATAACAGACAAATTATTTTAAGAACTAGGGGAGACAGAAAAGAAAGAAACAAGGAATATTTTTTGTTTTTTCTTAGAATTAGTTCTTTTGTTCTAGGCAACAGTATAAAGCATCTTTATTTTTTTGTGAAAATATGATCTTTCATTTCATGTACAGTATATTTGATTCAAACACTCTTGTATGAACGAGGTTTGAAGTAGTGGATGAAAAATATCTCTACCAAAGCAAGAAAGGGGTGACATTTTCTATATCTTGTTTATGTAATTTTGCATTGTCAAGCCCAGACAGGCAAGTGTTACTCTGCGCAATATATCAATGATTTGTTTTCACACAAACTGTAATATTTCAAGCCATTCTTTATGTATTCCTTGATTTGTTATCTATATAGCTGCCAAAGAGCCAGAAAAACCTTAGGGATAACTTTTTTTTACATTCAATAAACAGCAATCCAAAAGTGATATCTACTGTTATAGAATTGTACAGCAACCTGCTATGGGTTTTGATGTTCTGAGACAATTTGCAATTGGTTTTCATTTTTTATTATTTGTAGCTTTTGATTATTGTATAAGTATAGTTTTGACTTATTTTGTTCAGCGACTCACCAGTTTGCAATTTCAGCCGTTGTTAGGGTCCAAATTAGCAACCATGCATTGATTTGAATAAGAGACTGGAATATAGATAGGAGAGGGCCTAAATAGAAAGATGAGTAATAAAAAGTAGCAATAACAATACATCTGTAGTCTTACATAGCTAGTTTTTAGATGAGTTCAGTGACCCCATTTGAAAGCTGGAAAGAATAAGAATTAAACGCCAACATAATTTAAAAACTATAAAAAATAAATAATGAAGACCAATTGAAAAGTTGCTCTTTTCTTAATATCAAATGCATTTATTTACTTGTAGTAAGACATTATACTATATGGAATTTTCTAGCTGCATAGTATTGGTTAATGCACGGTGAAGTTAGTGTATGCTTCTCATTTTACATTTACTTTGCTTTTCAGTAGAAATTAACAGTCACAGCAGCTTTATTGGGTTTGCCATTGAAAGGAAATGTTTACACATGCAAATTAGGTACTGGCAGGGATCCAGCAGATTGTTACAGTTCCACTAAAACTTGATTAATGTGTATAGCACAATTATGCTTTCCACTTGAGAAAAGAAAATCAGCTCTGCTTGATTAGGAATTTGACAATGTGAATTTCAGAAATGAAAGAAACGTTAGCTTGGTTAATGTGGATTTCAGAAATGAAAGAAATGTTTGCTTGGTTAATGTGAAAATAAAAAACACGTAGTCTACCTTAAAGGGCCAGTTATATTAATTGTGAAGCTTGTTAATTAAACCTTTTCCTGTTCCTGTTTTTATTGCAGTGTTTGTTGTCAGCCTAACCAGAAAGGTCAGTTACTGATGATAGAACAAGGTGCACAGTGCCAAAACACTAAAAAAAAAATACAAGCCACCATGTGTTTTGCACTGTGCACCCACCCCAGCATAGCACAATAGCAGTGACAGTAAGTGAAGGACCTGCATTCATTCATGATGGGTGGGTGGGATGAGGCATCTAGGCATCCCTCTCTGTATCTGCCTCTTAACTTGCATTTCACTTAGGTGTAGGCTGCAAAGGAGTCCTGAGCTTAGTGTCTGCCCTATGGCAGGTGATAAGTACAGGTCTGATTTCCGCCCACTAGCACTGTGTTCAGAACCTTGCACAGGAATTATAATCCAGCATGAATCTGAGTGCATTAAAGACCCAAAGGCAAGAGATTTACCACTAAGGAGCATGCTTTGTGCCCATTAGTTCTCTAGCACTTAGCTCGGGATCATTGGCTAATAACCCCTTAGGGCTATTTTGTTTAATGCTGTTTGAGACAATTCATAAACTGCCTCCAAAGACCTACCAAAAAACTATGAATATTTTCAAATTAAAGTATCATGGTATATACATGTGGTACTGAATCTATGTAAGTGCAGACTCAATGAGCATTATAATTAAATGGATGTATTGTGGGTAATTTTTCGTTCCTGGTGTTTACTACTAGGCAGTAAACATATCAACAATTGGTTGCTATGGAATACTGCTTAGGTGCAAATTTGTCCAGTATTCATAAACAAGCTCCCACCATTTTGGAAAAAAAAAGAACAGTGAAAATATTTTTGACCACACCCGTCTTTGTGGCCACACCCCCTAATTACCATGTTAATTTTATAAAATTTGGCAGGTTATGAAAGTTTGCACACATTTGTGAGATTTTTTTTACAGTTATTACAGTTTTGCTAATGATGGTGAATTGTCCTTTAAGATGCAAGTCACAGTTTCCCCAAGAGACCTGCTTATCTTAAATTGTTACAAAGTATAGTAGCAAGAATCCAAATGAATACAATTTATGAAAGCTAGGCTATTCTGCAAGGTTGTATACATATTAACACTTCGAAATAGAAACAATTGGAGTTGGAGCAGAACACCCAGTAAAGCCGAGTATACTTAGCCCCGCCCCCCAGCAACCCAGTTCAGAACACCTGCTGTAGTAATACCATATTGTACTGTAGTATACTTGGTCAGTACAATATGGTATTACTACAGCAGGTGTTCTGAACTGGGTTGATGGCTGGCGGGGCTAAGTATACTCGGCTTTACTGGGTGTTCTGCTCCAACTCAAATTGTTTCTATTTCGATATCTTAAAATAGTTTCTTTGCTTATCGTAAATTGTTACAAAAGTATCTATCAGTGCACCTGCCACATATTATGGGCTCTCTGCCAAAAGCCAATTAAGTTAGAAATGTTGTATCTTTTTTTGGCTATCCAGTGCAGGAGATCAAAGAGAAAGTTGGGACATTTCAGTAACAATCCGGGACTGATGGCTGAGCTGTCAAAATTGGTACTGTCAGCGGAGAAAAAACAGGACAGTTGAGAGGTATGTTACATGAGGACTACAGTGAGCGAAGTCAAGGTACGATTGCACTAGAATTCGAGTATAGTCATATAGTAAAGGAAGTGCAATATTTACTAGTAACTAGTTATAGGCGAATCTGACCCGTTTTGCTTTGCCAAAAATTTGCAAATGGGCTATGGGCATCATTTTCAGGTAAAACTTGTAGAAACCTTTTGCTCATCCCTACCAGTAACTGCTTTCTGTAATACTTTATGTACAGGGTTTGCACATGTGCTTTTATTTTGTTTGCTTTGATTTCAAATATATATTTTTTGAATATTAGGTTTATGGATAAAAGTATTACTAATAAGCAAAGTATTTCATAAAAAAAACACCTAATTGTATATTGTTTTTTTCTTTTAAATAATGTATGCCATTATTTAACATTATTTAACTGCCCTGGCATATCTCAAGTCAATAGGACAAAAATAAGTAAGGAAGAAATGTGTTGTAAAAAGGATACTCAAGCCAATGATTTCTTTCAAGCTAAACATCTCTTTTTACAATAACATTTTTAACTGAGCTACACATACAGATAAAATCATGGCTGCCTAGGGTCAAGCCTCTGAAGGATAATAATATGGGCTGGACATAAGCAACTAGCATGGGAGACATGGGAGAATATATTGGAGGAAAATTTTATAAATGTATATACATTACATAAGCTACTGAACAAAATCCTACCCAATGCTGTGACAATTTATTAGGTGTGAAAATTGATTATTTTATACATTATGAGGCCTATATATTATGTTGTGTGAAAGAAAATTAGCTGAAAAAAACTGTATAAAAAGCTGTGTATAATAAATGGCGACTATATCAAGATATTTTTCGTCATATGAAAGCCAAATTTTCCACCATTATTTTACAATGTTTCAGATCTTTGGAAAAAATGTGTAAAAATATTTCGACATTTTTTTACACCACATACAACATCTGCCCCTATATAACAAGGATAACCCGTAGAATAACCAAATTGAAGCAAAATGAAAACCATCGTAGGAAGGGTTGAAAGGAATCTGCCTTTCCTTTCAGCAATCCACCAATGGAATTGAAAACAAAACCAGGTTGTTCTGGCAATTGTGGCCCCTTCAGGGCATGTGTTGGGCTATCCTTACAGATCCTTATAGATAAGCTTGACTTGCATGGTACATCCTGGAGTTAATGCTTCGATGAAGGCAGAAAAAAAATATTGCTTTGGCAACAATTACCTAGATGTGTTTATATAGTTCCATACAGTAGCATACAGAGCAGGTTCTTTACTAAAAAAGGTAGTTTTATGATTTTCAGTTGCTAAAATCCCCAGAATCCCTATGCATCCAGTCTACTCATTTCCCTGGGTTAATCTGCTGTTCTATGGAAGATGATAAATTCGTCAAATAGATATGAATATAGAGCTCCATTATCCAATAAAATTGCTTTTCTCTAATATTCGTTTTATTGTTTGCTCAGCTTTATTATTTTGTTGATGCACAAACAACTCCACTAGACCTACTCATAGACATAAAAACACTCTCACAAAATGGAATATTTTTCTTCTTCATGTGTGTCACTTTGTAAGGTTAAGAAGGAAATTTAAAAGAGTAACCGCTCATCTGTATTCAGCGCTTGATGAACTGTTTTATGTAACAGCTTTGCTGATGGTGTTGGAAGTGAAATGCTCTGGTTTGTATATGGCATTAAATTGAACGGGACCTGTAAATAATAAGACACAATGGTGCATGATACTGGATTTACAAAGTTTGAATATATAAGCAAACAGATGGCAAATGTAGTTTAGTGCAGAAAGAATTTAAAATGATAAGTCTTAGAACACTGCATAAAAAAGAATATATCATGCACAGAGAGGCATCTTAGCATATTGCAATGGAACAGAAAATTGCAAGTTTTTTTTCTGACACGTTATCCCTGAAATTATTCTTCCAGATGTGCAGTTACAAGAAAGTGTAAAAAGACAATGCGAGAGAAGTTAAAGTGCTTCATTCTTCTAACAATATTTAATGCAAGGCCTGTACCACCACATATATTGTAACTGGTCCTCTTGGAAAACGTAGTAATATAAAATCAACAATTTCATGCAGAGATGGAACATGAATTAATTTATACAAATTGTTTAGAAATAGCATATGGAAAACAACATTCATTATACCAGGACTTCAGTTCTGTGACAACATAAATTTTGAACACTGTTCATTATCCCATAGAAGAGACCATCAGAAGTGGAACGATAATTATGAAACATTTTCAACAAATGTAACAAAGGCTAAGTAACAGATGATGCCGTGGGCTGCATTTAATGGCAATATGTTTATTAAAGCAAATATGTTAATTGTATCCATTCTCTTCTATTCTTTTTGCACATTGAAACAGTTCTTAAATTATTCTGCTAGGGAACAAAAAATAGCTGTCATGCATATAGTACAAGTTGCAGTAAAAGGCCAGTCTTGATTGTAACTATAAAATAACAATTGCTGGAGGCCCTGGGAATATAGGGGGGCCTAGTAAGGCACAGATTGATAAAGGGCAGAACAAATGATTCCCAAAAGCTGAGTTTTAATGTCCTAGGCCATCAAAAAGTATAAAAATCTCCCAACACTTTCTTTAGAGAATTGCTACAGTGAGTAATATTGAGAAACTGAAGTCCACAGGCACCAAAGCTCACTTGACACAACTGACATGCCCAGGGGCGATCCTGGCCCCTCCGCCACTGCTGCCCCCCCTCCCCCGGAAATTTGCTCTTAAAGTACCAGGAGCTGCATTTTTGCTGCCCCTGGTACCTAGTGGGGCGCTGCCGCCTGAGGCGACGGCCTAAACTTGCCTCATTGGCGAAGCACCCCTGGACATGCCTAAAGATAGCCATAATTCAATTCAGAGAAACTAATCTCACTTGTTACCAAATGAAAGCTCTATTGAAGTCTATGGGAAAAACTGGAACTGAAATGTTCTCCTTGAACTGAATCTCGTTCATGATATTTCACGTGATAAATCATGAGATACTCACTGAATTTAATCTGACCTATACATATACCTGACTATCAAGGATACAAAACTGTCGAAAAGTAAAGAAAACTGATAGGATTGTTTGCATGCTATTAGCACGGATTTATATTGATAAATGAGGTTCAGTATTGTTCAATGAAAGGCTATGCACTTTGGCAAATAACTGCTTGTAGATAATAAATGTTCATTTTACACCTAATGGAAATGTGTTGGGCACCTCCTTGAATAATAAAGATATGGCATACTTTATCTTCTTTAAGGCTCCATCTTTGGTATACATCCACAATTGGCAATTTTTGCACTCTGCTCAATTCTGTTGTCTGGAATTTTCGCAAGTCTCTGTGCTCCATTTTAAAAATGCTGTATTGAAGAGGGGTAGGAGGCACATTTAGGCACCCCCCTTCTGTCCCATACCCATCTCCTGAATCTTTATCTGACATAAGGTGACTGTGCAACCAATCCTCATGGGCCGAAGTGCTCCATGCATGAGCTCCAAAGGGGGTTTTCCTTTACCTTAGTGCTCTTGCACTTCTGTTTAGGGCAATAGTGAAGCTGTCTGGAGAAGACATTTCCAGAAAGTAGATTCCATAACTGTATGATCTTGCAGGATTCATATTATGATTCTCTGTAAACAGTAAGAATCATATATACAGTACAAGCAGTAAAACAAATTCGTATTAATTAATAATTGACTCTAATGATTAGACTTCTAATTTGGTAATATTATTTTAAAAATGTTCCAACCAAATTAGTGTATTTACTACTAGTTAAATCAAATAATAACCACCTGTTGTTATCAGTGGGAAAAATATACAAAATCAAGAAATACTTGTCAGTAGTGTTCTAGTGGACTAACATCTGCTTTGCTTTCGATGTCAAAACAGCTCTGTAATTTCTTTGCATTCAATAGTTTTTAAACACCTTTACTGAAATAGATGGCATGAAGGCAGGGTGCTTACATCAAAAAGCCTACCTTCCAGTAATGCACAAACAGACTGAGTCAAATGCTATTATTAAGAACACATTCATTTACAAAACACGAATGCAAAGTTGCACATTCTTAGTACTAACATATTTTTTTTATAGCTTATGCTTACATAACAAACAGCTACTAGGGATTTATTTCCATAATGTGCATCCTAATGTAGAATATTAATCTATTCATCCACATATAAAAAACTAGTACTGGCAAGCCTATCAGCATTTGACTGTCCTGTGATGCATAGTATTGGATATTTAACACCTAATGAATTCTTTTCGCCCACTTATGTACTTGCAAAAAAACCCTTTGCTTGGCTTGTTGATTTAATAGCTGCTAAAATTATTAAATAACATTGAAAACAGCAAATTTCCACTGCCTTCAATAATGACCTGCTGAGTATGGAACTATTGGTATTGTTTAAATAGACTATAGCTAATGAGGTTTAATTGCATTTTTATGGTAACTCACAAAGCACATAATGCAGCTGGAAAACTCAGTAAGCAATGCTTTCTCTGTACATATTTTCTCCCTTGCAGGAGTACATTTTCTAAGGAGGGAAGAAAAAAAACAATAAACAGTACATTGTAAGTAGTTATGCCCATATGAGCAAGAACATAAATTAGGTACTATTTGGTTGAGCGAACAGCTAAGTGGTTTATTGGATCTCAGTCATCATTTTTGAAATCACATCTATCTAAGTTTGATACTGATTACTTGCAGTAGCATTTTAGTGTCTGATTGAAAGGCATTAATGAGAAAAGGCTCCTTTTATTCAGCTAAGTACGTATCTTAACTAAATTACTTGTATATACACAATGCTATGTGATCAATGGATTACGTATTAATACTGCTCAGTGATGTGTCTATAATGGTCAGTACTGACATTGGATTACACTAAAAGGATCAGAGTCAGCTCTGTTCATGTTACAAATCTAGTGCTTAGTGTGTGCTTTGTTGTATTTAGCCATAGCAGCTGGTTCATGTGTTTCCACGCAAATTTTGGAATACTGCAAGGTAAAAGAAAACAAAAACACAATTTTTTTCACAGAAGACGCAATGATGGTAAGGTGAGGAAAATGAATCCATTGTCACTATTCTTTAACAGAGCAGTATCAATACATCCAGTCGTCCCTTAGAAATTATACCTGTAAACACCTTGCAAACAAACATACATAGGTGAAATTTACTAACCTGCGAAAATTCGCCAGCGATGGCTTCCCACCCATCACTACACTTTGCCAGGTGGAAATTCGCTCAGACAATGCTAATTTACTAAAATGCAAAGTTGCGTACAGGGAGCCGAACGCTGACTAATTTTCGCTAGCGTTATGTCGGCAATCAAAGAGAAGATGCGCGAGTGTTCAATTATGCCTAGCGCAACATCATAAGAGGTTATTGCTCAGGCTACTTTGCATATGGCGGGAAATTATAAAGTTTAATGGATGGATATGTTGCAGCAAATACATTACATTACACAAGTCCAGGGAACTTTAATAAAGAAAATATAGTTTTACACATGAGCCCACTGTATAGTTTGTGTTCCATATGTTAGAAAATATGGGGGAACCGGGTTACCCAAAAAACATTTTTAAGGACTTTCACTCTAAAAAAGTAAAAGACGACAGCGTCTTTTGGGACTTAGATATTTTTTCCACTAAAAATTGAGGAAGTCCTATGCACTCCATTGCACTTCCCCTAGTCTGAGCTGGTGAAGGCAAGTCTGGCGAAAGAGGTAACGTTCAGTAAAATCTGAATCTTGAATTTGCGGAGTTATGTCCATTCACCGGAGCGAGAATTTGCCTGGCGTTAGAGTGCGAAGCAACGCTAGCGTCTATCTCCCTAGCGTCTATCGCCGATTTACTAAGGATGCCTCCGCCCCTTAGTAAATCGGCGAAGTAACAAAATTACATCACACTGGCGAATCATCGCCAGCGTTAGTCACTTCGCCCTTTAGAAAATGTGCCCATAGTATCCAGAATGGATGTGAAAGGCCACCACTTTTATTTACACAATCATAATAAACAGTAAGGAAGGAGTGGACAGGCAACCCCAATGCCGGCCACCAGGAGCAGCTGCACTCTGACAGAGTTACTTCCCAACTCCACAACCCTGCTATAATGAAACATGAAATCCCCCCCTAAACTAAATAAGCGTAGCAGAGTGGTATACACACATGCACTTACATATATACTGAATTACTTGTGAGACAGGGGACCAGGGAATGTGCATTGATTAATAGGATAAATCAGTTGCACTTCCATTGTATTTAAACACGTTTTAGCCTGGAGTGCTCCCACAACCCCCCTTATATTTTTTGTGGTATGTTGCTTCCTGCGGAGGAGGTACAATTCATTTTACCAACCCTCATATTAACCCTCCACTACACTCCACCTCCCATTATCCCTTCACCTTCTCCTAACCTAAACATGTGCTATCTGCCTTTCTTACCCAGTCAAGACCCCATACCTTAATCCTTTGGTGTTGGCAATCTCCATTCTTTTGATACTGATGTGGTGACATTTTATTTAAGTCTTTAACCATCATTTGAAATGAAGTAGTTGTATAGATAGAGCTTATACCTGATATATAAAAGTGCAGCTCTCCACATTAGGCAGTTGTTGCACACTGTATGCAAATGTGGACAATGTTGGACTGGGGCACCAAGGACCCACAAGAGAACCTGTTATCAATGATTTTTTCTCTCCTATTTACACTGTGTAAATTATTTCTGAAAAACTCACCCCACCAGTGCTGTTTAATTAGCTTAACTATATAGGCATCTTTTTCCTGAACTAATTTCAGGGTCCTGAAATTCTTTCTCTTTTCTTTTATCATTTGGTTTGAAAACCATGGGAACTTCAAAAACATAATAAAAAGTTCACCACATCAAATGTGGTCAAGAAGGTATAATGGGTCCATCCTGACCCAAGCCCCTACAGGCCAGTCTGACTATCTTTCACATGGCATAAGAAGATATGTCAAGGATGATTTTAAACTAATATTAATATTGATAATTGATACTGGAAATTAGGGCATGTTCACCCTTTTCTCTTCTGCAAAAAATAATTCCAAGATGTAGGGGGTATATAGTTGTAGCATTGCTTTAGAGAAAAAAAAGCTTTACAAGCAATTTACTTTTAATGTGTTTTATTTTGATTAACTTACCTCCTACAATGATGATGGAATTGTCCTGATGAAGTATTTTTATTCATTCAATGGCTGAATGTTTGAAATATATGACCTTTAAAGCCAGCCGCAAAAAGCTGTGTGTAAAGTTGAAAGAGGCAGTAAGTGCTTAGCGTGGGGGCCCACTCTTATTTCATTTTATATTTTTGAGACAGGAAGCCATTTAAAGTAATTGGGATCATTATCTGGTTTGAGAGTAGTAAAGATTATTATAGCAACATTTTCAAAGAGAAATTTAATTGCTGAGACTAATGCACTGAAAACTGTAGAAAGAAAGGAAGTATAGTTGTATATATATATATATATATATATATATATATATATATATATATATATATATATATATATATATATATATATATATATATATATATATATATATATATATATATATATATATATATATATATATATATGTATATATATATATATATATATATATGTATATATATATATATATATATATATGTATATATATATGTGTATATATATATATATGTATATATATATATATGTATATATATATATATATATATATATATATATATATATATATATATATATATATAGTTGCCTCATATTCTTGTGTGAGTGTACTGAAAATTGAATGATGAAAATGGGGATATTTTTTGTTTCATATAGTGACTAGTTCAGATTAGTGGACAAAACTGTTTCTGGGTCTGAAATATCAGCAAAAGGAAGCAAATAGTTCATATTGATCCTTTAATTCCCCATCAAGCAATGAGGATCTTCGGTGAACGTTCCCCAGTTCATTTAACAGTAATTGTCCTAGTAAAAAGTTTTGCAGTTTCAGATCTGCTTTTTTTCATCTTATTCTTGGTCAGGAAAATTTCCATTACCAAGTTTGCTCTCTAATTATAGCTGACAATTAAAGGAACAAGCTTTAATGTTTGGTTTGGCATGTACCAATGCCCTATGCACTTTAAAGGTGTTGTTATGATTTTCTATTCTAATTCCTCAACACGTATATAAAGATGATCTTTGACTACTTCTACTAATAATCTCATATTATTCGGTCCTGTATGGTTCACATTCAGGCTTAGGAGTTATTTACTGCTACTTTTCATTTTAAGAAATCATGAGATTTATATTCTAGCTGGCGGGAAGGCAGTTCAGGGAGATTAGTCCCCTGAAGAAGAGGCGATTTGTCGCCTGGCGTTTCTGCCCTAAACGTACATGGAAAATCTCATTATTTCTGCTAGTCGATATTTCAGTGCTAACTTCATATTTGTAGATCAAGGTAAATGTAATTTACATATGTATTTAACATCTGACTTCTAGTGAACAACAGCCTTTGTGAGGTCTGAATGTGAAAGACACAAACATTTATACAAATATATGTGCAGTATATCTGGACTTTGAAATTTATAAATACAAAAATCAAATGAACCCACAGAGGTTCATGTTTATCCTATGAATCTTTGATTTATTGTATATTTCATGGTTTGTGGTTTTCGTGTGAAATATTGAAAAATGCATATACAGAGATGCTGCCACAAGCCAAACACCAGCAAATTAAAGGAAGATAATGGTATGAGAATTCCTTGAAATCACCTTTCAATGCAAATCTGCTAAATGTACAGACTATTTATACCTGTATAATTATCGTTGAATAGGTTTAATATAAGTTCTTGGTGAAAGAGAAACATTGTTATTCAAAGCAATAATTCTATGTATTTTGCTTGATTGGTTTTCGATTAGTCATTTAATGAAAACAGAAAGTGTTTGGAGAGCTGTAATGTAACTCAATTTTTTTAGACACTCAGCATTTGCAAAAGAGAAGTCAAGGTATGTGTCATTCATCTTAACCCCATCATAGCAGCAGTCGCTTGAGTGATGTTCGTCAGCCATTCTCTGCGTGATTATTGTAGCAATTCATTTTCTTTTAATTACATGTTTGTAATGAAATCTACTTGACTTATGTGAAGTTGCTGTGAAATATTTTTTAACAGCGTAAGCAAATACTGTGGGGCAGATTTACATAGGGTCGAATATCGAGGGTTAATTAACCCTCGATATTCGACTGCCGAATGTAAATCCTTCGACTTTGAATATCGAAGTCGAAAGGATTTACCGCAAATAGTTCAATCGAACGATTAAATCCTTAGAATCGTTCGATTTGAAGGATTTTAATCCATCGATCGAACGATTTTTCTTTGACCAAAAAAACATTAGAAAGCCTATGGGGACCTTTGGTAGGTTTTAGGTGGCGAAGTAGGGGGTCGAAGTTTTTTTTAAAGAGACAGTACTTCGACTATCGAATGGTCGAACGATTTTTAGTTCGAATCGTTCGATTCGAAGTCGTAGTCGAAGGTCGAAGTAGCCAATTCGATGGTCGAAGTAGCCAAAAACAACAATTCAAAGTTTTTTTTATTCTATTCCTTCACTCGAGCTAAGTAAATGGGCCCCTGTATGTTATCTGTGATGTCTGTTCAATTGATATACATAATAGCATAAAGCATAAAACTGGCTGGAGAAAACGAGTTGCATCACTCCTTCATTATAACATAGACTTGTTACAATGATAAAATACGTACTGCGTGTTATTGAAACTATATATAAGATAACAAAAGAGAAAGAGATTATAACATTTATTTAAGTCAAATGAATGCATCATGCCCAATCCTTGAATCTAAAAAGTCTCTTGTTAAAATGTACCTCCCCTGCTCATTCTTGGCATGGGTTCATTTAGTTGAAACAGTAACTGAGCAACACTATCATGATTAGTCAGAAAGAGAATTGCCACCAACTGTCACATATCACCACATCTAATTGCCAATTTTTGCTCATTTACACATTTCCTCACTTTCTTTGTCCTACATAAATCAATCCACACAGGCACATAGAATGTAAGTTTTGCTTTTATGCATAGACCAGCCTATAGTATAGAATAACACTTACTGTAATTTCTCAAAACAAATGTCCTGTTTGTCTAGGAGGCCTGTATCTTAATGTACCAATGTTCCATACATGACTAAATCTGTCATGCATCTCTAATTCTACTTTATTTTAATATATTTAAATTTTTCTTAAAGTACCAAAAACAATTATAAAATGAATAACGCATTTGATGCACTATTTATTTTTATCCTGTACATGTAAAAATAGAATACAAACAAGTTACATTTGAGTCCACAGCTAACACATTCATTTTAAGTGGTTCTGGAAATAAAATACTACTTTGCAGAGGCACCACATGCAAACTAAACCTACACTGCCCTATCCAAATATTGATTCTATTCAATTAAAAGTCATTACTTTTCCCATCACCTGTAGGTGTAACCTTTAACATCTATAGTAAAGCTAACTGAAGCTATGGATAAAGATATGTGGGCTGGTCCAAAGCCCGCAGACCCACAGGGGTATATCTGGGAGTCAGGTGAGTTTGGGCTGACTTCTGCACAACCTTATTGGGCTTCAGGGCTGGTTCAGGGTTTAGCCTGCGCCTATCCTGCCCACAACCTTCTATTGTCACACTTCCACCATCGTGATAAAAAACTAATTAAAGAAGAAAGAGAATTAGTCAGAGAAATTACTAGATTACAGCATGATATCATTCATATTGCTGTTTTTTTGTTATTTTTTCTTTACAAAATTATGCCATAATCAAACAGGAGGAGAGAGTTCTACAGTTAAAATGGGAGTTCCCCATGGGATTATTTGCATATATTAAATGGGGCTGCTGACACTCGAGATCTGGGGTTTTTGTTGAGCAATATTGCTTTAAGGATACAGCATGTTTGAACCTTCATAATATGTTATTATTACAGTATTTAAGTTTTAAAGCATGTGAAATGTGGTTGAGCAACAGAAGCAACATGAATATGATCTGCTTTACAAATTGCACCAATAAAGTGTATCAGCATACCTGTATGTCCAAGTCACACATTGGATGGATGAAAAATATGTGTTAAATGCTTTCATTCCCAACTGCAGGAGTGAAGAACATGCATACATGCTTAAACAAAAATGTTATTAATTGACGTTATATTGGTATTGAATACACAGTATAGTATTTTTTGTTTGTGTGACAATTTTCAGTTTACGGCCCTATAAGTTCCAGACCTATCCAACTGCTGTATTTTTCATGCCAAACATACAACGAGTCCAATAGTATGCCAATAAATGCTTCTAGTGCAGGAAGAGGTCCAATTTAAATGAATTTTGGTGTTATTGGTCCTTTAAGTTAACAGCGTGTAACCCTTTTGACATTCCTTTTGTTACTGATGGCGTGAGACAAACCTGGGCCACTCTGCAATGGGGTCTCTCTAACTAACTAAGGCCAGTGCAAACTCTCTCTAACTAAAGAAAGAAACTAAAGTTCAAGCACTCCTTTAATAGAAATGATGACTATACTCACTTCCTAGTCTCTTAGGATACATTGCAAGATCTCCAGGCACGTCAAACACGTATAGACATGCAGTGCAACTCCTGTCCCTTTGAATACTCAGATGGGAAACTCCTGAAGATACTGATTCCTTCAATCTGGAGTCCTCTTACACTCTCTATCTCTCCAGACACACCAGGCACAGATTACAGCACACATACACAGGCTCTGTGCCTGCTCCATTACAGGGAACTGCTACAGAAGGGTAAGTGCAAGGATTCTGCACTACCTCCCTACAGGTGCAATGCTAGGATGAGAGGACAAGGTGAATGTGTAATTTTTATTCTAGATACTTATGGATGCTGAGCTAGACTGAGTTAGGTTGAGTCTCCTTTGTCTTTATTTCCATCATCAAATAATATTTGCCATGTGAAATCCAAACTAGAACAAACTCCAATTTTTCTTTTGGGCGTACTGCCACTGAGGTTTTGGAACGTTATTTGTGTTCATTATAACTAGAAATGAATGCATCGCTGCTTCTTTCAAGATATTCTCTGAATAGCAAGTGGCTCACAGGTGACATGCTGTAGAATGCTATTAACTGAGCTCATTTAGAAATCATTATCTGCAGGATATTCCGATATTGGCCACTGTTCCATGACATGTAAAGAAATGACTTGCCTAATCATGTATTGGCTGCTGGCTTGCTGTTTTTGTAATAGTTCTTGATGGGGACATAAGATATTCATCATTTCCCATAATATTTGGGATAACTGATCCTTAATGTAGCAATGTATTTTATGAAAAGCAAAAACATTATTTGCCTCCTACTTTGCAGGTGTTCAATTAGCCTGAGAAATATTAAAGTATTTCTGTGTGTTTTCATGCAATCTATGACAATTCATGGAATAATTTCCCCTGCTGACATTTCTGTGTTGCTATGCCACAGACTTTTTTTATCGTAGCCACACTTCAGAAGGACCACTTTATTTTTGCTTAGCGTAAAGATTTAAAGGGCATCACAACCTAAAATCTATATTTGTAATCTATATGTAAATATGCTTTGATCCAAAATGTAAACTATATAATTAGTGTTTATGCAAATTAAGTAAACCAAACAAACAAACAAACACAATGCTTAGGCCATGATGCTTATACCTTTATCTCCTGTATAGGAATGGATGAAATCCTAATACGGTATTTGAAGATTATATTATATAAATATACTGTATTTATTGGAAAGTTGTCCATAAAACCTGGAAATATGAGTGTCTGATCCATAGGAATAAATAATAATTGGTGCCGGCTTCAGGCTGGGTTTTTTTTTGCCTTCCTCTGGATCAAAACAGTGGATACATGATAATGTATTTCAAGTTTTATTTGTTACAGCAGTGGTAGGACCTTGCCAGAGCACTGCACAGCAAATTTTAGAAGATGGAGAAAGGAGGTTCACTCCTGTGATTGCAGGGTGGATTGATTGACACAGAAGCTACTACTGCTTGTGCTAGGTGACAGTCAGGCTGCTCTCATGGTGGGAGATGCAGCTCCTGCTGGTAGCAGATTTGGGGGCCTTCCTCTCTGTAGGTAGAGGCAGCCTAATATTCATTGGTGGATATAATGACATAGTGCTGATCTCAAGTCTTCACTGAGGAACGACAGAGCATAGCAGTGATCTCTTATGGAAGTCTGACATTGAATATTGCCTTGGGCTGAGGCTGGCAAGGTCCTATTTATTCTATAAAGGTAAGATAATCAGGTAAGACGTATTCATACGTGCACACGAGGACTCCATATTGTATGCTTGGTGCTCAGTTTTTTTTGGCAAAATAAAAGTTGAAGACTATTTCCTGTTTGCAATGGCTTTATGTGCCAGTAGCCTTTTACAACATTGCTTGATAAGGGGCGTAAATCTATCAAAGCAGTAATTTCTTGAAGTGATGGGCTCTAGGATTTCTCAGCCAGTTCAGCAAAAGAGGTGTGAGGAGGCAGGCCATGCACAGGTTTACTTTTTACATTGGGTGGAGTGGAGATTTAGCTGGGGGAGGCCTGGTCTGAACTGTCAGAGAGGAATGGAAGAGACATGACTGGCAGAATGCAGCTTATCTGGAAAGCAGAAGGACTTCAAATCCAAAATCCATTTGCTTCAATATGGACAATATCAACAAGCCACGGGAAAGTTGGTTATATTGTACATCTGACCTGTTTCATAATAAAAGTATATTGGAGTTTAATGACTTTGCAGACTTTATTTGCCTTTGATGTATCACATTAACAGAAGAATGACAATGGAAAGCATTTCCAAGAATAATTTGCTGCATTATATTCAAGGTGAAATTATTTACAGTGCTCAGTAATAAAATAGAATTACTGTTTTTGTGAGGTATTTTCAACACACAGGGTTGACTTACAAGTGACCTGTCATCTTGACAAAAATATCATTGAAAGATACTTGAGAGGTTTGTTGGTCAAATTAATGGGTTTATTGAATAAGGTACCAATATCCCAAGAAGAAAAATCAATATCTTTTGATAGAATGATGAAAAATAGCTAATGAAAATTTCACAGTCGCTGACTGAGGATATTAGGATAATGAAAGTGTAATCTTATGAAAACCAAGCTGATGAATGGAAAATATAGACAGCAGCCAGTGTACACAGGTCTACATAGAAAGATAATATGTTGTGTTGCTTGAGGATTTCAGCTATCTGCTTGGTTTCTCAAATATTTCCATGGTGCCTGTTTGAGAGAGATAAGGAAACTCACAAATTTCCGAGGTTATACTCATTTGTAAGTTATTTTCCTGTCTTCACTTACCATCTATGGTGCATAGCCTTTCAAAATCATTTTGACCAGATGTACCTTATGTGTTGCTCATAACGAACTACCATCAGCTGATAAGAGATGAAGGTAAATGAATAACCTGTCTCAAAATATCCTTTGGCACCCTGACAAAACAGCTTAAAAAAGTAGGAAAGAAAAAGATTGGGTTGATGAGATATTAAAGTGGTTTATGATTGTTGTTTGTCTTACTTTGACCTGATCATAAAGTAAAATGCAGCAGATGCCCACACTGTAAGCCTCTTATAAAAAGGCAGGTCTGGAAACGAGCACTGTGACAATGCTGGGCTTTTTTATATTGAGAATTTATGCTCAGTCACGCAGAGTGTGTGTGTTTCTGCTGCAAAATCCTATATAGATTTAGGGATGGTTAAAAGATCTACTTGAGAAATAAAAGTGCTTATTGTAATAGGTGGAACATTAATTCTTATGCATCCAGGTTATTTTAAGGGATGAAAAATCAAATTTAAATTTGCCAGCCTATATTTAATCTTTACAAGGTGCTGTTTTAATTAATGTTTTAGATACATGAACAGTAAAAGCCAGAGCTATTTTTCCCATTTCATTATTTACCATATACACTCACTTAATGATATTGTCTTTTTGAGTTTAGTCTCATCATTTATTATCAAAAGGACTTGTGGCATTAGATGTATGTTTCTGTTTAAAAGATTTAAAAGACTGAGCTTACTTATAGTATCATCTTAATGCAAATAATCAACATAGGAAATGCAAGATGTTTTGATTAATTTAAAGCTGTTGTGCTGCTAGAGGTTTGGGATATTTAACCATTGAATTTAGGAGGTAATCAGTGGCGGATATATACCGAGCAGTTCAAAATGTATCAATTGTCTCCACTCAACTTGATGAAGGGGGATAACCCAGTTATAAAAGCATTATGTGGAATAAATGTAGCAGCTGCCTCCCATGGCCAGTTAGTGGAGATTTAATGAATAAAAATTTGGAAAAAGAAAATGAACAAGCTTCAAATTAGTACAGTTTATCTTTAATTCAGCCTTAAGCGCCAAGATGTTGATTCAGTTTATTTCTCTGATATGCTGAACACAAAAATTTGAAAATTAGAATATCAAAATTCATCATGTACTGTCTCTTTAAAAATTAGACTTTGACCATTTGCCATCTAAAACCTGCCGAATTGCTGTTTTAGCCTATGGGGGGCCTCCTAGAACCTCTTTGGAGTCAATTGGTGGACTTTGAAAAATCAAAGTTTTTTTGGGGAAAAAGTTTGAATTGAATTCGATTGAATGCCCTATTCCTTCGATTCGAATTTGGCCGAATATGGACCTATTCGATCAAAAACAGACCTATTCAACCCCAAAACAAATTAACCTTAATTTCGGTTGGTCTTTTTGAATTCGAATTTCAAAGTTTTTTCAATTCACAATTCGACCCTTGATAAATATACCCCTAAATGAAGGATTGCCATATTAAAATAGCTCATACCTCTATTACAGACACAAACACATACTGGCCATCCAGTTAAATAAAACAATAAACAAGATACAGTTAACTACCATTAAATATATGATCTGTTATCCGGAAACGTGTTATCCATAGAGCTCTGAATTATGGAAAGGCTATCTCCGCTAGACTCCATTTTATCCAAATCCAAATTTTTAAAAATGATTTCCTTTTTGTCTCTTTTTTTTTTTTTTTAAAGATTTTATTTATTAGAAACTTTATATACATTTAGACATGGACAAAGAAAAACAATAAATCATAATACAAAAAGAAAACATAGACATTGCAGTCCTTTGACTTCATTCTAGGATGTTATCATGCATAAACAACCACCCGCTACCATAGCTGTACTGCATTACCTGTCTGTTAAAACTGTGACTTTATTGGCTGGGTAACCTTGGAATCGATACCTCCGGGAGGCCTATTGTTGGGTTGGCATCAAGCCATGGTGTCCAAATTTTCTCAAACTTTTGGGTAGCGCCTCGGGCAAGATATATCAGTTTTATTACCGGGATTGTCTTATTCACCAGGGCTAGCCATTCAGGTACTGTCGGACCTTCAGGGTTCATCCATTTTATTGCAATTAATTTTTTAGCATAAAAAAGTAGTGTTCTCATTAGGTTTCTCTGGTGAGAACGTAGGACCAACTCGTCAACTATGCCTAGCAAACATACCTCCCGAGACTTAACCCTGGGCAGATCTAGTTGTTCTTCCAGGTAATTTAAGACTTCAGACCAATACCTCCCAATGTATTGACAATCCCACACCATGTGAGCGAACCCGGCATCAACCTCGCGGCATCTAGGGCATTCTGCATTAGGAAGTTTCCCCATATATTTGAGCCTAATCGGGGTGATGTAAATTTGATGACAGAACTTAAATTGAACAAAACGGTCCCTTGTGGCTATGAGGAAATCATAGATATGATCCACCGCCTCTTCCCATTGGTCATCAGTCATAGTTGGGATCATGACCTCCCACTTGGTTTTGGCCCTATCGAAGGGGAACGGTTTTACCTCTATTAAGACCTTATAAAGTTGGGATAATAGTTTCTCTGTGTTTGGGGACCATAACCGTTCCTCCCATCGGGACATTCCTAATTCTAGTTTGAGTGAACCAAATTGTGCCTTGAAGGCATGGCGCAGTTGCAAGTATCCGTAGAACTGTAAATTAGGGTTTCCTATTCTCTCTCTGAGTATATCAAATTGGGGGAAGTAACCTTCCACGACAAGATCAGAGAGATCTTTAATGTCCAATAACGGCCAGTAGTGCATGTCTGGGAGCGCCCTTAAATGTGGAAAATTCGAATTCTTCCAGAGAGGCGTATGTGGAGAATAAACTGGCGTTACATTTGCTTTTAGTTTTTGCACCGTAGCCCATGCTGCCATAGGAGAGCTAATCGCTTCTGGCAGAGGAGGCATATCTGTCTTATGTCTGTATGGTGCGTTCCTTAATGCCTCAAGGGAGCCCATTATATTTCCATGAAGTGCCGTTAGGGGGTTGTCTGGGTCGGGATTAAACCAATTATGTACAAAGGTTAATTGCCCTGCTAAATAATAAAGATACATGTTGGGTAACGCCAGCCCTCCACTTTGGTGTGGGGCCATTAGTGTTGTCCAGCCTATCCTAGGGGTTTTATTAGCCCACACCAGTGACCTCATTTCACCATTCAGTTTTTTGAAAAACTTTTTCGGTATTACTACTGGAGCATTTTGAAGTGGGTACAGAAATTTGGGCAGGTAGATCATTTTGAACAAATTTATTCTACCCCACACTGTCAGAGGCAGTCTGATCCAGTATGTCACCTCTTTTTTAAACTTAGTCAGGATAGGATCTAAGTTGGTTTCTTCATATTTAGTCAAGTCTCTACTAATAGTTATGCCTAAATATTTAAAGCTAGAAGCCCATGGGAGTCCGTGTGCCGTACCTCCTGTAACGTTTTGGTGCAATGAGAACAAATTGCTTTTCTGCCTATTCACTTTGAGGCCACTATGTTCACTAAAATTTTCTAGGATGTTCAGGGCTTTGTCAAGTGACCCTTCTGCATCTTTTAAGAATAGGATAATGTCATCAGCGTATAACGCAATTTTGTCCTCTACCCTATTTATCTTGAGGCCTAGGACTTCGGGATCTAGTCGCAGGACCACCGCCAGTGGCTCTATCGCTAGTGCGAAGAGTAACGGGGATAAGGGGCAACCTTGCCTGGTTCCCCTACCCAGTTTGAAATTGCTGGAAAGCGTGGTATTAACCCGTATACGAGCTGACGGCTTTTTATAAAGTAGTTGAATCCAGGCAATAAATCTGGGGCCAAAGCCGTAGCGTTTTAGTACTACCCAGAGAAAATTCCAGCTTACTGAATCGAAAGCCTTAGATATATCTAATGCTGCAAGTATCCCCCCTGTGTGAGTCAGTTTGGAGTGTTGTATATGAGTAAAGACCCTTCTCAAGTTTAAGGCTGTTGTTTTGTTAGGCATGAAGCCCGATTGGTCACTGTGGATCAACTCGGTTATGACTTTCATTAGTCTGTTGGCCAGCAGTTTAGCCAGTATCTTAGCGTCAGTATTTATTAAAGAAATTGGCCTGTAAGATTCACATTGGGAAGGGTCTTTACCATTTTTATGGATTAGTGTAATCATTGCCTCATAGAAGGTTTCCGGAAGAGATTGGGTTTCTAGTGATTCATTAAAGACAGTGGATAATGGAGTTATCATCTGTTTACTCAGATGTTTATACCACCTGTTTGGCAGTCCATCTGGCCCTGGGGTTTTATTAGCGGGAAGGCTGTTTATTGTTTCCTCAACTTCATGGGGTAGGATGAGATTATCTAGAAATTTACTCTGTTCTGTCGACAAAGTTGGAAGAGGAATTAGATCTACATAGTTTTTTAGCTCTGCCTCACTTTTAGTGTCCTTGTTACTGTATGTCTCAGTGAAGTACTCCGTGAATACCTTTGCTATATCGTGTGGGTCTGTAACAAGAATCCCAGATTCCCCTGTAATAGCTGGGATCACTGTTGCCGCTTCCGTAGTTTTTGCCAGATAGGCCAGCGTTTTCTTTTTGTCTCTTTAATAATAAAACAGTACCTTGTATGTGATTCAAACTTAGATATAATGAATCCTTACTGAAGACAGAAACAGTCTGCTGGGTTTATTTAGTGTTTATATGATTTTCAAGTAATTATTGAGATCCAAATTATAGAAAGAACCATTATCTGGAAAACCACAGGTCCCGAGTATTCCTGATAACAAGTCCCATACCTGTAGTTAAAAAAAACTAAATGTATTAAAAATCAGGAATGAAAAATCCTCAGTCCATAGTGCCCTATTAATAACATACAGTAAATAGAGTTTCCTGTATATCCAGCAAAAAATTCATGAACAAAGTCAGTCCATTCACTTTAAAAGCATAACGCAAAGGGACTGAGGCTTACATTCAAATTATTGTTTGCATAGTAGGACGCTTTTGTAAATGCTTGTCTCTTCAACCTCCTAATGTACTATCCCTCAATTCTCAATCAATATTTTGCTACAACCAGTGCATCGTTGGTCTCTTTCTCTCTCAGTCTTCCCACTGACCTTATAAACAAAGTCGAGTGAAGAGATACAGGTAATGGCTCTGGCTTAGCCACATGCCAGTCATGAATCCAATGAATAAAAGAGAGCCGATACCTGTTAATGCAGCAAACGGGGTGATTAGTGATGGGCGAATTTATTCGCCAGGCGCAAATTCGCTGCGAATTTGTGCGTTTCGCCGCCAGCGAATAAATTCGCGAAACGCCCGCGAAAATTCGCGGCAAAAATTCGCCAGCAAAAAAAACGGGCGCCGGCGTCGAAAAAACGGGCGCCGGCGTCAAAAACGGGCGCCGGCGTCAAAAACGAGACGCTGACGCCGTTTCGCGAATTTTTCGCCGTTTCTCGAATTTCGCGCGAAATTCGCGAATTTTTCGGCGAACCAAAACGGCGCAAATTCGCCCATCACTAGGGGTGATCCCAAATTTATTCCATGGTGCTGGAGACACTTAACACAAGATCAAACGTTTCAGGACCACATGGCCCTTCCTCAGTCTCTTTCTCTCTCAGTCTTCCCACTGACCTTAGACCATGCTCTGAACCTACCCAAAGGGATTCAGTTCATATCATTTCATTCTTATCCCAATCCCATTGTATTTATTTTCACACCCTGCTCACACCCTGCTTTGCACCCTACCGAGAAACTGCAGCCCTTGAGTGCATCCTTAGCACAGTTTATCTATCCCCCTAAATTCATAAACGGTCTCTTTTTTTTGTTTGTACTCCCTTCCCAATCAATTGTTAATCTCTAAATGAAGCAATTATATCAGATATCTTTGTGCTTTTTCTCCCTCTGTCTGAGCTACATGACTTGTGATGTAGTGAAGCCTGTAATAACTGAAAGGAAGCAAGTGGGTCATATTTACAGATGAGGCAAGTGAATGGATCATATAGTTATTTATCATCTTAGACTCTACACAGTCATATAAGTGTGCAAAAAAATTTATCAGGGTTATGGTAGACATACAATGGTTTTGTTTTTCATGCTTTTTAAGGGCAAGGAAAACATTCATTTTAAATAAGAATTATAATATATAATGCTGTTTTTCTTGTTCTTACATATGCCCTGTATGAATATGGTATTCCCCTCCACCTTATATGCTTGTGCAAATTACTTTGAGTGTTGCAATATCTCCTCTGGGTTAGGCTGCTTGACATCCTTACCATCTTTTATCTTGGTCTGATACCCAATTGATGTGGAAGATTTTCTAGGCCGTGTTTTATGGTATGGTTTAAAAATGTTGTCACCTATCACTAAATTTATTTACGTTGCATTCACTTGATATTTCACTATCATTCTGTTTATTATCCAAACAGGGAAACTATAAAATTTGAACGAGAATTATCTGGAATTTCATGATAGGTTATCTGGCTCATTGGGTGCTACAACCAGTCATTTCCATGTTTCATTGTTGTGTAGAGCCACACTATATGCTAAATTTTAAACATTTTAAAGGACCAGTAACATCAAAAAAAATTTTTTAAAAATTCATTAGTACACAACAAAAAAAAAAACACATACACAAATTATACTTTAAAAAAGCAAAGTCTTTATTAAGAAATAACTTACAGAAACTCTGCTTCCTGTCTTCTACAGAAACGGCAAAAGGGCGACCATCCATTGAGCGGTGCTTGATTTCTCCTCCCTGGCTCTCTGCTGCTGGATCCTTCAGCTGCCACAGATCTGCCTCAAGTTCCTGCTGGAAGCGCCGCTGCACTACAGAAAGCACAGAATGTGGCAGCTGAAGGATCCAGCAGCAGAGAGCCAGGGAGGAGAAATCAAGCACCGCTCAATGGATGGTCGCCCTTTCGCCGTTTCTGTAGAAGACAGGAAGCAGAGTTTCTGTAAGTTATTTCTTAATAAAGACTTTGCTTTTTTAAAGTATAATTTGTGTATGTGTTTTTTTTCCTTGTCTTCTAACGAATTTTTTTTAAATTTTTTTTTGATGTTACTGGTCCTTTAAGCAAGTAGTAAAAATAAGAATAGACACATAGGCCAGAAAGTTAGCTGGAAATCCAGGCATTTAAGCAGATCCACTCAGTCTAACCTACTGTCAGGGGCCTAGCAGAGAAGTCCGGACCAAGGAGGAAGCTTCAGGACAAAGAGAAGTCATAGTCAGAATTCACTAGATCAATAGGCCGGCGGCAAGAATCAAAGTCAGTAAGTGCATGAATTAAGGAACACCCAGGAACACAAACAACAATTCCTATAATCAGGGCATTGAACCTGTGACCTCTGAGTGTTCTTATTTTGAATTTTCACTCTGGAAGCGTGACATCATTGTGCCACTACCCATGTGGTGGCTATGGGTGCCATCATCTTGGAAGCGGTGCCGACGGAGACGGGAGCACCTTCGGGCGCTGCTGACACCTACCTCCATTTACTGTCACCGACTAATATACACTAATTTATTCCTCCAATTTATCCAATGCCCCCAGCCCACACCTAGCCATATGACTACTTAGCAGATATTCTTTTTCCTATCTTCCTTTTACTTGTTTTTCATAAATAACTCTCTTTTTTTGTTTGCTCCTTTTGTCACATATAAGTAATACCTGCATTTTATGGTATAGCTGAGCTTTTTTGTGACATTGAACTTCACCTTTATTTTGTTTTATTGATTTTCTTGAAGGGCATTTTACATTTGACAGATATACTGTAATATACAACTAATGGCAATAGTCTATTTAAAAAGAGTTTTCTTTGCTGAAAGAAGTGAACAATGGATCAATTTATGAAGGGGGGAAATATTTTAAATAAAATCCATTTCTCTTTAAATTTATAGCTGCTGACGGTCCTCATGGTATATGCTTAATAAATCTAGCTAATAGCCCCACCAGCAAATTAGGTGTCAGTCCACCCAGCTGAGCCCCTTATTGTCAGCTCCTGTATTTAAACTTTGATGATTTAACATCATGTAAGTATACAGGACATTACTAGATGAAGATTTAAAGGGGAAACGTACCCCCTTGTTCAATACGAGTTCAGTGAATGGGGCGTTTGCTGAACATACTCCTTGACTATGGTTTTAATCAAGAAAAATCTATGGATTTTATCAATCATTCAGCTAAACTGAAGCTCCTCCGTGTTTGGTCATTGCGAGGCAGATAATTAGATTACCAGTGCACAGATAATTCCCCTGCATAATGGACCTTGCTAATGAATTGGTCCATAGGATTAACTTCCCCTATGTTTTGGAAATTCCCTACTGGTTGGAAATTGCCAGGTGTGGCCAGCTAGGACCTGGGCCTAATTTTGGGAAGGTTAGTGTTTTACTTTTCCTAAGTGGAAATGTGCCCTGGCAGTTCCAGATTTGGCCAGAAGATGTCAGCATTGCATGAGCCTATATAAATTTCCATTTGTTTGTTGAAACCTGTGTGTTATGTTTGTCCTAGTGGAATTTCCCTGAGATGTAACTCCTCAGTGCTTATTAGTTGGAGGAACTGCTCTGTAAATCATAGTATCTTTCACATGGCAAAGGGGATTCAGGCCCTGGATTTTGAAGAGTTAAAGAGAGTGTACATCCTATTCCACAGAGTGGTTGAGAAAAAGGTTACACTAACAAAACAGTCAAAACATTTAGAGGGTTATTTATTAAAGTCTGATTTTTTCTGGTCATAGTTTTAAAGGGGAAAACACAATTTCTGAGAAAAAAAACTAGAAGTTTTGTCTGATGCTGAAAATACCCCGATGCTGAAAAAGTCAGAATAATAAAGTACTCCACTTCAAACCTGCCAAGGTCATGTAGAAGTCAATGGCAGATGTCATTATCTGTGTTGGGTTTCATAAATAATCCGATTAATTAGGAGTTTTTAGGCGTCAAATATGAAAAAATATGAATTCTGATTTTATTGAGTCTTTTCCCACACCAGATTTTTTTACAGGTAATTTATTGATAAATACGGTAAAAATATGCATGGAAGTGGTTTTTAAGAAAATAGTGAAACATTTTAGTAAATATCCCCCATAGTGTGGGTAGGGGTTGTATACAATCTAAGGGGTATATTTATCAAAGAGTGAAGTTAGAGATTGTAACAGTCTTCTAGAGTGAAATTCCACCACTCTCCACTCATTTCTATGCTATTTTTAAAAGAGTATTTATCAAAAGGTGAAAGGGAAAGTCTACCCTTTCAAAAATACACCTTTCAAACTCCCATAGAAATGGAGAGTGGCAGAATTTCGCTCTAGCAGACTGTGGCAATTTCTAACTTCACTCTTTGTTAAATATACCCCAGTGTATCCTGTTAAAGGCAAGAAAAAACTTGGATTTTTTGTAATTAAAATGTATGTTCAGTAGTGATAAGCAATCTATCCTGTTTCGGCAAAAAAAAAATCGTGAAAGGGTGAAACTTTGCAAAATCCATTGAAGTCAATGGGCGTCTTTATGCGCAACAAATTTTCTTCTCACTCCAAATGCATTAAAGTAAATGGGCGTTTTTTTCTTATGGTGACTTTTTTGTCCAAATTGCATTAAAGTTAAAAACGTCCATTGTAATTTCTTATGGCAACTTTTTTGTCCAAATTGCATTAAAGTTAATGGGCATTTTTTCTTATGGCGACTTTTTTTGTCCTAATACATTAAAGTCAATGGACGTTTTTTCTTAAGGGTGGTTTGTCACAGTGAATTTTCCAGGGCAAATTTTTGCCGTAGTTTAGCGAAAAAATTCGCACATGGCAAAATTTGGAATTTTGCTGGGAATCCATGGCTGCTGAATAAATTCGCTCATTAGTAATGTTCAGCACAAGACCTATTTATTGAACTCATGTTGATCAAGAGAGTATACTGCCCCTTTAAGCATATCTGCCTTGCCAAAGCATATACAGTATACTATATACCAAAGTATATATACTGTATTTCAATTATCATTAGTGGTATATAGAAATTGTGGGACAAAATACAACTTTTAGTTCACCTGTATAGGATTTTTAGAGGCATATAAATTAAAATTTTAACTTTTTTCAAATTATGTACATGATCCACAATTTTCAACTCAGTTGCCAAAAAGCAATGCTAATTTTTTACATTGCTTTCTTGTTATTTTATAAGATGACACTGTTAAATCCTAAGTATCATGTAAATGTCAAATCCTCTTCAAAACCATCCTTTGTAATTGAAATATCCTCAGAAAGCTGCCATAATCCTGCATACATTGTTCTGCACATATAGGAATCCTGTTGACAAGATAAATGCACTAAAAGTTATATTTCTCCATTGTCAGGATTAAAAATAGAACAAGTACTTTGCAAACCTAATGCTATCTGATTTGAATGACTCTGTTCTGAGCATAATGCAAATTGATTTAGTGGTTAAAGAGAATTCACGTACAGTTGTTTAATGGTTGTAATGTAGACCCTTTGAGGAATATGAATTAATGATGATACTTTTATGGGGAAATGATTTTTCAATTAAAGGGCCTTTTTACAGACAAAATGTGAATTTTACAAATGCTTCACCCAAACACTTTGCCAAGGCATTGTCATAAAGAGCTGTCAATGGCAATCACAAAGTTTCATAGTGACACAGTCTACATTAGACATCTGATTGATTTCTTGAACACGCATTATCTTATTCGTTATGATTGCAAATGTGATTTTCCCCAATGCTTCTTACTGCTTTACAATTAAAACTTTAAAATCTACACAAGTCTCTTAATTGACTTACTGTTATCGTTCATTAATACTTACCATAGTTGTAATTGTCTTCAATTTATAACCAATTACTGTTACTGTGATGATTATAAAAACAATGTAAGCTCCTGTAAAGCAAGAAACATAGGAAATTTGCACTGAAATGAAATTACAAGGGTTTTTCTAGCAGTTATAAATACTCGTGACATAACCCCTTTCTATAATGATTTTTATGACTATATGAATATTAATCATAACAACAGCAACAATTTCAACTGTGTATTTAAAGGGACACGCATTTAAGGATAAGCTTTAAGGATACTTGATATATATATTCATTGCTAATATGTGCTATTTTTTCTTAGTATTTTAGAATATGGTTCTAATTGTCTTTTAATTAATAAAATGTTGACTTAAAGGCAAATTTATTTTTCTGTGCAGTGATTTGCAGAGAGTAACTTTAAATATGTTTTTTTCTGCTCCATTGGTCTGAGGCATGACATGGGGGGTAGTCTGGTGGCTGCTTGTGTTGCTGGAGATCCAGAGTAGCTTTTGTTGTGTGTGCTTTCTATTCTTGCACTCCTCCAAGATGGCAAAGAAAGGTGCATGTTTTAAGGAAGTCATCTTTAGTAGGAGTACTCATGGCATATGGTGCAGGGAGAGAAGGATGTTTGTGTCACTTTTGGTTGCTAGTTTAAAAATGCGTTGTGTGTTTTGCTCAGTTTTCCATGTTGCTCTTACTGTTGTTTCTGTTGTTAGTGAGTTTGAGAGCTGCTTGCCATACTCTACTTTTGCAATCTTCCTGGCACCCAGTTCTTTTAGTGAGATAGTGAGTTGACTTATTTATTTAATTTTAAGTTCTATTGTGGGGTTCATCTATTTAACCTTCTGGATCCTTCAGCCCCAAATGCCTCTGCTTCCAAGCTATGGAAGTCCCTTTTATCTGGTTTCTCCTCTAATAAAGTCTTTGAATCTCACCTTGGGGTGGGTGAAGATATCAGCAATCTCAGAGGGTAGAAGGGGAAAGTCATTTGTCTGAATGAGAGGACAAGCTGTCATTATAAAGGATGAGAAGACAAGCTCATCTTTGCCACCCAAGAAGTCTGCCTAACTATCTGCCAGCAAGACAAAAGGTTGGGGCCAATTTAGAAAATTTTGTCCTAGTTTGGCAAGACTCCATTTCAGACCAATGGGTCCTGGATGTGTTCAGAAGGGGTTATCACCTCTTCTAGTTGGAGATGTATTTGTAGTCTCTTCTTATCCCAGTTCAGGAGAAAAGTGAGAGGCATAAATTTTTATGTTTATAGGCTGCTAGTCAAGGTGGTAGTAGTGCCTGAAAAGAGTTCAGAGCAGAACAAGTACATTTATTCAGTCTTGTTTCTGGTTAAAAATAGTCTCGGGGCAGCGGAGACCAATCCTGGCTCTCAAGGAGGTCAACAAACATCTCAATATCTGGCAGTTCATTATGGAATCCATCTTTTCCATCATTTCAGCATATTTTTGCTTTGGACTGGCTTCTTTGCATAGATCTATGGAATGTGTACTTGCACATGCTTAACCTTTGGTCTGTCTACCTCCTTGAGGATACAGTATTTTTCAGGGTCTTGGTTACCATGATAGCTGCACTCAGGTTGGAGGTAGTCTCCAAAAGGTATTATCTAGATGATATCAGAAAAAAGCAAGTAGACCCTCAAATGTCAAAGATAAATGATTATTAGTTTTCATGGAAGCTCATGAGTCAAGGAGCTCATGTCACTCAGAGGAGGGTGGTGGTGTCAGATGCCTCCATACGGGGTCAAGTAGCTTATCTGGGTTCAGAGTGGGCCTAGGGGAGGTGTCTTCTCAGCAAAAAAAAAATACTCCTTCCAAAGTTCTGGAGAGAAGAGCGACAAAATAGACTCTATTGTTATTTGCCAAGACTCTTCATGATGAAGCTCAGTCAAGATGCTGATAGACATCACCTTAGCAATGGCTTATGTCAGAAGACAATAGGGAATGAGGAGTCTTCTCTAGGAAGTTCAGTCAATCCTCCTTCTGACAGTAGCATATCTGCCAGGGGTCAAGAACCAGAAGGTAGAATTTCATAACTTACCAGGTCTGTTAACCTTGAAATCAAAGTATATAATACTTATTTAGCACTGGTTCTTCTGCATAAAAAATAATGTTTTGTTTGTTTATTTAAAGCCATAAACTTTTTTATAGAAGAGTAATTAAAATTAGAATGCTCATAATGTTCAGAGAAAGAAATATATAAAATATATACAGTATATATATATATATATATATATATATATATATATATATATATATATATATATATATATATATATATATATATATATATATATATATATATATATATATATATATATATAGTTTTTTTAGGTTAACAATACTTTCCCTTGGGAAATGTCATTAACTGTAAAAACAAAAATGTTGGGGAAAAAATCCTTTTTTTGTGTTAAAATCTGGCAGTACAGTTGTTAAATGGCTTAGAAAGCTATAGAGGGTATATGTAGTTAAAGAGTGACTAGTGATTGGGAGAACTTTTTTTCTCTAAATATATTTACAACGTCTTAGAATGACGTTGATAAATAGCCCTAAGGGGCAAATTCACTAAGCGCCGAAGTGCCGAACGCTAGCGTTAATTCGCTAGCATTTGGCATTTTCGTTACTGCACAAATTCACTAACGAACGCTGGCGTAGTTTAGCTAGTGTTACTTCGCACCCTTACGCCAGGCGAATTTTCGCTAGCGATGTAACTACGCAAATTCACTAACTTGCGCAGTGTACTGAACGCTACCTTTTACGCTAGACTTCCTTCGCCACCTCAGACCTGGCGAATCGCAATAGAGTAGATAGGGATTGTTTCAAAAAAAGTCAAAATTTTTTCTAAGTCCCAAAAAACGCTGGCGTGTTTTCTACATTATGGGTGATAGGCTGAAAAAGATCGAAAAAAATTTTTGGGCTCCCCTCCTTCCCCCCTACATTTCCTGACTCATGGCAACTTACCTAGACAGTGGGCACATGTGTAGGGCAAAATAAATTTTTTATTTGATGATTTGAAGGTTTTCTAGGCATTTTTAGTGCTGATACGTATTCCTCCATTGAAATTTGAATTTCGCGCCGTATGCAAATTAGCCTTCGCTAGCGTAACTTCGCTTTACATAGCGAATCAACGCTAGCGCAACTTCGCAACCTTACACTACCCCTGTGCGCAACTTCGGATTTTTGTGAATTTGCGGAGCGCTGGCGAAACTACGCCTGGCGAAGTGCGGCGAAGTTGCGCCTGGCGCAACTTCGCATCTTAGTGAATTTGCCCCTAAATGTCTGAAATATAAAGCTAAAAGCTGAATATATTGCCAGTTTGAAGAGATCCAGAATGACATATCAGGGATGCAGTTAATTGTCCTGTTTTGTGCTTACAATTCCCCGTCATCTGCCCTGTACACTGTACAACTTTATACTACTACATCATAAAAAAAAATCTTTGCCTAGTCTTTAAATAGAAGGCAATATGTATATTTAATTTTGATGAAAAAGAAAGACTTAATGTTCAGTTTTTTGTAACTACCCACAACATTATATTTGACTGATTTCATATATTTTGGGTAATAGTTCATGTTCTTTTTATAGATATTAAGGCAGAATTAGTATTTATAAAATAAGCATATTTCTCATATAATGCTACATCATTGTCAAGAAAGCAAGATATGTTTAAGTGTGCTTGTCATAACTTTAGGGCACTTTTCGTATTGCATATTTTTTCGTATTGCATATCTTGATATATGCATGCATCTCTCTGGTAAAATGCATGTACATTCATGAATTGTTACTGATAGAAACACAATGGATATCAAATGACATACATAACTATCATTTTAGCTTCAGGCTTGTTGCAATCATTTTTCCAGAAGTATTAAAAAAAAACATGCTGTTATTACAGGACATTCAGACAAGGTATTTGTCCTTGGCCTTTTAAATTTGATTGACATAGTTATACGTTGGAAAATATTGCAAAAAGCCCCCTTCAAATTCATATATAGCTATAAAGGGTTTGTATTGTACACTATGACATTGTGTATGTATGTTTATGTATTTATTGTATTTTCTGTGTAATTTATTGGTCCCCTTAGTGTAGTGTGACACTACACAAGGTTTTTTCGAGATTTTTGGGTAGCTCAGAAACATGTCACTAAGTCATGTTACGAAAAGACACTAAGCTCATTGAAATCTCCTGACAAACACATGTGCTAGTTGTTTCCAGCAGGATTTTAATTTAGTAAATATTAAAATTTAATTTATTAAATTTTAATTTAATAAAGTGTACAGGAGGCAGTTTTGAGTACTTTGGCACCACATTTTGACATGATTTACTCAATGACCTGCCATAACCTGATTTATTGTAATGTACTGTACATATGAATAAAAAGTGTTTTCCATATGTTTGTGATTTTCATACAGATCACCGCAATGATGAGAAAACTGCATTTTCTCCTAGTAATTCATTTAGGCAAATGTTTTTATTCAAATTCTATGCAACTGGTTTTGAACTTAGATCTGATCTAGTTTTAATAGGTGACAGGATTGATGCTTTCCAAAATTTAAAGAGTGGAATTGCTGCCGTTCATGTGTTAGAGTTTTAGGAAACCTAAGACACAAGATTGCATTTTTATAGGTTGTTTTAGTGCAAAATGTAGTTTTATCATGTTATGACCCACAATGTAGCAGTCTTTCCAATTTCCAACATAATGCCATCAATCAGGCAGGTATAAAAACTTGTGTCAGATACTGTAAAAGCAAATATTTTGGCAAAAATTCTTGGAAAATGGGTAGCACATGGGCACACAATTGAGTGCCTATAGGTATAACATTCAAAGCGAGACTTGTACTTATAACTAAGTAAAGGCAGTTGTTAGCTACATCTGTAATTCTGTTCTAAATCAATCACCAACAATAGAAATTCATAAATTATTTATGAAACTGTTAAGTGTGTGGAGGTATGTGTGGAGTTATGTTCCTATTTCCAAATTATCAATTCCCACTCTAGATATTTGCAGAATACCCATCACAATATCAAATTAATTCCCTTCTTCATAGACTGCACATTCTTGAAAGTGGTACCTTCATACACAAGAAACTAGTTGAAATAGTGCATACCAAGCCACTCTTCCTGAAAGCTCTCCAACTGTGCATAATTGTGTGCGAGCACACAATTCTTCTTTTCTACTGTTAGGACCCTGCCAGTCATAAGGGAGGCCAACATCACTAGTGCAGTAAGGGATTTATGGGTGTGCAGTGAAAAAATAATATTGAACATTACTCACATAAATTGTACCACAATAGTCACTGAGACATTGCATCTATTTCCACTGGTGCCCTCATGATTGGGAGGCACTGCTCTTTTGTCCCCACTTTCTTTCATAGGGTTGCACTCATATTTCTCCATTTTGCATTCCCAACTTCCTATGCCTCAACAACAACCTCATCTGTCTCCCTCTTTCACCGTCAGCAGAATTCACCCTGCCACCACTGTTTCTGCTCCATTTCATCTGCTTAGAGTATTGATTTATTTTCACTCACTAACTCACATCTTGGCTACTCCCTGCATTTCCATATCACTAAAAATTCCTGCCAGTAATCCATGCATTGTCACACACCATCTGACCTACAGAAGTGTGAAACACACTTGGCCATTCGTCCTCAAGGAACTTGATGATCTCTACTAATCCATTGTACTATATAGGAAGCAAATACTAGTGCCAAAAGTCCAGGGAAATTAAATACGTTTTTAAGGAATTGATACAGGAATTGAACCTGGACCAGAAGGATGGAGCATTTATCTCCAAATTAAAGTTCCTACAATTGTGGTATAAGTTGTTAGTATTGCACAATCTACATTAAGAACACTCACAATTGCAAAATTATGAAAATATTCTTGTATGGACTTATTAACAAGAAGTTAATTTCCTACAAAATATGTGGCTCTACATTTATGGTATGTTACCAAACAAGGGTACCAAACCATATTGTGGTATAACAATTTCCCTTGAATTTTTAATGAAGTGTGTTCTTTTGCTAAGTGTGTTTTGTTATTTGTATTACACTTTAGAACCTTAGCACCACATTTTCCAGAAAATACATTTTGGTCTTCTAGTGTTATTCTAGGACTTTGCAACTCCCCCTTGGATATATATTTATACTGTTGTGCCTGAGAAGGGCCATTTCCCATTTTCATAATCTTGTTTCTTGTTTGACAGTATGTCTGTCTTCTGAAATCCCTTTATGGTAAATAAAAAAATGATCCAACATCAAATGAAGGTCAGGTTAACCATACGCGAGACATCCCACTCCATTTGCCATGTTACCAATTGCTAGCTTCTATTATATAAAGCCTCTCTCACGGTATCTCATTGCTTACCATCTCTGAAAATTCAGGACACAATGTCAAAGACACATTGCCAAGACACAATGCCAAAATAGAGAAGGAATTTGAGTTTGCTACTGTATTAAGCAAATACTCAGAAGGAATATGGCTATAAAATATATTTTGCTACCATACTAAATGGGTAATTTTGAGTGAAACTATGATATTCTACTTATTACCTTTACTTGATTAAAACTGTAGCTGGTAAAATATATAGTTTTTAGTAATCAGGCAAAGTTACTCTAAAAATAGGGTAGGCCAGGTTATCACAATAAGGACACATTTACAGCATGATCACTCATTTTTAATTTAGGCTTTGTTGAACAATAGTTTGTGAGTTATCTCATAAAGAGAAATGAATGAATTACTCAGACTATTTTAAAAAAAGACTTGATTAACAGTGTGTAATTTCTGTAGATTTATATTGAAAACTGGACCTGCAACAAATCTGATCCACAAAACTGTTGGTGCAAATCAGCCATAGTGTTCTTTTTCCCCATACTAATTTATCTTATTCACTGTTAATACTGTTTCAAAAGCCCTTTAATAACTATCCAAAACTTGATTTCTCTTTTCCATAATGTGCATTTTTATTAAACTTTCAGAAATGTTACTCTAAGCATAATCTTTTCCTGCAGTACTGGGGAAAGTGTCAAGGATTAGGTAATTATAATACATATTGTTTCTTTTGCCCTCCATCATGTCACCATTACACTACTGCATTTAACATTTTCAGATTTTCCATATTATAGTCACCTAGATTGCTGGGGTCAGACAAATTATATTAGTTACAGCTGTATTCATTTTGAAAGGAACACCATGCTATTTGAAATCAAGAAATGTAATCATACTGGACTAAGTGCATATATACTAGCTAAGCAAGGCTGTTACAAGTATCTTCCAACAGATTAATATTCTTAGGTTAAAAAATAACCAAAGCTAACCAATTAGAAGAATAAAAAAGTATTTCATCAGAACGATTAATATCTCTGTAATTTTGTGCTTGTGTGTGAAGCAAGAGGATTAATCCAGTGTGAGCTAGTCTCTTTGTATAATAAGTTTCCAGTAGCTTTGCATCTTTAATTAAGTACCTACTTGCTGTAGAGTCAAGGGATTTACATATTTATATGAGGCAAACATAGAAATTTTCTTTATCGGGAATTTGCCATCCACTGCTTTAATTTTTTGCTCTTTTTTATTAATAAATTGGTTAATTGTTGAATAACTGACTATATTAAAAAGGCACATTATGAACATTATATTAAAACAAATATACATATATATGTATCATGGAGTCTGGGGGTAAGTGTTTAGATCTCAAAATTTCCAATTTTCATGCATCCTACAGAGCATCATTAATTTGTAACACATCCATATGCAAACACACACACACATGCACACAAATTCAAACATGACTTTTTAGCTACAGTAGTATAACATTTCCCCAAAGCATGAAATCTGTATGACAAGATCATTAGTAAGATGTTTAAGAGAATTACAATGGCAAGAATTAACAATCACTGAAGCACAGTAGTGTGGTTAGAACTCAAGGGAGATAATAGTGGCTGGTATTGGAGCTAAAAGCAAATTAAGTTGTATGGAGGATTTTTCAGAGTTTGTTAGGTACAGAAATGCAAGCATTATATCATTTGTCATGCCAATGGAGGCGCTGTTTCACTGCAGACTGCAATATATTTTGTTATATAAGGCAAAACCATGTGGCATCATTTTATTCTAATATATGTTAGTGCCTGTGTATAGTCTTTATGATAAAGTTGTAAATAATACAGGAGCACATGCCCATAAAAAACAGCTTGTTTTGATCAATCTGATATAAAATGAAATCAAAGATTTAATTGGTTACTATGCGTAAATATTTTGGTTTAATTTGGTACCTCGGGGCCCATTTACTTAGCTTGAGTGAAGGAATAGAAGAAAAAAAACTTAGAATTTCGAATGTTTTTTTTGGCTACTTCGACCATCGAATTGGCTACTTTGACCTTCGAATCAACTTCGAACTAAAAATCGTTCGACTATAGTCGAAGTACTGTCTCTTTAAAAAAAACTTCGACCCCCTAGTTGGCCACCTAAAACCTACCGAAGTCAATGTTAGCCTATAGGGAAGGTCCCCATAGGCTTTCTAAGCTTTTTTGGGTCAAAGAAAAATTGTTCGATGGATGGATTAAAATCCTTCGAATCGAACGATCGAACGAATTGCGGTAAATCCTTCGACTTTGATATTCGAAGCCGAAGGATTTCCATTCGGCAGTCGAATATGAGGGTTAATTAACCCTCGATATTCGACCATAAGTAAATTTGCCCCCTTGAGTATTTTAGCAAGATAGTCCCTAGAGATATATTTCCCGGGAAATGCACAAATTTTGCGGTGAAGCGAACCGGGACAAATTCGCCCATCACTATTTGTCTAGAAATGTTTGAGTTAATGTATAAGATATTAAAAAGAATTTTGCAGGAAATTTGAGAATTTTTTGGTGAAACGAAACGGGAGAAATTCAACTATCACTATTTTACAACTGTTTATAAAAAAATAGAAAACATGAATGAAAATGTAAGAAATAAAAACAAGACAAATAAGTCATATATTTGTAATCAATGTATTTTCTTATAGAACAGTCGAAAGTATTTGAAGTATATAATATGTGTGACAATAGAAGAGGAGAAGTAAAGAAGAAAGAGGGCAAAAGGGCTTTAGTGATAGAGCATTTCTGCCAGTTCAAAGTGGCATAAGGGAAACTGAAAGTTATCGCAAAAGACTTGATGTGATAAGCGGTTTTTGGTTGAATTAAATTGCAAAAAACATTCCAGCAATTTCAATGGCCTGTTAGGTAGCAATAACATACATAATGGAAAGATATATTAGATATTGCAATACGTGTTTAGCGCAAAAAATTGCATACTGGACACATGCAATGTTGCACTTATCACACGAATTTGTAACATATCACATTGAACTGAATCAAGCCCATTATTGGTTACTGTGTCTGACTACTGTACATCTGTAAATGATCGTTATACTTGAGGTCAAGAAAATATTTTTAAAAACCCATAACTCCTTGCTGTACAATTACTATAAGCCATTTTGCACACTGTCTCTGATAGGCAGCAATAATCCTTTATTATTTCCATCTATAATATGAATATATCAGCTTCTCGCCTGTTTTTGCAGTTGCTTCTCAATTATGATTCAATGTCTCACGAGTCTCACCAAACTCGAATGTGCACATTATTTTAATAAAAAACCCAAATCTTGAATACAAGTTGGCTTAAAAGCTTTAAACAAATACTTGAATGCAGCACAATCGTATTCGACTCATCTTTTTCAATGCATCTTCCAACTTTCAAAAAACTAACAAAACCAGAATAAAAAAAAATTCCAAAATTTTGCTAGGAGAGAAACTTCCTGTAGCCCTCTCTCTCCTGATTTCACCTGCAAGTAACACTTGGGCTGGGGTGGCACAGGGGGCACTAAAAGAAGATTGTAACCCAGTAATACAGACATGTTCCTACTGATTCATGAGAACATTTCACTATAAAATTAATCCCATGAAATTTTTTGTTATATATTTGATGGTTGTGTAATGCACTCTAGCAATGTGTGCTGAAGGTAGCATGTGCTTCTGGTTATTCAGCCTCCACTTAATGAGAACAGATTTATACAAGATAAATTCTAGCAGCTGTGCTGGTTAAAACATATATTTACTTAGTAATCAAAATAGTTTGTTAGAGATGCCAGTATATGTCAGTGTTAAAATTAGGATCATATTATTATATATTCGATTTATATTGTACATGTTTTTTCCCAATGCTTTTTTTCCAAACTAGGACAGGATAAAAGCACACTATTTTAGTCCAGGACCTCTCTGGAGTAAAGTCTTGTGCAGGTTTAATTATAAGAGTAGAAAATACACTGCTGCTAATATTAGCATTCACACCTACATAAAAACAACCTGAATTGTATTCTGATGATTTATTGACTACCCCTAAGCGATATGCCAGATCCTATTATTTTCTGCAGTCTATTATCGTCATATAAAATTTGCATAATAGCACTTTTCTCTGACATTTAAAAGTTAAATAGGGCAATATCTTGGGTTTTGTTTATTATTTATCTGTGTTTAAATCATATTATAGGGCTATGTCAACAATTGTTATGCCAATGTCTGTTTTTTTTTGCTTTCATTAGATAATTTTACCCCACTACTGTGAGGCTACTACAGGAGGATAGTTTAGAGAGGCAGTTAAAGTAAAAGGGCACTGTTTACAGCAAGGACAACTGCCAAGTTATACTCATAGGGGATCATTTATATAGTTTGTGCAGCGCATATTTATTATAAATGGTTGTATTGCCAATGTTTTTTCCTGAACGCTGATATATTGCACTGCTCTGCCCGTCTTTCCAATTTTTGCAAATTGTGTTGGAAAATAGCATTGACAGTAACTTAAATTCGCAATTTGCGAAACTGTTTTGCGAATATTTTCTCCGCCACTTTAGTTGTGGCATCATTCAAATACAGAGTGTGCACAAATATATTCACAATTTGACATATTTAAAAAGCCCTTATAGACATTCGCATTGTGGGAAAAAAAATCGCAATTCTGTTTGCCCACTCTTAGCTTCAGCTTAAAAATGTAACCATGCACAGGGCAAATATATTCAATGTGCGAACAAATTTGTCCTGCGCAAAGTTTATAAATGAGCCCCATAGTCTCTAAAAAGCCATACTTTTTTGCATGTATTAGTATTCCCTGAAATAATCATAATTCTGCAAGAAAACGTGAGTTCCCTTCGTTATGTTCCTCTAAGAAAAAGTATGATTATAAGTACATGTGTATATGTAATGTGTATATTTAATTAACTGATGAACCCCTCCTTGAAGAATAGGGGATTGTTTGTTTAATATGAAAAATTTATTTTTGTATTTCAGGGTATGGAAGACAGGGGGTTTAATTATGTCTGCTGAATGACCAGGCAAATCCTCAGACCATATAGAGAATTATTATACAGGTCTGATAAAGCATGGGCCTCACAAACCACCTGATATGTTGATATGTTATGCACGTAGATGTAAGAATCCTGGGTTTTCTATAAAAGAGAATATTGTCAGAAAGGTGTTTGAGAGAAACCCATCTCTTCTCTCAGCTATGAGCATATAAACTAATTAAAGTATAACTTCTATTAAAGCAAGCCTTCGGCAAAACATGTGGAAAGCAACTGTTTCAAGATGAAACTAATCAATCTATGAGCGTGGAGCAATGCCTTTATCTCTTTCTGTTCTTTTCTGCAAGCAAAATATAACACACGTATGCCTCTTTGCAAAACTAAAATGCACATTTGTACATTTATATACTGTATTATAAATAGAGACCAGAAGAGATGTAAAGGCTGCCCTCTAGCAGGCGAGTGAACACTGAATGCCAAATTATAATTCTATTGCCAAACAAGGAAAGTACAGTTTATACAATTACCTGCACCCCTTGCACATTTTGATATTTATGTTATAGCTATTTGTTAATATTTTGTTCTCTCTTCAACAGTAAAGACACTGCCATTAAATAATACTGGTGATTTATTGAAACGTGTGCATTACATTGGGTTTCTATAGGAAAGAGTCCTGTATTATAAGGCATTATAAGGTTCAACTTTAATTATAAATATTTGTCATTCATAGCTTTTCAGGCAGCTCATTTTTACTGCTTCATATGTTCCTTGAGATGTGTTAAGCTGCCCCCAATTAAACGGATGGAATCCCTTATCCGGAACTCAATATCAAGAAGGCTCCAAATTATGGAAAAGACATCTCCCTTGTCCATTTTAAAGGAGAACTAAACCCTAAAAATGAACATGTCTAAAAATATCATATTATATACTTTATTATATACTTAACTTATTGCACCAGCCTAAAGTTTCAGCTTCTCAATAGCATCAATGATCCAGGATTTCAATCTTTTCACAGGGAGTCACCAACTTAGAAAGTGTTTGCAACACTCACATGCTCAAGTGCTTCTGAAACTGTTTTAAAACACTTCTAACCACTTAAACATTATATTTATGTAGGGATGTGAAAATTTAGACACCCTTACACATTATTGACAGACACCTAAATGGGTCCTAATGGGGACCTTGTGCTTATGTAACCCCTGTAGTTCTCACAGTGTACACCAGATAGTATAAAGGTCTTGGGAACCATGAGGTCTGGGTCCATTACTTTAGCCCAACCAAGCAGGCTGGAAGGGAATGGGTATTGTGATCCTAGGAGCAGTGGCCCTAGTAAAGTGATAGCATACTCTTTTAGAGATCACCCTAGAAGTGATAGAGAGGTTATATAGTTGAGCAGCTCAAGGTTCCGATGAAGATATTAGAGGGATTAAGATCCCCGGGTATTACTAACCCAGAGTAGGGACCAAAGTGTTGAGACTAGGGATGATAGGAATTCCCCTAGCTACCACTTAAAGAGATCCTGAAAACTGGGCAATACCTCTCACAAGCTGCTCTGCTGTGTATTCCCTAGCCTGCAGGGATTCAGCCTATACTGGTACTGTGAGTATATGCTATCTGTGTACTATCTGATTGTTCTATGCTCCATTGTGGATATGTGCTATATTGTGGAATAAATATTCACTTCTGGTTAAGCATTAAAGAACTACTGGCGCCCAATATTTGTGCTATTGCACCTGGTTACAGTTGCACTACACCCTGCCTCCACCCCGTTGCGAGGGCTTACCCCAGAGAGAGAGGGCATCATTTGGGTATTATCCCACTCATAAAGTAGGTAAAACTCACTACAGCAAAGTTAGTTTATTATAGCGCTTTATTTGCAACTCCAAACTTTCACTTTCCCATTTAATCCTGTATCTGTACCCTGTATGGTCCAAATAAACCTGAGCAACTGATTACAAAGGCATGCATGCATCTCTTTTCTGAGGTTTTTCATTTTGATTCATATGATTTATATGATCTTCAAAGTATAAGTTTTTTTTAACAATAAATATGTTGGGTGCTCCACTAGCATTTTTTCAAAGCATTAAAATGTATGATTTATTTTATGTTTTTTTTTATTTTGCAAAAAACATAAAAGATAACTACTCATTGTTAGAAAAGACCATATTTAACTAAAGTAACTAAACTTTATTTGAACCAATACAGTTATTATAGTTGGCATATTCCTGTCACTCAAAGATAAAGATTCCAGATGGCAGGCATATTGAATTTCTAAACGGGGGACGAAAAAGCCTACATATAAAAGATGAGTTATTTTTGTTGCTAAAAGATGTATTCAGACTCTAAAATAGATAAGTACATTGAGAATGGTTTTCATTTATTCCTGCTGTGAAGTATTTATATTTCTGGTTATCATTGAGGTTAATTAGATGACTTTTTGAATCTTTGCGGGATGGTTACGAATATTTGAAATGTAATAATTGTATATTTTACTGCAGTGTGAAGTAATGAAAACATAAATATACAGTACTTGAATTGGCATAAAAAAATTGAAGGGATGGTACTGTATGTGTGGTGCACTACATGTATAAATATATATATAAGCCACACCCACCATTATAATAAGTCTCACCCATCAATACTTTCTAGTTTCGGCCACTTTAAGTTAAAATCATTTTGCTATTTCCATGTTTATTGACAACACAACTACTTAGTCCAACAGCAATCAACAGGTCACATAAACACTAACTTGGAAAACATTTCATGAGCAATGGCTTCATTTTTACATAAATCTCTGATTGGTATAAATGTGACATATTGATTGCTGGTGGACTGTGTTGGATTTGCTATTGCAGCAACACCAGTGCCATTTGCAACTCAAATACTGAGCCATTATGCTAGTAGTCATTGTAGAAAATAAATAATCAGTGTTCTCCCCAGAAATGCCAACAGCCACAATAGAACATGGATGTGATTAACCCCAGAAATGACAATAACCACCTTAGAAAATGGAAAATCAGCATTAACCCCAGGCATGCCAGAACTCAATGCAGTAAACAGATAGAGGCATTAACTCCAGACATGGCAGAAATACATGATGCACAGTAGGCAGTACAGGTGTGTGACCTGCTATCCAGAATGCTCAGGACCTGGGGTTTTCTGGATAAGGTATTTTCCCGTAATTTGGATCTTCATACCTTAAGTCTACTAGAAAATCATGTAAACATTAAATAAACCTAATAGGCTGATTTTGCTTCCAAAAAGATTAGTTTTATATTATTTTGGGTACTGTTTTATTATTACTCAGAAAAAGGAAATCATTTTAAAAAATTTGGATTATTTGGATATAATGGAGTCTATGGGAGACAGCCTTTCCATAATAGGAACTTTCTGTATAAGGGGTTTCCGGATAACTGATCCCATACCTGTGCTAGGTAGTAACTTTCACCAAGTACAACATTATATACAGTTAGTAACAGTGAATATCCACACTCTGCACTGTGACTGCAACCAAAAGACAACACAAACAGCTGACACTAAATGGATCAAGCGTATTGCTATGAACAGAATATATATATATATATATATATGTGTGTATGTGACAAAAAAAAAGTAGAGGGATGCCATCCCGCTGCATCCCATCCCAATTCCAGCACTGCAAATATAACATAACATAGAACAGTGATCCCCAACCAGTAGCTCGTGAGCAACTTGTTGCTCTCCAACCCCTTGGATGTTGCTCCCGGTGGCCTCAAAGCAGGTGCTTATTTTTGAATTCCAGGCTTTGAGGCAAGTTTTGGTTGTATAAAAAGCAGGTGCACTACCAAACAGAGCCTCAATGTAGGTTAACAATCCACATAGGGGCTACCAAATGGCCAATCACAGCACTTCTTTGGAACCCCAAGAACATTTTTCATGCTTGTGTTGCTCCCCAACTCCTTTTTCTTCTGAATGTTGCTCATGGGTTCAAAAGGTTGGGGACCCCTGACATAGAATATAATAAAATCTGGATTCAGTGCTTTTTCTTCACTTATTTTAACCACTTTAACCACAAGAACCTTAAAAGCCAAAACATAATTCCAAATACAATTGTTGGCACAATGTTTAAAAAAAACTAAATAAAAAAAAGGTCTGCATATTTAAATGAGAAGTCAAGTTTTGCAACAATATTTTCTCAGGGTTTAGTACTCAGGCTCAACTATCCAAATACTAGCACAACAACAACTACTATTTCCTATTTTTTCTATGCAGTGCTTCCATTCTTTCCTCCAGATGTTTCTTTTCTGTGTCAGCCATAAAGCTTTTGTCAGGTGGAAAGGAATGGTGGCACCTTGCATTTTTAAGTTTAACCGTGTGTCACAGTAGCAGCTGGAGTTCTCCTTCAGGAATAAGTGCAGTAATCACCTAGCTTTTACCCATGGTGCTGCTTAACAAACCCATGGTTTCCTGAGCAACATTTCATGCAATTAGGATTGCCACCTGTCTGGTTTTGACCCGGGTATTTTGAAACTTCCTGCCCAGTTTTCCAAATAAGGAAAACTGGGCAGAATTCTGCATGACTGACGCAGCGATCGACTAATTGCAGATAGCAGCATCAAAGCCCCAACCCCTATGTCACAGCCCTGCCCCTCTATGTCATGGCTCCGCTCCCTGCCCGGCAACCCTACATGCAATGCACCCTCCTTTCTGCAACCAACCCAATATATACTGTAATTGTATTACTAAATAATTTTGGGTTTGCCTAATCTATGTTTTTATTTCCTGTACTTGAGGAAGCTTTACGGTGTTGTTGCTAAGTTTAACAACCTAGCAACAATTATACACTGTGGGGATGATTAATGAATATATTAATTTCACAAATACAAGTTATACTGCTTGCTTTACGGTAAAATGATGAACACAGATATGTTTTGGTTCTGATCTTACTGAGAATAACTCTTATTTAAAAGGCACTTATCACCCAAAAACTGTTTCCTCCGCCAGAGGTGCGGGTACTAGGGAAAATAAACGTTAACCAAATATAAATGAAACCTCCAAGATCCCTGCCAAAATCAAGAATAAGACCCCAACTGTGTTCTGTCAACTGTACAGTGTTAAAAAGAATACCAATTCATAAAGTCCCCTCATCAAGTACTCCTTTGTTATGCTTTTTAAGTTATGTGTCATACAGTATGGTTGACTTCTATTTACTAAGAAAGCACATATTCTGTGTGCATTATATTATGCCAAGTCTTTTTAAGATGATGAAATCATGTGAATTGTTGTGACACTTTACACATTGGACCAGATTTAGTTCAGTGAAAAGAAGGTTTATCACGTGAAAACTCATGGATGAGATTCAATTTGAGATGCAATTCAATTCAGAAAAACTTACCTCAAGGTTTATCAAGTGCAAACTCTATTGAACTCTAGGGGATAAAATTGGAACTAAATTAGAAGAAAAGTTTTACTCCTCGAAGTAATTGCCAACATTGGAGTATATTTATCAAAGAGTGAAGTTAGAGATCATCACAGTCCGCTAGAGTGAAATACCGCCTTTCTCCATTCATTTCTATGGGATTTTAAAAGGTGTATTTATCAAAGGGTGAAAGTGAAAGTTCATCCTTTGATAAATACGCCTTTCAAAATCCCATAGAAATGAATGGAGAGTGGCGGCATTTCACTGTAGAGGACTTATGGTGACCTATAACATCACTCTTTGATTAATAAACCCCCATGAGTTTTCACATGATAAACCGTGAGATAACTATTTCTCACTGAATTAAATGTGTCCCACTGTATGAAAGTGCATTTTGAGGTTTTGGAACAACAAGGCATTATGCCCATAAGCAGGAGTAACTATACTTTCTGGGCACTATACTAATATTTGGTGGACATTATAGTTCAACATTAACAACAGATATAATCTACAAGCATTGTTGTACTATTATTAAGTGATATTCATCATCATTGCTGTTTACATAATGTATTTTTATAGGTGGATGTTCCTTAATAGCATTTCAATTTCATAATATAATTGTTTGTGCAACAGGAGGGAGTGGGTGTCAGAAGGTTTTTAAAGGGATTCTGTCATGGGGAAACATGTTTTTTTTTTTTAAAATATAAAAAAAATAGTGCTGCTCCAGCAGAAATCTGCACTGAAATCAGTCAAAATAGCAGTCAAAATAGCAAACAGATTTATTTTATACTTAATTTTGAAATTTGACATGTGGGTAGACATATTGTCTGTTCCCAGGTGCCCCCAGCCATGTGACTTGTGCTTCAGTCACTTCAGTCACTCTATCCATCCCTCCTCATCAACGGGAAGATTACCAGATAACGGCTCCCTGACACAAGATAACAGCTCCTTGGTACATATGAGAATAGCACTCAGTAGTAAAATTCCAAGTCATTATCATTGTTTGGCTCAATGGGGATTATGGTAATTTAAAGGAGAATTTAAGAAGAAGTAGGCTAGAAATGTTGCACATTATCTTTAGCATTTGAGTATTATGACCAGAGGTAAATAGTTAGGGACCACCATATGGGTTTTACCTTGACGTGGTATGGTGGCTTAATAATCTTATGATCATAATTTTGAAACTAAAAAAACCTCTGTCTTTGTAAATACATGCATCTGCATAAATTACTTATGTGACAGGGGACCAGGGAATGTACATTGATCAATCTTTTTTCTTTTTCTCTATGTAGGTAGTTAATTTGGCCAGATCAGTAGCACTTCCATAGTATTTTTTTTTTATTTAGCCATGGAGTGCTCCCACAACCTTTCCTTTTTGCATTTAGGGGCACATTCACTAAGGGTCGAAGTGAATTTGAAGTGAATTTTCGAATTCAAAAACTTCAAATTTCGAACTTTTGGGTATGTCAACCATCGAATAGGCCAAAATTCAAACTTTGAATATTTGACCATTCGAAAATCGAAGTACTGTCTCTTTAAAAAACTTCGACTTCAACACTTCGCCATCTTAAACCTGCGGAATTGCTATGTTAGCCTATGGGGACCTCCTAGAACCTATAGCCAGTATTTGGCTACGTTTTTAGAAGTCCGGCGGGTATTTTTGAAAATCGGTAGATCGATCAGTTAAATCGTTCAAATCCTTCTATTCGAACGATTTCTACGTTCAATCAAACGATTTGAATTAGATCGAAAATGGCTAAATTCACTAAAAAAAACATAGACTATCGAATTTCTAAAATTTGATGGTCAAATTTCAAAGTTTTACCACTTTGAAATTCGACCCTTAATAAATGTGCCCCTTAATGTTGTACATTATGTTGTGGGCTTCTGTACCAGCCCAAGGCATCCACAGCCCTTTAGCAGTAAATAGCAGTGTATCCAAAGATGCCCCAGTAGCTCCCCATCTTCTTTTCTGCTGACTCACTGCACATGCTCTATGCTGTTGTCAATTACTGAGCTTAAGGACCGACTCACAATATACAGTACACATGCAATATAAATGTCACAATATAAGGCTAATTATAACATTATGCAACAACCCCTAAGCTTAGCTTCTCAACAGCTGCTCAGAGCCCACTGAGCATGTGAGTGTCACAGACACTTTACAAGATGGTGACCCCCTGGGACAAGTTTGAAGTCCTGGATCATTGCTGCTATTGAGAAGCTGAAACTTTATGCTGGTGCAATATAAAAGTGCAGTATATAAAATATGGATTTTTTAGCCATATTGATTTTTAGGGTTTAGTTCTCCTTTAAATAGGGACACCCTTGGATTTCAGCCAATTGTAATTGATATTCAATCCATTATTGCTCACTATTCATTTTTCATATTAGCACATTTTGAGTTTGGTTTCTGCCAGTTTGCAATTTAGTATTGTAGGGCTTACAATTTCTGGTGTTATCCAAAGCCCGATCACACTGACTTATCATCTAAACCTTCTGCTTTTCTTAAGACTCTAATTTGGAACTGTTAATCCATCAGATTTTATCCACATAAAGTAATTACCCTCATAGCTTTTTTGAAAATGCATGCACTATAAACAAAAAACGAATTGCTTTTCATTAGTGAGGGACGAATTTGGGCCGTCTGTTTTTAATGCAAGCGTCTTTTTTTTGGACATTAGCTGGGGAAAAATGCACCGGCGTCCAAGAAAAGGGGTGCCGGCATCCTTTTTTTTTGACGCCAGCGGTTTCACGAATTGATTCGCCGACTACAAATCGCAGGTCTAAATCCTTCAACTTGACTCATTTATAATGACATTAGACCAAAACTCATTCCCTGAACCCATAAGGTTCTTATTCCTTCGCTTCCACTGAAGTCCACATCTTGGTGTTACCGTTATTTATAACTAACGGTGTCTCCGCTGCATTACATTTTTTTACATTGCTGTGAACCTTTGAAAACACTATATAAAATGGACATATTAGGATTTTTGATCCACCCTGAATTATCAGAAGCCAACAAACAATATACAAATAACCAACAACTGTGTGTCAGTTGTTTCTCAAACCGTTAAATTGTAAGCATTTGTAATTCTAGTCTTTGTATAGGACCTGTTATCCAGAAAGTTCAATACCTGGGGTTTTCAGTCTAAAGGCTTTTTCTGTAATTTGAATCACCTTGGTTTTTTAAGACTATTAAAAAATCATTTAAACATAATAATCCCAAGAGTATTATTTTGCCTCCAATAAGGATTAATTATATCTTTGTTGGAATCAAGTACAAGGTACTGTTTTATTATTACAAAGGAAAAGTAAATCTTTTTTTAATTTGAATTATTTTATTAAAATGGAATCTATGGGAGATGGCCTTCCTATAATTCGGAGCTTTCTGCATAATGGATTTCCAGGAAAAGTATCCCATATCTGTATTATTGCTCTATAAATACAAGTTATGATACATTTGTCTTGTGCTCTAGAATGAATAGAAAGGTTGAATAGAATTAAAGTGGACCTGTCACCTACACATAAAAAGCTGCATAATGAAAGTCCTTTGCAAATTAAATATGAAACCCCCAAAATTGTTTTCATTAAAACATCCATACCTGTTATAAAGGTGTTTAAATATCTAAACTGTCAATCAAATATTACCTGTCCCGCCTCTATGCCCCTGGCATAGAGGAGGGGCAGTCAATTACTTTCACTTTCCATTCAGAACTTCCTACATGTCACTGCTCTCCTCACATTCCCCCTTCCCTCCTCAGGTTCTATAATTGTGTGGGGCACTGCACATGGACATTAGGTCCCCCATTCTGGTGCATACACAAGATTTTGGGGTGATACACAATTTCCCTTAATAACCGTGTCCACAAAATGGCTGCTGCCTGCTTGCTGTGATTGTATAATTCCAAGACAGAAGGAAACAAAATTTAAATAATAAATACAGTGTAAGTAAAGTTTATTTTGCTCAACTAACATGATAGAAAAGAATTTGAAATTATTTCTTAGGGTGACAGGTCCCCTTTAATGGATATAGTGGGAGACATGGGGGCAAATTCAACAAAGGACAAAGCGCCTAACGCTAGCGTTAATTCGCTAGCGTAGCGCATCTTCGTTAATTCGGACACTGGCGTAAATTCGCTAGTGTTACTTCGCACCCTTACGCCTGGCGAATTTGCTCAACGGACGTAACTACGCAAATTCACTGACGCGCGCATTTTTCTGAACGCTACCTTTTACGTCAGACTTCCTTCGCCACCTCAGACCAGGCGAAGTGCAATAGAGTAGATAGGGATTGCTTCAAAAAAAGTTAAAACCGCTGGCGTTTTTTCTTTTTTTATGGGTGATAGGCTGAAAAAGATCGAAAAATTTTTTGGGGCTACCCGCCTTCCCCCCTACATTTCCTAACTCATGGCACCTTAACTATACAGTGGGCACATGTGTAGGGCAAAATAAAAATTTTATTTGCTGTTTTGAAGGTTTCCCAGGCTTGTGTAGTTATGCTACATATACCTCCATTGTAACTTCAATTTGGCGCCGTATGCAAATTAAGCTTCACTAGCGTAACTTCTTTTTGCTTGGCGAATTAACGCTAGTGCAACTTTGCAACCTTACGCTTCCCCTGAGCGCAACTTCGGATTTTAGTGAATTTGCGTAGCTCTGGTGAAAATACGATAGGCGAAGTGTGGCGAAGCGGACGATGGCGCAACTACGAATCTTAGTGAATTTGCCCCATGGAATTTCACAACCAATTTCTGTAACCATGAAAGTGGAATACTGCAATTAGAAAATATCTGTCTTGTCTTTGCTTATACTGAGAGAATAATCATTATAAATGCCAACATTTATTATCAAGAAATGAAGGGTCACATGCTAGCACTTGGTATTAAAAAAAATAAAAATATTGATTGAAATAAACTGTGTGAGTGTTAGCATCCTCGCTCAATACATATTACATAGCTTCATATTCAGTAACAAAGCCTCCATGGGCTTTAACAGAAATGTCAAATCATGATCTTCACTTGATGAACACTTGTCTGTCTGATTTATTTCACTTAGAATGAGACTTTAAGGAATCGTGGAAGCAAATGAAAAGATCTAAAAATCTGTTCTCATATGAATCTGTACATGTGCAATTATGTGTGGGTACTAAACAAAGAGAAAAGAAATGGAATTTACAATTAAAATGAGGAATTGTGGCAGAGTGGAATCATAGAATTCTCTTAACAACACTTCATGACCCCTTTATGACATTTTTTTAAGATGTATGAAATATTGTTGAACTTAGTGAACCAAAGTAAAATGAATCCTCAGCCTTAAAATACTGCTTGAAATATTTTCTATGCCATAGAATCTGTCAAGTCGGGAAAGTTTATAATGCCGGCATTACTCTGTTTGCTGAAGCACACATAATTAGTAATGCATATTCTACATTTACAGTTTGTCTTTTTTTCCAGAAGAGTTAAAATTAATTGGTATTAAACTAAAAACAAATCAGCTTTGTATATGGGGTTTTATGATGCCTGACACAAAACTTTTACTCTTTAAGACGATTTGGTAACATGGCAATAAAGGCAATAAAAATAAATTGATTCTTTAAATATAACAATAAAGCATATTTATGAATGGGTAAAAAATGGTAAGCTCATAGCACTGTAAAACACAGACTGTAAACATTCCTTTAATTCACCGCTCTTAAATGCTGAAACCCTTTTCATGGTGATGAAACTCAATAATATGAACTGTAGGAAAATAGGAGAATATCTGAGACTATTTTTATGTTATCTTTTTTAACAAATCTGTAAATAGTGTAGATTAAGGGGCACTAAATTCGAGTGAAGGATTCGAAGTAAAAAAATTTCGAATTTCGAAGTATTTTTTGGGCTACTTCGACCATCGAATGGGCTACTTCGACCTTCGACTATGACTTCGAATCGAAGAACTAAAAATCGTTCGACTATTCGACCATTCAATAGTCGAAGTACTGTCTCTTTAAAAAAAACTTCGACCCCCTACTTCGGCAGCTAAAAGCTACCGAAGTCAATGTTAGCCTATGGGGAAGGTCCCCATAGGCTTTCCTAAATTTTTTTGATCGAAGGACATTCCTTTGATCGTAGGATTAAAATCCTTCGAATCTTTCGATTCGAAGGATTTAATCGTTCGATCGAAGGAATAATCCTTCGATCGTACGATGGCAGTATTTGCGCTAAATCCTTCGACTTCAATATTCGAAGTCGAAGGATTTTAATTCCTAGTCGAATATCGAGGGTTAATTAACCCTCGATATTCGACCCTTAGTGAATCAGCCCCTAAATCTGATACAACAAAGTAAAAGCAAAAAGAAAATCCCAAAAAATGCATAAGGATATTTTAAACCTTCCCCAACACTGTTTGTATTGATTTTTAAATTCCATTTAACAGGGTCAATGAATGTGCTCTGGGAAAGCTGATTTCCATAATTTGAATATCTTAAGGCATTATCAAGCACTAAAGGGAAATCAGGGATAGTCTTATAAAGAGAGAGTGTTTTAACTACATTTGTGAGTTTTATGTATTGGGAGGTCATACCTACCAAAACTAATACATGGCATTTGCTGTATTTACAAATAATATTTCAATTAAAATGTATATGATTATACTGTATATGATATATAGTATTCATGGAATAAAGTATACCCTAATGTATGGTTATAAAAAAACACATACAACCATTCATCTTTGTGAAACTGTTTGTAATATGAAGCATTATGCAAAGAAAGTAGTGTGTAATGGTCAATAATCCAGCCATCCTTTATGGTAACAAAAATTATTTGTGGTGTGCTGCATGGCTTTGTTTTGGGATCCTACAATATGCAGTGTTACAGGCACTGGGAGAACGGCACATGCAAGTGCTTCCAGGTGCACCAGTCCCTGCTCTTTCTTCTATGGCATGCTCAGGCATGTGTTTGTGAGGAATCCTTACCGGCTTCCCGGTCTTCTCTGACGCCAGAGGGAAGATGGTGGTGCCCAGGTCTCCCACGTGGCACATTCTGACGCCAATGCATCAAAACATGCTCAGCGGCATGATGCCGGCACATCAAAATATGCATCGTCAACGCGCAACGTCAGCGCATGACATCATCACGCTCATTGGCGCGAAAAGATGCCTATAAAAGATGCCAGAACCTTGCAGACCTTGCCCAATTATAGGTTCAACTTGTTGTGTTCCTGGGTGTGACGTATTACTACTATTCTGATTCCTGTTATTGACTTCATTCTGTTATCTCGTTTAAGAACTTTGCTGCCTGAATCGACCTTTGCCTGGACTTGACTGTTATTCTTCTATAACCTTTGGATACCACGATACAAGCACAGGGTATTATGAGTGCCAAGGCAGACACAAGATATACTGGAGAAATTGTAGGGGTCAGTTAATATTAGGGATGTAGCGAACTGTTCGCCGGCGAACTAGTTTGCGCGAACTTCGACTGTTTGCGTCCGCCGCAAGTTCGCGAACGTCGCGCGTCGTTCGCCAATAGGCGTTCGCGTCAAAATCGTTCGACCATTCGACCATTCGATCGCTAAAATCGAACGATTTTCGTTCGAATCGAACGATCGAAGCCATTGGATTGAATGAAATCATTCGATCGAATGGCTTCGATCGTTCGATTCGAACGAAAATCGTTCGATCGAACGATTAAAATCCTTCGATCGTTCGAATCGAACGATTTTCGGATGTTCGAAGTTCGCGAACTGTTCGCATTTTTTGCCGGTGTTCGCGAACGGCGTTCGCGAACACATACTCGGCAGTTCGCTACATCCCTAGTTAATATTATGAAAATGGTGTGCAAAGGGAAATGAACTGGTGCAATACATTTTTTTTTCTTGCTGCCTTCCTTGCTCAAACAATTTTAACAAGCAGAGTGCAAACACCTGCACTGACCTCCGTGAATTCAACATTGCCTAGTCTACTAGTCATACTTGTAGTACTATGTAAAGAAATAGGCATGCATTACATACTCTCTGCGGGGTAGAGGGCACATAAGGAAAGAATGTTTTTTAAAGGAATACTGTCATGGGAAAACATGTTTTTTTTCAAAATGCATCAGTTAATAATGCTGCTACAGCAGTCTTCTGCAGTGGAATCTGTTTTTCAAAAGAGCAAACAGATTTTTCAATAATTAATTTTGAAATATGACAGCGGGCTAGACATATTACAAGTTTCCTAGGTGCCCCCAGTCTTGTGACTTGTGCTCTGATAAACTTGAGTCACTCTTTACTGCTGCAGATTATATTTGGAAAGTGCACACCCAATGGAATCAATGCTGAGGTGCCAATCCTACGGAGACTGCCCAAATAAAAAAAAACTTTTTTGAATTTGATGTGTATTCTGCTCCTGATGAAGACCACCCATGTGGTTGAAATGCGTAGGGCTATTTGCTAATATGTACATTTTTAATACAATGAATTTTTGACTTTTTATATAGAGTGTGCAATCCTTATATTTGCTTTGTACTCTTTACTGTTGCCTTACAAGTTGGAGTGATTAACCCCCTCCCGTCCCCCTCTCCCAGCAGCCCATCAGCAGAACAATGGGAAGGTAATCATATACTAACAGTTCTTTGAACAACACTCAATAGTAAAAATCCTGTCCCACTGCAACTCCTTCAGTTACATTGAGTAGGATAAACAATAGCCTGTCAGAAAGCAGTTCCATAGTGCAGCACGGGCAGCACATGACAAGGCAAAATTACCGGAGATGGCTACATACACACCCATATTAAAACATAAGAAATACACTTGTTGGGTTAGGAATTACATTTTACATGGTAGAGTGAATTATTAGCAGTATAAATTAGAAATTAAAACTACTCCATAAAAATCATGACAGAATCCCTTTAAGGTTAGCATCAATGCTTTTCAACTTAACTTAATTAGTACAAACTATGTTTTAATGAGCATTAATTACTTTTCAAAAAAAGGCATAACTTTTTTTATTGGTTCAACAGAATATAACACTGATAGCTAAAAATTTACAAATTTAACATTCCCTGGATTTCAATCATATTCAAGACCTTCTATGTTTTACCTAGTCTGATGGTTTTTGAATCCTATGCTGTGCAAGTAGTAAAATAGTACAGAAAAAATAGAATTATGTGGATGTTTTATAGTAATTAAAAGCTAAATAAAGAGCTTTTTCAGGTATTGTACCCTCTGCCTACTGGTCCCTTTTACACAATCTACAAAGTACAATGCTTTTGTGTCACTGAAGAAACATTTGGATGGCTGAATTCCTTTGCCTATAGCAATTTACTGATAATTGGACATGTCGCCTGCAATGTGACCATAGTGCCATAGTGGAGTTTAAAGATACTACATCTATCTGCAGAAACTCAACTGAATTTCTTTAAAATCACAAGATTATATATCATAAAATGTTCATAACCTTTATCCTTTCCAAAACTGCAAGAGAAAAGTTCACTGTGAAATATTACCCTAGCTTTCTGACAGGTAAATACTATAGTTATGCAATTCTACTGCCACCCTCTTGATTTTCTTATACCTTACAACAGCTGCAATGAATGATATCAGAAAGCCATAAATCATCTTACATGTTGACCATACAAAATACAGCACTCAGTTGGGAACACATAGGCATGCTGTTATTTTTCTGGCCGTTCCAAGGATCTCAGGTGTAACATTTTATGAATGGTGAGGAGAACAGTTTTGATCAGATCACTATGAGTCGTCATAGCTATTCCTTCCTTGAGGGCTCATACTGAATTTGATTTTCAATCTTTTATCTCGTGATCTCTCTTCATATAAAATGCATACTCAAGTGTGATTTTACATCTGGAATGATATGAAGGCTACATTGAAAATTTAAATAATTATGTTGGCTATGAAATAGCCAACATACTGTTCTTCGAGTTCAGCTCGTTCTTCTTCTTATTATTAAAATTATTATTATTATTGGCGAACCCCATTTTCTAAACGCTACTCCTCCTACAGTTTTAGGGGTGCAAGCGCCAAACTTTCCACACTTATTCCTCTTATAGCAAAGTACGTTGCTTGTGCTTTAATAAGCGATCCCACCCACCCCGCCCCTGTGGCGACCCCCCGACGACCCCTTTTTTCCCATTGACTTTGACAGGGAAAAATTTCAAATCGCCGCCACTCGTACAGTTTTGAAGATACAGTCCCCAAACTCGGACCACATATAGTTGATGTCACCCCGAATAAAAATAAGTATTTTGGGGGGGCACCCCAAAGTGGGCGGAGCTACCAACGCCCAATGAAAATTTAGCAATTTTCTATACGCTACTCCTCCCAGAGGTTTAGGAGTACAATTATGATACTTTGCACACTTGTTCGGCTCATACCCGAATAGGTTGCTTGTGCTTTGTTAAGCGATCCCACCCTCCATGCCCCTGTGGCGACCCCCCGACGACCCCATTTTTCCCCATAGACTTTCATTGGAAAACTTGAAACTTTTGCCACTTGTACAGCTTTGAAGTTACACTCACCAAACTTGGGTCATTTAGTCATGAGGTGAAGCTGAAAAATTCTGTCCTATTTTGGGGACCCACCCCGCCCCTGTGGCGACCCCCCGACGACCCCTTTTTTCCCATTGAGATTGACAGGGAAAAATTTCAAATCGCTGCCACTTGTACAGTCAGTGTCGGACTGGCCCGGCGGGACACCGGGAAAATACCCGGTGGGCCCCGACCCTAGTGGGGCCAGACCCCCTCTCCCAAACAGTTTTTCGGAAAAACTATTTCGGAGCATCGCAGCGCCATTTGCACACGCGCGCCGTTTGCGCATGCGCGCTTAGTGATTTTTTGCGCATGCGCGATGCGCCGCCTGACGGAGTATGCCGATCGGCGTTACGGCTCAAAGTAGGTAGCGGGGGCCAGACGGGGGCCCCGGACAGCGGTCCCGGTGGGCCCCGGGCCCCCCAGTCCGACCCTGTGTACAGTTTTGAAGATACAGTCCCCAAACTCGGACCACATATAGTTGATGTCACCCCGAATAAAAATAAGTATTTTGGGGGGGCACCCCAAAGTGGGCGGAGCTACCAACGCCCAATGAAAATTGAGCAATTTTCTAAACGCTACTCCTCCCAGAGTTTTAGGAGTACAATTATGAAACTTTGCACACTTGTTCGACTCATACTCGAATAGGTTGCTTGTGCTTTGTTAAGCGATCCCAACCTCCGTGCCCCTGTGGCGACCCCCCGACGACCCCTTTTTTCCCCATAGACTTTCATTGGAAAACTTGAAACTTTTGCCACTTGTACAGCTTTGAAGTTACACTCACAAACTTGGCTCATTTAGTCATGGGGTGAAACTGAAAAATTCTGTCCTATTTTGGGGACCCAAAAAAGTGGGCGGAGCCGCAAACAACCAATCAGATTTTCCCTATTGACTTCAATGAGAAAATGTAAACAGCTGTAATTCTCACAGTATTAAAGCTAGAGCTCTCCCAAACTTGGCACCGTGGGTCACTGGGTGACTCGGCTAAAATTTACCTAAAGTGGGCGGAGTCTACAACAGCCAATCAAATTTCAGCCATTCAAATAAATAGGAAAATGTTAAACTGCTGCCGCTCTTAGACGGTTAATGGCAGGGTCCTCAAACTTGGCACAGTTGGTCACTGGGGGACTGGGATTAAAATTAAGAAAAGTGGGTGGAGCCAAAACCAACCAATCAGATTTCTTTGATTGATTTTAATGAGAACAATTAAGAAGGCTGCCAGATTTCAGCCATTGACCTTAATTAAAAATGATAAACTGCTGCTATTATCACGGTTTAAATGCTAGGTGTACCAAACTTGGCTCAATTACTCACTGGGTGACTGCGGTCAAAATTTAGGAAAAGTGGGTGGAGCCAAAAACGGCCAATCAGTTTTCACCTATTGACTTCAATGTAAAATTTTTGATTACTGCCGTTCTCACAGTTTTAAAACCAGAGGTCCCAAACTTAGCACTGACCATGACTAGGTAACTGGGGTTAAAATTCAGAAAACTGGGCGGAGCTTAAGACAGCCAATCAGATTTCTTTGATTGATTTTAATGGGAACAATTAAGAAGGCTGCCATTCTCACAATATTGATGTCAGGGACCTTGAATATCACAAATGTTGCCGCTGGGGGTTTCCACTTCAAGTTTAGAAAAAGTGGGCGGAGCCACCAACAACCAATCGAATTTCATTCATTGATTTTCACTAGAAAAAAATAAAAATGCTGCCATTTTTACACATTAAATCACAGCATTCACAAACTTTGAAATGTTAGTCACTGAGTGACTGTGGTTCATAATTAGGAAAAAAAGGGGCGGGGCAACAACAACCAATCAGATTTCAGCCATTGACCTTAAAGAAAAATGATAAACTGCTGCTATTATCACAGTTTAAATGCTAGGTGTACCAAACTTGACTCAATTACTCACTGGGTGACTGCGGTCAAAATTTAGGAAAAGTGGGTGGAGCCAAAAACAGCCAATCAGTTTTCACCTCTTGACTTTAATGTAAAATTTTGTATTACCGCCGTTCTCACAGTTTTAAAACCGGAGGCCCCAAACTTGGCACTGACCATGACTAGGTAACTGGGGTTAAAATTCAGAAAACTGGGCGGAGCTTAAGACAGCCAATCACATTTTACCAAACGCTATTCAATGGGAATATTTAAATTCCTGTCAATCTTACACTGTTAATGTAAGAGTGCTCAAACTTGGTCCATTTGGTGAAGGGGTGACTGGGATGCAAATTTTTAAAAGTGGGCGGAGCCAAAAATAGCCAGTTTGTTTGAATGGATTTCAATGGTAAAATTGGATTGGCTTTAAATTTCACCGTTTTAATCCGGATTCTACCGACTTTGTGTACTCTCTAGGCACCACGGGCGACTGGGCAAGACACCTATAGCGTTTCATAGCCAACATCCCGTGGTTTCTTCAGAAACGACACCCTCTAGTTCAATCTGTTGTATTTAATTTACTTTTTTCAAAACTAAAATCTAAAATGTTTCCACTAGTTTATGCTTTGTCACACACGGTAAACAGGGCAAGACACAATCTAAAGATATTGCTGATACTTGCCTACAGGTCTGTGTTCCCATTCGTTGTCTGGCTTTTTATCTTTATCCTGTTTATCAGGTTATTTTATTGTATAGTCTATGGGGGTAGTTTATTAAAATCAGATTTTTTCTGGTCAAACTTTTAACGGGGATTTTTTTTTTCGTAAGAATAAAAATACAGATTTATTAAACCCTGATGGTGTTTAAAGTCCAAATAAAAAAGTACTCCAACTAAGACCTGCCTAGTTCTTGCAGAAATTAATGGCAGATGTCCCATTTTGAAGATCCTGATCTGCGCTGGGTTTCGTTCAATAATCCAAAGGGTTTGTGGTTTCAGGTGTCGAATCCGAAAAGTAGCAGTTTTTCAGCAACAAATCTGAAAAAGATTGTATGATTCAGATTTTCTCACGATTTTATTGAGTATTTTCCCGCACAAGAAATTTCGGTGAAAATGTTTTTTGGTAAATAGGTGGAAAAAGTTGAGGATTTGGTCGGGGTTTTCAGAAAATTTCGGATTTTGATAACTCATCATAACGCCCTATGTGTAAATTAAAACATGAGCAATAGATGGTCATAGGTAGGTCATAGGTAGGGAAGCAAGAAACAAGATTGGCCATTCAAATCTGAATATGTAAAGAACACTAAAATAATACTGACATATATATCCCTAGCTATAATTTAGCTAGGGATCTACCTTGATGAAGTACAGAATAGTATATTTCAGGTTGACCGCTTACTATTGCTTCATCACTAATAGGAAAATTTTGTTTTAAATTCACTGTTGCCCTTACATTCATATTATTGAACCCACTATGCGACACTTCATATAAATAAAACAATAATGATAACAGTGAAGACATTAAAGGGGTTATTTATTAAAATCCAAAATTTTCTCATTATTTTATTAAAACAACTTCGACCAAACTCCCATCTACAAATGTACATTATTGATCAATTAAATAATTCAAAATATTTGGTGCTGGAAAAGACTTGATAAAATCTCGATACAATCATGTAAAATCGTGTAAAAATTTTAAATGGATAATTTTTTCAAATCACTGTACGATACTCACGCAGATGATATCTTCCAATATCAAAAGGGACATCTACCATTGACTTCTGCATGACATCGGCAGGTTTGAGATGGAATATTTTTGAGTTTGGACTTTTAGCAGCCTCGGGTATAATAAATCTAGTTTTAGTTTTTTTCCACGTATACATTTTTCCGCTTGAAAACTTTGACCAAAAATTCGGGCTTTAACAAATAACCCCCTAAAAGTAACACACAAACATAAATAATTATTGAGCAATTTAAAGTTACCTTAAGCTAGCTTAGTTAATGTCTTCCAGTAAAATTATGATGTAAGGTCAAGATGGCATTTTCAGAACCAATTTATACAACTGAAAACCTATTTAATAAGCCTTTACATGATTAGTTAGATATGATAATGTAATCATGGCAAAGATTATTATTATTTTTTACTATAGAAATATAACATTTTGATTAGCCCTTTGTCCTGATACAATTCTGGTTAAAATCGTGAAAAGCTATTAAACCGTACAGGCAAATTTGTTTAATTTTTAATTTTAATATGTATTTCAGTGTGCATCCATTCCTGTTTTACATGTAACCTGTTTACAAGTAAATATTAATGGAATTCCAGTAATACCACATGGGTTACACAGCTGTTTTTGTTTTCAATCTATTTTTCATTTTGGGTAATGTCCTTAATGTACTGATATGCATGTATATTATTTATAAAATGATGTATATAATTATAAAAAAAAAAACGTTCCCTACACGCATCACAATATGTTAAAGAGATTAATTTTGTGCAAATAATCTGCTAAAATTCAAAACAAAACAGGAATTGCTTTTCTGCAAAAACACCTTTTCCAAGGAGATAAGGTTACAATAAGAGACCTAAAGCAATTTCCATGGATGTGAACAAAATATTTTCAGCTGGCACCTGATTTTGACTTGCTCAGAAATAAAGAGCAAGATCAGTTGAAAATCACTTTAGTTAGGACCATAATAGGATTGCACAGCTCCCTATGTAATCCACTTGTAGCTCAAGGGCTGGACTTTTGGATAATGTGACTCCCCACTTGGATAGCCAAAGCAGCAGAGGTACTGCACCAATGACGTGAGTTGAGAAATTAGCCTCAGACAGCAATGTACCACTAGTTACTAGGGATGTAGCGAACCGCCGAGTATGTGTTCGCGAACGGCGTTCGCGAACACCGGCAAAAAATGCGAACTGTTCGCGAACTTCGAACATCCGAAAATCGTTCGATTCGAACGATCGAAGGATTTTAATCGTTCGATCGAACGATTTTCGTTCGAATCGAACGAAAATCGTTCGATTTTAGCGATCGAATGGTCGAACGATTTTGACGCGAACGCCTATTGGCGAACGTCGCGCGACGTTCGCGAACTTGCGGCGGACGCGAACAGTCGAAGTTTGCGCGAACTAGTTCGCCGGCGAACAGTTCGCTACATCCCTACTAGTTACCGGGGCGGCAAACATGCCGCCCCTGTAACTTTAAGAACTGAACTTCTGGTTTTCATACCAGAAATCCAGCTCCTCTAGTGCATAGAGTGCAATTGCTCCTGGAACCCTCCACCAATGTTGTGGACCCCCCTCCTGCACAAAAAGATGAGTGCTCGGGGAAGGGGGGACAACAGTTAGCAAATCTGTGCTACAATTTTGGCATGTGTTTTGTTACATCAAAAACAAAAAAATACAGTTTTTTGTGCCAGAAAAAATGGTATTCTAGAATTTTGACATATGTTTTGTTTATCCAAGGTAAAAAAATATTTTTGTGCTAGAAAAAAACACCAAATATTTTTATGTCAAAATGCAACCAATAAACCAATCCCTAATCCCTTTAGGGCAAAGTATATGCTATTGCTGAACAAAAAATACTACAATACAATTTTGTTTTCCCATTGGCTCCAATGCATCTGGCAAAATGTTGTCATGTCGTGAAATGGGTCAGTTTCACTCACCACTAATCATAATGATTTTGTACAAAATAATATGTGCGTTATCCTGTCCTTGTTAAATATAATTTATGGATCAAGCACATATATAGCTGCCCATTGATGAAGGCATTTTGCTATATACAGTAGAAAAGGCTGCCCAAACATTCATCTTAATACAAACAATCCATTCTTACTGTAGAGAATCCACAGCATGTCCTAAGTAACCATGGTCAAGTCAAGATGATTTGTCCATTATGTTTGGTTTGGAGAGTGTGCAATACAATTAGGGGTAGATTTATCAAAGAGTGAAGTTAGAGATCTCCACAGTCTGAAGAGTGAAATACCTCCTCTTTCCATTCATTTCTATGGGATTTTTAAAGGCGTATTTATCAAATGGTGAACTTTCACTATCACCCTTTGATAAATACGCAATTAAAAACCCCATAAAAATGAATGGAGAGAGGCGGTATTTCACTCTTCAGACTGTTGTGATCTATAGCTTCACTCTTTGATAAATCTACCCCATAATGCCCTTTAGGATACCAAAGGATCCTTTAAAGCACCTAGAATAGGGGACATGGAGATTTTGAAAATAACAGTAATACTAATTAGGATTTCAAGTTTTTTATGCTTTTGTTAGGCACAACCTTTCCTTATTCATGCTATAAACAGTCGAGTGGAAATATAAAAAAGTTTGGTGGAATGTAACACCTTTGCATGAATTTAATAAAGCGTTTACAACCCAGAAGTAATTAGTGACCCAAGCAGCAATTGAAGAAAGACTGTGAATTTTATAGTTTGCACCAGACTGCAGTTCATGTAATGAAACATCTTTTCTTTCTTTGCTTTACCAATATATGCCACCTTTAAGTAACTTAAAAATATGCTATGATCATTAACATTTGCAATTTAATAAATGTCAAATGAAAAGTAATGCATTTTTTATGTAAATATTTTTTCTATTTACAAATTGTATTACATTTCTCCATAAAACTTTAAACCAAAATTAGTTTCAAAAACATAACTTTTATTTGAGTCATTAACCTTTATCTGGCCATTTGCTTAAAAATGATAACCTACCCATAATGGAGAGGTCACTGATTCTCTCCATTAATCAGATTGGATGGAGGCATTCAGATCCATGGCAGTCCAGAGGTGTTCAGTATGTCAGCAGCGTTGGGAGTGTTGTGGAGAGGAATGTATATTTTCTATTTTCCCATGGGTTGTCTTAAATGAAAATCTTTTTTTAGTAGATGCCACATTTGTTACAAGATACTATACTGTACTGACTTGCTGACTCAAGTATAAGCCGAGGTAGACTTTTTCAGCACATTTTGGGTGCTAAAAAACTCGGCTCATACTCGAGAATATACGGTATATATAATTTATGTGAAAGTAGGGAGGGGTGTGTAGGGATGCTGGGTTTTCATTTGGAGGGGTTGAACTTGATGGACTTTGTCTTTTTTTTTTTTTCATGAGTGACAAAGACAATAAAAAGCAAAACAGTGAAATACTGCCTCTTTTCATTCATTTCTATGGGATTTTTAAAGGCGTATTTATCAAAGGGTGAACTTTCACTTTCACCCTTTGATAAGTACGCCTTTAAAAATCCCATAGAAATTAATGGGGATAGGGGGTATTTCACTCTAGCAGTCTGTGGTTATCTCTAACTTCACTTTTTGATAAATATACCCCATAGTGAGAAAGAAAATGCTTGTTCATTTTACAGGACTTCCTGAGTTGATTGGATGTTACTCTAAAGAAATCTCAACCAAAAACCCTAGTACCCCAAGCTCCGATGTCTGCTGCACCTTCTTCTCTCTTTAGCAGGAGCCAGTTGGAGACCTAAGCATTATGCAAATACTTTAATTTGTGTAGTGGACATTGACACTGGGGCTACCTGATGCAGCTGGGCGCATGAGAGACTATAACTAGGGATATGTTAAAAAAAATCTAGCCCTATTACTAAATTGTATTTTAAAGGCATTTCAACAGAATCTCTAAAATTGTTAAGATGCCTTTAAACACTATTAATAATAATTAAATAATAAAACTGCTTGGAATATATCAGGAGTTTGAATTTAAATATCATCTCATAATTGTCAAAATTCTGCCCAGTTGTGGAATTTAAACTCAGATAAATGTCAGCCAACAAACAAAGGTTCTCTAGGATTTCCTTCAATAATAACTAGCCATGCTAAAGTTTGCAGTTGTTCATACCCTGTTTTCTCTCATGTACCTGCTGTACTTGTTGTATTTTCTATAAAAAATTATATATTTTCCTTGTCTTCTAGTTCCTGGAAAAATCAAGAAACAAAGGAGGAGTGTCACGACCAGTCAGGATTTGAATACGGCACTTACCCAATGAACCACTAAAGGCTTTTCTTTTGTGAGCTTGCTTTTTTGAATATCTCTAGTGTCTTTCACTATTACTCTAAAGTCTGTCATCCCTACTGAATAATTGCTTAATTAAGGACCTTTATACCCCCTGCCTCATTCTAATATCAGTAGCTTTGTCATTAAAAGGGATGTAAAAGCAAAAAAATAATATGCGATTTTTACTTTCTTTAATGAAAAAGATGTGCAGTTTTTATAATAAATCTGACTGTATGCAGTGAAATTCCCCTTCGTTTTACTTGCTCTAACAGCTGCAGATAGGAAACTTCAGACAATCCCTAACTGCTCTGCAGGGAATCAATCATATTTCAAATGGCAGGGGGGAGCACCCCTACCTTACTTCCCTGATCTCATGCAGCTTTGTTTGTTTCCCCAGAAAGCAGCCAGCGACCGTGTAGAGATTTGAATCTGCAGACCCAGTGCAGTCTGCATATTCTGATTATTATTTTAGTCTTGCAGTATCAGCTTTTATGGCAGATATTATCTGACTTGTGCTGTTTTGATCAATCATGATGCTCCCTAAGCTTAACCTCCCAACTGAAGTCCAGACCACACTGAGATGTACAAGTGTACAACACACTATTTAATTATGAGGAAACACCAGATCTTTTGCATGCCTGTATTGTGTTAATAATAGAGCAAGTATTCCTTTAAGAGAGAGAGTAAGGGCATTTTATAGAGATCCGCTCATTATTCAGACTATAAAAAAATTGCATTATTTCTAGTTTTAAAATGTTTATATAATATCAGCATCTATTTGACTTTTTTGTAATTTAACAATATCTTTAGAACATTGAAGAACAAAATCATTATATTTAGTTAAATAACATTCCAGCATGCCTAAGTAGGAGAATTACTGTATGTAGAAATTTAAATCATTGAATTCCATGCATTGCTTTTTATATATGAGATTCTTATTTCGATTAAAAACACATCATGAAGTATGCCTCAGAGAGTAATTAGATTGTGGTTGTATAGCTAGCCAAGGAGAGCAAAACATTGTTAGGTGATATTATGCTATTTATACTGTTGGAAAAGTAGCAATGTTTTAGCCCAGGGCTATATTACCGACTAGAGAAATTGGGAAATATTGGAAATACTGTAAATGAAACAATTCAGGACTGAATTCAATGAAATGGGAGTGCATAGAATCAATACTGCAGAACCTGTGTTATTAAACAAATCCATAGGAAACGGAATAAATATAGAGGTGTGTTCTTAAACAACACAATATTTTATATTAACATGTATTTTTAGAGCGCCAACATAAGAACTCTGAAAATACTGATTCCAAAAGTTAGGGACAAAACAGATGCATATGGACACATTTTTTAAACTCCACTTGGTCACTGAAAGTGGCAACTTTTGAAACCCTGCCTATTTCAGAATTACACTCATAGTTAGTTACATAGTTACATAGTTAAATTGGGTTGAAAAAAGACAAATGAAAACCCAGCATCCATACACACACCCCTCCCTACTTTTAATTCAATTCAATATACCCATACCTATACTAACTATAGAGCTTAGTATCACTAAGCTCTATATGTCACCTCGATATGTCATGTAAATAAAAACCGAGAGGCTATGAATGCAAATAAATGACCCATTGTGTTTATCATCATCATAATGAAAAGATGTAACTGACTAAATTAAATCCTCCAAATAATATGAAATGCTTATTTTCATGGCTTTAGCAAACTTTCTTTCGCACCTGCTTGTGTACTGCAGTAAAATACTGCAAGCCCCCGGGATGATTTTACAGCAGAATAACAAATTGCCTAACCTAGTACAGCAGGGGAGGCAGTCAGCTTTGTCTGGTTAGCAGACACCAGCAATATATTTGGCATTTGCTGAAGGATCTAGGGTAAGCGCAAAATATGGTTTTGTTTTTAAACCTATTATCTGAGACAAAAACAGAAAGTGCATTTTAATTTAAGGTTTGTTAATTAATTCACAGTTCATGCAAAAAATACAGTGCAGTCTATGTGCCTTTTTTAGATGTGACTTTTCTCCTGTTTCAGCTCAAAATACAATATTATATATGGGTGTTTTGTGCAATTTTTTTTATGTTACAGTAAAATATTTTGGGGGTCTAAGGGGATTTTGTTGCTGCATTTTTTCACAGCAACATTTTTTTGTCAGTTTTGTGCAAATATTCACCAACAGCAAAATGCAGAATTACACCACAAATCCCTGTCTGCCAAAAAATGTGTTCATCACTAACTAAACCCTTTCTTTTCCATTTTCCCACTGGTGCTTCCATCTTACATACCACTAATCCAAGTACTGCTGGGAACTGTAGAGTACACATCAGCTAAATTTACATTTTTCAAATATTTTTTATTTATTTTTTTTGCATGCCAAAGCTGTAATATATAATTCTAACCAGTTCAGAACATGTAAAACTGTCCAGCTGACCCACTAACTCTCAAAAGTAAAGCATTACTGATTGCGAGGCTATTCACTAATGATAATCCTGCTTACCAGTGTGCCCTAAGCCATCTTGCTAATATCTAGAATAGAGATGTCTGTGCAAATTTGGGCTTCAAGATATTACACTGTAATCAGATATGTTATAAGAGGACACACTGTATAGTTGGGCACATTTCTGGGCAAATTGTATTCTGACAATTGCCGGCACAAGCTGTTTCAGTTGATATCAATGCAGTTTTGCATTTGCAAATGCAGCATGGTTGTCATCATAATATTTGCTCTTTCCACCTTTAATACATTGTGTGTAGCTCTTTACAAAAGCTATCTCCATTTACCATAAAGGCAAAGGATAATGCTTTTTTCTTCTTCTTTATATTATAGATTGTAGAGTTGTCCGAAGCAAAGGGTTACAATGGGTCCCACAAAAATGTGGCCAGATTTATTCATTACATAATTTTTTTAGGGGGGAACAAAAATATATGCATTAGCTTGAATGCAGCAGATATTGTTTTTGCATCTTGATATTTTAGGTAAAAAAAAGCTCGTTTTCTACCCAGAAGCTATAATTTATGATCACAGTCTAGTCCTGACATTTCATCATATAAACTGATCTATTTCTCCTGCTTGTGCCCCCATGGCATTAACCATGATGGGCAGATGATACATTTCACTTGAAGTCTTTGTTTTTCTTTTTTGCTCTAAGCAATATTCTGCATATAAGAACTGTCACTAAGATAATATAGCCTGATTTTTTTTTTTAGCATCTAGATGTTCTTTTAAGAATGAAAACCTGACTTCTGACGGCGCAAGTGGAATATTAAAATAGGAACATAAATTAACTTTCAAATTGTATTTTTAGTTCAACTATTTGCTCCTTCATTGGAATTCCCATTACTCTTGCACTGCACATTCATGTCACATTTTATACTAATCTCTGTGCATGAACTTTAACTTGGAAAGAAGTTGAATTCTTTTTTCTACTTTCACGCCTTTGCAAATATAATTTATCCTTTTCACTGCCAGCTTTTTTTTTTAAAGATCAACATTATAAATGAATCCTGTTGTAGGCTATGAAGCCAACCATTAGGAAAATGTTCATTGTTAAAAAGTGTGTTGGCTGCTACAGTGTTTCAGCCATATTTGTATGCACATATACAATTAATAAGTGTAAAAATGGTGCTAGGTCTCATTAACTACAGTAAAGAGTACACATTGAGTGCTTTTAGAGCCTGGCTGTCTATATTAGCGCTACTCTCAAGTTCTAAAAAGCGATGGATTGTTTTACCCTTTTGCCCATATGTATTAAAGTGTAATTTCATATAATATTGGGTATTGCATTTAAGGTATTGCTTCCCAGATATTGCATGTAAATATAAAGAACCCTTAACACACTTATTTTTCTTACAACCGCATTTCATGCTTAGCTGGATGATCACATGTCCAGTAGAAAGAGTAGATGACTAAGCGCAGAATTACAGTTTTCATTGCATCTTCCAAAAAATTAACCTATTGTAAATGGTGAATCATTACAACCTCTGATTTAGTAGGGGAACCAGTGGTAAATCTGAATGTAAATTTGTGGCTATTCAAAAGAAAAAAAAAATGTTAAAGCTAAATTTCTTTTGTCTATTCCTGAGAAGATATTGATTTCATAAACAAAATGTTAGTCAAAGACCATTGCTGGTGTATGACATCAAATCAATATTTCCTTGTTGCTAATATTTGAATCCATGAATGCCATTTAACTGGTCTGCAAAATATTGATTTATGCTGTTATGATTTATTTACTAAATGTGTGTATTTTTTCTGCCTAATATATAACTAAGATTTGTAGCCTTTCTCTCTCTACATTTCAAAATGTTTTTCTTGTGCCTGATGCATCTCTTTAGGAGTCATTTACAACCTCAAGTGTCCTGCGCAAAATGCAATTTTGGACCCAATTACCATGTTTTATACTCACAATGCAGTATTTTCCCATAATTCCAATGGGACTGTGGTCAAAGGAGTCAAAAGATAGAGCTAGTTGATGCAACTGCAAATGATGCAATAAAATTGTTGCAATTGCTCTTGTACTTCAACACAAATTGGATGCAATTGTGCTGAAACATTTCAAAGGCATGTTTATGACATCAAACTTTTAATTAATCCCATGAATTAAATGTACTTGCATCTTCACATTTGGATCTGTTGCACCTATTGATGCAGCTGAAACCTGGAGATATCATCACCTATGAATGTGGCAGTAACTGCAGGGTTCCCACACATCAATCATCATTCCCAAAAGGCAATTGCATCTGATTTGGGTCAAAGGCTAAATAGAACTACGTCAAATTTTGACAAATCCGCCACAATCGTACCAGGCACATCCTCCCCATGGTGACAATTATGCTGGAACTATGGAAAACCACTGCATTGTAGGCAAAACACATGGGGGCTCATTTATTAACGCAGCGCAGCGCTAAAAAGAGCGCAGTGGCCTGACATTTGCCCAGCGCATGCGAGTATTTAATAATGTAGCGCACGATACCTTAACAGTGCGATTTGTGCGCTAATGTAGACACAGACAGGTGCGACGTGTGAAACTGCGTATCAGCTGTCGCAGTGCTTATAATAAATTGTGCGCACAGGAAGATACCGCAAAGGTAAGGATTAGTTGTGCTCATGTATGAATGCGCTGCTTTAATTAGTTGCGTCACATATTGCGCATATTGCGTTCACTTAGACGCATCAGCATTTGTTTCTGTGCTAATATTTGTTTGGTTGCAAAGGTGTTTAGCCTACCTGATACCCTTAAAGGAACCTTGGTCAATATAAACATGTTGGGTGGAAGGCGTGGTTAATATGCACTTTACAGGGGTTGTTCATCTTTGAGTAAACTTTGAGTTAACAAACATCCCCACCAACAGCAGCACCATTGTATTTGCCAGAACACAGTTTAGCAGTGTGGCTCTGCACACATATATAAAATTCTCTTTTAAGCAACATGAAACGCAAAAATGTGAATATACTAGCGCAGCTGGGCAGGAATGCGCATTTTGAAGAGCGTTACTATTACGCCACGAAGAGGCAGTCGTAAAAATTGTGGTGCTGTTGCCCGGGTGCAGTTTTGCACATATACAGACGCAAATCTGCGACGGGCGCAGTGCAAGCGCATTGTAGCCACGCCCACAGCCACGCCCCTAACAACCACGGCATCGTTTGCGACATAAATGCCCAATCTTTTGCGCAATGCGCATAAACAAAACCATCGCAAAAGCTCTGTGTTATGCGCAATATCACGCAAATATATTAGTGATCACGCTCTTGATGGCGCAGACAATCTTTTGCGTCCACTTATGCGCTGCGCTGCTTTAATAAATGAGCCCCACGGTGGTTGTGCTTAGTCCACTTTCCAGAACCCACCAGCACACCCTGGCCTCTCCAGCATAAGTTGGCCCGGTGCACAGTCAGAAGGGATCGGCAACCCCAATTGTAGTCAGCGTAATAAAAGAAAAACTGGCACTCAGAGCTCGATGCATGCGGGCAAAGCCCTGCGTGTTTATTACAATGTAACGTTTCGGGGGGGCCCGCCCCCGAAACGTTACATTGTAATAAACACGCAGGGCTTTGCCCGCATGCATCAAGCTCTGAGTGCCAGTTTTTCTTTTATTGTGCTTAGTCCACCGCATACAAAAGGTTATATCCAAGGATATATGTCCCAAGGCTTTTCATAAGTAAAAACAAAAAGTTTATTCAAGATTGCATTAAAAGATATGTATCTAATCTTTTAATGCAATCTTGAATAAACTTTTTGTTTTTACTTATGAAAAGCCTTGGGACAAATATCCTTGGATATAACCTTTTGGATGCTGATTGCCTGGGAACTGGGGCAAGTCCCTTTGGTTTGACTGAAGATATACAGAGATCAGGCATGGATTCCCGATACAATATTGATACTTAGTCCACTGCACTCATGATTCTAAAGGACCACTTCAAAGTCTGGTTTCCTGTGCTTGCTGTCAAATAGATGTGTGTGTGGCTAATTCTTTGGCACCTGTCTGCTGTGTCTATTGATGCATTTTGTGCTGTGAACCCTGAGAGGCGGTGGTAGCTCCTCCTGCATTAGTAGATGCACTTGCCTTTAATTTGGAACCAGAGGCAGGCACTGGAGCTGAGCACAACTATATAGTACAAGTGCAAAAGTGCATTATGTTGCAAATAACTTTAATAAATGGATTTTTTTCAATATTACATTCAATATTACCCCCTTTGTCTGTGTCTTTCCATTTTCTTCATCGCTCCACTATCTCTAGGGGGTTTTCTGGATGAAACTGCTTTTATATCGAAAGTTGGCTCACTCTGCTCCAGCTTTCTTGAAAAACATATGTTTTCCCATGTCAAGGCAATTGTTATGCTCAAAATACTGGCCACAGTCGGTGCCTGGTCTATCTGCCATAACCACCATATATTTACCAAACAGGGAAGGGACTGATAATAAATATCCTTATTGTTTTAATTACTTAAATAGTGATATCCAATCTGATCTTATTATGTTTGCGATATGGTACTTCAACAATTTTCTAAAGGTGAGAAGAACACTCTTAATTTCCTGAAAAATGTAGGGACTTTGATCAACTTTTCTATGGCATTTTCATATGGAATGTATTGAATGATGAGTAATGGGCAGGGTATGTCAGTATTCATGCTGTCAGTTTTTGAACATATCAAGGATGCCATAAATGACACCCCACCGGCCTGTTTGCTGGATAATCTGTTTCTAGAATACAGTCCAATATACCTGTAACAGCGCACACAATCAGTTCCTGGTTCATTATGATAGTACAGGTATAGGATCTCTTATCTGGAAACCTGATATCCAGAAAGCTCCGAATTACGGAATGACTGTCTCCCATAGACTCCATTTTATCCAAATAATCCAAATTTTTAAAAATGATTTCCTTTGTCTATGTAATAATAAAACAGTAGCTTGTACTTGATCTCAACTAAGATATAATTAATCCTTATTGGAAGCAAAACCAGCCTATTATAACACTGATAGAAATGACATGCTGCCTATTGTTATATTTTCTCCACCTACACTGCATTTAAAATCATTGATTCAAATTTTCAGATTGTTATCTTCTTTGCAATGACACTGCCCATCTCACTTAATAAAATCATAGTAGTGGCACACAAGTTCAACCTCCAATGTTACCATCATATTTCTGAGAACTAATGGTAAGGCTCATTACTAATATCAGGTAAGGGTGTAATGTGCTAGTAAAACAGAAACAAGCCACCATGTTTCCCAAGTGTGAAAACTTTGTTGTTCCCATGATTTTGTATCTTTTAATGCTCTAGCACTTGAATCCAGGGCATTTGTAAATTAGCTTTTATTTTTTCTTATTTAGTATTTATAGTCTGGTCCTATGTAAACATTGTTGAATAAGGTTTCAAATAACTATTCATAAAGTGGTGATTTCAAAAGAAGTTTCCAAAGTGTAGGTCTTGGCACAAAGCAGTGGGCTTTGACGTTTACGTTTAATTGTTTATGGTAACTTTATAATTTGTAATTAATTCAAATATAAAATCCAAAAATCCTATCCCAATCTTTTAAAACAGTAGCTCCAGATTAAGAACACTTGCTGTACTGTTAGGGGGTGATTTGCCAACGCTTGAATTTGAATTTTTACCACAATTCAAATTGTTTTGCACAAAAACTCAATTTATATAGTCAAAAACTTGAATGTTTGGTATTTATTAAAGGAAAACCAAACCATAAAAATGAATATGGTTAACAATGGCATATTTTATATACTGAACTTATTGCACCAGCCTAAAGTTTCAACTTCTCACTAGCAGCAATAATCCAGGACTTCAAACTTGTCACAGGGGGGTCACCATCTTGGAAAGTTTCTGCATCACTCACATGCCTTGAAGCTCTGAGCAGCTGTTGAGAAGCTAAGCTTGGGGGAGGTCGCAAATTATCAAGCAGAAAATGAAGTTGATCTGTGATATAAGCTGATGCTACACGGCTGATTATTAAATCCTGATGCTAGTTGCACTCGTTTATGAGCTGCCATGTAGTAATTATTTGTAATAATTACTAATTAGCCCTATATTGTGACATTTATATTCTATGTGTATATGTATATTCTGTAGTCCCTAAATTCAGTAAGTGACAACAACACAGAACATGTGCAGTGAATCAGCATAAAAGAAGATGGGGAGCTACTGGTGGCACATTTGGGGGGCAAAGATCTTACCTGCAAAAGGGCTGCTGTTGCATTGGGCTTGTACAGAAGCCCAAAACATAATGTACAACATTTCTAGCCTACTTATTTAGTAAAGCTTTAGTTCTCCTTTGAGCTTGAAAAACTCAAATGTAAAATGTTAAAGCTTGGAAGTTCATGTAGAAGTCAAGAGGAGTTGTCCTAGGCAAAATTCCAGCTGTTTTTTTAATTTAAGATTTTGCTTTTTAACTAACAAATTCGAAGTTCTTTTAAATTGTCTAGAAAGAGTCTATTCAAGGTAGAAATAAAATTAAATTGTTGATAAATAAGCCAATAATTGATAATGAAAGATTCTCTCTGTGATAATTTCATGGTGCTTGTATCTTCAGCAAGGTTCCCCAATAAGCACAATTGCACACAGGACAGATACAGATGCAATGGTGCTTAGCACAGGTATATGTTAGTGTCCTTGGAGGTAAATACCTTTAACGAATGGCATCAATTAGCACAAAATATGTGTTTATTTTAGTATGACCCTTAAATGACCTTTAATATGTTGTGATTGCATTTGATCTTGTTGCAACAAATCTGCTAGTGTCATATTGCTGCAACTACTTTAAAATAAAAACAAAATAGTTGACTATAAGAATTTCAAGCAATTACTTTTGGACAGATGAGACTCTGGCATATGCTATAGATGCCAGGTTTTATACTTTACAGGTCTCTATCTAAAAATAAGTTTAGTGCTAAGTATATGCATCTGGGAACCCTGTTTGCATCATTTATGTGAACGAAGAAAGATTCAAATGAATGTAGAAAGGAAAGGTCCCTCATGATGCTGATGCTGTTAATGTAACATCTGCACCTATTTTCATAATATGCTGCCCTGAGGTTATTTGTCATACAAGCTTTCGGTAAAACTGTTTGTAAAAGCATCTTCGATGTGCTTTTTTCAGTTGTGTCTAGTTAATTTTTAAGCAGTAAAGTGCTATTTTTTTTTTTATAAAAAAGTTTAAAGGAAGCTGTAGGTCATTTAAACATATTTGGGAAACACAGTACTTTACTAAAGTAAATATATAGAAAGAGGTATTTTTATTGATTATCTTTTTCAAGCACCCGTCTCCATTATATATATGCAAGCATATACTTTATAGGAATGATGACAATAAATAGTTATACAGACTGGCCTCTTTTTGCATGTACAGTGTAACAGCACCAAGCCGAGGACGTATCACACATGACTCCTTTAGGGAATGAGGCTCTTTATAGTAAATCCATTGCTACAAGTTTCTCAGAGTTTAGATGGAAGCCAGCCGGCATTTAGTGGTTCTGCCTGCGGATTATGCCTGCAGATTATGCTAGGACTGTGCACTACAGTTCTTCCAGGTATATAAAAGTCTATCAATTTGGAATCCTTAACAGTCACCTTTGTAAGCCAGAAAGGGAACAGCCCCTGTTATAAATGCAGAACAGGGTTTGATTCTTTCTGCCAACCACAAAGGCAGATTCCAGAAGGGACAATCACATGACATCCCAGGTGGGTCATTATAGGGAACAATCCAGCCCTGAATTGTGATTGTGCCAATCATTTGGTGAGCATGACCAGTTTAGTCTTCATGTAGAATCCAGACAGTGTACAATTCTTACATTGCGACTTGGCAACAACAAATACCAAAGAATGCAAGCTGGCTACACTTAACATTAACCAGACAGAAGAAGCAGGAGAGGTATTAAGATACATTTAAACATAATGCAATATACTAAGTTGCTTTATCACATACAGAACCTGGCATGAGAAGTGATTAGTGGCTCCCTAAGTGTCCTAGGTGCTATATTCCTGCACATACAAAATCTTGCAATGATTTTCCTGTATTTTACTTGTGTCAAGAATGTGCAAGTTTAGCAAATCTGAAAATCTGTATTTTCTGCAGTCACATTAGATGAACAACTGGAGAAAGTACTGAATCAGCGAAACTGTTGTAAAGGTATAATTATGCATATACTGTATCTGTTCAGATATGTTTATGTGCTATTTGAGTGACACGTACATTTTAGAAAAATCTTGCTATTACGAATATTATGGGGCACATTTACTTTGCTCAAGTGAAGCAATAGAATAAAAAAAACTTCGAATTTCGAATGTTTTTTTTGGCTACTTCGACCATCGAATTGGCTACTTCGACCTTCGACTACGACTTTGAATCGAACGATTCGAACTAAAAATCATTTGAATATTTGACCATTCGATAATCTAAGTACTGTCTCTTTAAAAAAAACTTCGACCCCCTACTTCGCCACCTAAAACCTACCGAATCTCAATGTTAGCCTATGGGGAAGGTCCCCATAGGCTTTCTAAGATTTTTTTGGTCATAGAAAAATCGTTTGATCGATTGATTAAAATCATTCGAATCATTCGATTCGATTTTTAGTTTGATCAAACTAATTGCAGTAATCCTTCGACTTCGATATTCGAAGTCGAAGGATTTACCTTCGGCAGTCGAATATCGAGGGTTAATTAACCCTCGATATTCGACCATATGTAAATCTGCCCCTATGTGTCCTCATATTTAAATAAACATTAGGCAATTGCTCACAATTGGATTTGTCCAAATATTCCATTATAAGTTCAGAAAAGAAAAATTCACTGAAATTCATTGTTTTCAAAAAGGTTTCATTATTATTTTTTACCACTGAAATATTCAAAATGTCTGTTGCATTACTTTTCATAAGTGATGAATTTCTAATAGTGCTTTAATGGATAGGATTAGTTGATATCACCTTCTGGAACAGAATCATGATTTATTTTAATAAAATACAGACCTCTCCTATTGCAATAAACATGTTAGACCTGTGTCTACTCAAGCCACAAATGGGTTGGTTAATTAAAGCTTATTTTCTGCCTTGTATTTTTGATTTAATAACATTATGTGATAAACAGATTTCTAATGATCAATGCAATTATCACCAGCAATCTGTGAGAAAATATACTTCCCCAATGGAAGGCAATTTACAGTAAACAGGACTTTAGTAAATGACATTTGTACTACCACTTTTAGCACCTGTAGCCTCAGGTTTAGCACTACGCTCCCTATCACACACACGTTTTATAGGATGATTTGTGAGCATTGCATGCTTAATAAATGTGCAGTCTTACTATTGATGCAAACATGCATTAGCTTAGAAAGCAGCATGTAAACACTTGTAAACTTTCCTAGAACCATGAAAAAATGGATCCAGTAGAAATATGAGCTTATAGCTTTATTTGCCAAGCCAAACATGGTTAATATTTCAGTGTTCCACCTGGTATCAACAACCCAGAGAAGGCAAAAAAAAACACCACCTCTAGTAAATTTATTGCATATATTATTCCACCATGCAGGATTAATGATTCAGTTTAAACATTTACAAATGCTTTTATATTTTGATACTTTTTTTTTATGGTGAAAGTACTGCAATTTTAAATGATCAATTTTTAGTGATCTACTTGTCATGGAACATACACTGTCCTTGAAAACCTTTATTGTCTATGTTATTTCCTGTGTATAAATGAAAATGCTGTATTCATTTGTTCACTTTTTTTGGGGTTTCAAATTTATGTGGTACTTTTCTCCCAGGAATAAACTGCATTTTGAATTATGTTTCATTTGCACTTGATTTGTACAATTTTTTGTTCAAAGTATGGTTCTCGTAATTTTTTTTTTTTACAAAATGTAATTAGATTGTATTCTGCAGTGGCCAGTTTTATTATTGGAAAATTGAAAAAAGCTTTATTCATGACGGCTTGCAATTTCTCAGAGAAGCCAATTTCCAGGAATTAACAGTTCAAGACAGAGAGATCCTAGATGAACCTATAACAGAAAAATAAATATTAGCCACAATTAAACAACTGAAAAATGGAAAATCACCAGGGCCAGATGGTCTATCCACAGAATTTTACAAACAATTATCTACAGACATAACATTAACCCTAGTCACATTATATAACGATACATTACAAGGTGAACCATTATGGCATGAAGCAAATGTAGCCAGGATAATACTGATTCCTAAAGAAAACAAAGACTTAACAGACCCAGCTTCTTATAGACCAATATCACTTTTAAATCAAGACATAAAAATCATGACTAAAATTATGGCAGATAGATTACAAAAAATATTACCTAACGTACTTACCGAGCATCAAGTGGGCTTCCTCAAACATAGACATCCAGTTCAGGCACTCTGGAAAATTATAACATTGATTTATTATAGTAACCTAGAGAAAAGAAAACACGGCATGCTAATAAATTAAGATGCAAAATTTATACTCTACACCCACAACATTTCTAAACACGGATAGATTCCCAATCAAAAGAGGAACTCGCCAAGGATGTCTGTTATTGCCTCTTTTCTTCAACATTGCCATTGACCCACTGATAAAACATATAATCCAAAACACAAATCTAAAGGGAATACAAATAGGGCAAACAAATTTAAAAGTTACAGCCTTCGCAGATGATATCTTCTTATTCCTTGGCCAACCCAAAACCGATATTATTAAAAATCATACAAAGATTCGAGAAAATAGCAGGATTCCAGATAAATTTAAACAAATCAGAAGCACTTCAACTTCATCATTCAGAACCTACAGATTGGCTCCCACACTTCCCCTTTCAAAAAACGGCAAACTACATAAAATACCTAGGAATCAAATTCCATCACACCACAAAAACCTATACGCATTAAACATAAGGAAAACACAACAATGGAAACATATAAATTTGACATTTATGGATAGAATCCACCTAATCAAAATGATCATATTCCCTAAGCTATATATATACTACAAATGTTACCCTTCTACATCAAACCAACAGATATCAAAAGAATTAATCACATATTTAGGTCCTTTATCTGGAACAGAAAATGCCCATGGATCAGCTTATTCAAATTAGAGCAACCCACAGCTCTGGGGGTGGGGATGGGCTAACTTCCCCAACATTAGAGAATACAATACAGCGGCATTGCTAAGATACGCAGGAAACTGGCTACTCAAAAAAGACCAATATACAACAATATCCTTAGACCAATATTTAAGCAAAGATTACTCCCTCAATTATCTCTTACACAAGTCTCCAACTGAGATCCCATTATCCATACAAGATAATCCCTTATTCAGAGACACGCACAAAGCATGGCAATCAACCAGGAAAAACAGGGTCTATCACCACATATCTCTCCATATCTAACATGGATAGAAAACAAAAAATCCCCAATAGGCATATGAAACCCAATACTTCTTCAATGGTGCAGTAATGGACTGCATAACCTTAATGACTAACTAAATGATATCACTCAATAATCACCCAAACAAAATTCATGGAATAAATACCCGTTTACAACACCACATATATTCCTGAGACTACAACTCCTCCATTTTGCAACCAACATAACTACCCAACTATCAGACAGAGACAAAGACAACCCATTAAATAAAATATGGAAAAACACTGATATACCTGACACAACAAAATCAGATATCTTAAAACAACATATGAAAATAATGAAGTTACTCCCAGCAAGCAAATACCAAGAGATGCCTCTCCAAATACTATATAATTCATATCTAACTCCAATCAGAAGACATACAATGAGAAATCTCTCCTCAGATAACTGTCTAAGATGCTGCTCCCCAAGAGCCGATTTAATACACAACCCTTGGTCATGCTCAAAACTACAAACTTTTTGGCAAGAGGTAGCCGCATATGGTGGACAGATGGCTGGGAAACCTATCCAAATGCAAATTGAATGGGCACTATTAAGTAATACCACAAATTATACCCAACTATCAAAACCAGAGAAAAATATGATCGGTAGACTCGCATCAGCAGCTCAGAAAACGATACTACAACAATGGTTAACCACTGAATCCCCATCTATATTGATAGTCAAACAAAAATTACATCACCTATTTCATATGGATTGGTTCGAAGCAATACTCAGAAAAGAACACAACACAACAACTTTTTTAACACCTGGATAACATATATAACAGCACTCCCACACCATGCAAGAAAGGCTGGATTTCGCACCCCCCAGGAGTCATCAAATACATATACTATTGGCTATATACCCATTAAATCCTACATAGGGTAATTTACTAAATTTTGAGCTGTACATTTTATAATGTTATTATATAATGTTGGAAAACCATTGTTGAAAACTGAGGAAGAATCTGTACTGATTATTCTTACAATATATGAAACTGCATAATGAAAGAAAAGCTTTATTTAAGCCATATTTTTACTTTTCTAATGTAGCAAATGTAAAATATGGAAGTCTTTGTTGTTTTTTTAATTAATATGGCTTGCAATTTCAAAGTTTGCTTCATTCTTTAGAAAAGAAGAAGCATAGATTGGTAATGTAGCTAAAGTGCAGGGAATAATATATAATAATATACAGTACAATGTTCTACTCTCCTGGATGTTTAAAAGCACAGTAAGAATCAAAAGTTTGTTCTACGTTTTCAGAAGGAACTGAATTCTAGATGCATATGTTATGCTAAAATAAAAGAGACAGGTAGTAGCAAGCACAATGTCATTAAAACAAATCATGGCATGCATGTCAGTTTGCATTTTAGCTTGGCTACTGCAGTGGGATATGTGTACTGTTTTATTTAGATGTTACTGACATTGCAAGGGAACGGGAGAGAAGTAAGTACTGTTTAAATTGTTTTTTGGAATTAAATGACATTACTTAAAACATATATCAGTAGCTATAAGATAGCAGTGCTACCTCTTTGGGTAGTAATTAGCATGTGAGACAGAATTATTTTAGCATTGCTTTTAAAGACATGAACCAGTAGCAACATATATATTAATATATATTGACCAGAATGATTATACTAACAGCTATTAGGGGCACATTAACAAACTAGAATATAGAATAACATGTTCATTCATCTTAAACTGGATATTTTATAGCAAAATGTGCATTATTATATGTAACCATAGACTAATAAATCAAAGACCTTCTTTCTTTCTTTCTTTCTTTCTTTCTTTCTTTCTTTCTTTCTTTCTTTCTTTCTTTCTTTCTTTCTTTCTTTCTTTCTTTCTTTCTTTCTTTCTTTCTCTTTCTTTCTTTCTTTCTTTCTTTCCCTTTTCTTCCTAATGGCAAGGGTCATATTCCTTCTTTTAAAGTCCTCTCCTTGCATATCAATAAAGATTGTATCCTTGGAATCTCCGTAGAGGCTCCTCAACTGATCATTTACATCAGCTAAATGGCCTCAGTTATGCAGTTATCCAGATGCCTGAGAGATAACTGTCTATGATTTAACCTTTTTTGCTTTGCCTAGTTGTCTTAAAGCAATCAAAATAAACACCTAGAAATGCTTGCAATGCATCCAAACTATATTTGCAAACATCAGACTTTCACTTTCAGTAACAGTGAACAACTTGAAATGTGTGAAGCAATGAAACAAGTTTAGAAAACTTGTTTATTTTCTGAAAATTTGATTTTCAATGAAAATGTGATTTTTGCTCAGTAAGGGAAAATTGTGTTCTTAAAAGAGTAAACATTTTAATGCAGTACTGTGAACCTTACACTGTAAGGTACATGAATTAGTATTATGTGACAGGACTGCTGTGCTGTATCCCATAACCCTCTGTTTGATAAATGATAAGTAAAGTAAAAACAGCAAAAACAAAACCCTGTGTCTCACAGGACTTATGCTTTATGTGCACAATGTAAGGGTGTATTTAATGGGTGGAGAATATGATCCTCTGCAGTAACTAATACAATATGATTCAATACATTCTATTATATAGGGCATGTTAGTGTTGGAAAGTGTTCCTACTAATACACAACTGTCTCATACAAAGTAGGATGCTCAGTAGTTGTCCAGTATCAAGAATCTCCTTTAAAACTCGACCAGTAAATTCAAGGCTTCATAAGTAGGCCCCAGTGTGTCACAGGAATGAAAATGAAGGAATCAATTCTCCAACATAATCAAATTTCTTTTTATTGAATAATCTCACTCCAGCAACATGACTTGCATCCTAAGATTTTTTCTCACTAGTGAATGTTCTTGCTCAACTAATCACTGCCAGAAAGGTCCAGTACTTCCTGTTTCCCCTTCTATACAATTATATACAAAGCTCACCATCCTCTATCTCGGTGCTGTCCAACTTCTGTGGTACAGATGGCTAAAAACTAAATGGTTGGTGCCCACTGCAGGGATATCACTTCTCACTCATATGTAAAAAATGTAAGTCATATTAAGACATACCCTTAAATCCATATGCCTCCTCCTCCCCTGGTGATAACATAGTCCCCCCAGCACATGATTAGGGTCCCTAACAATAATTCTCAAATGCAAGGAAAATACGGCAGGCACACACAGGGAGCATAGGTCAGGCAGAGTATGGCAAACCCAAGGAGAATAGGGCAGGCAGAATATGGCACACACAGGGAGCATAGGGCTGACAGAGTACGGCACACGCAGGAAGCATATGGCGGGCAGAGTACAGCACACATAGGGAGCATAGGGCAGGCAGAGTATTGCAAACCCAAGGAGAATAGGGCAGGCAGAGTATGTCACACACAGGGATCATAGCACAGGCAGAGTATAGCACACACAAGGAGCATAGGGCAGGCAGAGTATGACACACACAAGGAGCATAGGGAAGGCAGAGTATGGCACACACAGGTAGCATAGGGCAGGCAGAGTATGACACACACAAGGAGCATAGGGAAGGCAGAGTATGGCACACACAGGGTGCATAGGACAGGAAGAGTATGGCATACACAGGGAGTATGGGGCAGGCAGAACATGGCACACCCAGGGAGTATGGGACAGGCAGAGTATGGCACACACAGGTAGCATGAGGCAGACAGAATATGTCACACACAGGAGCATGGGGCAGGCAGAATATGGCACACACAGGCAGAGTATGGCATGCAATGTATGGCACACCCAGGGAGCATGGAGCAGGCAGAGTATGGCACATAAAGGGTAGCATTGAGCAGGAAAGGTATGACACACACAGGGAGCACTGGGCCGGCAGAGCATGGTACAGAGTATGGCACACAAAGGAGCATAGGGAAGGCAGAGGATCACATATACAGGGTGCATAGAAAAGGCAGAGTATGGCACACACAGGGAGCATAGGGAAGGCAGAACAGAGTACAAGTCAGGACCACTCTAAGATGTACTACATACAGTAACACAATGCTGGTGCCCCTTCAACAGTTTGTATGAGTGTGAACAATGTGGGTAGTTTAGGTGTGAACAGAAGGGAGTGAACAATAGAGGTGTTACAGGTGTGAACAATGCAGGGAGATTGCATGTGTTAACAGCACAGGAGATTTGTCACAATTGGCACCCTAAATCCAGAACAAGTGCTAGGCTCCATGGCCTCGGCTCTATTTCCGCCTGTAGCAGCCGCCTTTCACTTCGGGAGGGGACCTCCGCTAATTGGATGCCGCCAGGTCTTAATAAGAGAGGAGCAAAGCAAAAGTTCTGGACATGCAAAGGGGCATGATCGTTGTCTAGGTTTTTGGATGGAAGGCACAGTTCTTGGAATAGACAAAGCGTAGTCAGGCAGGCCGGGGTCAGTGTGGGCAGAGTACTAGCAAGGTCAGACAGGCAGGGTCGGTGCAGGCAGAGTTCAAGCAAGGTCAGACAGGCAAGGCTCAATACCGGTAGAATCTTTAGGCAGGCAGGAGTAGCAGAGTTCAGGATAGTCAGGCAGGCAAGGGTCAATATTTGTAGAGTTCAGAGTAATCAGACAGGCAGGAATCAAACACAACATAAGCACACCCAGGATACTAGCAAGTAGAACCTACAACGGGCAATGATTTTGAGCCAGAAGTCCCTTTAAATATTTGAATTTTGTGCCACTCGGCATGAAGACGTCACGGGGCCAGCACGTAAACCTTCGCCATAGAGGACCAGGCGCTTGAGGAGAAAGCACTAGGGCTGTGGGCGAACCCTTGGTGGGCGTCCCCGCCGGGCCCTGGTCCCTGCTAGACCACCAGGGTAAGCCCTTACAAGATTACTGTCTGAATGTGAGGTTTAAACAATGCAGGGGGCAGTTAATCTCTGTAGTGATACCTTTTAAAGTTTACAAATGGTAAGCAGCCACAGCAGGTAGACTTTCATGTGGGGGGGCCACACAAGGAGAGCCTGCAGGCTGCCAGTTGGACAGCCCTGCTCTATTTAATTAAAATAATTTATCTTCACCTTTGTTCTGTTTAGTTTACATTACATATGTACATACATATAGGAATTTTATCATCCTAGAAAACATTAGCCTACTTAATGTTTCTTTAATGTTGATTGTGTGATACATTAACATCATTTCAATGACTACATCTGGCCTTTAATATGAGGAATAAGCCAATATCAGACAGTAACGTTTTATTCTTGTTTCAATATCTTTTACTCTAAAGTATTATCAAAGGTTAAACTGATGATGTGCTGCTATCTCAGTAGCCAGGATTACATGGAAAGCAAAGTACAGTAGTACAGTCAATAATTTTGTGCTTTCTATTTTATCAATTGCAAGGTCTAAAACTGTTCTTTTCAATTGCCATTCAGTCTGATGTGAAAAGACCCACTGACGATTCACTTATTGCGACACTCTAACAAAACTAGGACTTTATCCTTAAATCTCTTCTTTCAGCATTGTGGCTTGAGGTCTTTATAATGTAATAAAATGTTAAATTGCCGAGCAATATCATACTAGTCTGTATAAACAAGAATATCTCAATGAATAAGCCTATCAACACAATACTGTAAGGCACATAAAAGCACTTTGCTTGCTGGATGCATATAATACAAATTGATCCCATGCCACCAGTACAAAGAAAATATGTGCTTTTTATCTGATAATTTGGTAATGTCAGTAGCCTACAGTGAGGATTTATGAAAAAAATACTGTATACTAAATTAAACACAATGGATATTTTTTATTTATTGGTTTCTATTTTTAAATAAGGTTTCATATGTAATCTACCCTACAGTAGAGTAATGTAACTTTTAACATGGATATCCCACTGGTAGGATGCAGTCCAAGAGATCTCCATGAGATAATTATAGCCCCTCTGTATGCCCAAGATCTGTGAACCTATTTATATACTTCTACCCTCATATATACCAGATAGCCCACATCTTGCTTGTTTAGTCTGGTGAATAGAGGTAATCACCATTTCTTACATTTTTTTTTTTGTAACTTAAATTTTTATTGAATGTTTTCAAGATGACATCAAATGCATATTAATTTAGCTTTTCGGTGGGCACAAGCAAAGTGTAACCCTTTACAACTTACACGGGTGTAATAAAATCAAGTAGTATAAAAGTCTCATAATGTACAAAATAAACATAACCAAACAAAACCAACAGTTCTACCATTGATTATTTTTCACTATGTGCTGGTTAGCTGGCCATTTTTGATATAGGGTGTTAGAGAAGCATTGGCCCAGCCATACAGTTATGTTTCAGAAAAACCATAATTAGTTAGAAAGGTTTGCTTTTTATTAAGTCAGAGTGGCTTCCTAAATGTGCTTATAAGGGCCGTTCTTCACACTTGTTACAGGTCAGGGGGTTTCTCCAGTAGTTCTCCAGAAATTTAGGGGTCCTGTTTTGGATATGAACAATGGGACATGTTTGTAACCAGCTTCCTATGGACCTCCATAGTTGATGGTATTGCGGATGATCTCCATTTAGCTGCTATTGTTTGTTATATGTGCCACAGTTAATATGCGGTTCACCAATTTCTTTCATAAGTTTTCCCCATAAAAAAGTTATTTTTTTTTTATGTCAAGTAACTTTTGTTATTATTCTTGATCGTTGGACATGTCCACAGTAAATGACATAATGACCCTGGGTTAGAACATCCTCTCCAGCACAGGTTTCTGACGGCTGGGTATTTTTTATTTAGCTTTTTGGGGGGTCATGTTCCAGTGCATCATAAATTATATATACAGATGCAGCCACTTTGGTTTGTCTGTTTGACACAGAATAACTAAACACAGATATCCCATTTATCTCATTTAACACAGAAAACTGTGACACAACATCCCATCTAATTAAAGCATTCACCATTGTGAACAATGGTGCTTTGGTATGCTAATGAAAAGGTTAAATGCATTAAATGAGTTAAGATAACTTTAGATAACACAGTTTCTTCAATTAACTCTGAGTCATGACGCATTTAACTCACAAATCCAAGTGGCTTCATCTGTATATATATATATATCTTATATATGTTTTCTTTCTGCTTTACACATTACCCCTGATTTAGCATTCAGCCATATAGCTTCCCAGTCCTCCAATTCCAGGGGCCCTTCCAGTTCTTGTTCCCAGGATAGTATATATTTGTGTTTTGGGACGTTTTCGGCTGGTAGAAATATTAGGATAGATGTTTGATAAAAGAGCTTTTTGTGGCCAGCCATCTCTTATTATACTGTATTCTCGAAAGGGGTGAGAACTGTTCCACCTATAGGAGCGAGGAAGGGAAGTATGTAATATCTAACTTGGAGATACTCATTGAATCTAATAGGGATCTTGGGAACTTTGACTTGGAGGTTTTTAAATTGGAGTATCTCAGAGATATCGCAAAGTTACCAAGTCATAAATCTTAAACCAATTTATGTAGAAAGAAGTCTGTGTCCCTGGTTTAAACCTGGGGTTCTTTAGAATTCGAGTCATCAAGTAGAAAGCTAAACTTAATTCAGTTTTTCCTTCACTCGATACCAGATTATAAGGATAGATATGGTGGATTCCAGTATGGTTTTAGGGGGTGTTAACTGTGCACCAGATTCCAAAGGAGAGCTCCCATATGTATTGTGACTATAATTGTAAATGGGCTGCATCATGATAGTTGTGTATGGATGGGGCTCCAAGTCCCCCTTGTACTTTGCCCATTAGTAGAAAGTCTCTTGTTGCCCCAAATACATTTAATACATTATTGTATACAAATTCATTTAAGAAAGGTTTGCTGGATTTCTGAAAATGTTTTAGGGGGAACCAAAATAGGGAAGGCTTCAAAGAGATATAGGAATTTAGGTAAGATGCTCATCTTATGCACCGTTATGCGTCCAAACCATGAGAGTGGGTAGTCTGACCACTTGTGTATCAGAAATTTAGTTTAATGAATAAGTGGTTTCTTTTGAACGGGTGATATGGGTCCCAAGTAAGGAAGTCAATCTTCCTTTTGTAACGAAAATTTGATTGAATTGAATTTGATAGTAAGGCTGATTGGATACATAAGGGGAGTGCCTCTGATTTATCCCAATTGATTTTATAGCCAGATAGGCTGTTATAGATATCAAGTGCCTTATGGAGAGATGGTAGGGTAGTATGTGGATTTTTAAGAGATAGTAGGACATCATCAGCAAACAATGCTATTTTGTATTCAGATTTGGAGGTATCGATGCCCATAATATCTGGGTGTTTTCTGATGTATGCAGCTAGCGGTTCTATGCTTAATGCATACAAAAGCGGCTATTTGTTGCGTTCCCTTGTCTAGTCCCATTGCCTATCTTTATTGTTTTCCCTTTTGACCTGGGATTTTGAGCTGTGTGTTTGGTGAGCTATATAGTGCCTGGAGGGCAGTAAGAAATTAAAAAAAGAATGGACAACTTAGCAGATCAAAGGCCTTTTCAGCATCTAGTCCCAATAACATAGTGGGTTTAACCCTTCTCTGTATCGCTTCAAGTACAGCAACAGTTCGTCTGGTGTTATCTCCAGCTTGCCTCCCTTTGATAAAGCCCACCTGGTCAGCATGGATTAAAGCAGGGGCTAGGTTAGCTAGCCTGTTCTCTAGAATTTTAGCGAACAATTTTAGGTCCAAGACTCTATGCGTCTGTAGCTGCTGCATAGGGATGGGTCTTTATTCCTTGTGCCTTTGTCTGTAGATCAGAAAGTACTGTTTCATTCATTCACCAGTGGGTTTGCCTGCAGGTTGGCAGGCCAACATTAATGCCCAGTTGATCAGGCTTCTTTTACATTTTCTTGTGATATTACATGTATTACAGCTTTATTTTCAAACTCAAAAGACCATGTTTTTTCCTGGTAAAGAAAACCACATTTTGCCAAGTTCTAGTGTGGGTTTTTTGCAAATTTTGCAGATAAACTTTACTAGTTGAACACAACCCATAACATAATACTAATACCTAATTGCATTGTTGTCGCTAAATATCTAACTAAATAATAAATAAATAATTGCATTGTTGTCGCTTTCTATAAATTGTGTATATTATTATTGCGTAATCAGAACCTTTACCGTTATAGGAAGTGCTATCTTTTTTTTTCTCACACGTGGCTTTTTCAAGACTTGGTGGTATTGTGGAACAAGGGAAATAGAAACGGTGCACAGTGCTTCAAAGAAGTATTCACATCTGCAGAGGTTCACTTCAGGGTTATAATTGCTGAACAAAAATCACTGTGTACATTCTCAAGTTGTGGGGCCTCTTTAAATTATGAAGATCCTACCCAATAATTTAGTTGCAAGAGAGTATAACGACCTTTATATTTAGGGGGGGGGGAACAAAGAAAAAAGTGAGTTGGACTTCAAAAAAATATGGTTAAATCCCATTGGGCAAAGGTTTAAGGTGCCTGAATACTAAAGTTCAAAACAACAGAAAAAGTAAAATTCTTTCTATACTGCACTCAAAAAATAAGAGCACAATGTGGTCATATCAAAAACTCACCCCTTTCATGCACCATAATTATGTACCTGCAGGTTTAGTAGGTAAAAATGGCTGACTGTTTTCCAATATGCCATCTTTTATTTCTAGCCCTGTCCTGCTGACTGTGCATCCTTCCAGACCTATCTTGCATCTCCGAATAACGAGCAAGTTAGTGACAAGTTGGGGGCAGGAGGGGAGGACAACGACACATCACCCACCCGCACCATTAGATCAAGCTTGGCCTAACACCAACCACATTCAAGGCCACAGGAGCCTGCGGCTATTTATGAGTGCTGGATGCAGTGTGCAAATGGAAAAAAAATAACTATTAAGGCCTTTTTGTCTGACTTTTCATGCTGTGTCTCGGTTCACAAATGAGCCCTCTGGTGTGATGTGTTGAATGCAGGTTTTTCTGCATGTGGCCTGAATAGAGTTTAGACAGTATTTTCAGTATTTTCCAGTATATTTCCACTCATATGCAGTATTCTGATCACATGATATAAGGAAAAATAAAGCTACCAAAGCAGTTAATTGTCAAAAGATTAGCCACAATAGTGCAAGCTATAACACTATATTTATTCTGCAGAATGCTTTACCGTACCTGAGTAAATTTGTCTTGAAGCTATCTTTGTTTGTTTAGGATAGCTGCTGCCATATTAGCTTGGTTTGACATCACTTCCTTCCTGAGTCTCATAGTTCTGTGCTCAGATTACAGCAGAGAGTGGAGGAGGGAGGGGGAAAGGGGAGGGGGAGAGGGAGAGAGGAGCAAAATGAGCATGCTCATGATGTGCCCTGGAGGTTTATGCTGAAGGCAGGAAGTCTGATACAGAAGCCCATGTGTACAAAATAAAAGGAAAAAAACGCAGTGTTTCTTTTAACAGAGGACTCAGAGCAGCACTACTTTGAGGGTTTACTGGTGTGTTTATATTGATCTTTCTGATAAAGCTTACTTAATTTCAGCCTTTCCTTCTCCTTTAAGATACTGCACTTATATCAGTTGTGGGGGTGTTAAATTTTTTTGAGTAAAAATGTATTATTGCAATACATTTTAGGATGCTATACTAAAAATATAGTGTACATTCATTACAAGGCAATATAAAGTACAGCATTGCCATACTGCAAATACTTCAGCTATAAATTAATAGATATGTGTATGCTATTCTGTTCTCCTTCAGGCGATGAGTAAGTGCTCTATTGCTGTGTAAATTTACATTATGTGTAAGTGAAAGAGCAATGTAAACATTTAAGCAATCAACGGTTTTCAGAAGACAATGCAAATATTCATTGAGCGGATTTTAAATGTGATTAGGTTTTGAACTGAAAGTACATTTATTAAGCATCTCATCTTTTTAATGAGTCTCAAGTAGGGTCAATGCTTGTTCTACTTATTTAATGATATTTAAACAAAAAAAATATGCCATCTTATACTGGATTGTTAAATATAATTATTCAGAATTCCCAACTAAGGATTATAATTACCCTGCGTTATAATATGTTATGCAGTTATAGTGCAGCTTATACAAAAAGATCTGGCCTGGGGTCCGCTGGAGTAGGGTATGCAGAAGGAGTTAATATCAGGATTCACTAAGTTTGCATTCTGGGACTTAAAGGGGCCCAACAATTTCTTTATTTGATCTATCTTTATTTCTTTCTAACTATTCTCCTTTAACGTCTTCTCATTTACTCATCTTGTTTCTACATTTAACGTCTTCTCATTTACTCATCTTGTTTCTACCTTTTCACTTATCTACTACATTACTTGCCAGGTTCAGTATATGGTTCTCTGTTCTGTAATTGTCAGGATCTTAGAGCCTCTCAAGTACTGATGTCCTTATTTACTGTCTCCTTTACAAGATCTGCAAATATTATTACACAATACACACATGCACTGTGACTACTGAATTCTTCTTAAAGGAACCGTTCACTGTAAAAAATAACTGGGTAAATAGATAGGCTGTGCAAAATAAAATATGTTTCTAATATAGTTATTTAGCCAAAAATATAATCTAAAAAAGTTGCAGTGAGCAGATGTCCAACATAACATAATAGCCAGAACCCAACTTCCTGCTTTGCAGCTCTCTAACTTTGAGTTAGTCATCAACTTTACCGGGAAGGGGGCCACATGGGACATAACTGGCCACTGAGTTGGCAATTGATCCTTAGCATACAGCTCAGATTCAAAAGCAAACAGTTATGACCCATGTGCCCCCATCTCAGGTCACTGATTGGTTACTGCCGGGTAACCAATAAGTGGAAACCAAGAGAGCTGCAAAGCAGGAAGTAGTGTTCTGTTCTGTTAGACATCCAGTCACTCCAGCCTTTACATTTTTAGCTAACTAACTATATTGAAAACATTTTTTTTTGCACATCCTATCTAGTTACCCATTCAATTTTTATACTGAACAATTCCTTTAAGTAACATAGAATGCTAAATGTTTGTCTGAACAACATACATGTAAAAATATGAACAGACTGCAAAAATAGTGATATTTATACCTTTTTCAGATACTGCAAAACCTTTGAGAAGGATTGCTTCCATTTTCCTTGTTTTAGCATTTTTATGGAAATGCCTTCAAATATGGATTTAAAGCACATTCTAGAAATATCAATTGCCTTGATGTTTTCTGGGAATGTTTGAAAGGACTGTACACAGGGGGATCTTTTCAATTATACAGTGGTATTAAAACTGATATTAGCTTCACTGAAATATACAGTTTGGCTTTTATTTCATATGAGCTTTGCTAGAAATGTTATATAGTCTTTATGATGATGTCAACATTGCACACATTTATGTGATTTATTACTTGCATCCAAACACACACCTGGCACTTCTAATAGATGCACTATGCACCATTAAGTCCATTTGTTCTGATAACTCACATGTAAGTATGCCTACTGATGTTAGAACCGTGAAGATACAGCCACCCTGAACATGTCCATGGGTTTCCACAGTGGGGTTGAATCAATAGGTGCAACAAACATACTCTGAAGAATCACACACTTATACTACTTAAGGGTTGCACATTGAGGTGACTCCCCTCCCCAAAAAAGTTTGATAAAACTTGTGCCAGATTCACAAAAAACATGCTTATAGTTTTGATATAGTTCATATATGAGCATATCTTTTTTCAATTAATTTGGATATGGATTTTTTTTATTACACTTGGGGGCCGATTCACTAACTTCGAGTGAAGGATTCGAAGGTAAAAAAACTTTGAATTTCGAAGATTTTTTTGGGCTACTTCGACCATCGAATGGGCTACTTCGACCTTCGACTACGACTTTGAATCGAAGGATTCGTAGTAAAATCGTTCGACTATTCGACCATTCGATAGTCGAAGTACTGTCTCTTTAAAAAAAACTTCGACCCCCTAGTTCGCCATCTAAAAGCTACCGAAGTCAATGTTAGCCTATGGGGAAGGTCCCCATAGGCTTGGCTAACTTTTTTTGATCGAAGGATATTCCTCCGATCGTTGGATTAAAATCCTTCGAATCGATTCGAAGGATTTTATCGTTCGATCGAAGGAATTATCCTTCGATCGTTCGATCGAACTACAGATGAAGCCACTTGGATTTGTGAGTTAAATGCGTCATGACTCAGAGTTAATTGAAGAAACTGTGTTATCTAAAGTTATCTTAACTCATTTAATGCATTTAACCTTTTCATTAGCATACCAAAGCACCATTGTTCACAATGGTGAATGCTTTAATTAGATGGGATGTTGTGTCACAGTTTTCTGTGTTAAATGAGATAAATGGGATATCTGTGTTTAGTTATTCTGTGTCAAACAGACAAACCAAAGTGGCTGCATCTGTATCTACGCTAAATCCTTCAAGGGATTTTAATTCCTAGTCGAATATCGAGGGTTAATTAACCCTCGATATTCGACCCTTAGTGAATCGGCCCCTTAAAGAAAGTACAAATATGAATACTTTTAAAGTTTGTATTGCCCTGTCATACAGATGACCAGGTTATGGGACTGCCTTGTGCCTGACAGAGCTGTGCTCAGTCTTCACCTCAGGCAATGCTTGAGCCAAAACCACCTTCTGATGCAAGTGCTTTTTAAATTAGCACTTTGTGGTAATGCTCTTGAACTTATCAATAAATACGTGTGGCATTTTTTATTTCTTCTATAAATGTGTTAACAGACTCATTGTGATATAAATAGCCTATCACATACAAGATTTAACTGTGATGCCTGCATGGCCAAGGCTATTAAAAAAACAAGAGACTCATTTACAAGTGCAGTTGTCTCCTATGTCATGGTGTGTGTTACTGACCCAGGGGTCTGTTGAGTCAATCCTATGCTAATTTTTCACAACATGACAAAACTCCTCTAAAAAATTCCTTGTCTGAAAAGAACAGGATAGATTTGTACATTAGGATAGTAGGGATATACAGATGAATCAGATATTTCTTAATAAACCTCTGTCTGGTGCAAGTCCCTGTAAAAGTTGCAGCAAATGCAATAGTGTGATTAAAAGAAAACATTTGTAATGAACACAGAATGGGTTTACAGATCAAGGGGTTGTTATACATACCTGAGCCAATATGAGTTTATCTTGTGGCAACTTTTTTGTGTCAGCGACTTTTTTGTCCAAATGAATTTTTCTGCAAATGTTTGCCACAGTTTTGCAAATAAATTCGTAGATAGCAAGGTGCGGAATTTAGCAGCATATCCATGGTTGGGGAAAAAAATTGCTCATCACTAACTGTAAGATATTTATAGAGGGTCTAGAATTCATAGGAGCAGATTCGCCAGAAATCCCATCCCCAAGGACATCGCCAATTCACTCTGGCGAATGTTCGTTACTCCGCAAATTCAGTAAAGTGCGAATTTTACTGAATGTTTCTCTTTCGCCAGAGTTTATTTGGCCACCTCAGACAAGGCGAACTGATAAAACAAATCTATATCCTCCTAAATCCTCCTTATCTCAGTGACATCATATCCTGTATGCTGGAAATTCATTAAAGTTGTCAAAAACGCTGGCGACTTTTCTTTTTTTAAAGTGGGATTGCCTTCAAAACTTCAAACTGTTAGAGATTTATGTGTGAACATAACTAATTTGATGGGCATGCCACATTTATGTAAGGATGGGCTCATTTCTAGGGCATTGAAGGATCTCTTCTGTTTTTATTATGGCTCATTGGACATTTGTTTTAAAAAGTGTCCCCTTCAGACATTTGCACCAACATCACTAATAAAGATGTCCAAATGACTTTAAGGTACCTGCCTTATTCAAATTAATCTAAGCCCAAGAGTGCTAGCAAAGTTTTGCTAGGCAGAAATTCAGTATGAAATGCTTGCTCAGCCGAAGTAACAATAGTGAAAATTTGCCAGCTTCGGCTGCTGAGATGCAACTTTGCATTTTAGTGAATTAGCGTATTCGTCCGTAAATTTGCCCCATAGTGCATTTGACTGATTTGGGCTGAGATGTAAGATATAGCTATATTGATTTATTGTATATATATTTTTTTTACAGTTGGTGAAAAAAAATTCAAGTTATATTATTTAGAATAGCTGGAATATAAAAAAATTCCTGCAGTCATGACCAGTGCAAGAAGTCCTGTTGCCATGGGGATACATTTGAAGTGATGTTAATATTGTTGAAAACAAAAATGAATGGTTACTATGGCAACATGTGGAGGCCTGGACTACTGTATTTGGCTGCTCTGATAATGTCAGTCAGCAGGATCTTTCAAGTTATGTGACTTTGAATGTAGGAGGTGGAGGTTATGTGCATATTTACTTCCTTTTCATATTTCTTCAGTTTACTCTATATAAAATGTGAGCTGAGGAAGGCTACCAGAGGCAGGTTGTGGTTTGCTTTTATTGAACTGCTTGCTAAAAAAAAGAAGCAGTGTGTTAATTGTACCACAATGCAATTCCATTGGTATGCTGTCAGTTTGTTAAACTTCTCTTCTGTGCAACGTCCATTGAAGTTTGTAAAGCTAATGGTACAGGCATGGAATTCCTTATCTGTAAACCCGTTATCCAGAAAGCTCTGAATAACGGAAAGGCTGTCTCCCATAGACTCCATTTTAATTAAATAATCCAAATTTTAAAAAAAGATTTCCTTTTTTCTGTAATAATAAAACAGTACCTTGTACTTGATCCCAACTAAGATATAATTAATCCTTATCGGAAGCAAACCAGCATGATTTTCTGGTAGACTTAAGGTATAAGGATCAAAAATATGGAAAGATCCGGAAAACCCCAGGTCCCAAGCAATCTGGATAACGGCTCCCATACCTGTACTTCCAAACAAAGGCATTTGTGCCCACAGTAAATTTGCACTACAGCAAATGACAAATCTCCTGTAAATGCCTTCCACTAGTTTAAGCTTGGGATTACTGCAAGTAAAACCCATTACTTGTGCCATTTGGGCATAATCGAGGGAAAATGTGAAGGAAGGCATTCAAATCATTATTCATATGACAATCATATGGCATATTTCAGATTTCAGAAGCTCTTTGCAATTCACTCAAGGCTGAAAAAAAGCTTTTTGTTTGGTTAAGCCCCCTATAAACTTAAATTGCATTCATTTTAACAGAGTGCTCATTCATTTCCTGGTGGGATGTTAGAACTGACTGCATAGAACATAATGGAGTTTAATAACTCAAAGTAGTTAACTGCTTAAATGTTATACCATAAAGAAATAAGAGGGTGTGATCATTTAAACTTTTTTTAAGTTCTTAATACACATTAAATAGAACCTGGGAACCTTGTGTCAAGATGCTGATAACGTTTTGGTTAATAATAAATGGTAGATTAACCACTGAGAAAATTGTGCTGATACGCCTAATATTTTTCATCACAATTAATTGCATTTTTTAGAATTAATTGAGTTTTGAGTTATGATGTCCATTGTTTTAAATCTATGTTTCAGGACTATAGAATTTAGAACCCTCTATTCATTTAGTTTCTCATTAAATGTGTATTTTTTGGCTGTTTTTCACATTACATTTAACTGTTGGCATTAGAAAATGTGCATAATTCAATCCCTGCAGCAGATATTGCTGAACAAATTTGGAAAAATATATTTATATTTATATATATATATATATATAATTATATATTTATATTGTATGTGATCAGAATCACTGCAGTTCCCTTCAAACTGATTGCAATGCAAATCTTTTTGAGTAACTCTGCGCCCCCCTGCTTAAAATTACTCACTTGAAATTTCCTTAAAGTAAGAAAACTGTAAAGCACTGTAAAAGGATTAATATCATCATTAAAAATTGTTCCTGTGGGTTTTCTGATTGCTAATGGCTCCATGTTCCAATGAAAGATCTAAATATAAAGAAGGTCTATGAGATACACCACAAAGCTTTAAAATCAAGGTATCATGGGTCAAAAAAAAAATATATATATATTTGCAAAAAAGAGCGACACTCACAGGTTGTTTTCAGTGTAGATAAGTTGTGCTTTATTCCACTCAACATTTCGATCCCTCACAGGGATCTTCGTCAGGAGATTACAAACAAAACACTGTTTTATTTGTAATCTCCTGACGAAGATCCCTGTGAGTGATCGAAACGTTGAGTGGAATAAAGCACAACTTATCTACACTGAAAACAACCTGTGAGTGTCGCTCTTTTTTGCAAATATTTACCTACTCTGGCTGGCACCCAGGACTTTACTGTGTTAACGGAGTGCACCTTTGGATTTTGATTATATATATATACCGTATATACTCGCGTATAAGCCGAGTTTTTCAGCACCCAAAATGTGCTGAAAAACTCGACCTCGGCTTATACGCGGGTCATACGCCAATCCCTCACCGGATCCCTCACCTCCCTCTCCCATATATACTCCGTATATACGCCAATCCCTCACCGCCACGTGGGTAGAGGCGCCGGCGCCGCTACCCATGTGGCGGCCATGGGCGCCGCCATTTTGGGAGGACGCCGGCAGGGAAGGACGCGCCGCCCGGAGCTCCTGGACCTGCTCCGGGCGGCGATCGTGACAGTCAGTCACAGAGTCCTGATGCGCTATGGGAGAGGGAGGTGAGGGATCCGGTGAGGGATTGGCGTATATACGGAGTATATATGGGAGAGGGAGGTGAGGGATCCGGTGAGGGATTGGCGTATATACGGAGTATATATGGGAGAGGGAGGTGAGGTATATTTGAAAGAAAATAACCCCTACTTTCAGCACCTGGGTGTGTCATTAGTAACTCCTCACTTCATTGATATTCATAGGCTCACAAAATGGGGTGTGGGGACCAGGGCCCTTTTGTATAAAGTGTTGTGTTATTTCCCAGCACCCACTGCTAGCCCTGTATTCTATATGGATTATCTTCTCCCTACAGGAACCAGCATGGCAGCACCAACTGCTAAACAGGGGCTTATTTATAATAATGGGATTATTGGACCCCCTTCCCCCATCCAGGCCATATTCTCCTAGAAGAGTTTGTGACCAAAATAAGCAGAGGAATTTCAAAGCTCTTGCTGCGGACTGTAAACATTTACATGTGTCCTGCACACTGTTGGGGCCGCAGAAGGAGCCTCGTATGTAGTTGCTGCATCTTTCCATCTCTCTGCCCCTGGTTGAGTTATAAGTTATTTTACTGTGACTGGTGTGCTTACAATTTTTTTTTTTAAACTGTGGGCAGGCCTACCTTTCATTGTTATTCAGTGGGTGCAGGTACAGATTGATTTTCAATCAGCCCCTAGGCTTATACACGAGTCAATAAATTTTTCCAGTTTTCTTAGGTAAATTAGGTACCTCGGCTTATACACGGGTCGGCTTATACACGAGTATATACGGTATATATATATATATATATATATATATATATATATATATATATATATATATTGTAGGAAAAGGAGTGATGAATTCAGTCGGACGCAGTGGGTTGCTGCAAAAACTGTGTTTTTTATTTTAACACAACATGTTTCGAGCTGTGCTCTTTGTCAAGTGACACACTTGACAAAGAGCACAGCTCGAAACATGTTGTGTTAAAATAAAAAACACAGTTTTTGCAGCAACCCACTGCGTCCGACTGAATTCATCACTCCTTTTCCTACAAGTTATTGTCTTCATTGGACGGAAGCACAGTGAAAGAACAGTCTAATTGAATCCGATCGATTTGCTATATATATATATATATATATATATATATATATATATATATATATATATATATATATATATATATATATATATATATATATATATATATATATATATATATTAATAAAAAAGAGAGAAATTTGGGATGCTATTATCACCTCTTGGCTACTGTCAGTAAACTAATCTTTTTTCTATTTTTTTGTTTTGCTTTTTTAAGTTTCCTTTTTTATTTGTTTTTACTTCTACTTGTGTCTAAGGCAGTCTAGCCTGAAGTAGCAATAATGACAACATATTTTTATAAAGTTGGGCTGTAGAAAAGATTGTGCACTATTGTAGAAAGCAAATGTCTTTGCACATTTCTACCCTATAGCACCTATTAACACAAAAGAGTTTAGCAAGACATGTAATAGGTACCTCTTATGACATTTATCAAGCTATCACTTTTTTTTTTTTTTAGGTGAAATTGTATTTGTTTTAACACAATATACAATATAACAATCAATTACAGCAGTTTTGTGTTGGTGTTCTTTACAGAGCGCATAGGTATAACAAAAGAGGCATTGTGGCCATAGCTAACCTCATAGACATAAGGGGACTTATAGTGGCCACTATACCCCCAAATTGAATATTTAAGCAACAGAAAGTTTATATCATATAAGTGCATATTAAAGAATCTTATCAAACTGTAAAATATATTTAAGTAAATAATGGCCTTTAAAATCTTTTCCCTCAAGCACCAATTTTATGATATTCTATGTGGTGCCTCAGAGATCACCTAACCAGAAATACTGCAGCTCTAACTGTAGCAGGAAGACGCGTGTAAGCAAAAGACAGAACTTTGTCTATTAATTGGCTCGTGAGACCTAACATGTATGATTATTTATGGGAACTGTGAATTGTAGGGGGTGACCCTTATTTCTTAAAATGGCAATTTTCTATTTAGTATTACCCAATTGCACATATTACTAAAAAAAGTATATTATTTTCTATAATGTCCTCTAATGTATTTGTAAAGTGTAATCATGTCCCCTTTGCAAGCACCTTTTTGCCGCCAAATCATCTTTAAAGGCCCAGTCCTCCATTTTGTGAGTGATTCCTGGTTTTGACTTTTGTCACATGTAAATCCCTGCCGGTACCTTGCTTACGGACTTGTTACCCACTTCCTTGTTGGCTTCCGCAAGAAAGAAAGCCCAGGGCCCCAAAAGGGCGTCGGTGAACCAGAACCACAGGGTGCACCTTTGCGTCAGCAGGTACTTTTGCTGAACAAGTTTCCTGATAACATGGTCGTTACAGTGACCTAAGTAAACCTGTCTGTACTTGAGTCGAAAGGAATGTTGGTCATGTAATAACACATATTAATGAAATATTTTAACATCAATTATAGAATTCATACATCCGCTGTTAGTCTTCAAATTAATTCAGTCTAGCAGCAGTAATATGGTCACAACTTGTTTGATTGCTGTAGGTTATTACACCAGTGCAAATTTGCACCCATTATTGTGAATTATCACACAATGTTTTTTTGTGTGGTTCATTTGTCTGAGATACTTCTCTCACTGTAAATATTATTTTCCCAATTAACACCCTTTTAGTCCCATGTAGGAATAAAGACAGTTTGGTTCATTTTCTCCTAAGTGTGTTTTCCGATGTCTTACACAGCAACAAAAGCTTTGTTCCTTAAATTGCAAGTACAGCTTGAAACAACAACATGATGTTAAGGAATGAATATAAGGAATAAAAAGGTTGCATCTTAGATATAAATATAAGGTTCTTAACCCTTTAAGTGCTGGAAGAATTTCACATTTCATTTGCACAAAGTGCCAGATGTTTTTGAAACATTTTGTGCTCTCTCACTTTAGGGACATTTTCTGAAACCTTTAGTATGACTAGGAAAAATATACATCGCTTTTTTTGGGAAAACATGAGCTTTCTAAATCTGCCTGAGTTTTCATGTATTTCCACCTCTGCAAAAAGATTTATCGAGCTAAATACTAGGGATGTCGCGGACTGTTCGCCGGCGAACTTGTTCGCGTCCGCCGCAAGTTCGCGAACGTCGCGCGACGTTCGCCAATAGGCGTTCGCGTCAAAATCGTTCGACCATTCGACCATTCGAGCGCTAAAATCGAAGGATTTTCGTTCGAATCGAACGATCGAAGCATTGGATCGAATGAAATCATTCGATCCAATGGCTTCGATCGTTCGACTCGAACGATTTTCGGATGATCGAAGTTCGCGAACAGTTCGCGAACTGTTCGCAAATTTTGCCGGTGTTCGCGAACGGCGTTCGCGAACACATCGGCGGCGGTTCGCTACATCCCTACTAAATACGAAAAAAAAATAAAAAAAATCCTATTTTTCATAATATATTTATTAATATCAGAAAACACTTTTCATTGTATGCATGAAAATCCACTTGATTTAGAAAGCGTGCCAATACCAGATATGTATAGTTTTAGGGAGATTTAGAATTTCTGTATAGTAAAAACTCATGGCAGTATTTTACCGAATTTTGAAAGCACTAAGCCAAAAATCGCCATACTTTAGATTCCAAGGCCAAAAAATACTGAAACAGTAGGTTTACCCCAGAAAACCTACTATATATTTTTGAAAAGTACACATTCTGCTGATTCCGGAATGGGTAACTATGTCTCTCTACTCCTAACTACCAAACATCAAAAACATCAAAGCGTGTCTGAAGGTAGCAGTTTTTTATAAAAATGTATTCAAAATGTATACATCAAAGGTTTTATTTTACTGCTCCACATATCCCACACTGTATTAGGTACCAAGAAAAAGCACCCTGAATATAATTGCCATGGGTCCACAGTTTAATGCCCATTGAGCACAGATTTATGAAAGTATCTGGCATTTAGAGAATGTGTCTTTGTATGACAAAGCAACAAGCAGCAACACTATCCTAAACTTTTTGGTTTTTAGGAAATTTATAAAAATCATCTCAAAGCTTGCATTTCACCCCATTATATACCCCACATTTCATAATGTATCAGCAAAAGGCATTCTAAATATGAATGCCAGGGGTCTACTGAACAGTTTGATGCCTGATATGAAAAGATTTACCAAACTAGGTGGCATACAGAGACCCCCAAATCAAAAAAGTACATATGAATTTTCACATATGACACTGCTACAATACAAGCACCCCGGTGTATGTGTATTGTGCTCCATAAGACCCTATAACAGTACGGAGACCCTAAAAACATATATTCTGTTGAATCAAAAATGGGTAAATATGTCTTTCTACTGCAAACTACCAAACTGCAAAGCTATGCTAAACATAACGCTTTTTCTGAAATTTCTAAAAATCGTCACAAAGCTTGCATTTTACCCCATTATTTACCCCACATTTTCCAACGTACCAGCAAAAGGAATTCTAAATATTAACAACAGGGGTCTATGAACTGCTTGATGTCCAATATGCATAGATAAACCAAAATATGTCACACACAGAGACCCCCAAATGGATATATAGGAGACCAGATTTCCATGGGATGAAATGCAATAAAATCACTTAAATACAACAAAACCACAAAAATCAATGCTTTTTTTTTGCCTAGTGTAATCAGCAGGCAGAATCACAATTTGAATATTTTAGCATGACCAAATAAATGTTACGGACAGAAATAAGTGAACAACACCTACACAGAGCTGAAAATGCAATACAATGGCTAAAAAATGCTATAAAATGGTTAAAAATGCACCAAAATCAAAAATTGAAAAGATAATCACCAAAATAACAAACAAAATGTATTGCACAGTGCAATTAGTGAGTACCCTATTCACAATGGCAATAAAACTGTTTTTTCAGGTAAAAAAAACAGACGATGCGATAAGAGGAAAAAAAAGACACAAAACAGTGTAAGTATGTATGTGTGTATACAAATGGCAAAGTGTGTGTGTGGGTGAGTGCTGTGAATATGTGTGACCCCCTGATCCCCCAAAACTGTATGTGTGTGTGTAAGTGTGTATTGGTAAAATAAGTGTGTGTTTGTTTGTGTGTGGGGGGCACTAACCTGGGGTGGCAGGCTCAGGATCTTCCAGGAGGGCTGGAGGCAGAGCTGGCACCGTCTTCATCATTGGATCTGGTAAAAGAGGTGGAACTGGAGGACCAGGAAGTGCAGGCAGCAGTAGGATATGTAGATTGCTCGTGTCTGCTTTTGCCTTGGGGGTCCTGGGCGATCGCACCCCAGGGGCTACTTGTTTCCTGCTTCTGCTCATTGCCTAGGGGCCGGGAATGAGTTACAAATGGAGCAAGCGGCTTTAAAAGCCGCTGCTTTGTTCCCAAACCCTTTAGTACTACAGACCATAGAATCTATGTTCTGTGGCATTTCAGCAACATTCTCCATAGAATGTAGATTCTATGTTCTGTGGCATTTAAAGGGTTAAGCTGGGTGTATGTTGCTATTTTTTCAGTGTAGAGAATTGGTGGTTGATTATTGATTAAAATATTCAAGATATCTCAGGCACTAGAAAAGCGTGCATAAACAGCCGGCATGAATTTTGCATAATGACATGAAACATTAAGACACCTGTAACCCAAAACAGCATTTGGAAAATCAGTTGTTCCCTCCTCAGGCATTGTGCTTCCATCCCTTGACATATTTCCCATCTTCACACATTGATAAATAGCCTGCAGAGCTGTAATTTCTTCAAAGAAGCTGTGAAAACAGGCCAGCCATTACCCACGCAATGATGTAATCAGTACAAAAATCAAAAAGGCAATAAATAAATGCAGGCCATCAGTGATTTTTAAGGCAATATTTTGAAGATTCATAGTTTCCTCAAATGGTATCACTAGGCTGAGAATAATAGAGCTGCAGTATTAAATGCTTTTATGGTTTATATAGTCCTGCAATTACAATGCAGTCATCTAAAGCACAGTACAGTTTTCAAAAAAATCCTTGTTTGCTCTACAAACAATTAGCAGTTTGAGATGGTATTAAATGCCTGCAGTCTCTACATGATGCTTGATAATATTCTGAAATCCCTTGACATTGACAGCTCATATTCATTGACAGTGAAAAATCATTAAACTAGTGCCAATAACATCCCTTGTGTATCGAATGCCTTCCTGGCAGCTTATTAACCCTTACCGTATACAGTATTTATTTTAGACGGACGTCCTTTAGGGAACCTGTTTCTTTTATTTCAAGAAAAGTAAGTTGTTCTGCATAAGCAGAAACAGCTGAACCTAACACTTTTGGCGCTAAATAAATAGTCTATAGTAGAGTGTAATATATAAATATATAAAAACTTTATTGATGCAGTCTCATAATCTTCTGAGCTCAATCCTGCAGCAAATTGACTATAATTTTATATTGTGCCAATAAATAAGTTTTCTGGTACATACAGATAAGGCACAATTCTCTCACTGCAGAAACAACTAGTTGCATCTTTATGGTTGTTATTTGGAAGCTTTACAGAAGGCAGTCTCTAGCTGAAGCAGTTATTTGCAGCTGTGATTCACTTGTGCATTATATGGTTGCTTGTGGGTCAAATAGCTGCCTAGATTGCCAGATGACGTCTCAGAAAAGTGCACTTTTAATAACTGTTTTTCAATTAATTTTAATAGTGCTGTATATAATTCCTTTTTTTTTTTACTAACAGATGCTCAACATAGAGATCCGGGTTTTGCTATATTTGTTTTATTTGATTATATTGCTAGTTGAAAAAGCAGGCACCTACTCCCATACACGTACCACTTAATAAATAACATGTTTGTAAACATTGTATTTGTGCCAAATTCATATAACTTTTTTCAGTATTTTTGCCCCATTTGTATTGTAAGCTTCTTTCTCTTATCTCTATAACTCTTAGCACTTATACTTAAAGGTAACTGTAGTCTGTATGTATTTTTACATTTTAATAACTGCTGCAAATTTTAAACGTGGTCTAGTAACCATGAATAGTAAACCAATCAGATGGTTGGTTTTAAATAGGTTCCAGTGAATGTGTAAGGAAGTTACCTGGTGGTCTAGTGGGCAGTGGGGTCCAACGCCGCGTCCCTGGACGTAGACGCCCGCTGCTGCGCTGCTCCCTTCCTGGTTCCGGGTTCCCCTATGGCGCAGGCGTGCAGACGCCAGCGCGCATTGGTGCGAAATTCAAACAGTTTAAAAGGGGAATTCAGTCTTCAGCAAATTGCCCATTGTTAGGTTCTATTAGCAAGTTCCTGGGTGTTATCCTGAGCAATTCCTGACTGATTTCTACTGTGTTTGACCCTTGCCTGCCTGCTTACTATTCTGACCTCTCCAATCCTGACCATGCCTGTCTGTGACTATGTTGATCTATCCTATCCCGAACCTTTGCCTGTCCTCTGACTATTCTACGATCTCTAATTCTGATTCTGGCCTGTCTGATCATTCTAACTGCTTGTGCTGGCCCGGCCTGCTTGTTCCTGGTGGTGTTCTTCCTTCCAGTATCCTGGTGAGAGGATCGTGCCCCTTTGCTAGTCCAGAACCATTAAGAGCTGGCGGCATCCAATTAGCCGAGGGCTCCTCCCGAGGTGAAAGGTGGCGGTAAAAGGCAGAAGTGAGAGCCGAGACCAGGGAGCTTAGCTTGGGTTCTGGATATAGGGTGCCGAACGTAACAGAATGTTGCTTGGTTGCTGATCATGTAACAGGTTGTAGTTTTTGCCTCTATGTTACAATCTTCCTCTACTCAGGGAGCCATATTTACTTCAGTAGGGGCCCCAGGGTCAGAGTCTGTAACTTCACTGGGACAATCGAAACAGGTAAGTCCTCCCGGCCTCCATTCCTGACTACTGAATTCTCAATGGCTGCTGAATAAACTTTTGCATTATCTGTGGGCAAGGCAGACCACAACAACAGTGGCATACTTGTAGCAGGAGTAGCACTTCCCTCTGTTCAGTAAGCTTACTTTCTTGAGTAGGTTAAGTTGTTCTCCATGACAGCACTTGGACTATGAGGATTATTTAACATACTCGAAAACTCACCAAACTCAAATGTAAACTTATTTGAGAAAAAACTTGAATCTAAAAATGACACTACTCATCTATCATTCTTTATTCAGGAGTTCAGAGTCTGACTTTGATTGATAGTTAGGCCTAATATAGTCTTTGGGGGGGGGCTTCATTTGCCTCATGCATTTTATGGCACTCTTCTCTTAGATGGGATGCAGGGACTACAAGATGGCAAGCTTCCCACTAGTCACTGTCACATTCAGTTCAGGGATACAATAAGTCATTCCACACATGCAGCCTGTCCCATTCTCAAAATAAAGTCTAGGCCTATTCACCATCCTGATCCAATTTACCATTTGTTTACACAATTCCTACCTCCTTTAGAGAATAAATTGCTCCAAGCCATGCAAACCTTGATATTGGGGAACTTTGCACAGTCTGCACTTGAATCCCCAGCAGGGAAAACTGAAATCCCTCCCGCTTCTCATACAGCTGTCAGGTAGGTGCTTTTGTAGGAATTTAGGGCAATGCATCTATTATCTGATGGCACTATCCAGGTTTATAATGGATGAATTTTCCAGTGCTATACACCTAAAAGTACAGTCACACAGGTGATTAATCAGCTGGATGACAAATGCACAAGGCAAAACGCCGACCCTCCCCCAGGGAAGACACAACTGCAAGGGCTCCCAGGGCACTGTTAAAATCTGCTCCCATCCGTGCTTTACAAGTCCCCTTCTGCCAACATCTCCCACACAGCCACTGTACACCATTGTATGGATGAATAGCCTTTGGATACAGTTGTTCTCTATGAGCACATCTGCACTTTATCATGTTCTTTATCATGTTCTTGCTACTGCCATGTCACAATGATACACCCATCATGTCTGACTTTTAGCATTATATTCTTAACATATTACATCTGCTGAGTGTGCACTGTCTTGTCCTGTCCCTGCACTGTGCTGTCCTGTCTTGCAGGAGTTGCATATTCTTGCACTTGCCCTTTTTGTCTGTTGTCCGGTACATCTATGTTGTGTGTAGGAACTTTGTTTTGTTTCACTGTGTACTGTACAAATGTATATGGATGAAATGACAATAAACTCACTCTTGACTCTTAACCCACTTTTATAATTGTCTTTCAGCATATGTATATGTGATGCACTGTGCTCAATTGACTAACAACTATGGAAAAGTAACAATTATCAATATATTCTGTATGATATAAGTACTACTCCTAAAAATCATATCCTTTTATTCTGGGGACGGCTCATCTTTTGCAATTTTCCATCTTGGGAAATGTTGCTACTTTGTGTTTCAATAAAGAAGCATCCAAATGTAAACTTTGAATTTGTAGTTCCTCTGCAAACTTTTAATAGCAAAAGAAAAAACTAACAACCATTGGAGATATAATTAATAATAGTCACAGGATAATAAAGGATTAGTAAACAAATGAAATTAAAAGTAGGAGACTAAGCTCATTTTCCAGTTAATATTTCATTATTTATTCATGGCATGAATAGGCAGATGATTGAATAGACACTACGTGTAGGCGGAATGCTTATCTGTGCTTGCAATGTCTTGTCGACTGCCCTGCCACTTATCAGAAATCATTTGTACCTTATCTTGCATTCCCTTGTCTTGTATTATAGAACCTCTTGTGATTGCTGTATCCTGAGTGACAGGAATGTGCTTCAAAATTCCCTTACACCAGGCAGGTCAGCAACTATTTCACTACAAGTGTACTTTAAGAAGCACATCCTCATTAAAAAGACCTATGTTTGTAAAAAAAAAAAAAAAAAAAAACAACAATTTTCATTTTACTGCAGTGAATGTTTTTTTATAATACATGTTTTCAGAGCATTGCAAAGTACTGCTGACAGACTTGCACATTTTTAACATGTCTCTTTTATAGATGCAAAATCAATCAACAGAGCAGATTAAAATAACTAATACAGTATAGGCAAGAGCAATGCTTTTTCAGAAGCTCTGAATCTACCACCATCCCTTAAATAATTGAAAGGATATAGATATTATAGGATGAGGAGTCTGCAAAATCTGCATTTGCAAACGATCATCTGTCCCTAATCTAGGGAGAATATTTTAAAACCCAAAAATTACAATTGCTAATTGTAACCTAGAAATGTCAAGCACTTACTATTGTAAAAGGTTGATGTTAATTGACACCACTGAACTAACCATGTACATTATTTGTTTATACGTAGTCGACAATTGTACAGGGTAACAACAGACAATTGCAACTGGACAATAGAAAGTGTAAAATGGATGTAATATATTTTCTTTAGATGTGCAATGGAACTCATGTGATGTGTCTTTAGAAACAGACAGTTTGCATTATTAGGGTGCCACCTATTAATAAATTACCACACTGATTTGGCTTAAATTAAAATGTTTCAACCCACATGCATTTATGAAGTGATCAGCCTAAATACCCTCAATGTGATGCTCCCTAGTGGTAAAGAAAAAACTGATGGCTTACTTTACGTCATTTTTGTTTTACAGTTTACAGTTCAAATCAAATAATTCTACCTGCTCAGAGAGGGGTGTTTCCATGCTTCCTTGACATTTTATCAACTCATCTACATAGACATTAAAGGGTAAATAAAGGGTTTAGACCTATAAACTGACAAAATGTCCCTTATTGGCATTGTTACTGGGAACGATTTGACAGCAATGATGAACAGAAACTATTTGATTGTGATATATCATGAGTTCAAGTTACTGTAAAATACGGAGAGAATTTACTCAAGAATTGTAACTTCAGACATTATCCATATTAATTAGCTGTCATCCTAAATCAGATGCATACAAATACAATACTGTTTTCTCTAATCATTTTATAGCTATGCCATTCTAATGCAGGGGAAAACATTTTTTTTAAAAGTAACACTAATAATATAACTTACCCTTGCACATTTGAAATATAACAATATAATTTACAATATATAATACTTTAAACAAAACAAACTACAAAAAAAACTTAAAATGGATAGAAACCAGCTATACTGGAATAAAATAATATTCTGCACCAATTACAGTTTAAGGATTAAGATACCACAAAGAGATTTGTATACTATATCTGCCTGAACTGCATTTTCATAGAAAAGAACAAATATCAATCTTTGTTCTAATTATCAATTTAAATACAGGTACTGTACTATTTACTATAAAAAGAGTAGAGGAATAATCTGGTAGTCTATTTACAGTATATGTCCCTCAGGGCTGGAACTAGTGGAAGGCAAGAAGTGGCACGCAATCTATCTATCTATCTATCTATCTATCTATCTATCTATCTATCTATCTATCATCTATCTATCTATCTATCTATCTATCTATCTATCTATCTATCTATCTATCTATCTATCTATCTACAGGTATCTATCATCTATCTTTCATTTTTATCTATCCCACCAATCAGTGATCACATTATGAACATGCATAGTATGTGTATTCAGTATGCTAGCACATAGATGTTGACATAGTACTCACAGGGGCAAATTCACTAAAAGGCAAACTTTCGCCAGCAAACGATCCGTCGCACTTCGCCAGATGAAAATTCTTTACCACGACGCTAATTCACTAACATGCAAAGTTGCATCTGGGTAGCCGAACGCTGTTGAAGTTTCACTAGCGTTAATTTGTCAGTGCGAGCATTTCATAGCAATCTTTTGCTAGTGTTAATTTCTGCCTAACGAAACTTCGTTAGTACTCTTACGCTTAAAGTAGCCATAGACATGCAGATTTACCTTCACATCAGACTAATGATCGTTCAATGACATCTCCCCACCTGCCACTAACCATTCAGATCAAATAAAGTAGTAGAACAACAGATCAGACAATGTTCTGCCCCTGACAGCAATCGTACAAGAGATAGGTCTGACAAAAGCTGGCGACAGTCTCCCATTGATATCGTCAGATTGGCAATACATGCATCGGTAGCCAACAGAAAATTTCTAACTTGTCTGATCGCCTGAACGACTGATCACCATGGCACGAAAAATGTCCACACATGGCTCGAAAATCGTATGTATAGAAGATTCGTACGATCAAATGTTTGCGTCTATGGCCAGCTTTAGGTCAGTTTGAATATGGCTGGTACATATATTGTAGGTTGTTTGGGTGTCTTTATTAGAGAAGTTGCTGCAAATGCTTAAAGTGGCCACTTTTTATTACAAATATCCAAGGAAGTATATAAAGACAAAAGAGATCCTCTAATGCCCTAGACATGAGACATAAAACAAATGTGGCATGCCCCCCAAATGTTTGGGAAAGAAATGTTAACACAAAAATATTTAATAGTTAGGACTTTTGAAGGCAATCCCACTTTAAATTTTTTTTTTTTTTTTTTAAAAAGTGTTTTTTTACTACTTTTATGACTTTCCGGCATACAGGATATGATGTCACTGACATAAGATTGAGGAGGCTGTAGCTTCATCTTATCAGTTCACCTTGTCTAAGGTGGCGAAGGAAATTCTGGAGAAAGAGGTAACGTTCTGTAAAATTCGCACTAGTGAATTTGCAGAGTAACAATCGCTCGCCTGAGTGAAAATTCAACTGGCTATAGGGCATGAAACTGCACTAGCAAGGGTCTCTTTTGCAAGCATATTGTACATTATGCCTGTAAATAAGTGATGTCCCTGTGGATGAGATTTCTGGCGAATTTTTGCTAGCGACAGACACTTTGCCCTTTAGTGAATCTGCCCCACAGAGTAGCACGATACTCCTTTGTTCTCAATAATGCAAATTTGATGAGAGGCATTTAAATATACTAGTTTATCAGCCAGCTCACTAGCTAGTATGTTGAACTGGTGATAGTATCTGCCCTGCCGACACAGATCCAATTCCTACTTGGTTCACTGTTGCTGTCGTCCCCTTGCAGTCCTCCCTCCCCCAATCTCAGAAAAAATAGTATAAGGGAGAGGGGCTTGTAGTCTGGTACTGAGTGAGCGAGTGGTGTGAGCGGGGACCCCTGAGGTGGTGTTGGGTCCCCAATGGGCTTTGCACACCCCAGTTTTGACCGTGTTGCTGTAAAAGTACCTATTATAGTTTATATATTACTAGCATACAAACATGGGTACAAGGAATAAATTCAACCACTAATAATAATAATAATATCTGAATGCTCAGTTCTCACTGGTTAATGTGGAAGGGGAGGAAAATATGACATCAGTATTTTTCCTGTGCACTGTATTTTTTTTGTGTACTGTGCATCTTTCATGTTTACCGCACTTCTTGTTTTGTCCCATGCAAAAGGCATCTGTCTTTTGGCCTTTTGGTATAACATCTAGTTATTCAAATTTAATTATGGATAAAGCAAACAAATAAATAAGAGCTGCAGTTACCCAACAGACAGTTTCCTCAACCTGAACTTCATCAGTCGAGTTTTATTATGTTTTCCCTTATAGGTGCTTGTATTTTCATGTCGTATATGTTCAGTAACAAAAACAACACAACTCAAATGCATTTTGATGTACTGGGCTCCAGGTAAATATTTGATTTTATTTATTCTGGCTTGAAATAGATTTATAACTCTGTTGCTTTAGTTAAAAACCCTAAACCAATCTTTTATGAGTTGTAACACAGTAGCTCTTTCTTTAGTGTATACCTGTTTAAAACAAGCAAGTATCCCATTCTGTAACATTTATAAAACCCTAGATTTTACAGTTGTTTTACAGATGCCCAGTGATTTGTCAATAAATGTTCATATCATTGACTGCGCAAAATGAAAGACAGACACAGGAACACAAGCTTTAATGGGAAAACATACACAAAACAACCATAAACAAATATCTAGTCGGCCTTCAACAATTAACTACCTCTGTTTTATCTGGGATGGGCAAACTGTAGTTTAAAATATGAAAAATGCAAAGGAACTTAAAAATTAATGAAAATACTTGCAATTTGAGGGTTACTGCAAACATGTGATTGGCCAAAAATAACTTTTGAGAGAAACCTAGTGAAATATCTCATCTTATGTCTTTTCTTAGTGGTCATGAAAAACAATGTCACCTACAGTATATATAGGTAGTGGTAGTCGAATGGTAGTCGAATGGTAGTCAAATCTCTCCCCCAGGCAGCTGGAAAAAATGAATGCTGAATGCAGAAAAAATAGCCCAATATTTTGTATTTGCATTTTACATTCATCACTTGAATCAATATATACAACACAATAATCCATATTACTGAGATAAACCCACAAAAATGCTATGGAAGTTAAATTATACATGTTGCAATTAATGATGAGCAAATGATGCCCATAGACTCCAATGGGTGAATAAAATTGTTGTGAGACAAAAAAAAATTGGCGCACCACATCGCACAACGAAAAAAAATTGATGCCCATAGACTTTAATGCATTTTTAGTGAATTTTGGTTTGAAAATTTGGTGCCATGCAAAATGGATCAGATTCGCCCATCACTAGTTGCAATTTTTGCTGAATAAATGGAAAAGTTTTGGCCTCCTGTTGAATTGAGTCTTTTTTGCCAATTCAAAATTATGGTACAGTGTGTGTTAAATCTCTGATAATTTAAGAAAATGAAAATTAATAACGTAATGCTAATAATTACAATCAGTTTTCAGCATTAGTTTCAAGCTTATTAAAATTGAAATTGTCACATTTTCTGCATTACACCACCTCAACAGCTTACTTTATGCAATAAATAAAAAGCATATTATATACTATAAAGCAGAAGAAAACTGTAATGTGTTTTTTTTACTTAATTTTGCTTGTGTTTGAGCCTTTAATAAGAGTGTTTAAAGTTAATTTGAAATTCAAGCATTAGATATTTCCCCTCCAAGCAAAACTAAATGAGCATAACAAGTGTGGATGTTAATTACTTTATTTGTAAATGTGAAACTGCTGCAAGGTGACAAATTCTTTGCTAATATAAAAACAGATGAAAAAAAAATAATAATTATGGAATGCAAATCGAAGCTTATCTTGCAAGAGTCGTCATTCTGTAGGACTTCAGCATTACATTCCCTTGGTGAAATGAGGATATTTTATTAAGGATAGCAAAAGTTTATTAGAAAGAGATATCTGTTTTAGAAGTTTCCACATGTGTTATTAAATCACATTATATCAGGCTGACATTTATATCCTTTTTTATACACTCTGTGATCCACTGTCACATCTGAAAGTTGTTGGGAAACATTAATCAGAATTAATATTGACTATATAGGTTACATATATATATATTATACTTCACTTTTCTATGGCTGTTCCTGAAATGGTTTCTTTTCTTTCTCTGATCTTCCAACCTTCTCTGACCAAATGTTGGCACAGTTCTGCTTTGTTGATCATTAATGAATAAATTATACAACATTGGTGTTGCTGCACTACAGCTCCCAGAAGGGTTTAAACCTTTATATTCAGATGAAACATGCTGGAACTTGTAGTCAGCAAATTTTAGTGCTCTGAGCTGCTTTAACAGCTCATTTATAAGAACAGTATATTTTCTTGACCACTTGAAAAGCATTTTCATTTCATTTCAAGCTCCAGAGGTACTTATTTCAAACTGCAGGGTTTAGTATGTCAAGCAAACATTCTAATATAGCATATGACAATAAAAGCACTGAAGGACACTGTTTTGTTACTTGGCATATGCTTTTTAGAGCAACACATACAGCCTTACAAAATCTCTAGGGATCCACTCACTAATTTCAGGATTCACTTAATACTCTATTTCATCAAGTATACAAATATGGCAAAATATTCTTGATATTTATGGCATGCCAAATGCAAGAATTAGTAGATGGTAGGAGCTCAAGATGACCCTTCTACAATATGCAATATAAGATCCTTTTTCCTCTTTTGGCCATCATGCTATTGGAGGGAGTGTATTCAGAACCTGGAGCGGTTTATTCTGATGACAGAGTAGTGGGTCATGTGAGTGAGGAATATACAGGCTGAAATATATATGCATAATCTGAGGAATTGGACTAGAGACCATCTTACCTGGGCAGTAGCGAGGAATTCTATTAACTGATTTACGTAGTATATATATCAGGTCTTTTGGTGTACTTTTAAGGCAATTAAATGGATAAATGGGCAAAAGTAATGGGTTCAAAGTAGATTCAATAAAAAGAAAGGTGGTTAAGAATTTCAATGCAAACATCTCCCGGCACACTAAACAAATGGATAAAATATTATGAGGTTTTACACTTTCATTGCTATTGTTTTTGAATTATGGTTGTTTTCTGCTGTGATTATTTCACACTTTGGGGTCTATTTATCAAAAAGTGAAGTTAGAGTCCTCTAGAGTGAAATTCTGCCACTCTCCATTTATTTCTATGGGATTTTTAAAAAGGCGTATTTATGAAAGGATGAACTTTCACTTTCACCCATTGATAAATACTCTTTTAAAAATCTCACAGAAATGAATGGAGAGTGGCATCTACCTTGTGCATCTAAGAAATCAGTATTTTCTTTGGAAATAAGAGAAGAGAGCTGGAGTGTATAATATACAGTAAATAAACACAATTTGTTGAACAAAGTCTGCTCTTTCAAATATACATTTCAGAGTTAAATCCATCATGCTTCATTATGCAACATTGTATATACCAGTTCCCTCTTGAGTATATTCAGCATGTTTTTCTGACATCTGTGATCTACCCATTATGTCTTGATCATCCATTCAGATCATCTTTATGAACTACAAACACGGTACAGTACATTTACTTTCAAGTCATTCAGTAGCAGCTCATAATTTATGACATACTCTTGACTCAGAAATGGTAAATGACTTATATTATAACCTGCAAATCCTCTGAACTGATCACCACAGCCTCATCACACATATTCAAGATCTGTCATCCCATGTCAACAGCTACTTGAACAGGGAACTCCAAAGTATTATTCAGGTTTCTGTAACTTGCCTTTGCATACGCCATCATTTAAATGTATAAAATATTGGTCATTTTGCTAAGGGGTTTAGCCACTTATATACTGTATGCTACATAAACTTTGTCTCTGAGTAAAAAAAAAAAATCTTGGCAGGCAGGTTAAGTTCCTTTTTGTTTCATATAATTTACTTATTCAGCTAGAAATTATGATGAATTGTAAGACATCTCAATAATAGTAAAAGTTTTAGCTTAAACATCCTAATTGAAAACTATAATAAATTGAAAGGCATGATCAATAACTATCTTTTTTAAATGCTCTGACATTCTTTAGGGAGAGGATATTAATGTGATTGTACCTTAAACTGAGCAGTTTTCTTTCTCAGTATCTTAATATGTATTTTAATCGAACATTTTTTATGTAATTTGCCAACATTACCCAATATTGAGTTAGCAGATAGAGTAATATCATACACACAAGAGAAAATGGTTAAATATCTGTCTTAAGATTCATCCCTAGTAACCTTCTCTAAGCCCATGTATTATATTTAGACTGGGGCCTTTCCAAACTTGCATTTTTCTTCATCTTCTTATGGGCTCTTCCGTTCTAGATTCTCTAACAGAAGGCAAAGTACCTGTAATTACTATAGAAAATCATGCATGGACTTAGGAGTGCTGTCCCTTATTGACAAAGTCTATTCAAGCCATACACCATAAAATCTTAAAGGATCACTTCCAAACAATTTTACTAGTACTACCCTAGACAAAAGTAGTTATTCCCTGTTAATAGTTATATGTACCTTTTATCTGTTATATTTATGACTATGACAAGTCATGACTATTTTGAAATTTAAGGTCGTTTTTGTTTGTTGTTATTGAGTATCTAAATGCAAAATTCATGACCTTGGATTGTTTAACAATCCATTGATTACATCAGATAGAATGTTAGTAATGCATGTGCATCATATCAATTAAATAGTAAAGTTTGCTACACAAATATACAAAAACTTTGGACAGAACTAAGACAACAACTACTTGGCATCAATCATGGAAGAAGAAATCTATAGAGGAAATCTATGGAAAGTTTGTTGTGGCTCATTAATGGGGTTATCTACCAAAATCCCAAATTTTCTCACTACTTTCTGAAAACCACTCCAACCAAATAGGCACAGACTTTTTATCAATACATTTTCACAAAAATACTTAATTTTTTATTCAAGCAAAAATTTCCACTTGCTAGGCAATATCTAAAACTGTTGGAAAATATATTTCTGGCGTGTGGGTTTTATGTTTATTTGAAAGCATTTTGAGTTAGAGAAAACCATTATAAATGTTTTGCCATACAATAATCAAGCAATTGTAAATGAATTTTAACACAAAATGGATTAAAAAATCCTCTCAAACACAAGGGAAACATGATGTTTTTAAGGACAGCTGTGCACTAACTGTATCTTATAGTCTAGCTTTGCCCAGCAAAAGAAAAATGTTTAAAGTAATGAAGTAGAAACACATAAAGAGCAATGAAAAATGATCACAGACACATAAAACTTTTATTGCAAAAATATTCCCTCTCATTCTTTTTTCCTGAAATGATCTAAAAGTTTACAATATTATAAAACAAATTTCAAGCTGAACTTTAATC